>NC_039280.1:16287708-16893124 GCF_003368295.1 Carassius auratus | reverse complement strand
GCTGCAGACTGGAGATTGTGTAGAAAGGTCAGACATCAGCCTCAAATGCCATTTCCACTTTTAAACAACTTTCAACAGTCCAGCCAAAACACGCTTGTCCAGAAGGCGCAGATGAAAGAGGCCAGTCACATCCATGAAATGTGAAGGAATGATCGTCTGCCTCCGATAAATAGAACTTTGTGAGCTCAAGGAGCTTTTTTCTCCGAAAATCCAGCATAAGCCAGTGCACCCATAAACTTCTTTTGAAATGAGCTTTAACATAACACCATATTACAAGCTGACCTCAAAGGCACAAAATCTCCACTTAACATTTAGTCACACACCTTCGTTGGAGGAGAGCAGACTGCATCCTGTGCAGGGCACGAGATCTCCTCCTCTTCTGTTGGTCTGTGTGAATCATTAGCATTTAGGACAAGTTGAATTTTACTGATGCAAATGTGCTGAAAATTACAGCAGTAATTTGGACAGTAATTTACCTGCGCCTGATGCTACACTGGATCATGCCATTATTTGTAATGGGTCACACTGTAGCATGACAAAACACATTTTCTGTGATCTCTTTAACGAGTTAGTTGTATTATATGAACCTGCTCTACTGAAATATACAGAACTTGTAAGTTGACTAATTAAAGACTTAATAAAGAATTGTCAGTGTCATTCTAGCTCCCATTTCAAAAATCACTTTATCCTCAGCAGGATAACTTTGGAGAAGGTGAGCTTTTTCCTGGCCATTACAATTTGATTGAAAGAATATAAACAAGGCTTCCACCTCACTCTGCCGCCCATTCTCCATTCAAATAAAAACACTAAAAGTGCAACCAAACGTTCCCGTTTTTATATACATCTACTGCTATCTTGCTCTGTTTATTACAAATTATATATGTGGGTGGGTTTTGAACGTTTACATCAAAAGCATGAATCACCATATATATTTCTGTAATGTAACCCTTAAAATTTGTTTTTTTGTTTATACAGATTTATGTATTTATGCTGTACACATGGTTCTCAATCTCAAAATTTATAAAAAATATCTATATAAAATGACAAATTAGTATCATAAATGTAGTCTCGCATTGCCTTTCAAACTCAAACATGACAAAAAATTGCTATAAAATTAAATATATATATATATATATATATATATATATATATATATATATATATATATATATATATATATATATATATATATATATATGTGTGTGTGTGTGTGTGTGTGTGTGTGTGTGTTATAAAGGTAGTCCACAAATTGGCTCTCAAACTCAAAAAAGCAAACACCTTTTGTATAAACACCTTTTGTATAAAATGCCAAAGTAATATTATAAAAGTAATACACAAATTAGCTGTTAAACTAAAAAATTACAGACAATGGTAACACTTTATAATAACTGCACACTATTAATCATTAATTAAGCATTAGTAAACAGATAATTCATAATTTATAAAGCATTAATAGACAGTAATAATCAGTTTATAAATACAGATATAAATGCTTTATTCTTGATTTAAAAGCATATCTATAATGTGTAATTTCATACTTTATTCATGATCAATTTATCATTTCTCAATGAAGTATTATTTACAAACCAGTTATTTAGGAGTTGCCAGTGATTCATAAGATCACAAGAAACTTTTCTTGTTTTTTCAGAAAATTCAGGTAGTTATAAAGCATTTAGTAGTGGTCAGTTAACTATTTATGTGAGCTCATCTAAAGTGAGGACTAGTTATGCCTTGTAAAGCATTTATAAAGGATATTTAAAGGCTCAGTTATCTTCTAAACAAAAAAAAAAAACAGAAACAAACACAACACAGTGATACAGAACATAGAAATATTAACAGCCTTTAAATCTCATTTGTAAAAGCTTTACAAGGCATAAATAGTCCTCACTTTAGATGAGCTCACAAAAATATTTAACAACTACATGAATTAACCCTGAATTACAGTAGAAATACATGTTAATAAACCATTTATTAACAATATAAGTAGAAATGATAAATTGATCATTAATAAAGTATGAAAAAACAATTATTAAATACATTATAGATATGCTTTTAAATCAGGTATAAAGCATTTATATATGTATTTATAAACTGCTTATAAATGTCTATTAATGCTTCATAAATGATGAATTAACTGTTTCCTAATGCTTAACTAATGATTAATAGCATGCAGTTATTATAAAGTGTTACCCAGACGACAAAAGGTTTCAAATACAAAATATTATTATAAAAGTAGTCCACAAATTGGCACAAAGCAACATCAAAAATGACAAAAAGAAAGGCCTGTATAAAATAGTATTATAAAATAACTACAAAAGTAGTTAATTTGACTTGTTTCAAGTCTTCTAAATTTTGTGTGAGGAAAAGACTGAAATATAAGTTCCACTAAGTTCCTATTTGTGAACAGTTCATTTACGTGAGTTGGATCTTCTTAATGATTTGTTCACAAATCAGATGGATCCAGTTCTCAAGTTTATTTCCTTTATATTGTAAGGAAAGGAACATGACATTAACTTTTGGAAGAACTGAAGTTCTTTAAAGTGGTGTGGCACATTTAAAATGTATTAATTTTCTTAATGTATACTTAAATGTTGATAATTCCGTCGCAACTTTGAACTGCAGATATGTGTCTTCTATACTGTATGAAAGTTTCTCTCGTTTTAGATGAAATTACAGTTGTTATATCTTTTACATCTACATACATTATTATTCCAGTCATTATTTCAGATATGGGTAGTAGATGGCCGCCTCCCACGAAAAAATTCACAGGGATGCCCTCTACTACCTGCGGGTCCAGATTTGAGAGTTTTAAAAAATCGGATCCTCCTACTTCTAAAGAAACTGTCTCTGTCTCACTCACACACACACACACACACACACACACTTACCAATTCCCAATTTGAGTAAATGTGACTCAGTGAAGGGTTGGCTGCATGTCTCTGTGTGGGCACACTTATCAGACAGTGATATGAGCCGAGTTGCATGTTAACTCGGCTCAGCCACCGATGGCTGGTGCGACGCTAGATAAGGTGGAATTGCTGCTACACCTGTTGGAGTCAACCTTGACATTTTATCATCTCAGAAAAATATCCTTAAATACCACAGACTGCCTACAGCCACTCCTAACTCCAGTCAGAGAGTCAACTCAGGAAAAAATCCAACTGAAACTTCTTTGCCGCTATACTTGGATCTGGGGGCGATTGGTGGTCCTTTAGGGGGATATATATGTGTGTGTGTTGTATAACTGATTAATGCTTCTGCAGGACCGTGCATTGAGTTTGGAGATTATCATGGAAATCCTGCTTCTGGCCTTTATTAGTATTCATATAAGAATCAATGTCTTTGGCGTATAAATAATCTGCTATCCGCTTTAGACGAATAATCCTAGAACTTTGTACATGGTACATCAGTATTCCTGTACGGATGGCGTGATCTGGTGTAAATTTACAGGCCTGTTGAGATTTTCATCAGCTCTTTGCTGATCTGTAGGTCTGTATGTCTCTGTAAAGGCCTGTGCTGCTCCAGGTGTTCTGGAAGATTTTCAGGGAAGATTCATTTCCCTTCTACAAAGGGAACAGGGTCGTGAAAATAAAATAAACTATAAAAGTGTCACTTCTTGGATGAAGGAGGGTTGCATTAGAAGATAATCAGGAATATAAGGCAAGGAACAAAAGGGGGGTCAAGGTTTGGCTGGTTACCGTGGGCTACTTGTCTTCTTTCAAGACCTTTGACAAGCATTCATGAAAAACTGTATTCTTTATACAGAGGAAATGTAATATTTCAATATAGCAGGTGTCTTAGCAGTGCCATTTTTGTGATTAATATAGGTTTTTATTTATTTTATTTTTGGGGGGGATTAAAATATATATAGTATGTGTTTTAGTGGTAACTGTTTGCTGAATTTGATGTCACTAGTGAAGAGTTTGGGATTGTGTATTCTTTACTTAAAGGGGGGGTAAAATGCTCGTTTTCACTCAATATCCTGTTAATCTTGAGTACCTATAGAGTAGTACTGCATCCTTCATAACTCCAAAAAGTCTTTAGTTCTATTATATTCATAAGAGAAAGATAGTCTGTACCGATTTTCCCGGAAAAACAAGACCGGCTGGAGGTGTGACGTGTGGGCGGAGCTAAAGAATCACGAGCGCCAGTAGGCTTTTGCGTTGAGAGCGTTTGGAAGCGTGACATTACCGTGAGGACAAAACCAACCAAAACAAACCATGGCTAACAGTCAGATTTAGCATATATTTATGATCCAGAATCAGATCAGGCTGAAATTTAACAAGAGCAGCAGCAGCAACGACTACAGCAGGACGTCTCTATGTGGTATGTACTGAAACTGTATATATTTGCTTAGCGGTTCCAAAGTTCCACTTTGTTCAGTCTTTTTTTTTTTTTTTTTAAGCTGTACATGTGGAAAGTGCAGTTTGATGACAACATCGCATGTTGTTTACTTGATGTGCTTACACGCTGATAGCTAAGTTAACAACACAGAGATATTTGAAGCAGTTTTACTCACCGCCTGCGGTTCCAACACACGATCGTGACCCTTTTGCGTTGGGACTGCATTATTCTTAAGAAATAAACGATGTGCAAATCCGGCGTCAAACTGGGCCTTGTTTGTAAAACAAGCATCTTCGAAATGCAGGGAACAAACAAAAACACTTGCACAACTCCGTTGATGCTCTGTAAAAATAAACTCCATCCACTGGTCCCTTAATGATGTTTCTCTTTTGGTAATCTGTGCAGGGTTGTCTTGCCCTGGCAACCAAAAACACACTCCTTTTGTGACATTTCGCGACGCTCTCGCTCTGATCAGTGAAGTCTGTTGTGCTCTCAGTGCTCTGCTATACGGGAGCGCGCGCTCTTCCGGCAGAAGTGCCCTTAGGACCCATATAAGGAAATTCCGCTCCATCTAACGTCACACAGAGCCATACTCGAAAAAAAACTTTCCGAAACTTGTGACAAACCGGAAGGAGTATTTTTGGAACATAAATACTCCTTCAAACGTACAACTTTTTGAAACATTGTCCATGTTTAGCATGGGAATCCAACTCTTTAACATCGTAAAAAACTCAGTATGCATGAAATAGCATTTCACCCCCCTTTAAATTTTTGTTTCCCTCTGTCTGCTGTATTTGATGTCCCTATTGAAGAGTGTGGGATTGTATTCTTGTTTTGCTTTTTGTTTTTGTTTTTCCCTGTCTGTATTTGATGTCACTAGTGAAGAGTTTAGGACTGTTCTTGTTTTGTTTTTGTGTTTTTGTTGTAGAAGTGCCAGGTTTAGTGTTGTTTTCCTTTGCTTTGCTTTTTGTTTAGTTTTTTTCCCCTCTGCTGTATTTGATGTTATTAGTGACGAGGGTTTTTGTTTGCTTGTTTGTTTGGTTTATTTTTTTTATTTTTATTTTAGTTGTGCCAGGTTAAGTTTAGTTGTGTTTTGTAGATGTGTTATCAGTGCCATATATTTTTGTTATGTGTTTTGTTTAGTTTTGTTGTATTTCTAAATTGAAGTGTATTCTTTTGGTGCCTTTAGCTTGATTAGATGAATGGGAATACTAATGGATAATAATCAACATATTCTAAACTCTGTAGGACAGTGGCGTTCTAGGAGCAGGTTTGGACACCCCGTTCTAGAGAGAAACACATTTTATTCTGGCCAAGGACTGTGTACAGTATGTAGACAAAAATAGAAGTGTTGTTGGTTTTTTGTTATTTGTTTTATATGGGATGCTACTTCTTAAAGCTCACGTGGGTGCACCACATGCTGTTTTGCAAACCAATTTGCATAAAGCCACTGTGACACTGACAAAGTGGATCCTCATTTTCACCCCACTATAATATTTACTTTACTGAGTTATGTTAGTGTAATTGTTGTAAACTGCACAGACATTCTAAAAAAATAAAATAATATATATATATACTTAACATATTTCTGTGGATATGCAAAGATAATAATAATAATAATAATGCAATAATAATAATAATAATAATCAGTTTCAGACACAAAATCATTGATTCCTATGTTTTATTTAATATTATTTGCTCCACCAAAATTTTTATCATGTGTGCAGTCGCATAACATAGTTGACAAAACAATACAAGGACTGCATAATTTAAGTGTCTTTCAACACTTTTGTTCCAGTTTTGTGTACAGTTTAGTATCCAGACAGCTAAGTAGCACAAGACAGGAAAGATCCAATTTCATACTTGAAATATCATGAGTAGAAAATTGCTGACTTAAATTAGTCATATCTGTCTTCTTTTGCTCTCACTCTCTTTCTGAGTAGGGCTAGCTGTCAAAAGACTGATCTTCTCGATTCAAACATTCACTGCATACATTTCCACAGCGCATCGTATGGGCTTTGATACAAACAAACCCTAGAATTGCAGCAGAGCTCGTGTACGCCCCTGTTGGCTGAATGCAAAAGGTTACAGTTTGGCATTGAATAATAAACATTCTCCCTTCAGACAAATGAGTTACGGTGCTCCAGCGAGGCTTTTCAGCCGTCTCTCTCTGTTATACACACACCCACATGGCTCTGTAGGTCGACTGTCTTTGAACTTGTGAAGCTCAAAGCCTGGCCTCTGTGGCAGTGGATGCTTGTTCTTTGTGTTTTATGTATAATGTGATAAAGCGAGCAGGGTTTTGAGGGGCAAACCCAACCGTTGAATAATAGAATACAAAAAATTCTTAGATTTCCCCAAAATCCATGCCAGTGAAAGATGTATGAAAGAAAAACAGCTCTTTTATATGATACCTTGGCTCACTGACTAACAGCTAGTCATCCAGCTCATGCGGGGTTCACACAGATATTGAGGTGACAATGTGACACACTAGCATAAGTGAAACACATGCTCATATAGGGCTGTGATATTATGATATTCTCCAATATGGCCTATTTGAAGAAATAAAAATAGCTGAGATTTTTGAAGAGATTTAATGTAGTGCAAATTTGAGTGATGATGATAATATCCAATATAGGCTTGTATTGCCTTTGTGAATAAGTAAATTCCCCTTATACCTGGTTGGACAACATTTAAGCCCCTTTCACACTGCATGTCGGACCCGGCAAATTGCCGAAACATTGCCGGGTCGCCTTCTGTGTGAAAGCAAACTTGTCCCAGGATTGATTCCGGCATTGAACCCGGGTCGGGGACCTAGTAACATTGCCGGGTTCAACCCGGGATAGCGCTGTGTGAACAAAAGCCAAATCTAATGCCATGTCGAAGTGATGACGCACGTTATGTGCAAACTGTAATGAAGCAGAAATCAGTTTATTCCCCACTTTCCGCGCTGACGCTGAGATCGCATAACCGTCTATTAACACCTAAAAAAGGGCAGATATTGTAAAATCTAATGTAAACACGGGTGTTATATTGAAAGTAATGATACCTCTTCCGTTCCGTAAATAAGTTTTTGTTTTTTAAAGTAATGACCAAATGGCCAGCGGTAGACAGTGAGCTGATCATAGCCTATGTTTGATAAATTTAGCCTCCTCAAATCATCACGTCTTGCCTAAAATAAAATCTATATATATACATATATATATATATATATATATATATATATATATATATATATATATATATATATATATATATAGTTCAAGCATATAACAATTTTTAAACATTAAACCTAGATAAATGTGTGCTATATCCAATAGTTTGTGCGGAGAGTGGAAGCTAAAGTGCACTTTGCAGGACATGGAGGCACCAGCACGATCACTTGCATTTTTTCAGTGGAAACAACTTAGAATACGCTGTCATTTTTGCTCATAAAAGTAAGAGTAATGCATCATTTGAAACTGTAAAGGGTCTGCCTTATTTGTGTGCACTCACAATATCAACAAAACATTGTGCTTTTATAAAATAAAGAAAACAAACACGATGCACTTTCTGCCGTCTCGGTCTTGAAGAGGCACGCTTCACTTCACTTCAAAAACTCTGCAAATACATGCCTCATATACATGACAAATATATCTATATAAAGCTTTAAATTACTACTTTACAAAGAAAAAAGAAAAGAATAAAAAACTCTTTCATTATAATCATGATCCGTAAAGATGTATTACTCTCTAAAGGCGCGTCCAATGAGGAGATGGTGAGACACAGAGCCAGACCGGACACGCTGAGCGATTGTCATGTTATCACAAATATTTAGTGTTTTCAACCATATAATGCTTAATTTAGGTTTCAGACATTTAAATACACATAAGTACTAGCAGAACCATACATTTACAGTTTGTGAAATGCACGCTGATGTATATGGAAACAGCAATAATGTCCTTACAAAAATAATCTGAATACATGTTTTTATTGATATCATATACCGAATGTGTAGGTAACTATGAAGTTTACTCTTCTCTTCTCCCAGTTTAACAGAGACCTACTTTAACGTGTTTCGAGAGGAGAGGATGAATTTGCATTTTGTAAATCCCACAGCTCGGATTCAGCGCAAACTAACATGGCAGCGCCAATCACCCAGTATAGATCAACTAACACAGTCGATATAAAAGTGTTTAAGCTACAAAATATATTTACTTGCACAGATTTCAGAATCGGAATATCAGATATCTCATAATATAGTGAGCATATTTATGAATATTTTGAATCTATTGTGCCTGCATTATATCACATGACAAGCATGACGCATCGTCATGGAAACATTAAGTCGGTACAATCTAAAATAACAATTGTAGAGTATTTTAAACTCGTGTGAAAGGGTTAAAGAAATAGTTCCCCCAAATATGAAAATTAGCTTAAAATGTAGTCACCCTCAGGCCATTCAAGATGTAGATGAGCTTGTTTCTTTATCATGTCAGTACAGATTTGGAGAAATTCTGCATCTCAGAATTCTGCATGCTCACCAGTGGATCTTCTGCAGTGAATGGGTGCCATCAGAATGAGAGTCGAAACAGCTGATCCACAAGTAATCGACACTCCAGTCCAACAATTAAATCATTGTAATTCAAAAAGCTTGTAAGAAACAAATCTATCAAGATGTTGTAACTTGACAGTTTCACTTGTAAATTGTGCTTGATTTGTGAATACTTCTCACCTGACTCAGGAGTTCTTTTTCAGAGAAAGAAATATAGAGGACTCGTTATCTTAGCCAGAAGCAACTGTTTGAAGTTAAAAATATCCTAATCATGAATTTGTTTCTTACAAACACACAGATTTTCACTTCATAAAACATTAATTGATAGACTGGAGTCTTGTGGATTACTTGTGGATTATTGTAATGTTTTTATCAGCTGTTTTAACCCATTCACTGGATCTATTGGTGGGCAAGTGATGCAATGCAAAATCTCCAAATCTGCTACAGTGAAGAAGCAAACTTATCTATATATAAGATGGCCTGAGAGTGAGTACATTTTCAGCAAATGTTCATTTGAGGGTGAATTTCAGGGCCACTCTACACTGACAAACATAAACCTATCAGGGCAGGAACCAATCTAGAACCCTTTCACCAGCGTCCTAACAGCAGGCTTCCGAGGAACATGAGATAAATGTTAAAGTGTACGCCGGGCTCCCAACAGTACAGTATGACATTTCAGTCATGCAATGTTAAAATAGAGACATCAGAAAGACGCTTCGTTTGGAAATGGTTTCATCCCAATCAGTTCTGTTAGAGGAGATGTTGAGATTGCTGAACTTAGAAGCACCTTATTAGGATACAATGGAAACTGTTTTAACATTCATATGAGGGAAGTGACAATAGGGTTTTCAGTAGAGTCTCTTAAACACCAACTCAGGGCCCAATTACTGACAAAAACGAAGCTGACTCACTGACAGCAGGGCATTATGGGCCAGCTAATACTAGAGCTGTTGATGTGGAGCTTGCAGCTGACACTGAAAACCTGATACTCTAATGTGTAGCACTTGCTGAAACCCGCCACGTTATATAGAAACACTGCTGCTAATGTGCTTCTTTTGCACGGGGGATTTGGAAAACCTAATTTCAAGAATAACATTGAATAGTTTAGTTAAAAGACAGGGCTGAACTGAAACATAACCTTTTTATAAACTCTGATACCTTTGGAATATGTCCAGGAGCTTTGATTATGTTGATCCTGGGAAATAATCGGTTTTCAACATTTTGGTAATAGTCAGTGTAAATCTTATGTATTGGGTCTAAAATGGTTTATTTATTATATTTTTTTTTTAATTTTGTATTTGTTTCAGTCAGGGGAACATCCAAGCAACCATTATTTATTCAAAATGTTTTAACAAGAAGCAATATACAGCACAAATCTATTTAAAATACTTGTTTTCATGATGTTTTTCACTAAATGAAGACAAAAAATGCTTATTGTTCACTTACATGCACTAATATAACAATCTAAAATACAAAAATGCCATATGTACTTAGACTACTGTATAAAAGATTAGAGTTTAGGTTCTTATGCTCACCAAAGCTGCATTTATTTGATCATAAATACAATAAAAACTGTAATTTTGTGAAATAATACTGCAGTACTCATTTTTGAATGAAGATAAAAACAAATTAAATTGAAATTGATGGTTTGAGCTGACTCACTGAAATTATTTAAATTTACTCACTCTGATTATTATAATTTAAAATTACTCTTTTTTTATTTTTTATTTATTTTAATATGTTTTGAAATGTAATTTATTCCTTTTTGGGCAGTCATTATTCCAGTCTTCAGTATCACATGATCAGTAACTTGTTAATGTTTAAATTTAAATCGCAAATTAAATTTCAACAGACACAATCTTAAAATAAATCTTACTCTGCCAAATACATTTTTCAAAATATTGCAATATATTGCAATATAATTCATTTTATAGTAAGATGCTAGGAAAGATATACAAGCAAGATTATATGTTTCCCATATTAGCAAAGATAACTTTGTTTGATTCTGTAATTTTATGCTTGTAATCATCTTAAATCTGAATGTTTACAAACGTTATTCACAGTGGCATCATTGTTACATCATTCAGTGGAACAACAGCTCCATTAATCCTCATCTCTCTCCTTAATCAAAGAGATAATTAGGAGATAATTAGTGGGTTGGAAATTTGGGCAAGGAATAGAAAAAAGACAAAACCGTTTTACTTCCTCCATCAGAGGCCAGATTGAGGCACAATCTGTCTGGGAGTCAGTCTCCACCTGTCAGGGGAATTGGGAAGGTGTGGAGGTATACGTGTGCGTTCACCTCCACACGACTGGGAAAACAACCCGTCTCTCGTCACAATGAAGGGATGAGGGGGAAAAACGAAGATCATAAACAACGTGTTAAAGTAGCTTCAGCTATTTAAAAACGAAACAAAATTTGATTGTTTGCTTTACATGCCAGTCAAACATGTTGCTCCTGTCTAAGCAGGTATAGTTCTCTATTAGATCAAGAAAGTTGATCAAAATCTGATTACACTAAACTGACTTCATGCTAACTATCACAAGTGTAACAACATTGAGATGTAATTGTCAGTAACAGTGGAGGAGGATTCATAAACGCAGTCTATTGAATCATAATTTAGTCCAATAGAGCAAAATCTAGTATATTAAATCATAATTTAGTCCATTTGAAGAAGGAGTAGCTCACATTAAATTGTTGTTATCTCTAATGGAGAGTGCAAAGCTTGAATTTTAATTCAGACTTTTATGTTCTTTAAATCCACGCATTCTCTCGTATCGGGCGACATTTCCATTTATCATTATTCTCATGGTGAATGCAAATGCTCGGCCCTTTTGTCTGGTCAGTTGCCCTTCATGCTGGAGAAGGACATTAAAAATGAGATTTGGAGGCCCCTTTATCACTGCTGGACGGCGCGCCGGAGGCATGGCCAGTGAGGAGGCCCGGTGAAATATAGTGCGTCTATCTGCTGAGGAGACACTAACCATGCTTTTATATGGGTATTGATTCACTGGCCCCTCTCTTTATGAAAAAGCCACTTTTTTGTTATCTGTTTCAGCGAGTTATTAAAGGGGAAATTGAGTTATAATTCTGATGGATTTTAGTAGCGTGTTTGGGCCCATTTTGCACTTTTTTCCTCATTTCTGTCTCTCCTTCTCCCGGTCTCACCTCATCCATTTCTTTGCATGTGTTTATTCACAGTCATTCTGCATGTGTCATGTGGTTAAATTGAGAGTTCCTTTTTTTTAAATGAAAATTTGAAAATCAATGTTTATCTGCTTACCCCCAGGGTGTCCAAGATGTGGGTGACTTTGTTTCTTCAGTTGATACAAAATTGAGATTTTTAACTCAAACTGTTGCGGTCTGTCAGTCGTATAATGGGAATCATGTCCTGAGCACGTTCGCTTCTTCTTCAGTCTGTGCGTAAGGCGTCTTCTTTTTGCTTTACGGCCGAACGTAGACTTATTGCAACCTAACTCTCAAATGGACCATTGACACTCCTGAGATTGTAGAGTGTCGATGGGCCATTTGAGAGCGAGGTGGCCGTAATGCACTTATACGTCTGCGATCCACCGTAAAGCAAGATAAATATTTTTAGTTTTTATTTAATAATAATATTTATTTAATAAATATATATAATAAATAATAAATAATAATATTTATAATAATATTTATTATTTATTTAAATAGTTTTTATTTAGTAAATATAAGTTAATTGATAAAGAAAATCTATTTGTCACATTGTTTTTGATGGCATCCTCATTTTACAGCATTTTTAAACAAGTACCAAAGACTTTTAACAGTACTGTAGCTTTGCAGGTAGATTTCTTGTGGGCATTGAAGCTTTTCAATGGATTTCAAAGCCTGAATTTTGTTTTGGAAAATGGGGGTGGGGCACTTGAATTGAGCACTTGAATGTTTAAAATGGTGCTAGCTGTGCATTAAATGATTTTAATGCATGACATGGAGGCAAAGAATCACCCGGCACAGAGTGGAGAAAGCAATGCATTAATATAGAACAGTGATTAATCTGACTTGGGAATACTTGTCAGCCATTCAGAATCGAGACAGACCATGGTATTATTTTCAATAATCAACACTTAAATTCAGTAACACTAAAATAGTAACTTTTCCACGAGTCCCGCACCCGCTCAAAATCCAACAATCTCCCCTTGACACATCTGATTTCCAGGGAAGTATATTACATGTAATCAGTTACTTCAGTCAATCAGTCAGAATACTATATACTGAAACCAATACGGTTTTAGCAGCATCAACACACCAGCAGTTCACTACAGGGCAGAACCCCAACATAATGACAAATAATTAGTTTTGATTGTTGCTGTTGGTTGTAATGATGATGGTTTATTGCTTATTATGCATCAGAAAACCAAGATTTTACTTTGTATATCTTAGTAAAAGAAGAAAACAGCTATTCAAACTGGGAATACATTATATATAGAACAGCAAGCAAAGAAAGTTCCCCATCACTGAAACTGTCAATGGCTGACTGAAGCGGTCAAGTTCACCAAATTCTGCAATCTCATGTTATAAACACTGCAGATTTCGAAACTACCAAAGGAATCTTACTTGCATCCTATCTGCGCGTTGTTGTTCATGCTGAGAGAATTTCAGCTTGAGTGCAGAATTCAGTTAGCTCATACTTGCTGTGGACAAAAGTCTGCCGTATTCAGCTACGAGCATTATTTGCCCCCTTGTCTTTGTTTTTTTTTTTCATTTTGGTGGATTATTTTCCCCAAGCCTCCACAGGTGAACAAGTATGTACAACAGGACTGTGCACTTACAATTGGGGAATTTGTGACCTAATGGTTAGAGAGTTTGACTAAGCCTAACCTTAAGGTTGTGGGTTCGAGTCTCGGGCGGCAAAACCATGACTAAAGTTGCCCTTGAGCAAGGCACCAAACCCCCAACTGTTCCCCGGGTGCACAGCATAGATGGCTGCCCACTGCTCCGGGTGTGGGTGTGTGTGTTCACTGCTCTGTGTGTGTGCACTTTGGATGAGTTAAATGCAGAGCACGAATTCTGAGTATGGGTCACCATACTTGACTAGATGTCACTTTACTTCAGTATGCTGAGAAGTATTTTTTTTGCCCTTATGTTACCTCAAACCATTTACCAGAGTTTTCATAAGACACAGTTCTTGTTACAGTTGTGGATGGTATCATGATGAGCAGAGTTTAACTCACCAACAAAGGTATCAGGGAGAGAGAGTGTATCCTGTCAGCACAAGGTAAAGTCTGCGCTGGCTTTGTGTTTGGCCTGATGAGCTGGGCGTTTTCTGCACAGGAAGCGGCCGTGAAAGTAATGCTTGGTAAACGGTTTTGCCATCAGGAGAGGAGATAAGGTGTTCTCTGACTCTCTCTCTCTCTCTCTCTCTCTCTCTCTCTCTCTCTCTCGGGCTGCGGCGCTTTTAAGTGGTTCAGCCTTTGAAGTGGAGGCAATTGGTTCTTGCTGCATGTATTGCCATGGAAACGATTCGACTCTGCCATCCACAAAGAGCCCCCTGTAATATGAGAGCATCTTTGGAAGCCAGTCGGGGTCTGTCCTGTAGATTTAAGAGGTGTGCGAGTCTCTTTACCTGTTATACAAGGTTTTGTGTTTTGTGGAAGACTGAAAGCCATCCATCTCTATTTCTTTCCTGTCTGTTTTTTTTTTTTCATAAACATATCCCTCAGAAATCTGAGGATGGTTTCCAACCAGCTCAAATCAACTCACAACGTCATATTCCCTCTCAAAGGTTTTGCTTTTGACGTTTGTTTCTGTGTATCTGTTGTCTTGAAAGCCGACAAGTGGATTTTCCACATGCGCCAAAGTGCTCGCGTTTGTTCTACACCTATTTCCTCCAGAAATAATCTCATTTTGGAGCTGGCTGGTGTTTGGCAGTCTCCACTCTCTCATCCCAGGAGCCTCTCACTCTCTGCTGTCTTTCGGAAGCAGAAGGGTTTGATTTGATAAAACCACCGCAGAAACATCCTCCGAGCTCGCTTGTTTACCTCCACGTACTCGGTCGCTGCTTCAAATCCGGTGTAGACAACATTGGGAACGGGGGAACTAGTGCGAGCGTGTGTGATCTCGTCCTGTCAGTGTTTCTGTTCGCCGCTGTTTGTGTGAGTTCGAGATTAACTGATGGGCTTTCTGAAGCTTCGCTGGTTTTAGTTTGAGTCAGGAGGGAGATGTGGGTGTAATTGAGGTTGTTTGTCAAAGTCTTGACCTCGTCTAGACTGGCCGCTCTCTGTTGAACAAAACATAATGTTGGTTTTTATATAGAAAAGTTGGAATTGATGTTTACCAGGCCAGAATCATATGTAAGAGGTTTTTATATAAACCTCTCTCATATAGAGTTCTTATAATGCAACTTTTAGAACGTACAAAGCCCCTTCTGAATTGTAATTATTGAAGTTAGACACTTAACATAAAGACTCTGATATACTCAATGCATGTAATTTTTTTATTTCCTTGCTTTTAATAACAAAACAGCCAGTGAGTAAACAGCATTTGATCATAGCAATATGGATATGTTTGCACCAGCTCTGCAATTTGGCACTCCAGTCGAATCACGTCAGCTCAAATTTAGACTGATTTAACATTGAACAAGTAAAATTAAATTTTGACCCTCTAACACTTGCACTTTGTTTGTTTTCCAACTGCTTGTTTTTATTTTAAAGGCCTAGCTTTCACTATTCTTATTCTATTCTATATATTATTTATTGTTATTTTTTATGATATATATGCAGCAGAATTATGTATGCATTAAGCTAACCAAACTTGTCATATCACTTACATATTATTACTCTTTTGTTGATTTTTATTGCTTCTATTGTCCTCATTTGTAAGTTGCTTTAGATAAAAGTATCTGCTAAATGACTAAATATAAATGTAATGTAAGTGTAAAGCAAGCAGCTTTAAAGTATTAAACATGAAATACCGTTGGAATTCCTACTTCAGATCCTACTAAGCATCTCAACAGTTCATGGTTTTACTTTGTTCATTATTTGTCTTTAATGAGCTGAACAACAGAACAAAACAGTATATATATATATATATATCATAAAAGTTCATTTCCTATTGTTTTTCAGTTTTTAAGTGGCATATTTTAGTGGCCAAAAAAAGAGACACATCATGAAAGTCAAACTTATAATTTAGAGGGTGAGGACATTTTCATTTTAGATAGCATTTTATTGGTCAAAAAAATCACCCTTGTGAACAAGATGAGTGGTTATGGTCAACTTTTAGTAATACACTAGAACAGATGGATCAAAGCTAGAAGAAATGGTCTGAAAGCCTCAAAATGTATTGATTTTATGGGGTCTATAAAGGTTGAAACCCTGCATGGGACAATCTTTCAACTGATAGTGATCGCAGTTGTGCCCTTGAGCAAGACACTTAAACTCAGGTTCCTCCAGAGGGCAATGTCCTTGAAACTAAACATCCCCCAGTCTCTAGAGTCTTTTAGAGTAGATAGATTTCAGTCCTTTGTCTTCTTATATACATGCAGAATACACGTTTCTTCATGCACTTGTCATAAAAGTTCTAATATGATGGATAAAACATTTTTGAAGGTCTTTTATATTCTGAATTCTCCATTTATATCATTAAAATACAGTAAAAAAACAAAATATTAAGAAATATTATTGCCATTTAAATAACAGTTTCTGTTTGAATATTTATATGACCATTTCATTTCTTTATTATTATTTACATTTCACTTTACATAATTTCATACTTTCTGACAATATCAAAAGTAAATGGTTAGGATTATAATTTTTTTATAAACATCTTGTCCATTTGTTTATCGTTGTGCATCTAATTAATAAAATTACCAAAGCTTGACCAGAGCATGTTTCTGAAAGTCTGCTGTGGCCTTTTTATAGAAAACCTGCCTTAAAGCACACAGAAGTATTTTTTTTTTTTTTTTTTAGTTACCGAGTTCAAACATTTCTGCAGAATTTGAACGAGCCATGTGTTATCTGTGAGAACTGATTAGTCTTGTCTCTTTGTTTCCACTCATGCAGTCTGGTTTACACGAGTCTCCTCCGCCTGAAAGCGTATTATCGGGTCTATTGGGTCATTACTGATCCGCTGGAACATTGCTCTCATCCTGTAATCTCATGCTTTCTCTTTATCTCGCTCATATTCCCTTTGCACAATTCAGTTTTTTAAGCCACCGGCAGAGCTCTGCAGTAGTGCAGCTGTATCGTCAGGTTTACCTGAGTGTGAGAGACACCGTTAGCTTGAGGCGATTAAACCTTTCCTCTTAAAGTTCTCCGTGGTGTCTTTCTTTGCTATCACAAAAGAGCAGCATGCAGGGCAGCGTCCCAGTGATCAGATACACATCAAGTCTGGGTGGCGACAGCTAAACACCCGTCATGCTAATCAGACGTCTAATGCCTAAAGAAACCTTAAAGAGACATTTGAAGGGTAACATCACCTCAGAGAAGCTTTATATCGCTGACATCTCTGAAAAATAGAGATTTTTTTCACTTGACTAAAAACGTTAAGAAATTCTCACTGGCAATAGTGATACTGACAGTTTATGTATTTATAAGTAACGGATTTATTCATTTTTTCTTATATGAAATACACAATAAAACTTAATTGGAAAAATGTAGAATCCTTCACCGTTTATGTTTGTTGCTTTTAAGATGCCTATTTTGGATAGAAATGGTTATTTCACCCTGGTCCTGTGCAAGATTCAAGATTTTTATTAGTCACATACACGATTATATAGAGCATATATAACCAGGCCCAGACTTTTATTATAATCTTTAAAGTATGATAAATCAACCAAAGAGATTATGTGATATTATGTTTAGCTGCAGTGTTTACATGGACTGAGTGCTTTTTTAAAAATAAGCCAATAGCCCTGGGTACTAAGAACCTGCACACTGAATTTGTTAGCAGTCTCTGCCTGATTTTTATTTATTTTTTGGCTATCAATAAGCGGTGACTGTGGGGCTGTTTGATTGGAGAGCAGGAGAAGCTGGCTGGCATGTCTGTCATTTCTTATGCATGCTCTTTATTGTAAATGTCATGGGTTCACAGGGTGGTGGAGGAGGTTCGGGGGGTATTGATTATCTACATAATTAAGCATTCTTTAAGTACTTGGCTTTTGATTGGGCTTTCAAATGCTAATTCTGACCGCTTGTCTAAGAGCACGGCACAATCGGAGCCTGATTTGTTGGGATAAGGTTGATGTTGAAGGAGTATGGCAGAACTGCAGGGGTGACCTCTTGCATTTTAGCCAGTTTCCAAAAATTAGAGAGAGAAAAGAGGGTAGTGCAACAAAGGCCTGTCAGATGTGAGGTGTCAGATATGGACCCCGCTACATCAATGACCTTGGCCCCTGTGCCAGGCTATCAAAGGTTATGAGGCCGTAGGCCAGAGATGATAGAGACTAGTTTATGAGTCTTTGTCAGGGGTCTCAGCTTTCTCTCCTGAGTGTAAAATCTCCAAAAGAGCTCAACGGCCCACATTTTGATACAGTAGATGAAGAAAAGGGTTGCAAATACCTGGGAAGGTATTAAAAAATGTTTTTCTGTTTACTGCCATTAAAAGTATATTCCTAGTATAATTTACTATAGTCTATTATTTACTTGTCCCATTTGTCATTGGATTTAGAAGAATGTGACAAAAAAAAAAAAATAAAAAAATCAAATTAATCATTAATGTTGAATACAAATCAAATAATATGTTCTTATAAATTGAAATGATATTGACCAATATTTTCAAATTAACTGTTATATGATTTGAAATGCTATTTTATTTGAGGAATTATTAAATAGTAAAGAATAATATACTTCCTTTAATAATAATTTTTGCTACAAAATAAGTATTCTCTTAGCAATAATTACAACCTCCAATAATCACTCAGGCCAGTGTGAGGAAATTAAGCATGTATTTATGCAAAAAAAAAAAAAAAAAAAAAAAAAATATATATATATATATATATATATATATATATATATAAGACATTATATATATATATATATATAATGTCTTAATGTTCTAGTGTTAAATTGTAAATCATTTGCATTATTTTTAATCAGATTGATATATAATCTATTTATGCAAAATTGTGACATTTCAAAGAAAAGAAAATGCTTCAGATTAGTAGCAATGCACATTAAATTCGCTTACACGTAAAACTAGCTTTCTCTATTATTTTTTTATTCTTTCTGTTTTCTTTTTATTATCTATCTATCTATCTATCTATCTATCTATCTATCTATCTATCTATCTATCTATCTATCTATCTATCTATCTATCTATCTATCTATATATATATATATAAACCTTGCTACATGTACTACAATTTGTTTTAACACTTGTGTATCATTGCTCTTTTGTTGATTTTGATTGATTCCATTGTCCTCATTTGTAAGGCACTTTGGATAAAAGCATCTGCTAAATGTAAATTTGTGCAATCTCATTCATATCATACATCTTTGTATTGTCTACATGTGCTCCATTGATGCTAATGTTCAGGGGTGGAACTTCAAAACAAAAACAAAAACAGCATTCACATCATACAAATTAGTACAACGGCAATTTATAAAATAGCTCAATTCTTTGAGTTTAGGATGTAATCCTTATTATAGTAAAAAAAAAAAAAAAAAAAAAAAAAAGTTTAAAACATTTTTTAAAAAGTATGAATTAATATTAAAGCTGCAGTAGGTAACTTTTGTAAAAATATATTTTTTACATATTTGTTAAACCTGTCATTATGTCCTTACAGTAGAATATGAGACAGATAATCTGTGAAAAAATCAAGCTCCTCTGGCTCCTCCCAGTGCTCCTATTGCCATTTGCAGGAATACCATCGCTCCCGGTAAGAAACAACCAATCAGAGCTGCGATCAGTAACATCTTTTGTGTTCAAAATTGACAAAATATATATAATATGCGAGTACACCATGAATCCATTTTCCAAAACGTGTTTTAGCCTGTCCTTATTCACTAGGATACACCTATAATAGGTGTTTACCGTATTTTCCAAACTATAAGTCACACTTTTTTTCATAGTTTGGCTTGTCCTGCGTCAGATGCGACTTATTTCTCAAAATTAATTTAACATGAACTGAGAGAAATGAACCAAGAGAAAACATTACCTTCTCCAGCCACGAGAGGGCGCTCTATGCTGCTCAGTGCTCCTGTAGTCTACCACTGAGCAGCATATAGCGCCCTCTGGTGGCTGGAGATGGTAATGTTTTCTCTTGGCTCTTGGTTCTAAATGAATGCGACTTATAGTCCAGTGCGACTTATATAGGTTTTTTTCCTCATCATGACATATTTTTGGACTGATGCAACTTATACTCAGATGCGACTTATAGTCCGAAAAATATGGTATATTCTGACTATTTTAGATTGCTTCGGGGGCTACCGTGGTGGAGTAACCCAATACCTTTGTGAATCTTCATAGACATAAACAGAGAGAAGTCGCTCCGGCTACGATGTTCTTCCGCAAGACGCAAGCAGTTCTGTTTATTAACCGCTAGAGCGTCAAAAGTTACCGACTGCAGCTTTAATGAAATTAATATTCAGTCATGGTTGTCATTGCATCACAATGTTCGGTGGTAGTAGCGCAAAAGGTCATGAGTTCAATTCCCAGGGAACACACATAATGGTAAAAAAATAAATGTATAGCGTGAATGCACTGTAAGTCGCTTTGGATAAAAGCGTCTGCTAAATGCATAAATGTAAATCACACACAGCCCACCTACATGAAGATCAAAATATATGCAACAACATATAATTTCCTAAATGTCAGTAACTGCTAAGTTTTTTTTTTTTTAAGTTTTCCTGGCAGGAGCAGAAGGGCAGTTTTTAAGCATATTTCATAAATGTATTGTATTCTGAAACACTATAAAAAAAACTTAAATGATATACTTGAAAAAAAACTCAGAGATCCCACAGATACCTCCAAGTTATTGGTTTTAAAGCTGCAGTATGTAACTTTTGTAAAATATATTTTTTACATATTTGTTAAACCTGTCATTATGTCCTGACAGTAGAATATGAGACAGATAATTTGTGAAAAAAATCAAGCTCCTCTGGCTCCTCCCAGTGCTCCTATTGCCATTTGCAGAAACTCCATCGCTCCCGGTAAAAAACAACTAATCAGAGCTGCGGTCCGTAACTTTGTTTGTGTTCAAAATGTAGAAAAATGCATATAATAAGCGAGTACACCATGAATCCATTTTCCAAACCGTGTTTTTAGCTTGTCCTGAATCACTAGGGTGCACCTATAATAAGTGTTTATATTCGGACTATTTTAGATTGCTTCGGGGATACCGCGGCGGAGTAACCCAGTACCTTTGTGATTCTTCATAAACATAAACAGAGAGAAGTAGTTCCGGCTACGATGTTATTCCGCAAGATGCAAGCAGCTCTGTTTATTAACCGCTAGAGAGTCAAAAGTTACCGACTCCAGCTTTAATTTGACACATGGGGCAAATTTCCTTAATTATTTGACAAGCCCTGGCAGCATTTTCACTGAGACTGCAAAGTTGACAACTCAACAACTCAAAGTTGACTGAAACCCTGCAAAAGGGACGACCCGTTCAACCACCACAAGAGAAGCTGTTCTTTCCAAATCTTTCGAATATTGCAGGTTTACAATGACACTAGTAAAAAGACTGGTTGTCCACATAAGAAGAATGTATGTGAGGACAGAATAATACGGAGAATCTCAATGAGGAATCGATTCAACACTGCTGCTTGAATTGCTCGCCAGTTCAGCGCTGAACAGGGTAAGGCTCTGTCTCATTATGTTTAAGAGAAGTCGGACTGAAAGTGCACCCTTGCAGTGACAAGACCTCTCATCAGCAGAATAAATGACAAAGAATCATGTTTTGTGGACAGAAGAGAACTGCTCCAAACTTCACTTTAGATATGTGAGCAAGTTTAATTTATTTGTTTGGCATCAAACTGAGGAAAGACTGAAGCCCAAAGTGTGTAAAGAAGTCAGTGAAATGTAGAGGAGGATGTGTCATGATGGATGAGGGATGTTTTCTGTAGCAGGAGTTGGGCCTCTTATACAGCTAGATGTAAGGTGAATGCAAATGTTTATCAAGAGTTCATAAATAGTTCTCTTATTTTGATCTCCACTCTACATTCACATCTGTTTGCATATCTGTTAATTTGTGTTTTTGCAAAACAGACATGAAAAAAAAAGCTTCTTATAACTCTTAAAAAAAAAACCCTCAGCTTTTGCCATTATTTGAACAATCAAAACAAATAGAAGAAAGCCAGTTTCATCATCTAAGGTAATATTATTTTTTGACTGAATTCCCCAAGGCAAGCACAACCAAGAAAATCTTCTTACAGCTAAAAGAGAAACATTAGATTGGATTTAAGATTGAGATCACATGGGGAATAATGCAACCCAGAATGTGTCCCGTGTCTCCTTGCATCCCTGAAATGAAAATGTCTGTGTGCCTGTGAGCTCTGGTCATTTCTGCTCAGCTCTAGCGAATTTCATTCCTCGACAGAGTCAAGGGTCACGACTAAGAGGTGAATCATTGTGGATCCAGACATGTGGGTCTTCAGGGTCTTCCGTCCGTCTCACACGTGAGACATTATGATGTCACCAATATCTTTAGGGTCGAGACAGATTATCATGCATTCATAAAATCTCTCGTAATAAGGATTCATGCAAGTTTATTTGATATACATACTGTATTACCTATAAGTTGTTTCCTTCCCTAATGCCTTTCTCTCTTTTAAAATAAAAGGAGACATTTGGAGAATATTCATCCTGATTTTTTACATGCAGTAAAAAAAGGGCTCCAAAAAAATCTCTATTACAACTCTTCTTAATCCATATGATAGCTTTTTGTGGTAGACTTGTTCCATCCTTCATTTGATGTTTAAGGAATTTTGAAAAATCTGATAATGTGTACTGTTACTTTAAATTACTAAAAAGAACATTCATATGAATTATGGTGTTCCCTAATCACTCATACCAGTGTGAGGAAATTGAGCATAGATTTATGTAAAAAGCTGTCATATAATGTTTTATTGACAATGTTGTAAATATTTTTACATAATTTCTAATCGTACAATGATTAAAGTGTTTGACATACTTATGTGAATTTTTAAATCAGTGTGAAATGTAATTCGCAACCCATTGACTTTTTTTAATCTGATAAATTTCTGAGTGAAACAGAAAGTTCAGCAAGAAAAAGATGAGGCGAGATTTGATTTTAACCATTTGAATAGAACAAATTATGAAAAGTGGGCTTTAGATACCAGAATAGTACTAATAGTATAGCTCACCCAGTGAGTGGAACTAATGTCATAATTTGTTAATCCTTGTGCCATTCCAAACCTGCATGAAGTTTTTTCTTCTTCTGCAAAACACAGACATTTTGAGAAAAAAGTTACATTTTTATTAATTCATTAATTCATTCAAGTCAGTGTTCAAAATAATTCAAAATATCTGTTATAAAATATAAAATATTTTTTGCAAAAGAAAGTTCAGCCATATAGAACTTTTGGGTTGGGGTTTGAACTATAGTTGTTACGATTCCGATACTAGTATCGGAAATATCACCGATACCACAACAAATTCTGGCATCGGCGAGTACATTAACCCATATACCGATCCGATACCATTTTCTTAAACAAGACCTAGTTATGACTGCTAGCTTTGCCTAACTGCTGTACGGTTCTTCTTCGCTGCTCAGAATGCATTGCAAACACAGGAACTTGTGCTGTGTTGTCACAAGCAACCCCTGTTTAAAGCAGCAAAGAAGAAATGAAAATGCGTTAGCAGCACTGATCTATATATGACTGGATCACTCATCGCGTTCTAAACTGCCAACAGACAGTGAAGCCGCTTCTATATTATAGATCAGTGGTTAGCAGTATGTTCGCTGTTTAGCGGTATTTCAGACTGGACCAACCAGACAGTAAAACAGTGCCTAGTGATGCCACAAGTACTGGCACTTCACTACTTAGTCGGTGCTGAAAGTTAAAAAATGTGGTGATACTAGCGTCTCTGTAGAACCGGTAGTACTGTAAGTTACATACTCCCGAGTATATTCAGTACCCGCAACTGCATTCAGTCGCTTCCGTGTTAGTCTGAGCGCAGGGCGCAATTTAAATAGTACTCCGGCAAATTCTACATCTCTGTGGGTGACGGGCGCGTTCCGCGGGAGTTTGCTGTTTTGTAGTCTCTGCCGTGTGCCACTATATGAGGACACGAACGCATAAACCGTCACTTCATGAGAATTTACGGTTTCATTTTCACTTCATGAGAATTTACCGTTTCCTTTGAGAAAACTGTCATATCATAAACATAGACACTCAAAGATCTTCATGGCAACCCATCAAAATAAATGTTCGGTTTAACGTGAGCAAATTGACAATATATTAAGCTACTGTTGTAGCCTACAGTCTCTATGTAGTAATAATAATATGTCTCTATTAATAATAATAATTATGCCTAGACAGTTGCTTGTTTTTTTTACTTGTTTTGTTGTAAAGAGATTATCTGATTAATATATAATTTTTTTATATTCCTAGACTTATTTGTTGCAGTTTGTTTATACAGTTATATTATAAAACTAAAATACCTTTTTTAGTTTGAGGTGTTAGATTTCTGGCTGCATTGATTTTAAGTTATTTTTCGCTTACAAAAATAAATAATATTACGGTCAAATTCATGTCAGATACTAAAAATACTATAATAAATACAGTAGTTCACCTTCACCATGTATTTGTTCATGTTTTATTAAGGGATAAGTCTAAGGCACATCATAAAATAATTCTAGCAATTTACAAAGGGCTAGTAGTATATACAGCTGTATATACAGATACACACCCAGGTATCGGATCAGTACTCGGTATCGGCCGCTACCCGCTACGGGAAGAGAAAAAGTGTATCAGAAAATCTCTATAGTTTGAACAAATGTCTCCTGTAGCGAATCGATGCATTTTTATAAGAAAAATATCCATATTCAAAACGTAGTGATCACTTTAATGTAGCTTGTGCCAACAGTTATACACGGAAGCAGCTCAGGGAGGATGAAGTATGAGGTCAGTGTTGTGCACGCGCTGTGTTTTCATCATGAAAACCAACGTTTGTTAACAGGAGCAAAGGAAGCAAAGTTTTCTTTCTTTAGCAAAGGAAAACCAGTCTCCTCTTGGCTTATATCGAAATCCTGTAACATTATTCTTTACAAATCCTCATTTTGTACCTCTAATTAATGACCATTGTTTTGTTTTGATCTCTCCCCTCCGCTTCCGCATTTTTCACTTCTTAGCAGTGCAGCGCCGTCTCCATATGTCAACAGCTGAGAACTGCTTTCGTTTACAATGGTGATTTTTTTTTTTTTTTTACTTCTTTTGGACTGTTGCACTGCAACACCCGCTGAGTGCCATTAAGACAGAAGAAAGACATATACACATAGGATGACTTGAGGGTGAGTAATCTATGGGCTAATTTTCATTTTTGAGTGAACTAACCCTTTAAGTCATTATAAAAATCTAAATATATAAATACCTTTATATATTTTATATATATAAAAAAGACTAATAATAAAATAATTCATTTGGACAATTTTAAAGTCTATTCCCTCTATATTTAGATAACACAAAGCTGAATATGATTTAGCAATTTGAAGATGCAGCTTGACCATTCTTCACTATTTCTTTGTGTGTGTGTGTGTGTGTTTCACAGAAGGAAAAAAAGTCATACGTGTTTAAAATGAAAGGATGTGTAAATAATAGTACTTATTTTTAATTAAAACTTTGCCGGAAATAACCTTTTAATATGAAAAGGCAAAAGAAGGTAAACCCGTGATCAAGTTTGAAACATTCATTGGCTCATTATCTCCTGTGGAGGGCAATGCTATTGTATTTGTAACACAAGCTTTTTATCTGGATTGCAGTGTGCAGGAACCATAAGATCCACATTAAGTAGCTAACTAACCCCTGCGGTTGGATTAAATTTAGAGTTGCTGTGGACCCGCTGGTTTCATTTCCTAAAACATTTCTTGAGCGTGACTCAAACAGCTGCGTCAGTCAGCGGGAGGCACTATATATTAAGCCGCCTCCCTGCCAGCAAACTGCGAATAGTAATTAAGCTATGAAAGTAGCTAAATGAGGCTTTAACAATCGTGCCAGGCTTATGATGGCGTCTTTGTAACTCTGTGTGAGCGAGTGTTTGGCAAGCAGAGGTCTTTTGGTACAGATCAAAAAGAAAGGTGGGAGTTACACTTTGATCGTCCTCTTCTTCTTTGCGTCTTTTGATCCCTCCCAAACGGTCCCTACACATGAGAAACCATTTGAGCTCTGAGGATTTGAAGTGCACTATACTTCGACTTTGTCAATTGTCATGACACCACGTTTACACACCGAACCAAAGATATCTGTTTTGAGGCAAAGGCGGTCATTAGCGGTTGTCTGTATTGATTCCATTATGTTGTAATACACTTTCTTTTGTAAGTAAAATTGAATTGTACAACATAGCACAACTGATCAATTTAATTGCACAGGAGGCTAAACAGATATTGACCAGCCAAGCATAAGATGTACAGGCTTTTTTGCTGTTTCTTTGGCAGACGTTTTATCATAGTAGTGCCTGGCAGATGGTGGATCCTCTAGCATGACAAAATCAAATCAATCGAAGTTTCTTTGTCTCCCTGTGTGACTTTTTTCCTCATTGCGATGTATCACTTGCTGTTTCAGGTCTTATTGTGCTGCATGATTCTGAGCTGACCATGTCAAATGAATGGTACCAGTTGCCCGCAGCATTAGATCAGTACTTCTCTACATCTCAAAGCATCTATTTTTGCTAAACGCTAACTTTTCTTGCAGGTCTATAAGAACCATTTTTTATGCAGTGGCAGTTCTCGTTGACTGGCAGACTTATTGATGCCATGAATCCTCAGATATGATAAGCCTCTTACAAGGAACCCTCCCATTAAAATGTTAATTTATAAAGATATATAAAAAAAATTACCTGAAAAATATTGACTTGCTATTAAGTTGACGCTGTATGTTTTTGGTATCTTATTTGTCGATAGAACTAAATATTTGTGGATGTTTTGCAAACAATGCTAAAAAATATGATAATGCTTTTAACATTGAGGGCTAGTGATTAATTTATTGTTTTCCAGCTAGTGATTATTTATGCATGCATGTATGTATTTATTTATTTTACTTTATAGTGTTGCTGTTAAAAGAATATATATATATATATATATATATATATATATATATATATATATATATATATATATATATATTATTTTTTATTTTATAATTTTTTTTCTTATTATCATTGTTGAAAACGGTTGAGCTGCTTAGTATTTTTGTGAAAACCATGATCCTTTTTTAAGGAATCTAGGCAAAATATAAAAATACAAATAAAAAATGTATTTTCTGTCACTTTAGATCATTTTAATTTATCCTTATTATAAAAAATTCACAGATTAAAAAAAAGAAAATACAAAAATCGCACCTCTTTATTGCAGAAGTAAAGTGTGTATGGGATGGAAATAG
This sequence comes from Carassius auratus, assembly GCF_003368295.1. Taxonomy (NCBI): domain Eukaryota; kingdom Metazoa; phylum Chordata; class Actinopteri; order Cypriniformes; family Cyprinidae; genus Carassius; species Carassius auratus. The sequence goes on along the minus strand of NC_039280.1, from coordinate 16,865,715 downwards.
TACACACTTGTATCACCTGTGTGATCAGCGTGTGATAAGCGTATCTCTGGCATGCTAACAGCTATAACCTTTAGATTATAATAATCTTTCCATATGTCTGTGTGTGTGTGTGTGTGTTTCCTGAAAAGTTCACCTCTCAGTATGGTATGCTCCTTCTTTGCCATGGTAACAACATGTCATCCCTCTAGTCTTTATCTTTAATTATTTTCAGACAAATATGAGCCTTTTTTCCCTCTATAATTCTAATATTTGCTGGCAGCCATCGAGTCCCCAGGCAGGTCCAGTGCGATTAGTGCGCTTGCCTCCATTTGCATAAGAAAAGTGAGGCGGCGTTTGCGCTAGCAGCCCTGGAGGAGGATTAGCAACATTAGCATTCTGCACTCTGCTGGAAAGTGTGTGCGCTGGAGAATTCAGCTGCTACAGGTTGCTGCTGTCTGACCTTTACAACCTTCTGTGCTGTTTTTCAGTGTTTAAATATTTTCAGTCTAACGCATTATGAATGAAGGTATAAATGCAATATGGCTGTAAATATCCAGATAGGAAACGTGTGTTGTAAACGAAGTTGGAAATCTGCAAATGTCTTACTTTCAGTTTTAGTTTAGAATGTTCTTACTTTTAGTCTGCAGGTAAAGTCACCTTGGCTTAGTTCACCCAATAATAACATTTTTGTCATCAATTACTTACTGTCATATCCTTCCAAACCTATAAGACAACCTAAGAATAAGTCTGTTCCAAAACAGGTTGACACACCAAACCGGCATCAAAGAACTGGTGGCTCTGAAAGCTCTCGGTGTTGTTGCTTCACCTTACCTGAGTCTCGGCCCAAAAGTACATTCCTCATCTGTGTGAGAGGATATATACTATAAATAAATAACCCCACACCAGCAGGTGGCAGTGGTCGATATTCATCGTTCAAAAATGGAAAGCAAATCTAGGTCTGTGGATATACAAACTGGAAACAAGACAGCATTTACAGTGCAATCAAGTCATGTTGGATAGATCGTATTTACAAGTTGAACGGACACGAACGCCACCACAAAGTCATAATTATGAGTGGGGAACTCAAAATTTTCATTTAGCCCAGAGTTTCCAAGTTGGGGGTGTCAATACTTATAGGTATTAAGCAGTGACATTCTCAGGTTTTTTATTTATATGAAAAAAAAAGCTATTTGAATGTGACAGGGTATCTTGTGCCGACTAAACTGACTTGAACGCACCCAACGTCAAAATTACGATTGTCAACTCGTTAGCACGAACTTCCCAGGAGGACTTGAATGCAGCAGAACAATTTGGAAAATCAAGCTTGCTGATCAGTTAGTATTCACTTTACTTCCTCGTTATGAGAATATTTAGAATAGTTTGAATACTCAGGTAAGATGAAAAACTGACATTGGCCGATGGTGTAATGGCCTTCATGGGCTTTTTGATGCTCCAAAAAAGTTCAAAAAGTAATTGAAACAATATGAATTGAGCGGTTAAATCCAAGTCTGCTGAAGAAACACAATTGTTTTTGACAAACAGACTTAAAGGCGTATTTCACCCTCAGGCCATCCAGGATATAGATGAGTTTGTTTCTTCATCTGAACAGATTTGGAGAAATTTAGCTCTGCATCGCTTGCTCACCAATGGATCCTTCTCAGTAAATGGGTGCTGTCAGAAAAACAGCTAATAAAAACATAACAATAAACAAATCCAGCGTCCATAATTCATAAAATTGCTTCCTCCAAAAGAAAAACTCCATCTCCTGTTGTCCTCTTATTAGTTGTTAAACTTATTAGTTTAGAACTGTGTTGGTTTGTAAACGGAGCTTGATCTGTTCATAGTCTATTGCTGATCCAGACAAGATTACTTTTTCTTTTTTCTTTTTTTCACTGAAGAAAGCGATTTTAGAAGACTTCATCAAGCTAAATTGTCATGATGGATTTGCAGTTTTTCACTCCGAAATGCGTTAATTGATGAACAGGAGTTGAGATGTTTTTAGCTGTTCGGACTTGTATTCTGACACCACCCATTCACTGCAGAGGATCCACTGGTGAGCAGGTGATGTAATGCTTAATTTCTCCAAATCTGTTCTAATGAAAAAAAATGATCTACATCTTGAATGGCCTGAGGATGAATACATGAGTACAACTGTTCCTTTAATTCTTGCACATCACGTAAGCATGTTTGTGCTTCCAGTTACCATATTTCATGTGCTTGATTTATGTGCACTGATCAGTTGTTTATACAAAAATAAGTTTGTTTATAATGAAAATAAGTCTATTTTAAATCTGTCCGAAGTGATTTTGTCTCTTCAGAAGACTTAGGAATAAGTCACTTAATTCATATGTATTCTATTTTCAGTGTTTTTATTAACTATTTGAAAATTTAGTAACTTCAGTCGAAGCACCGAAATCTCCCAAATTTCATTAAAAATATTTTCATTTGTGTTTTGAATATGAATGAAGGTCTTATTAGTTTGGAATGACTTAAGGGGAGAAATATACAACGTCTACGAATTTTGGGTGAATATATATATATATATATAAACAATGTTAAGATTATAAAATTAACTGATATTAAGATTACATTAAGATTAAAATGAATGTTCAGGGTTAAATTTTCTCTCTTTTGTGGCTGTAAAGATGTTACTTAATAGTCTCAAATGAACCCAGACAGTTGGCATATTTCCTCTTATCTATTCACACAAAAGCGAATCGGCAGGGAGCAGAATGTCTGTGATGTGAAATTTCTTCTCTCCGATTTGATAAGCTTGTTTTGTACTACATGCACTCAGCTGCTATCAGCCTTTATATCTACATTCATCTTTAGAGATCACTCCATTTCACTTTTTGTGCTTTAAAGTTCCACTACAAGATGTCCAAGGATGTGTGTGTGTGTGAGTGCCATCACATGCAGATTTAAGTAGTCATTAGTCTCCTAAGGGATAATTGGTGTGTTGCAGAAATCTTTGGTCCAAAGCAAAACGTTTCCCCACAAAAGGGGCTACATCATTACACCACGCTTGTTAGAGGAGAGGATTGGACTGCCACTTCGGGGTCGGGCCCTGCCTAAGCTCACACACATTCATCTTCACTCATTTGCCGTCCATAATTATCTGTGTGGATTTAACAGCGAGTTGATTCTGCAGAGCGGGAATACGAGGGACCTGTTTGGCTCTGTTCCCCATTAGGTGCTTCTCCTGTCCTCCTGGAGATTAGGCGGCTCAAATGAAAGGCCTCTCCTCTTGGAGTGTGACCCTGAGGTGGCTGTTTGGTGCTTATCAGCATCGTAAGTGGTGGGCCTCCCTGTACGAGCGGCGCTCATTAGCGCTTGTGTACGCCCGAGTACGGGACATGGGGCGTAATGTATGATAATATATTCACTTGTCGTTTCCTGTTGCATTTTGATGAGGAACGCCCAGCTGAAATCACCAGCGTATGTTGTGTTTTGGATGCTGGCGCAGGGTTGCCAGGTCTGCAAAACAAAACCAGTCCAATGGCGATTCAAAACTAGCCCAATCAAAACGTTCCTATGGTTTTCCCCTACATCAAAATAAGATGACCAATGCTTGCTTGGTCTACAAGCGAGAAGAGAAAGGTCAGGTCAACCAATTTCACCAGCTATGTTTTGCTGTGGTTACTCTGGGTCAGCAAAAAGGAAAAATTTCAATAAAAAAAAAAAAAAAAAAAAAAAAAAAAAATATATATATATATATATATATATATATATATATATATATATATATATATATATATATATATATATATATATATGCACACATAGTCATGTGGGTCTGCAGTAGTCGATATCATTTCCTGTTGTATGTCTTTATTTTTCTCCCTGCATGTTTCTGACTTAGGTTGCACATTTGACTTTAACAAAACTGCTACATTGCTTTTTTTCTGATTAATAATAATAAAAGATTATGCCAAACTACCTAATATGATTTTATTTTGGGAATGCGAATGGCTTAAGAAGCTTTATACTTCATTAAGATGTTAGGACAGTTACATAACCCTGACATTTTTGACTTTATGCCCACAGCAATTAATAAATGAAAATGGATTTTAAATTCAGAAATGATAAATGTCAAAATGGCGTATTTATGTAATTGGCAATTGCCTTTTTGATGTATTTTTTAAGAAAAATTTAGAAAAACAACAACAACAACAACATTAATTTGCAATGTAACATTGAGCAGGATGAGATTTCACACTGGCTTCACACCAAAAGTAAAAATTCCTTGTAAATATTATTCTGTATGCTAGCATTGAATTCATAGAGATCTATTTAAACCGGGAAATTAATCCAGTTTTTCTGGGTTTTACATCATCAGGGGAAAAAATAACCTTAAAAAAACCTGTGATTTGAGACTTGATTGTTCATGGGAGCTTATGACAAGCATTCTGTTTCATTTTGATTTCATGTTGATTTTAAAGAGATATGTCGCATTGGGATTTTCTGGGTGAATTGAGCGCTGTTCCAAAGCTGCATGACTTCGTTTCTTACCCATCTCTTTGTCCAGTCAGTTAAAGTCAGTGATGGCCAATACAGTGTGAACCCCAAAATTCTTCTGAATATTTTATTTTATGTTCCATGGAATAAAACATGTCTTTTAGGTTTGGAATAAGTTCAGGGTGAACTATCTGCTTTTGATAGCTGTTTCAGTCCATGCTAACTCTATACTTCTGACTGTATTACTTTTGTTTTCTCTCTGTCTCCAGCCGGCTGTCCTGATTCGCTCATTAAAGAGGTGCATCATTTCCGAGTCCTGGGAGATGAGCAGGTAGGTTTGGACTCTGAGATCCTCAGGTCTCATTTACACACATGTACACACATACTCTAAACAACCTTCCCTGTCCTGATCACGGCTCAGGAGAAATCCAAGTTCATACCGATTGTCAGATTGTCACATGTGAGAGGCTCTTAATTGGCCTATCTGCTGTTCCCCAATGCCATTCACTAAACCCTCCGCTCACAACCAAACCACAGCTCCGTACCATCACCAGTCATCCTTGCAGTGGGGATCGGGTTCCTTTCAGTGTGTTTCTTCATCCTTCTTACCATCTTCACCAAGTTTTTGTCTTTGATCCTTTCTCACCAATTGGAGCTGTTATGCGACACCGTTGTGAAGCACCATTAGGGATGTTCCTGTGTTATGCTTCCGACCATGTTGTTATGTCAAGTGGCCTCTTCTGACATCTGTGTGCATGCTGTTCGTCTCACTCTCTCCTGTCCTGTTGGGACAGTGGGCTTGTGGGCCAAATATCAAAACCAAATTTATTCTGGCATATTACTGAGAGATATAGAATGACAGCTGTTATTTTCTGTATATGGAGCTTATGTAAGTAGTCTGTTATACAGTTACAAAGATTTCATTGGTTTACATTAAAACCACAATTACAGAATTTCATCTTACTTTTTGGCCATGTAAATACATGCAACCACACCAAATTGCATATTTTGTGCCTCTGAATAATAATAAAAAATAAATTAAAAAAACATTGGTGTTTTTCAATGTTTGAACTCTGATAAATGTCATAAAAGACTGATGTATCAAATATAATAAAAAAAATTCTATGCTGTTACATTTACAGTTTTTCTCAGTTGCTTTGGCACATTTAAACAGTCTTAAAATTCTCTAAACTTAAGTGCAATTTATAAAGTACATTTATTTTTGCAGAAATGTGTTAAAGGTAAACTGAAAAAAATCACTATTACTTATTAATTTTTACGCACATGATTGTCTTCATCTAACACCACCACCACACATTCTTACGTATCTTACTTCTGCTCTTTCACATATTAATGCTTCCAAACTTAATTGATTGGCAAAATTGTGATTCCTATTTCATTACAATTTCAAGTAGAGTTGCAAATGGGTGGAACATTTCTGGAAACTTTCCAAAAGTAATACACTGCATTTTGTTGTTGAGCAAATTGTACAAAATCATTTGCACACGTGCCAAAACCATAGACTGTACAAAAACATGGACGTAGTGTCCATGATGTCACAAAGAGAGTTTTTGAAGAGAGTTTTTGAAGCTCAAAGTGGGCGTAGATCTTGGCAGCGTGTCATCACGCGTCAGTCCCAGATAATCGAAAGTGGGCAAAAAGGAGGGGGCTGGTTGCTGAAGCCACGCCCACCTAGCACAACAGTGGTGACAGCAGCGGCAATCCACATGTCACTCAAGTGGCCACGCCCTTAATTATACAGAATTTTAAGGCTTAATATAATTTAAACGGATGAATTATAAAAAAAAAAATACACCCCCCAGCACAGTCGTCATGAAGGGCAAAGTTAGCTATATAGACCACAATAATTTTTTGAACCAGGCTGTAAACATGTTTTTTTTTTTCTACTGTGAAGTTGGGCATTTTAACATGGGAAGTCTATGGGATTGACTCCCTTTTGTATCCAGACTCAAGAGGCCAGTTGACGAATTACAATTTAAGTCACTTCAGTGTTGGTTTCACGAACGAGAGCGGGAGGTTTCTAGATTTGTATACTGCATCTGAATAAAGCAGTTTTATTTGACGTCTTCCTTTTGGTTGAAAGATTACATAACACATGATAAATTTCAGTAAGCTGTACTCTATCTGTCAACATACCTCATGAACCTACGTTAACGGTAGTGAGTTTATGCGTTATTATTGTTTTAACCTGGACAGCCCTAAATTGATTGGCTGATGCATCTCTACTGAAAAGTCTATCATTATCCAGTGTTTGAATGTGGGTTTGACTTTTTATGAGTCTTTAACACACAAAGGGATAGTTAGACCAAAAATAAAAAATAGTTATTTGTTCACCGGCATGCCATTTCAAAATGGTATGACATTCTTTCTTCTGTGGATCGTAACAGAAGATATTCTGAGAAATGTCTCAGTTTTTTTTTTTTTTTTTTTTTGTAGTTTCCAACATTCTTTGAAATACATTTCTATATCTTCATAGTAAAAAGAAAGTCAAACAGGTTTGGAACAACATGAAGGTGAGCAATTGTTGGGTCAGCTATTCTGGTTTAACATTACCAGGCTGTTTTTAGACTCCGTCCATCTCTGTTATCCAGTATGAGCGCTACCAGCGGTACGCAGCGGAGGAGTGTGTTCTTCAGATGGGAGGCGTTCTGTGTCCCGCTCCAGGATGTGGTGCCGGACTGCTTCCTGTGGATGACAGCAGAAGAGTCTCCTGTGAGTTGGGAAATGGACTCGGCTGTGGGGTAAGACCTTCTCCACTCACCTCACAACAGCTTTCACTATAATATGCAGAGACTGCTATCAGTAAGCCATATCAGCATAATCACTGTTGCTCTGTGACACTATTAAAACACTGAAACTGAAACTTTGTTTGTGTATCCCCACCAGCCCCAAAAGTCATTACTTCTGCAATTATTTTATTCTGTGACAATAGTGGTGCAGAAATTACACACTTCAGCTTGAATATATGTTGGGTTTACTTTTGTATAGAGAGTTTTGTAACCGTTTATAAACCTTACCTTTGACCGAGTATATCCCAGTTTGGGATGCCATTCATGTGTGAGAGTTTTATTTTTTCCTGCCCTCTATCGCTTGCATACTCCACTCGTCCAATCACGGCACGATTAAGATGTAATTAGCACACAATTTGCATGATGTTTTCTAATTAGCCAGTCGATTAAAGATTAGGGTTCAGTTCAGCTGCCATTAGCGCTGACTGATTGCATGTTTGCAAACACAAACATCATCTTTCCAGTGGGACGAAACCTTGTATCTGTGCTTCTGTCTGTCTCTGTCAAAGGTGCAGCTTGCATCACAGAGTGCTGCCTGATAGTCTTTAGTTGTCATGGACAGTGGTTTTGAGCTGTAGACAGGCATTACACTTACAGTAGATGTGTTTCCTTAAATACACAGTTTTTTGTATGTTTCATACAAAGCCGGGTTTTTAGGGTCCAATTCTCACTATTAGCTAGGTGTTTATTAGCATGCCTATTATTAACACACTGGCTTTTTATTAGTACTTATAAAACAATATTCTACATGACCATATTCTACATCCCTAATCCTACCTTATACTTAAACCTACTAACTACTTACTAAATATTAATAAGCATCAAATTAGCAGTTTATTGAGGCAAAAGTCAAAGTTAATGGTTTGTTAATAGCGGGAAGCGGATCTTAAAATAAAATGTAACCTTTCGAGCTGTAGATGGGCATTAGACAAAGGTGTATTTGCCTGAGGATTAATTCAGTTAATTATGTTGATACTGTATAAGTATTGATTTAAAGAAATAAAAATGAAAAACAGTTTTGGTAACAGGATTGCAAAACAAAGCAAAAAAAAAAAAAAAAAGTTGATGCTGCTGTTGTTGTTGTTGTTTTTTTTTTGTTTTTTTTTCTAACATGGTTTTGCATGAAGAGTTCAAAATAAAATTAATTTGGTATCAAGATCAAAAAAAATTATAATGAAGAATAAAAAGTTGGGCAAACAGAATTTAGTAATTTAGTTTGATGCATTTTTCTAAATACAATAAATTAGGTAACAGGATTTCAAAAAAACATGGTGGCCCAACTGTAGGGGTGTAACGGTACGTGTATTCGTACCGGACCGTTTCAGTACAGGGCTTTCGGTACGGTGCACGTGTGTACCGAATGACCGAATGCAATATTTTGTGTGTGGAACATAGGTACATTTTCGTGTTTCCAAATGAAAATATTAAGTGGCGGAAGTCTCCACATTCAGTGCAAATCCCACCATGCAGCTGATCTCACTGCGTGGCATGAGCGTGGCGTTTCTGCTGGGTGCCAGTTGCATGACGGCTGCTTCACGTTTTCTGTGTCTTTACACACCAGAATCGTGTCTGAAGCGACGCATAGAGGGAGACCGCCAACAGACCAGGATCTTGTCTTCACGACAACAATATCTATACTTCATGTTGAGCATAAATATAAAGCCTACTGATAAAGGACACCATGGGCAGTCAATGTGCAACAAAGGTTTTATTACAGGCCTGTAGTTCTGTGCTGTTGTCAAAACAGCCAACCACACAGCACGCTCTTACGTACTAAAAAAACGAAATAAAAATTATTTTCGTACAGCTGACATCTGCTACAGCCGCCTATGGGACCGACACGCTACTTAGCAGCAAGGCACGCAGTAATGGCGGCGCTGCTTTACATCGATCCGATAATTTATTTAAAGGGATTCGTCTGGTTTTTGTAAGTTACTTAAATCGCTATTGTATGACTATTTCTTCCGCATTTCATCCAATGCCTCTTTTGCTAGTACCAAAACGTTGTTTTAAAGCTGGTAACGGAGGCTTGAGCCGTTTATAGCATTCTATTAGTGAAGTTATTAATGAAGTTAAAAGAAAGAGAGCGAGAGCGGCAGACAGACAGAGAGAGAGAGAGAGAGAGAGAGAGAGAGAGAGAGAGAGAGAGAGAGAGAGAGCTTGTGTGAATTAGGCTAACGTACTTTTGTGCGTCTCTAAACACTCTTATGCTTCAGCGTCTCTAAACATCGCTGTTATTACCTCGCAAGTGAGAAATGTAATGTGTAGTCTTTAAGTTGCTACACTATATATGCTAACTGATAAAATCATCAGGGCAGCGCTGACAAGACCTTTTTGTGTAAACTGCGTGACCTTTATTACGGTTTTAATATGTAATGAGGTCGAGAGCTGCCTGGAACTACGTTCGCCATAATTGAATCGTCAGCCAATCAGATTCAATCATTCAAGGGCCCCATAGTGTGTGTGTGTGTGTGTGTGTGTGTGTGTGTGTGTATATATATATATATATATATATATATATATGTATATATATATATATATATATATATGCGCCTCATTAGCGGCTGTTTCAATGTGCTGCTATATGTAGCTACAGACCATATTGGATCGGTCAAGTCCAGTCTGTGAATGTGGGATCTACTGATGCATATCTATGGTGAACAAGCTGCACTATTGTGCAAAAGTCCTAGGCCATTAGTATTTTTCACCAACAAAAGCCAGCCAGTTTTAAGCCAGTTATGTATTTCTTTTGCTGTAGTGTCAGTTGGAAATAGCAAAATGAATGTAAACTGATATTTCCTACTGACACACTACAGCAAATGACAGAAACAACAGACTTTAAACCATTTTTTTTGCTGGTGAAAATACTAATAGCCCAAGACTTTTGCGCAGTAGTGTAAATGTTATCATTTTTGCTGATGCATTTTTGATAACAAGATCACATTGTCTAATGGTTGTGCATTGGTGTACTTTCAGCTTTGCTTTCTCTTGTTGGTGGATTAGAGTGTATTTTTGTGTTTGTTCAAAGAATTTGGAGAGCTCGTCCCTTATCTTCTAACCATACCTGCTTTTACAGTGTCAGTTTGAGAGCAGTGTGAGAAGGAAAGTGTGTGTCCGGTTTCTGACAGTGACAGCGTGGTCAGCACCGCGTCTGTGAGCCGCAGATAAAGGCTTTATTGGAGTTGGCGTTAATGAACCGTTGGCACCAGCACACACACATACACCAGCGATGGCACATAAAAACACAGAACCAAAAAGCGAGCAGTTTTTACACTCTCTGGACCTGAGGGACACCTCACAACCTACCTGTCCTACTTTGCTTACAGAAAAATCAATATATCCCCTCTGTATCTCTTCTGCCGTATTATAGAGCCTTCCTCTCTTTTGTTTGGGGGTTTAGGGGCCCTGTATCAGCACTGTGTGTTGAATATTAGAGTTTATCTCACTGTATGTTGCTGGCAATAGAGCAATTTCAGTTTTTTTAGTGTGTATGACTTTGGGAGGGTTTGTTGCTGTGGTTTGTGTGTGTACAATAAGTGTCAACTATCAGCTTTCAGCATCATGAGAAGCAAGATTAGCTCAGCGGTCTCTAGTGATAGAGAAAAATCTGGCAACCTTGTTGATGGAAGTGCCTTGCTGGACTAATTGAGCTATTGAAACAACAGTTTAAAAAAAGGAAATAAAACACATTATGGGAGTATGTTTTACAATAAAATACAATTTCAGTTTTTCTATTTTAAAATTTCAGTTTTATATAATTCAGTGTGTTACTTGCTTTTTATTTGTCTTTTGTGTGTGTGTGTGTGTGTTTTCTGAGTTAAAACTATTTCAAAGTGAGTAGTCAAAATAAAATGTGGAAAATAGGGCTGTGCAAAAAATCTAATGCGATTTTCATGCACCTCTCATCAGTAAAGATGCTCCTGTAATAAGAAGTATATCTCCAGCACCTGCGTTCAGATCAGGGTTGCCAGGTTTTCACAACAAATCCTGCCTAGTTGCTCCTTAAAACTAAGAATCGCGTTTCCGGAAGGTTCCCCGATAAAATTTGCTTCCCGGGTTAAAATATACATTTTTTGGAAGGGTTAAAATATAATTTCTTTTGGAAGGGACATGAAAAACAACTACAGACTTGGCAACACTGATTGGCATTTACTACACAGAGCCGTAATTCACTGACAATCTACACAAAATCGATGTTAAAATTGCAGGCGATTCTTTGTTGATTTTGAAAGCAATTTTGTGTTAGTTGTCGGTGGACTACGGCTCTGTGTAGTAACTGCTGCTCCACCTGATCCAGTGTTGCCAAGTCTGCGGTTGTTTTTCATGTCCGCAGTTTGAAGCAATCCCAATACCAGTAACGTTATATTTAGCCCCTAAAATGCTAATATATATATTATTATTATTATTATTTTTTTTTTATTTTTTTTATTTTTTTTTTTACTACACATCAGGTTTTGTAGTAGACTAGAAATGTAAATAAAAAAAAATACATTTAAATAAAACAAAATAAAAATGACTAAATTCAGTTAACTTTGACCTAAATCTAAAAAAGACATTATGCACCGGAGGTTAAGCATCTTCTTTTCACTCCTCTTTTTTTTTTTTTTTTTTTTTTTTGGAAAAAAAGAAAAACTTGACTTTATGTCTCAAAGTTCCAAGCCCTATTTTGTGCCCTAATTGTGGGAAATGTCAGGTAATTAGATTTTCAAAAAAGGCATGTTATTGGATGGTTGTGGAGTGAGAAGCTGTTCTGTACAATTGGTCTGTTCTCTCATTGTGTCTCTTGCTCTGTTCTTTCTCTTGCACTGTGTTTAGAGCTGCTCTAAGCGCTGGGGACAATGAGCCAGGTGTCAGAAAGATGCTATTATTGCCTTGAAGCTGTACATTTGGGTCAGGGCTGTGAGCGTGTGTTTGTGAGAGAGAGATCAGTCTGGCAGATGATCAGAGAAGTCTCTCTCTCTAAGAGCTCTTTCAGCGTTTCACTTTGACGTTCTTATTTAACACACATCAGACTGCCACTGTCAGATCCTGTCTAAGTCTACACACACGCGCACAAACAGAGTTGACTGAATTTATAAATGCTGGAGCATAGATCAAAGCATCCTATAGCACAGTGCCCACAATGCTTTGTTCGTGTGCAGAATGAAAAAGTGACAACATATGAGAAAATGCTGCAATGAAAACTTTTGCATTAGCTATTTCTGTACAGTTATCAACTGCAATTCAGTATACAGGTGCATCTCAATAAATTAAATTGTCATGGAAGAGTTAATATATTTCAGTAATTAAACTCAAATTGTGAAACTCGTGTATTAAATAAATTCACTCCACACAGACTGAAGTAGTTTAAGTCTTTGGTTATTTTAATTGTGATGATTTTGGCTCATTTTTAACAAAAACCCACCAATTCACTCAACAAATTAGAATACTTCATAAGAGCAATAAAAAAAATAAAAAAAAACATTTTTAGTGATTTGTTGGCCTTCTGGAAAGTATGTTCATTTACATGTACTTGGTAGGGGCCCCTTTTGCTTTAATAACTGCCTCAATTCAGCGTGGCACAGAGGTGATCGTTTTGTGGCACTGCTGAGGTGGTCTGGAAGCCCAGGTTTCTTTGACAGTGGCCTTCAGCTCATCTGTATTGTTTGGTCTCTTGTTTTTCAGTTTCCTCTTGACAATACCCCATAGATTCTCTCTGGGGTTCAGGTCTGGTGAGTTTTCTGGCCAGTCAAGCACACCAACACCATGGTCATTTAACCAACTTTTGGTGCTTTTAACAGTGTGGGCAGGTGCCAAATCCTGCTGGAAAATGAAATCAGCATCTTCAAAAAGCTGGTCAGCAGAAGGAAGCATGAAGTGCTCAAAATTTATTGGTAAACGGGTGCAGTGACTTTGGTTTTCAAAAAACACAATGGACCAACACCAGCAGATGACATTGCACCCCAAATCATCACGGACTGTGGAAACACTGGACTTCAAGCAGCTTGGGCTTGAGCTTCTCCACCCTTTCTCCAGACACTAGGACCTTGGTTTCCAAATGAAATACAACACTTGCTCTAATTTGAAAAGAGGACTTTGGACCACTGGGCAACAGCCCAGTTATTCTTCTCCTTAGCTCAGGTAAGACGCCTCTGACGTTGTCTGTGGTTCAGGAGTGGCTTAACAAGAGGAATATGACAACTGTAGCCAAATTCCTTGAGATGTCTGTATGCCTTGACCTCAGCCTCAGTCCATTCCTTGTGAAGTTCACTCAAATTCTTGAATTGATTTTTCTTGACAATCCTCATAAGGCTGCGGTTCTCTTGATTGGTTGTTTATCTTTTTCCTTCCACTCAACTTTCTGTTAACATGCTTGGATACAGCACTCTGTGAACAACCAGCTTCTTTGGCAATGAATGCACGAGTTTCACAATTTGAGTTGAATAACTGAAATAAATGAACTTTTCCAGAACATTCTCATTTATTGAGATGCACCTATTATAAATAAATTAAATATGTCAGATAGCAATAGTCAGTTGCATGCTCCACATTCTTTTTGCTGATTTTAAGTAAAATTAAATCAAGTAATACAATAAAATGCTTGTATCAAAAATTGATTTTAACATTTTCAGATCATTTTAAATAAAACTATATATAAAAAATATATATATATAAAACGTGTAAGAAATCATGAGGAAAAACACTAAAATTTGAGCATTTTTCCCCCATTCATCCATCCTTCCATCCTTCCATCAATCCATCAATCAATCAACCCAGAGCAAATCAAATCAAATAATGCGCTACCAATAATGGAATAAATATTTTATTATTATTATTGTTGTTGTTGTTGTTGTTGTTATTATTGTTGTATTTTGAAAGAATGTTCACAAAAGCTTTGTTTAAAAAAATACACTAAAAATAATGTTATTATAACCGTTTACAATGTAAAATGTATTAAAATATATATTTAATTTATTCCACAAAAAAAAAAAACGGAAAAAAATAATAAATTATTTAAAAAAAATAATAATAATGTCTTTAATACAAGAAACCAGCATTTGATTTCTGACCATGTGATGCTGAAAATTGGAGTAATGATGCTAAAAATTCAGCTTTGATATCACATGAATAAATTACATTTTAAAACATCAGATAAGAAGACAGTTATTTTAAAATAGAATAATATTTTCCAATATATTAATACTGTGTAGCATTCTGCTGATTTAAAAATTAAATTAAATTAAATTAAATTAAATTAAATTAAATTAAATTAAATTAAAAACAGCACTATCAATACAAATGTGCAATTGTCAGTTGTTTCCCATTCGAATCTAGCATTAGTTCCTGATTTCAAGGTGAATCAATCAATCCTTAGAAGTTATATATACAGTTCTTCAAAATATCTTAAATTAAATATTACTTAGTTGAAGAAGTATTTAATATATCTATATATATAAATATATATATATATATATATATATATATACAAAATAAATATATATATACACACACATACATACATACGTACATACACACAGCGTTCTGCATTCACATATTCCCATGTTGAAATGTACATTAGAGATGAGACCCAACTTAATTCAGATATCACAAAAAAAAAAAAAAGTAAAAACAGCGCATCACTTTGTTCTGGACTGCAAAGTGGCATTAATTTCACACTAAGAAGGGTTTCACAATGTTCCATGCTCCGCATCAAATACATCCTTCCCGTCTCTCACACCACAGAAAATGAATGCGCTGGAGAAGGACACAAACCATGTGCGTAATAAACATGAATGGTGGCACATCTGAGAGAGGACAAATGAGAACAGAGCTGGAGAAAGTAGAAAGAAGTGGCTGTCAAAAGAACTCTGTTTTCTCATCATTACTGAGGAAGGGGAAAACAAAGAAGCATCTGTCTCTAGACCTTGAGAGGAGGATCTGTCATGAGCAGCAGAAATAATAAAGCAAAAAGATGATGTGATGCTTCCCTACTTCACAGTCTGGATCTCTGAAGAAATACTAAATCAGTGGAGCTTTAAAAGAGCTGTAGAGGAAGAGTATGCTAAACCCCAGAGTAATACTCCCTCACTTAAAACGCTCTCTGACAGGACGAGCATGGAGAAAGGCTGCCCCCTTGTGTGTGCTTCACTGACAATTAGAAATACAACTTTAAGTACTAAAATAAAATATATAGAAATATTACAAGAGGAAAGAATGAAAATGACAAAAGCACATCATAAGATTACTGAAACTTTTAATATAAATATAAAAAAGCTTTTTCAGAAGCAATAACAAATACTATAATCGCTTATGAATAATACTAAAATAACACTTCTAGTTGTTTCTTCACATTAAGCTGGAATAGTGAGAGTATTTTTATTTATTTTATTTTTTAAAATATCCTCCATTTTACCTGTAAAGACAACATAACATCTCACAGCGTGTATGTGTTTATGTATATATATATATATTTTATTTAGCATCAATCTTTTAATATTTGATCAGACTGTTAAAGGTTAAAAATGCACATAATGAAAAGTAGTCATTAAGATAACGCTTGACTTTAAGCCTTTAAATTTAAAGAAATATACAAATATTGAATTTGAATGCATTAATTATATGTTGTATTAGCATGAGCTTAGTTGTAATGCATTATAATACTTATATATTCAGAGTTACACCTTTCTAAAGAATAATGCATGGAAACACATGGCTAACATCCAATTTCAGATGTAAGATGGACTGTACAAATGCTTTAATTTAACAACTATTTATGAAAAGATGTAATGGCTATTAACTTGCATTAGGATATCTGTATAGGTCATTATGCGTAAAGGCTTCACATTTAAGTGTTACCATAATTATAAAATGCTAAATAGCATACACTTTACCATTAACAAGCTGTGACTTGTAGCGGTCAGTACTAGTAAGTGGTTTGCTGTTTGTGTCAGTTTGTGTTTTGCAGGGAGTGTAAGGCAGAGTATCACGAGGGCCCCTGCAGACAGAGGACACACACGGCAACAGGAAGTGCCCTACAGGTGAGGACTTCACACTTTTAATATTAGTTCATCACATATGCATGGACACAGTTCAATTTACATTGGCTAGATATCATCAGTTATCCCACAAGGTGAAGATCTGCTTAAATATTCTGGAACAGCCCAGAGATTCTAGTCGTAATGGTGTCGGTGCAGGACAATGCCTACAAGCCATTCACAAATCACCTGATTCATAAAAGAATCAAATAAGAGAGGAATTTAAAGCTCTTGAAGATCAAATCTGTCTTTCTCAATGTGCTGTGTGTGTGTGTGTTTCAGGGTTATATTGTAGATGAAGAGGCAGCTCTTCGTGCTCGCTGGGAACAGGCCTCACAGGAGACTATAGCCCAAACTACTCTCCCCTGCCCCAAATGCCAAGTTCCTGTGGAAAAAAATGGTATGAATATTTTTTTACCTTTTATCGTACTATTAGTAACTGATTCGCATAATCTGGATTACATAATCAGATTCTGAAAGTGCTTTTAATTAGATTATATTTTAAGAGTCACTTACTTTTATTACATGATTGCATAATATTGACACAATGGCAGTAAATTATTAATAAAAACAAAGTTCTGGCATGAAACTCTAGATGGCGCAGCCCCATAGGTCTAACTCAATCCCACATAATGACATCATCACATGGCACAGCTGATTGGTTCTCTCCTGTAACTGTAGCCAATGAGCTTGCTGCTCAGCATTCAATTATATGACTAATGCTTGCTGTAACAGTTGCAGCATGCTTCAGAAACCCTTCACCTTCCCCAACTCCACCTGTATAGATCTGCTAAGGGTGATCATATGCTGCGGGGGTTATTCATGTTATATGTGCAGCAGCAGTATTTCTTACATGCTCACAGCAGCATATTGTGGATGTATTGTCAGTAGCAAGTCTCACTACTTGCTCTGTAGCAGCAGCAGTGTAGCAGATCTATTCCACCTAAACCAACTGCATTAACATTGTCATATACATTATCATGCCTACCCCTCAGAGACTTTTTATTTTTAAAATTGTCCTTTTTTAAAAATGCCTATGGCTAATTTGTGTTTGAAAAGTCTTCCTGATTTATGGAATTTGAAAACACATTTGCATGTTCACGGTCAGTTAATGGTCACATGACATGCAGGTAAATAATTAATTGTTCTATTTTTATTTTTATTTTTTTTTTATCTTACATTTTTGTGATTTAAAGTGACAGTTCACCCACTCACCCACCAAAAAATAAACTGTCATAATTTACTCCTCTCATGTTGATCCAAACCAGTATGTGTGTCTGTCTTCTGTTGAAAACAAAAGATATCAACCAAAAATTGAATGGTAGCCATTGAGTTCCATAGTATTTCTTTCTTTCTTTCTTTATTGCCCAGATTATCGAAGTCGATGGCTACTGTTAATTGGTTATCAACTTTCTTATAAATATATTTTTTTGTGTTCAGCAGAAGAAAGAAACAGGTTATACAGGTTAGGATTAACATGAGGATGACTAAATGATGATAATATTTGGGTGAACTGTCCCTTTAAATGATTGTTAGTGTTTTTTCAATGTACGAACCCCTTGTTAGTTCCTTCATGAACTTGAGAAACCCTGACAAAATGTCATGTTTAATACAATTCATGTTGTTGGTAACAAAGAATATAATACCTAATCTAACCCTTAATCTAATTCATTATCCACAATGAGCAGTATACCGAACTCACCATGTGAAAAACTGTATCCCACAATGCAGTGCGCTTATATAAATCTTGCTTTTCCATTGTGACAAATAAACCTGGAAAAATATCAGCGATTTTTACATTATATTCTGGGAAATCTGATTCTTCATTATTATTTTACTTTAATATTTTGAAATATAATTCACCTTTAAAAAATATTCATTGTAATAAAAATGTATTATATAATAATAATAATAATTAATTAAACATGCATAATGAGGAATGTTTATTTGGTCTATATTTTTCTCAACATTGTCATAGAACATTTTTGTTTCCCCAAAGACCCTTTCAGTGAACAGTTCTTTAAAAATAAATCTTAATGTGAAGAAAATATTAATAATCATAAAAAAAAAAAAAAAAAAAAAAAATTGCGCCACAATAAAGAACCCTTTGTGCGATAACAATTTTAGTTTTTAAATGTTAATTCCCAGTTTGTGCATAAATATTAAATGGAACCATTTATTCCAATCAGTAACGTTTTTTTTTTTTTAATCACTGTGAAAACCCCTCTTGTATCTTATATTCAAGGGAGTGCACTATTTAAAAAATTTTGGTGTAATACTGTGTATGCCATTGATAAGTTATCTTTGTTTTTATCCTTTAGCTTGAAAAGTGCACTGTAAAGATCCAGTTTGTGATCTCGTCCTCTCTTGTGTTGCTCAGGTGGCTGTATGCACATGGTGTGTCCGCGTCCGCAGTGTAAGTTTGAATGGTGCTGGCTCTGTCGTGTGGAGTGGAACAGAGAATGCATGGGCAACCACTGGTTCGGATGAGCCAGATACACTCTCACCATGAACTAAACTCAGGAAATGAAGCCAAATGGAAACCTGGCAGGACTCTAGCCAATCATTAGCACTGTCGAAACATTAGCACTGTTGTGAGGTACATATCATGCTGCTGCCATTCACAAGTATCTGATGGAATAAAACTGTAGTCTTATTAAAATGTTTTAATGAAATACTGAGTCATGTTTTCTTTTAAGTCATCGAATTCCAACATTGATTTGCTGACAGGAGTATTACTGACTGCACCTTATAATCGCAATGAAATGTTTCACGTTTTATTTTCACCCTAATCTAGATTTTTTATTGTATTTTATTTTTGGTTTGGAAATGTCATTTATTTTTGTTGATGTTAAAGCTGAATTTTCAGCATCATTACTCCAGTCTTCAGTGTCACATGATCCTTCAGAAATCATTCTAATATGACGATTTGCTGCTCAAGAAATATTGATTTTAGAACTTCATTATGATTCATGACCAAAATGGGAAAAATTGGCTTCATGCTTAAGAACTGTATGTAGAAAAAACATAAGGCATCCACCTGTTCTCGGTGTATGTTTACTTGCATGAAGTTCAGCTTGTCTGCTTGTGTTGTTTTCCATTGCTGATGTCATTTGACATCTGTTACTGCATGATGTCACTGCATTCCTGTCATGTCAGTCCTTTACCGCTGCAGTCTCTCGCTGTTGTCTGCTCATGAACCGAACCAGCGGGGCCAGTGTCCAGAGAAAATGAACACCAAGGCCCTCAAATCCACTCCAAGGCTGAAAAAAAATCAATAACTAGTTTATGCTACTTAAAATAGATGCTGGTAATGAAGACCATTATAAATCTGTCACTGGTGATTCTTGTTACGATGCTAGCTATGTTTCAGAACAAGTCCACACAAGCCTGTCTGTGTGTTTTCTGGTTTATATGATGATTAGATGGCCCTTGATGGTTATTATCTGTTAAACAGGACACTCAGTACTGGTGCCATAAACGGACCCTAAACATAATCCTCTGCTGTGCCCTGTGACCTCTAGCTGAACATTATGAGATAAATGTTAGTTCATTATGATTTATGGGAGGGTGTCACTGGATGTCTAACACACATGTGATTAATGACTCACAGAAAAGAGTAACAAACAAATCATCTGTAGACAAACACGGTCCATTACTGCTGATTTTCTGCTCTACTGGCTGCATTGCACTTCTGCTTAGTTCATGTTTTGAGCTGTAAGTTCACTCTTCTAGCAACTTAAGAAGGAAGAGAAGATCTTCAGGAGCTCTCAGCTGAACACAGCAGAAGAACGAAGAGATTCGGGGGAGCTAAACCTGACAGACTTGAAAACCTTGAGCTTGAACTGACCGATGGAGTCTCTAGTCAGGTGAGGAAACAGCTCTCTGTCTTTGCTCGAATCTGCTATATTTTTTCCCTGAATTGTTCGGTGTTCAAAAAAAAAAAAAAAAAAAACTAACAATAATAATGTACGGTAAAACACCAAACAGCTGTGTCTGATGGTTCTTAATTTATTGTGCACACAGTTGAAGCCAAGTTTTCATGCACCTTGCAGAATCTGCAAAATGTTAATCATTTTACCAAGGGATTATAAAAAAAAGTATGTTGTTTATTTAGCAGTACTGACCTAAATAAGGTATTTCACATAATAGACGTTCACATAATTGTCAGCAAGAGAAAATAGTTGAATTTATATATATACACACACACATGTCACTCAGTAGTCTTCTGTGTGAAAAGATGGATCTCAAATTCATAGTCATTGTTGGAAAAGGTTCAAATACACGAAAATGTTGGAAGAACAATGAATTTTGAGGACCAGAGAGATTTTATTTCTGAAGAGCAGCAGGCAGTTTAACGGTTCAGGACAGACGAGATTCATGAACAAATATCACTTAAAAATTGTTAAAAAAAAAAAATAAATAAATAAAACAACTGTGGACCATTCTGGTAACACAGTATTAAGAAGCACGTGTATGTAAACTTTTGAACGGAATACATTTTATGAATTCAACTATTATTTTCTCTTGTGGACTATATGTACGTAAACATATTTTATGTGAAATCTCTTATTCAGGTCAGTACCAAAACAATTACATGCCTTCTGCATGATCCCTCTGTCACGGAATGCTCCAAAACGAGAAGATCAAAATGCAGCATTTATATGTGAGTTCATAAAACAAAGAGTAATTCACATAAGGGCAAAATAAAGCAACAGAAAACATGTAACAGTAAACAATAAACCAGCAACCAAAGACAAGGAAAACCAGGCTTATATGGATGAGTTAACAAGGTAAATGGGACACAGGTTAAAGTAATAAGGATTGGCAAGGGCTGATGGGAACTGAAGTCCAGGGAAACAAATAAAACTAAGAAGTGTGGCCTCTAGTGGCTATATATGGGCACACCAACTAGACGCTATGACATTACCTCTCTTCTAATGAGAGAATACCAGAAGCTAAAAGTCAGTTAACCCCAGATAGAGGCGGACCACGGGGAGGGATGGTGGGCCAGGTCCAGGTCTATTCAGAGAAAGGTCTAGAAACAGAGGTAGGTCAGGAGGCCAAAGTGGGGCCGGAGGAGTTGATGTTCTGATTATGAATTGGGAGACTATTCTACTCAGGATGCCTGAGTGTATTGTGGAGCTCTGCAATACCTCGTGGACTGGAAGGGGAATGGGCCAGAGGAAAGTTCCTGGGTCGAATCCAAGGATGTTCTTGACCCATCACTTACCACTGACTTTCACGGGACCCATCTGGATAAGCCAGCACCCCGTCCTCGCAGAAGACCCCTGTGTTGTTTGCCTTTTTAAGTCAGGAGCAGCTCGCAGGGAGGGTAACGAATACGCCCACACCACAGAGGACTCCCCTTGATCGTCACCACCTGAATCAGCTTAGTATTGACTTTTCCCATGAAACTCCATTTCCCATCATCCCGTACTTGACTTTCATTACAAGCTCACCTGATGCTTGTTTATGAAACTACTTAAGCCTCTGCCTCACACTCACTCTTTGTGAAGTCTTGTTTTGCCCCAGCTGACATTTCTAAAAGTTATCATCTTCTCTATTGGAATACTGTGTTCTTTTGTTTTTGGATTCCCTGCTGCCTGCCTTTTGACTCTTTTGCCTTGTTTTTTTTTGCCTTGTTTTATTTTTTTTTATTTTTTTTGGACTGCTGTTTACTCTGCTTGCCGCCAGCCCTGATCACTCGCCTGTCTTGTTACTCTGCTGTTGTCTAGTCTCTGATAACCCTGTTATCATTCATTGACCATTGCCTGTACGACTGTGTTTACTTTTATTAAAAGCTACAAATGGATCCTCACTCCACTGACTCGTCATTACACACAAAGAGCATTCTGAGAATGTCAGTTTATGGTTTTTCACTGTAAATTACAAAATGAGTTTTTTTTTCTTTCACTTCCAAAAACTATGAACCACTTACTGTTAATAAATTACCATGTGATTTTACCTTAGTATTTTTTTACACTCTTTTGCCATTGTAACTATTGTAAACTATTGTGCCAGTGCCACTTGGTGGTTTTAACTCTTTTGTATGTTTTGCTGTAGTCCGTGTAGCCAGTCATGGCTTCTCCAGTATCTGTGGCATCTGAAGCTGCTGGAAACATGCTGCCCACAGGTCTGTCAGAAACCCACAGATATTTATTATCATTGCATATTATATGCCCTTCAAAATGCCATGCAAATAAACACTATACCTGCATTGTAACATGTGATTTTGAAGACGGTATTGATAAAAATAGCCTACTCTTTAAAAATTATTAGTATTTAGATTTGATTACCCTTAGAAAAAGGTATTGTAGCTGTACCAATATATACTGATGGTATGAGAGGGCAATACTTTGGTTTGCCTAATTTGAAATAATATACTGTGATTAGTGGGACAGGGCCGTGAGCCATGGGGACAGAACTCCGGAAGGATAAAGGGAGGAGTAACAACAGTGAAGGATGAGAGAGGACCAGGCATGGGTTTTATTTTGGGTTTGTGTGCGGCAGTCGTCCGTGAGGGGCTGTCGCGCTGTTTTGTGTTTATTTTATTATTAAAGTTTATTTGAATGTTCGTTGGTTCCCGCCTCATCCTTCATATGACTATGAATGTTTTACAGTGGTACATATACAATTTACTAATGCACCAGAGAAAGTATTGACTTTTTACTGTCAATGAATACGCAGACATGCTGATACAGTTCACAGGTTCACATTCACAGGTATTTACATGCACAGACCACACATACTGTAGTGCATTAAAGGGGTCATGACATGGATTTTTATTTTAATAGGTTGATATGTTTTAATATGTTTACTTGCGTATAATTACATACTGTATTTTTTTTTTTTTTTTTTTTACAAAATAAAATAAATAAATAAATAAATATGTGGAAAAATATTATTTTCATTCTGGCCCTCTGTCTAAAATGACCTGAATCATGTTTGAAGATGTTAAGCGGCTGAATGCTGGTGGGTGGGGCCTATGTTGAGAAGAAGACTCTGTTAATGTCTTGCCCTGGAGACTGTGTTTATGTGAACGACTGTGCCCTGGTGACGTCACCTTGAAATCAAACCATTTAATTTGATAAAATAAATGCTTTGTTTATAATGAGAAGGACATTTGCAGCCATGGATGTTTTAATGGGCCAAAGACCTCTTATATGCCAACAGATCAAGGCAAATTTGATTTCTTATGCCACAAAAATGTGATTTCTCGTGCCTTTAAGAAAAACAAAAAAAAACTGCTGCATTAATAGGCATACATGACATCCTGTCACAGATCTAGACAGGTGGAGCTGGTGGAGGTGGAGGGTTTCAGAGAAACACTAATAGTGCTGCAGGACCAGCTCATCTACCTTATTTTGCAACACAGACATAAATATGATTACTGTAATATATTAAAATAATTATATGATGATAACAAATATTAAGCAACATCACGGAGTGTTTTATTTATTTATTTATTTATTTATTTATTTTGGACAGCTAAAATAAACTGAATTTCAGAATCACATTCTAATTACAAATGGTCGTACATGTTCTTACGTTAAAAATGATGGATATTGTTTAGTCTACCTGACTATTTAAATCAGAGCAAGCAATCACAAGATTATATCGAGATATATTTAGATTGTACTAAAACTGAAGTTATAATGATACACGTGTTGTGAGTTTAATATCAGTCCTAAATCTAAATCATTGTGTTTTTAGAGGAATATGTAAGCACCAAATATAAGGGTCCAGCAACAGATGAAGACACTGTTGTTGGACAGAAGAAGAGGAAGATCTAGCTGATTAAAAGGCTTCTGGATCACTTTTGAGTCCTGGTGTCCCGCAGTAAAGAAACAGATGAGGTAATGTGAAACAAATGATGTGGCTCCACTTTGGTGAACTTTGGGAGAACATGATGTTGTATTTGTCAGTATCACACAATGATATTGATTTTTTCTTTCTTTCTTTTTTCTGAATGATGTTCTCACGAATGGAGCGGACTCAAACTCAGCAGATAAATATGGGTAAATGGCCCTGCATGAGGTTAATGTTTGACTGTTTATCTAAGACATATATGACATTAAAAATGTCATTCTGGGATTTAAATGTTCAGTTGATGCTTACATTATATCGATATTAGTTAATGTTAATTTCAACATTTACTGATGCATTATTCAAATCAAAAGTTGTGCTTGTTAACATTAGTTAATGCACTGTGAATTAGCATGAACTAACAATGAATAACTGTATTTTCATTAACATTAACAAAGATGAATAAATACAGTAATAAATGTATTTTTCATTGTTTGTTCATGTTCATTAATACATTAACTAACATTAACTAATGGACCATTATTTTAAAGTGTTACCAATTCAGAAAAATTCAGAACTGGCTTTACAATCAAAGAAGTAAAAAGTACAAAAGTTGTCAAAGAGGCTGTTTAGGTATTAAATGTACTCTTATTTAATGTACTCTTTAGGTATTAATATGTACCTTTGAGGTACTAATATGCATCTTTTAGGGATAAATAAAGTACTAAAATATACCTTTTGAAAAGGTGTACCCCAGTGACAGCTTTTGTGTGCTTTTTCTGAGTGTGTATGCACTGTACATTCATGATTGTGATTTAGAATTTAACCTTTATTCGGTACTTCGGGTTTAGTCCTTTAATCAGCCCTTGCCATGACAGGAATTAATAACATTTCAAAATGTATTAAAATATTTGAAATATCAGATTAAAGTAATTTAAGTTTTTAATTATTTTAAATTGTAATAATATTTCACAATATTGTTGTTTTTACTGTATTTTTGATCAAAACAAATGTGACTTCTAAGATACTTTAAAAAATTAATTATTTTAATACATTAAAATAAATATATTAATGGTTCCAAACTTTTGACCGGTATATTTTCCTTGAAATTTTTTTTTTTTTTTTTTTAATCAGCCGTCTGTATACTTTGCTGCTAAGAATGACGCTGTCGGGGCAGTGAGGATTTTACTGCAGAATGGGGCGGACATCATTTTGCAAGACTACAAAGAGAGAACGCCTCTACAGACGGCTGCTGACTTTGGTAAGGTTTTTATAATTCTATAAGTCAGGCCTGATCTGTGTATGCTCTCCAGCTCTAACAGTGAACAAACCATGACTGCTGTCTAAGACATGTTTCGACTTCTGTGTGTTATGTACAGATCAGAGTTTGGAGCAGATGCTGGGGTCCAGGACTCAGATAGACAGCTCTGCATTACTGCCATGACTGCTAAAATGACCCCCGTGGTGAGGAATCAAGGATTGTAATTTATTTCAGAACAAGTTAATCAGCAGCATTTATGGTACATGTATTCACTTAGCAGATACTTCCAACATGACTTTAAAATACTAGCAAAACCAATCCAAGACAGACACAATACAAGTATTGCTACTTTATTTAATATATATATATATATATATATATATATATATATATATATATATATATATATATATATATATATATATAAAGGAACGTTTAAAATCTAAAAATAAAATGTAAACATTATATGTGTCCACATTTATTTGATAAAATTTTGCAGCCTTGTCTGTAAAATGTAAATGAAATCACATGGACAGTGTTACGGTAATCATAGAAACATAAGGACGCAGGGGTTTGCACACCCTCTGCTCAGTCACTTCTGAAGGCTGGTGGACCAGAATGAGTGTGATGCCATGCTTGATGTGGATTCAGTGATGGCCTACCTGCTCTGTTGATCATTTTCTGGCTCTCTCTTCTATTCTCTGTGTCAATTTACTGATTGCTCTGCTTTCTGACCTCTGCACATATAATGAACATCTGTGAAAACATTTGCAAATATGCATGGGTTCATTGTAAATATTTGTTCATTTTTATTGACACTGCCATTGATATAAAATGACTGTCAATGGTGTTTCTGCAGCTACTGATGATGACAAGAAACCCTCAGTGACAATGCAACCAACAGCAGACGGTAAAAACACTGCAACTAACGAATGAACTACAGCAATAAACATTTAATCCACAAGGAGCAAGACTAGGAAAGGATGTCATAATTTTGCAACCAACAGTTGTTGTTTTGCTTTTTACCACTGTAAAAACTGTAATGTGTCTTGAGCACCAAATCATCATATTAGAATGATTTCTGAAGGATCATGTGCCACTGAAGGCTGGAGTAATGATGCTGAAAATTCACATTTACATATTCAAATACAAAACAGTTATTTTAAATTATATATAGATATATATATATATATATATATATATATATAGATAGATAGATAGATAGATAGATAGATATAGGTATAGATATATAGATAATGTTATATATATATGATTATATATATATGATTTTTATTTTTGCCTTTTTTTCTCTTCTCTTTTATCCTTTGTTACCCTGTATGTGTCGTTTAAAGGATAACATACATACACATATAAATAACGGCAGTGGAATGAAAAACAGCTGCTTCAAAGCCTTCACACCTTAAAATACTGTATATGTAGGAAAATACAGAAATAACAACACAGGGTTGTGAGGGACAATTCAATTATTACGTGAGCAATTCTTTTAAAATACATGCAGAGAATGTCTAATGTGAGAGGGCGCGGTTATCGTTGTGCCTCGTCACCAGGGAAACAGCTGGGACACTTTCCATGAGTCAGCTGTTCTGACGGAAGCAGAGCGCGCTGCTGATTTCCGCTTCCTCCTCTGCTGCTTCTGCTGGTCACTGAAGTAAAGATGGCGGCGGTCGAGCCAGATCGTGATGCACCGTCCGCTCTTTGCAGCCAATTCCTCCATTTCTCAGCAAAGGACACCGCTGCGGTAGGCGACAGTTTCAAAAAGACTCTCTAAAATGTCTCTCCTGCTGAATTATATGCATTTGTTTTCCGTAATCGATGCGTTGGCGATGAATTTTCTGTTTTTCTCGCTCCTCGTCTCGGATTGTTTTGCTCAGTGTCGTTCTGCTAACGCGCTAACAGCTAGCCTTGTGAGATTGACACCCTGTTTACGAGATTATGTATTTAATATAGTTGCAAGTAAAACATCCTTTCGTTTCTCGCGTTTTGATTTGAACTTTTGGTGTTGCTGACAAAGATATAGACGTTCAAAGAGATCTGTCAAGAGTTAACGTTAGATAAAAACAACTGGGCAGCTTTGTCCATAGTCTTTACGTCATGTAGTTTACGGTGTAATTAATATTGCCTCACAAACAGCTCTTTTATAATAAAAAAAAAAAAATGATTTAGGAAAGCAAACAATAGAACAGAGCTTGGAAATCTGTGTCGTTTTTCTGCATTCCTGTAAAAAAATTGGTGTAAGCTGTATTTGTGGTTTCTTTCTTGGTATATCAGGTGTTGTGCTTTACAAACTAGACATTAATTTTATAGCCCAGTTAACGTTACAAGTTTTTCATTTTGTAAATTGGCTAAGCCGCTACATTTACATGCCACATTTGTCTCAAACACATAAGTAGTATGTTTTTACAGATGCTGGATTGTTTATCAATGAACCCTAGCAGTAACTCCAGGTTAGTAGGGCGATGTAGACAGTGACAAAGACTGCCAGGTTCTGCTGGCTGTGCATTAGTAATCCCTGTTTCCTCACAGCAGGTGGGTGTTGTGGCACATACATGCTGTTGGAAATCAGCTAGGTTACAGTATTTCCTTTAGGAATAACATATTGTGCTTCCTAAGACTGTCTTCTAAAGCATGCGGCATCTTAACTGATAAAACACTCTACATGAAGAGAAAGGAAAACAAGTTCCTGCATGCGTGATATATTTCTGTATATATATATATATATATATATATATATATATATATATATATATATATATATATATTTATTTATTTATTTATTTATATTTCTCTCCCCTAGCGCATTCTGGGTTTGTAATTCTCAATTCAAAATATTTTATTCTGTTATAAAATGTCTAATTCAGTTTTATATATATATATATGTATATGTATATGTATATATATATATATGTATATGTATATATATATATGTATATATATATATATATATATATATATATATGTATATGTATATATATATATATATATATAATATATATTTTTTTTTAATGCAACCTTGTTTCCTTTTTTCATGGCCATGATGGTTAAAAGCTGAGTGTTATTAAATAATTAAGCTCCTTTAAAACAAAATCTAACCCCCCCCCCCCCCCCCCACAAAAAAAAAAAAAAACCTAAGCTGTACTGCTGAAGTTTGTGGTAAGATTATTTGAATATTGTGTATGTATTTATTTTTTTATTATTATACTTTTGTGTCTAATTCAAGAGATAATGTGAAGGTTGATGCTTGAACTTCAGTACATTTTGAAAAAGAAAAGGAGAGTAATTTTGTTTCCCATTAAATTATCTGGAAATAAGCTGTAACACATGGTTTTGTAACTAATGTGTATATTTAATATTATTTGCAACTTTTTTTTTTTTTTACCCACAAAAAGAATACTGTTATTGTGAAATAAGGTTTTGGTCATACCACAAACCTCTAGAATGATCTTTGTGTCATTGTCCCACTTGTGTGGGAAATAGAAGTTGACCATGTTCCAGGACATGCAAATATAAAACAGCAGTGCAATCAGAGACCTGCCACCTGAGCACTAGTGCTCTTTTCAAACCTGACCTTTGTCCAGCTGACCTGTTTACTTTGCTAATTATCGTATTAATTTATTTTTTGGGCTCTCTGTGTCTGCTTTTCCTCTATAGCACTGATTAGCAGATGATTAATTATTTATTTTGTGTGTGTGTAGAAATGGCTGCAGGTGAGCAACCTGCCCAAAGAGGTGTACCAACATTTGGCCTGCTACGTCCCCAAGATCTACTGCCTGGGCCCCAACCTGAACCCTCAGAATGAGGACCTGCTGGCTCCGCTGCTGCTTCAGAGCCCGCTGGAGTGGTACCTGTGCGGGGAAGAGCCGTCCGTGGGATTGGCCAAGCTGGAACAGAACAACCAGCCCTCACAGCTCTGTGGCCATGTGTTTAAAGTGGGAGAGCCAACGTACTCCTGCAGGTACAGTCAATGCTTCATCTCTTTCTGATCCATCCAAAGAAGGGTTGATTCCCGTCTAGACTTCACAATGATTCTTCATTTGTTTGATTTCAAAAGGCAGGAGAGACAAGACGTTGTTCCAAAACGTAGTGAGCTGCTCGTTCAAGATTTAATAGGTTTTGGAACCAGTCAAAAGTTTGGCATATTTGTTTCGAAAGAAGTCACATGTGCTTAACAAGGCTGCATTTATTTGATCAAAAATAAAGAAATGTTATTACCATTTCCAAGAACTGTTTTCTAATACAATATATTTTCAGCATCATTACTCCAGTCTTCGGTGTCACGTGATCCTTTAGAAATCATTTTCAAATAAATTATGTTCTGTTGAATTTTCTATTCATCAAAGAATCCTGAGAAAAGTCACGTTTTCCACATAGATATTAAGCAGTAAAAGCTAATATTAAGAATAGGGATGTCAAATTTCGATTATTTTCATGATCGATCGTCGTTTAAATTAACGATCAATTAATCGATTAATCGTTAACCATAATACTGTAAAATGCGTCTATTGCGTCTATATACTTTTGAGGTCATTTTACTTTGTTGACAGTTTCCAATCCCACACGGAGAACGCTGAACGCGCCTCTTTAAATGGTTTTGTGGTGCTCGTTGTTGTATTTTAAAGCACAATTGCAATGTTTTCAACTGACATTATTGTATAAAATTATCCAAAATGTGGAGCACGTGTGACTGCGCTGCACATTAAGTGAACTACATCGGCGCTGCTGCACCAAAACACAGTTGCTCACATTAATTTGATCCTGCTGGATTCTGTCCTAGAAAATGTCAGATTTTTAAAAATCCGGCATACAGCGCATTAGATCGTGACAGTGCATGCGTGCAGACGAGGATGAGCGAGCGCGGCTTTGGCTAGATTTATTTGGAGGTTATTGCTCATGTCTCATTCGGCACAAATAGAAATGTTTCCATATTCGCAATGTATTTGAATGTTAAACTATTATTTATAATGTAAACTAGGCTTGTACTTAACACGCATTCGCATATAGACGGAAAAGATGATCCTCTTCATATGAGCAAAAACGCGCCCACACTTCTGTTTTAAATCCGTTAATCTTAATTAGCCTATTTAAGTCGGATATATTTCGCATAGCCGATTTAAAAAAAGAAAAAAAAAAAAAAACATGAAAACAAATTGTTATT
Source organism: Carassius auratus (assembly GCF_003368295.1). Lineage (NCBI taxonomy): Eukaryota > Metazoa > Chordata > Actinopteri > Cypriniformes > Cyprinidae > Carassius > Carassius auratus. The sequence continues at coordinate 16,835,211 of NC_039280.1, read as the reverse complement.
TTTATTTTGGGCCTATTACTTAGTAGGCTATACATTTTCCTTTAAGCATCCCATTTTGTCCCAGGGCTTAGAATCTGTGCCCTAGTCAGGTCCATGCAGAAACTTGTGAACGATGCTCGGCGTCATCGTTTAGTGACAGCAGTGAATGCTCCAGGAATGTGTCGGTCACAGCGCCTATTAATCGCTGTTTTGAATCCAGCAATTATTTATTTAGAAATGATAAGATCTGATTATGACAAGTGTGGTATAAAAGCTTTGTTTATTAGAGGAATAATAGGTTAACTGGACCCCATAGTCTTCATTTACGCGGCTTTGTTCTGGTTTGCCGGTTGGTCACGAATTTCCACAAATTCAGTAGGCTATATTTAGGCATTGTTTCTTTTCCTAAATCTTCATAGTCTAACCCTCTAATTTCCCAGGTTTATTTTATTATCTTTCGCTTTTAATAACTGTTTTCGCATCTCTTACTGTGGTAAACATGGGAAGGGAAATTAAAGATTTCATGAATTAAGAATTCGTTCGATTTATTAATTTGTTCCCTTATTTCACTTAAATCATGGGTTATTTAGGGAACAAAATTAATGAAACATGGACACTTGCCACATTAATAATTCGTAGGAATGAATTAACAAGTTGTAGGAATGAATAGACTACCTGTCCTGTCACTGTGTCCCGCAGCCCTGCAAAGCGCACGATATAAAACAGTTATCTGATGAAATGATTAGTAACTACATTTCTATTGCATTTAATGTTGAAGAACTTTTATGTTGTTTCTATTTTAATGTACTTTAAAGTTTAAATCACATTAAAAGCTTAATTTGTACATTGTGAATGAATGATGATGCTTTTATATATCGTCACCGTCACTCACAGCCGCTCGCACGTGTTGAGTGTGCATGAGCCACACGCAGCCCAACATTGAATCGGTTAACCGACCATCGATAGCCTTAATCGATTGCATCTCTTATCGACAATTAATCGATCATCGATTAATTGTTGACATCCCTAATTAAGAACCATTATTAAAAATGAGCATCAGCATTAATTGAGCAGCAGATCAGCATATTAGAGTGATTTCTGAAGAATCCTATGACACTGAAGACTGGAAGAATGATGCTGGAAATTCAGCTTTGCATCACTGGAACTGGTTTTCTGTTTGAATATTTCCTTTTAAATTGTAATAGGGCTGGACGATTAATCGAAAAGTAATCGAAAACCAATATTTAGAACCTCTAACTGACCTAATTTTCCCATGTCGGTTAATTCCTGTTAATACTTCCCCCTTAAAAGCGTGTGTAGCCACATGATTCTGCCAGTCAGTGGCATTAAAGCAAAAGGCGGAGGTGAACGCCAGTTCAACACATTTCACATTTTCACGTGTTATTAAGGCCTGGTTCACACGGGATGATTTTAAAATTGTCGGCCGATTTTCCAAACCTGAGAGACCCCACACATGGCGATAAAAAATCACGGGTCTAACAGTTTTGGTCGTTCAGTGTGTGGTGTGCAGTCACACGGCAATATCAACACACCACACACGAACCGATTTGAGATCAAACGTGATTTCAGAGTAAACTATCATGGCGGACGAAGAGGATGCAATGGCCGTAGTTTGTGCTTTGTTTTTAACGGAAATAAAACATAAGAAAAACAAGAAAAGGCAATGGTCCAAGAGGTGGAGACAACGCGAGCATGGACTATTCTTGCTACATCAGGATATGGAGATAAGTTGTTGTTTTATCTCATAGAAATGTTAAGACGTACTACACAGATTAATATCCATTGAAATAAACGTTCATATATTCGTTTCCATGTACTCTGGTGGACTGCAGTTGTGGATGTAGTTATGTCCATCGACTTTATTTGTATTTGTTATATTATATACGCCGGCTGTTTTGATTTTGTTTCCCGGTACTTACTCACCGCCTCGTCACCTCGCTTTCTGATTGGCTACACGCCACAGTCCACAGGCTGCGTGATTGTTTGTCCTCGCGGGACACCACACACGAGAAGAAATCGGGCCAAATAAATCCAACATGTTGGATATCCCCGATTTGAGATCGGAGCGGTCCGGACGTTCTTCCGAGCAGAGGAGAGCGGTCTTAACACACCACACACGGCAGGAATATTTGATCAGATTATTTTACGATAATCGGAGCATCCTAAGATTGTCGGAAGGGGTGAATCGGGGCTAAAATCGGCCTAATTATCCTGCCGTGTGAACCAGCCTTAAGCCTTGCCACTTGCAAATGTAACCATTCGAAAGACTTTAAAGCATTCAACACAAGATGCGGAAAAGCTGAAGTGAGTAGCTGGTTATTCGCGCACTGTGCTCGGTGCGCACGCGGAGAGAGAGCTGCGTCTCACAGACAGCAACACTGAACCGACCTCTCGTTTGCAAAGTTCTCCTTTAAGTTCCTCCTGCACCTCAACGAACAAAACAAATCTCAGTTTAAACAAACAGAAAAGGATGTGTAAGAGCCCACTTCAGCACCGCGGTGTTCTGGTGTTCAGGGCTCACGAAGAGACAGACGTCTCAAAACACTTGAACACCGAATTTGTCTGTTTTTGCTCTTGTACTGACAAATACACAAAAAATGTGAAAATACCCGCCTTGGATAGTATGTTCGAAAAAACTGTCAGTTATGTATTAAGTAAACGGGTGAGAAAAAAATTGTATGTGTATTATATTGGATGCATTCATTGTCTCTTAAAGTGACAATGAATTTCTCTATGCAAGTCTTTAGCCATGCGTGTATGCTGTTGAAGTTGTTGTAGCCGTCTGACCTGGGATACTGTTGGTCAGTGTGTTCCCACAGACATGGAAGTCTTGGCTGAATTAGGTCAGCTTGCTGTGAGGTTAAGTCCTTTAGGCAAGATCACTGTAAGCCGGCTAAGAGGCCGGAGATGACTGGAGCATGTACTGTTCTGCTCTGTTTCTTCGAGAAACAATTAAAAGGGCTCACACACATCCTGAATGCTTCATCATGCTGGTATTATCAGATTTGAATCTGATCTGGCTGATGTGAATGCTGTGTGAAAAATATCTTGCATCCTGAGAATTTGTGCAGGTGTTCATTTCCATCCTGTCATGTAATGTGTCTCCGATCCAAACCCCTAGTTCTCCTAGTTTTTTTGGTATTTGCTCTGAGATGGCTTTATTTATTTTATTTGGAGGAGTCATTGGCTCTCATTCACTAAATGTGTACATCTGAGTGAAATCTCTCTACTAATTTTATTCAACAGTTATTGATGAAACAAATCATGATTCATGTGTAGCTTTCATGCTATTTTTATTTAGTTTTTCTTCTAAATTTGCAAACAACTGAAACTACACAAAAATGATAAAAGGCTGTGTAGAAAGCCCTTGTATGGAAATAAATAAAATATATTATATAGTAAATTGTAAACTGTCTGGGTACCTTTAAGATACTTATTTCAGTGCCATGCTGCCTTAGAGTTGGCCCAAAATGAGGTTCAGCTTCAGTTCTACTCCGGGAGTAATTCATTTAGATTTTTTTTCCTTTTTCAGGGAGTGTGCAGCCGATCCGACCTGCGTGCTGTGTATGCAGTGCTTCCTAGGCAGCGTTCACAAAGAGCATCGCTACAGGGTAAGAGGAAATGGAGACATACACAGTAGTCACTTTACTGCTCTTAAACATCTCAGTCAGGTATGTAACGGCATGTTGTGTTGGTGTGACAACTGCAGAGAAAGTGTCAAATACCAAGAGTTGGGTCAGTCCTATTTGGAGCAGTAGAAGCTGGCTGCACTAGTGCCACGTGGACCCTGACCACTTCCTAACAAAACATTCTTGGTCACATTTGTCCAACCAAACTAAGTCAGAGAAGTCATTATGGCTCAACCAAAATGATGAATTAAAAACAATTTTCTAAACTGAGGGCTGTGACTCACGCTTGCACATCTTTGTAAAGGTTACAGGACAGATGAAGCTGTTTTATTTGTGAAGATCAAACTAAATGAACAGCTTTCTTTGTAATTTAAGTGCTGTTTCAGTTTTACCCCGACTCAGATTTTAGTAGCAGCTTTGTTTGAGATGTTGTTGATGTCATACAAAAAAAGTTAAAAAAAAAAAAGTTAAAAAAAAAAAATCATAAAGGTAGTTGGAAAAATGACTGGAAAAGGTTAGTTCTGCATTTCTCTGTGGAGTATCATATTTGATGCATCAAGCTTTATTGGCTCATACAAAAAAAAAAAAAACATGTCTACCAAACTGAGGAAAAATTCAATTTGGTGCAGTTGCTAATATTTTTAAAGCCAAAAAGAAAGATGACACTTTTATAGCTTGTAATGTAGGTCAGTGAGATCTTTATAGCAGACTACTGACAAAAATGCAGAGTAATATTGGTTTTCACTCTATATCTCTGTATTGTCTTACTAAGGTGATATTTTTAATTTAATCATTAAGTCTCTGTAGTTTTTATTGTGGTGGCAAAACATATAATGCAGTGCAATAAAATAACAAATAAGGTGAACAAATAAGCATTAACCACAAGCCGGATCATATTTGATGCTCACAATTTAACATGATTTTTTTAATGATGTATGGATAATCAAGTAAGTTGCTTCAGTCCAGTAAGTGTCCATATATTAGAGACAATATAAAAATGACTCTTACCTTTTGCAAAAATCAGAATAGAGATTTGTTTGAAATGTCAGGCAATATTATTTGGCTCATAGGGTTAAGTGTATAATGTGTCCCAAAGTTTGTGGCGTCTCTGTGATTTAACCCTCTCAGCGTGTGCAAGAAAGTGAGTTTGTTTTAAGGAACACTAAATCAGACAGTCATGAGTCTCTTGACTAATGCCTTCCTGACAATGACAGGTCTGTTATTTCTAAGGCACAGATGTAATAGGCTTGAGATCAGCTCTGAGTTGTCATGTGCTGCTGTCTTTGTGAGTAAGTGGCTCTTTGTGCTCTCTGTAGATGACCACCTCAGGAGGAGGAGGCTTCTGCGACTGTGGCGACACAGAGGCCTGGAAGAAGGGCCCTTACTGCCAGAAACACGAGCCCAATATCAGTGACTCTTCCCAGAAGGTAACACACCTCTTCAACAAGAGGAATGGGAATTAATAAGGAATTTAATGAATCTGGTTTAAATGCAAATTATTAGAAATACTTCTTAATTCTCAATCACAATATCTCAATACTTCAGCATGATGTAATAGTCATAGGCACAACATTACATCCTATTAACTAAATCTTGAGGATTATTAGAACAGAACATGAGTTTAATTGGAAACCAACCCTTGTGTTCCCTGTTTTGTTTGGCAGGATCCATTGGCTAATCTGTCTGATGAGATGATTGCTCGCACATATAATGTTTTCTCCATCATCCTCAAATATGCTGTGGACATGCTCACCTGGGAAAAAGAGGACGAGCTACCTGAAGGCCTTGAGCCACCGTAAGACACATTAGCACTCATACCAGGTCTCTGAACCCTCTTTAGTGTTTGAAGAAGGGTCACATATTGGTGGTTCGTTATCATTTTTGACCAGAAACAGTAAGAGTGTTAGTTTTTTTTTTTTTTTTTTTTTATTTTATTTTTTTTATGAAATTACGTAAAACTAATTTCACTGAAGTTACTTCTGTTGTGATTTTTGGTCGCTTAGCTCTTTAGATTTAGGGCCCTAAACTCAAAACTTCTTTAAGTTTAACAAAGAAAATATATGAATTTATCATTAATTTTGGCCAGATTACTGCCATCTGGCTAAAATAAATAAATTCCACTAATTGCCAGTAGATGGCTGAGGTTTTCTATTGTAAGGGAAACAGGTCAATTTAGCTCAAAGGGAATCATTTAAGATTTTAAAGGGAATTTGAACAGAATCACTGTTTCACGGCTGATCACTGCGATTCACTGAACGAGTCGTTTAACATCAAATCTGCGCTGGATATTAATATCCAAACTATAGTGAAAACACTATCAATTAGCACAGTAACAAGATCGGCAGTTTAAGACATTAACTTGTAAGCACAAAACACAAGATACTTCTCTTTTCAATATGAATAAGGCTTTATTAGATAAATCTAAGACATATAAACTAATCTAACACATAAACGCAAGCACTCACACATTCACACAAGTTGCAGGAAGATAGAAAGTTAGGGAAAGATGAGTTTAAGAGAATGGAAATATGGAATCCCAAGTTTACAGCAATACGTTAAATTGCATAGACATGAACAACCATCAATCACGTAATTAGCCCTCGCATTGAGTTCCTCAATGTGACTAAAATTATATTAGATACACCAGCACAACAAATATCTGGGGATACGTTGCCTTCGTTTCCTGTGAAAGGGACTCCTGTTGAAAGGGGTATCCCGGTGTCGCTGATTGGCTGGAAGTTCAGTAGTGAGGTGACGTCTTGGGAAGCCTGTGGTTGTTGGGCGTTGGCTGAAAGTGCAGAGTCGTGTGCGCTGGTCGAAGTTGAACGGGCACCCGAGGTCAGGCGTCGGAGACTCGACGTTACAAAACTTAACTCAGAACACGACACTCTCAAACGGAAAAGAAAAGAAATAAAGTTTGACGAGACTAGGTTGTGTTCCTTCTCATCGTGGCATAGTAGCAGCAGGCAGGCACACTGGAACCGCGCTCAAAGAACAGTGATGACTACACAGCATGGCTAGGAGCTACAAGCTAAAGCTAGGTAGCAAAGCTACAAGCTAAAAGCTAAGAGCAGGCATGACTAATAGCAGAAACTAAAAAGCAGACTGAAAGCAAGGCATGACTGATAGCACAAGCAATGCTAGAACTAAAAGCAAAGATTTTACGATGTCCTAGGTATTTAAACTGGCCTGTTGGCCACACCTCAAATGTTGTCTTGACCAATCAGATATTGTCTTGGCTCGGGGGGTATCATAAATCATATGTTTATCTTACCAAGCAATGTTCCTGCTCTGGCAGGGTCTAATTTTGGATATGATCAATGGGACTTGTGCAGTACTCTCATGGAAACTCTCATGTGATGTCCAGCGTTGCATTTCAATTATGAACAACAAATTTGACAATCTCTTATTCGAATTGAAATTGTAAATAATTGCTCTAGTGGTGTTCATGTTGAAAGCTGTTGTGTGAACAAGTTGGTTGGTCATCTTGCTTGGTTCTTGTGGCACTAGAACTGATTTATGACTTCCTGAGGAATTCGGCTCTCGTGTTTCAATGCATACAGCTTTGATAGACTCTTTAATTTGTCTGGTTTTACTCATTTCTGTTACACTATGCATCCAAATGCTGCACAAGAATTCTTGATTTTATGCTTTGAAAATGTCTATTATCTAACTATCATTTGTCAAAGTTCATTTTGAAGTGTTATTTTTTAAGTATTGCTTACAGTCATATACATTCTTTTTGCTCGATCTCTGTCTGTGCATGGTTAGGTGTGAGTCTCACTGCTTGGTTGTATGATTGCTTTTGACTACTGCATGTTTGTATATTGGGAGAAATGTAACTTGCTTATTTTGTTGTCAAGGGCACGTGGAGACACGTACTACTGCATGCTGTTCAATGATGAGGTCCACACGTACGAGCAGGTCATCTATACACTACAGAAAGCTGTGAACTGCACTCAGAAAGAAGCCGTCAGTTTCGCCACCATCGTGGACAGAGATGTAAGTTCACTTGCTGTTAGCTCCACAGTAGTCTCCGCCTCCGATGTCACGACCACGGACTGCTGGCTGAACATCTGATGTGTAGGGCAAACAAAAGTGGAAACAGTTCAGGAGTTTCGAAGTCATAATTTGATTGGTTGAATTATACAGGATTTCCGGGAGACCTGTGTGTGTCACGTTCTTTAATTCTTTCACCGCATGCATTTAAAAAAAAAAAAGTTGCCAGCCATCGCCAGTGATTTTGACGATTTTCACTCAAATTTGATGGACTCCAGTATATTTTGCTGTATGAATATTTTAATATGCAATACACTAAAATAAAGATCAGAGCCTATACTTTTAAATATATTTTTTTTTTTTTTTATTCTAGCTTAAAGCATTCTTTTTTGAACAACATTTGAATATAGGAAGGTTTCATAAAAATGCATAATTTTGAGCAAAAAGCTGAGAAAATCGCATTTTTGTCAAAAACTACATCTGGACAATATTCAGTAGGATTATTAAAGCATAAATCCAGTAAATCGCTTCCATCAATACCTCCAAGGCTTGCACAGACACATACCATTTCCTGGATCAACATTTTGCTCTGTAACATTATGCAGTTTTCATTTTATATGCTGTCTTTTGCTGTTTACATAAGAGAGATCTTTCTTTATCCTGTTCACGTGTTTTTGTTCGGGAGGTTTTGTACTCTTTCAGAAGATGTGTAATATCACCCCTGAGTTTACAACAGTGAAAACACGAAAAGCCGTAAAAACTTGTCAGTGTTGTCTTCTAAATGATGAGATAACTCGTCAATGGCGGGGAAAGAGTTAACGTTTTGCCTGGAAACAAAAATGCTGTGATGCCAAATCGACCTAAGCCGTCGTGTTTACAACTGTGAGGACGAGTGCTGGATCTTCAAAAGTATGTGAAATAGTACTTCTAGTCTAACGATTAATCTAGGGCTGGGATAAACGATTACTTTTTAAACGATTAATGTAGCGATTATTTTTTCGATGCATCGAATAATCTAACGATTAATTTTTTCCAGACCGATTCGATTCCGATTATCTCCCCATTAAATGACTACTAACAATTTATACATGTTGATTTACATATCTGAATGAAAAAAACATGAATTCCTTAACATTGCAATATATGTTTATTGCTCTTAAAGTTACAAAATAAAAGACTGACTAAGAATGCATTACTTTGCACTTGTATAGAGATGGCATTCAATAAAACCTTGAAGCCTTAAACACATAGCTTACTGAACACATAGGGCCTAGCTTACTGAAAAAAAGTTCTTCTTTCAGAAAAGACCACACTCGTGTAGTTTGAAGACTGTGAGTGCGCGAGCGCGCGTGAAACTCTGGTGTTTCGCCCTTTTTCTATCGTGTTTAATGATTTTGATTAATATGCACAAGGGAGAGAGCAAGAAGCGCTCGTGTTGTTTGAAGACCGTAAGTGTGCTCGCGCAGCCGGGGCTCTTTCTCGTACGCGCCCTGTCAGTCATTCTATTCTACATCACTCACCGATCAAATATGGCTTTGACAGCCGCCAAAAAAAGAGATCAATGCAGAAAAACCCCTGGATTGGTTATATAACGTTGGACAGAATGTTGATCCGGCCATCGCGTATATTCAGCACACATAAGGTAAAAGTTTTGCAAACGTTTTTTAGAGAAATAAAAACAGGTCGACGAATCAATGTGCATATTTTTCATCGACATATTTTTTGCGTCGACGTCATCGATGACCTCGACGCGTTGTCCCAGCCCTAGATTAATCGTATCCATAATAAGTTTTTGTTTACATTATGTATGTGTAATGTGTGTGTATATAAATGCACATATTTTGAAAATATTTACATTTATATATTCTTATATTTAATATAAAAACATAACATATTTTTCTTAAATGCATACATGCATGTATTTATATATACATAAGTATACACACATTATGTAAACAACAACTTTTATTATGGATGTGACTAATTGCGATGAATCTTTTGTCAGCACTAATGTGAAGAATTCAAAGTTCACGCATAGAATCTTTAAAATATGTCCCAGAGTTTTAGACATCGGTCTGTTATTGTGGCGACATTTCCACGCTGGTTTCAAAGTTTTCTAAACGTGACGCTGAATGAAACGAACTGTGATTGGTCGTTAGACATGTCAGTCAAACGGCCTTAAGGGGTGGGCCTTGGATGCCAAGGATTCCAGACCTTCAGCTGTCAGTCTGAAAGTCTGGCTACGCGAGACTATTTCCACAGTGCCACGATTCACCCTGAATGTTAAGCACAGCTTGTTTGTGCTTTTGGCCATTGATTACTTCTGTTCACTGTATTCAGGGCAGGAAGTCTGTACGCTTTGGGGACTTCCAGTTTTGTGAGCAGGCCAAATCCGTTATTGTGGTGAGTCCTAAACAATCACATATCCCATCTGTTTACCTCAGATTTGTTTTTTACTCTTTGTGCCGAAAGGTCTGGTTAACTAGGACACTCATCAAGTTTTATGCAGAAATGCTCCCCAATTTGCATACAGCAGTTTCAGCATCAGGCAATAATAAAAGTACACAAACAAGATTGTTAGATGTGTTTGGTTAAACAAACATCACTATCTTACTATCATTATTGACATAAATACCAAACTTTGGTTTCTTGAGTGTCCTCGCTTTGTTTTGCTACATACATGTGACTTAAAACCTCTAAGCATTCAGACCCATTGACTGACATTCAAGGAAGGATATTAATGCATCATTAAAATGTTTCTGTAAATGTAGTTTGTTTGTTTGGACACTTGTTTTGCAGAGGAACACAAGTCGACAGACAAAACCTCTGCGGGTTCAAGTCATGCACTCATCAGTAGTGGCTCATCAGTGTTTCGCACTTAAAGCCCTCACCTGGCTCGGCCAAATCATCAGATACTCAGGTCAGTTATTATCAGTTTACCAAACGCTACCACCAGTTTTCGGTGTTTAAATGGGTAATGACATTTCAGTCCCCCCTTGCATGCACGGTGCATGCATCAGTGTTGGCTAGTGTCAGCCATTTCTCTCACACACACACATGCACATAATGTGGAGGCAAATTAGATTTTTGTCATGACCTCTTTTGTAGCAGTGTGCCTTGCGTCAGTGTTTGTGAAGAATCAGTGTCTGAGTTTATTGCTGTTCCTATCAGATGCTCTGAGGAGGATCCTGTGTCAGGTGGGTCTGCAGCAAGGACCGGAGGGGGAGAGCTCTTCTCTAGTGGACACGCTCATGCTCTGCGACTCCAAGATGTGGAAAGGTGAATGAATGAATGTACAGACTTCAGCTCTACTGAGATTCTGCAGCACTGGACAAACCCACAGCCCAGTGAATGCCACGGAAGCATGTTCATATCACACTTTACCCCAAAACCAAAAGAAAAACTGATTAGTTTTCTTGGATAAATGCTCCAAATAAATTTCACTTGTCCTAAAATATACTTCATTTTCCAACTATTATTGCATTTCATAGCTAACACGGCTCATTACTGTCATGTGTCTGTACATTTTACATTTTATTTCCATTATTTTTAATTGAATGTCTTTTCATTCTTGGTGTTCTTTTTACACATTACAGTAAACTGTATCTAATTAAAAGCAACTTACCCTATATATAAGTACATGTTGTTAATTAATATCGCTCAATACTTAATTATATACTTAAAAGTATTATATTCTTAAAATTAAGTGTAACCATAATTTCTTGTTTGATTCTTTTGTTTTCGGGGTGAATTATGACCGGAGCATATCCTTGATGGGTTTTGTGAGATTCTCCAAGTTAAGTTCTAATTTAAGTATCTAATCTTGTGTTTCCTGCAGGAGCGAGAAATGTTTACCACCAGCTCTTTATGAGCAGCTTACTCATGGATACAAAGTACAAGAAACTTTTTGCAATTCAGTTTGCAAAGGTAAGACTTCACTTTGCTATGGCAGAAATGTCTTTATATTGACAGTTAACCACACCAAGGCTCAAAAAGTGGAGAAGATTTTGCACAGTTACCCACTGAAGTTTGCGTTCTCATGATAACTGAGTAATGGGATCAAAAACAGTGTGGTTGTGACTTTATCTCACAATTATCTTCAAAATGTTGTAGATTAAAATTGCTGCATCATTATATGAAACTGAATTACTGTTAGATTGTGCGGAGGTTGACACTTGAATATCCAGTTCACTTTCACTTCACACTCAGTTTGATTGAGCTGATCTGGGAGGATAAGAGAGTTTGAGCAGCCGTTCGCTGCTCAGTGAGGGCTATCGTCTCAGGGAGAGAGCATGTGTAATATATCTCTATACTAGGGTAATACTATGAGTTAGCGGAGCTGCTCTTGCTGTCTGTGATTCGCTGCCAGCTGCAGTCCTCCAACCGACCGAGTCATGTGACCGCAGGAAATCTTTCTCTTAGAGTGCACTCTGATGTAGGGCCCTGTGAAATCTGTTTGAGTGATTTTTATTTTATTTTTTTTCCCTCAAATTTGTTCATTTGAATATGTCTGGATTACATTTTCTTTCTACTTAATTTATTACAAATAATTCATAATTTGTGATTGTGTTAATAATAATTAAATACATCTATAAAATTATTATTTTTTTATTTAATAATTTGACCCTGAAACATGTTTTATTTTTTTATATTTAAGAAGTTCTGTGTTGTTGGTACTCAGTGATACTCCACGTTATGTTATTTTTTTATGACTCTATTCCACAATTCTGTTTGCATTTTTCACATTGCAGAAACCATAGGGCCCTAACTCAGTTAGCATAAACAGCTCTAGAAAGTCAGTGTGTAGAGTTTAGCTTTAGCTCGAGTCCCCTGGCTCTATTTGTGCCCCACTGCCTCAGTGTAACTTTATATGCGCCAGATACAGAGCCGAGTCGGGGGACGTAACTGCAGATGCCCCTGACCTCTGACCTGGAAGGTGAATCTGCCCCCTTCCCTTAGAATTACCGGCGCCTCCAGACAGATTTTATGGAGGACGATCACGAGCGTGTAGTGTCAGTGACCTCTCTGTCAGTGCAGCTCTTCACCGCCCCTACTGTGGTGAGTACTGCCAATCCCACACACCTCTCCTCTCTCTTCTGCCTCTTTCTTCTCTCCTCTGCCTCCTTCACTACTTCCTGCAGAACTATGAGCGCTTGCAGAGTGACTACGTGAAGGACGACCATGACAGGGAGTTCTCAGTCACTGATCTTTCTGTGCAAATATTCACCGTGCCTTCTCTGGTAAGTATGTGCAGGGAGAGACGGCCTGCTGTGAGGAACAGGCTTGTCATTTTGGGTTTTTGGTCTGTTCTTCCATTTCCTTTTTCTCTTCCCTTTCCATTTTTCCTGTTCCTTTTTACAATAGTTAATTCCTCTTTCCTTTCTCTTGGTTCCTTTCTCTTTCCTCTTTACTGTTAAGCACTGAAATTAGATACACCTTTTGTATCCGTTTGCATTCTTTTTATTATTATTCTTCCGCTCTGGAAATCTATGGCAGCCCATTGAACTGCTTGTGGGAAAGTTGTGAAATTTGGCACACGGATAGAGGACTGTCTCAACGATGACCACAGCAAGTTTGGAGTCTCTAACTCAAACTCTCTAGCGCCAAGACTTGTCCAAAATTTCAGTCATGTTTATGGAAATATCTTTTGAACTGTGAGGCACAGAAGGAAACCCCCCTTTTTTATGGTTCTGGAATTAAGTTATGGAAATCAAGTTGATTAGTCAAACTGTACTCGAATAATGCACAAACCAATTCTATGAAAAGGAAAAAATGGATGTGAGGCTATTTCTCTGCAACTGTTAGGCGTATTGAGACCAAACTTGGTGTGCGTTATAACAAGCACAAAAATGGCCATTTTGGGCATCAGCCATTTTGAATTTTGTTATAAAATGCTGTATTTTATGAACACATTGACGTATTGTTATGAAATATGTATTTGACACCATTTTTTTTGACCACCTTCTGAAAAATGTGAAAATACACAAAAAAGCATAAATATTATTTAAAAATCTATGCACTTAGTAATGAACACACATAAACTAAATGCAAATACAAAGTTTTAAATTAGTTCTATGCAAATATAAAGTTGCACATAACTGAAGTCAAATTTTTTGATTATACAATTGTTGAAATACAATTATTTAAATTTGCTGTAATAACTCATGACAAATGTACTGAAACATACAATAAACACGACTAATAGGTAAAGAATATATCGAATGTGTAATGAAGTGCATATATTTAGCAAAAAACTCCTCTAGGATTATTTTTTGTAGCTGACAAATAAGATATGGACATTGAATGGCTTTCTTGAGGTAAATGTAAAGTTACTTGACACAGTTTACAAGTTTTTTTTATTTGATTTTCTTTTTTATTTCTTTTTTTATTAAGTTATTATAGAATTTGAGATTATTGGATGGTATGCACGCGACAAATACTATTTTAGAGAAGTTTTGTTCATACATCAAACCAATATTGTAGATCCGTTAAAATGAAGATATCAGTATTGTCCTAACAGCTGGCAGGTTTCTGTTGTAGCTTGACATAGTCAAAATGCATCATTGGAGAAGTACCAATAAAAACATCAGTAAATAATTTAGGTTTGCCAAAACCAAAAATGTATTTTCGGTTGCTTCACTACTCTTCTTGTTTACATCCTCTTTAATATTCCTCTGCACTTCCACATCTGCTTTCTCCTCCCTCCCTTTCTTTCTTCCTTTCCCTTGCCTTTGTTTTTGTGTTCTCTTCTGTCTCATCTTCTCCTCTCAGTAAATGTGAATTTTCACCCAAACCTCCAGCGGTCTGTCAGATGTTGCAGTAGTGTATGTGATATTTTCCAGGCGCGGATGTTGATCACAGAAGAGAACCTGATGACCGCCATCATCCGCACCTTCATGGACCACCTCAGACACCGAGACCTTCAGGGCCACTTTCAGTTCGAACGCTACACCGCACAACAGGCCTTCAAATTCCGCCGAGTCCAGAGCCTCATAGGAGACCTCAAGTAAGACACTGAGCATGTCCGCCCATTTACACAGGAAGGACTTCATCTTTTTGTCTAAAATTCCTATTCCTCGAGAGGCATATCATGATGTTCTTCTCTGGGATGCAGGTACGTCCTGATAAGCCGTCCAACAGAGTGGACCGACCAACTCAGGGAAAAGTATCTGGAAGGTTTCGATGCTTTCTTGGAGTTGTTAAAATGCATGCAGGTGACTATACCAATCTGATTTTAAGATTGTGTCAGTGGTATTTGAAACTGGGCACTGAAACAACGCTGTGTGTCCTCTTTGCAGGGAATGGACCCAGTAGTGCGTCAGGTGGGGCAGCACATAGAGATGGAGCCAGAATGGGAGGCAGCGTTTACCTTACAGATGAAGCTCACACATATCATCTCTATGATCCAGGAATGGTGTTCCAGTGATGTAAGTGCAGGTTAGTCACCTTAGTACCCATAATGCATCATGGGTCCTTGATAGAAGTGTGTGTTATTTGTCGCATATACAGGAGCGAGTGCTGATCGAAGCCTATAAGAAGTGCCTGAGCGCGCTGACTCACTGCCACAGTGGTTTCACAGATGGGGAGCAGCCCATAACCCTCAGCATGTGCGGCCACTCCGTCGACACCATCCGCTTCTGCGTCTCTCAGGAGAAAGTCAGCATACACCTGCCTGTGTCCCGGCTTTTAGCAGGTCAGTCCAACATGGTTGCTCCCTTGAATTAGCATTGTGTGTGTATGGAATACAAGAGTTCTCTTTTGGAACTGCAGTGGTTGATGGAAGTAACCGCAAATTAACTGAGCCGCAACTCTCTCTTCCTGTAAGGTTTACATGCTCTGCTGAGCAAAACTGAGGTTGCCTATCGATTCCCTGAGCAGCTGCCACTGGTAAGCGTGCGGGTTTGGGTTCCTGAGAATTGTTGCTAAACAGTCTTGGTGATTTCATGGGTGGAATTGTTGTCTTTCACAGAGTGAACTGAGTCCACCCATGTTGATCGAGCATCCGCTTCGCTGCCTTGTACTCTGTGCCCAGGTGCATGCTGGGATGTGGAGAAGAAATGGATTCTCTTTAGTCAATCAGGTAAGAAGCTTATAAATGGGTGTTGTTATTTTTTTTTAAATAGTCAATACATTAGCAGTGTGGTCACTAGTGTTAATGCCTTTTCATAAAATATATTGTGCTTTTTCTTGGATTGTTTTTGCAGATCTATTATTATCATAATGTGAAGTGTAGAGTGGAGATGTTCGATAAAGACCTCAGCATGCTTCAGGTCAGTGGGGAAGAATTCCAAAATTACTAACCAAAGAGTATTTAATTCCAGAATTAATACAAAAACATTTATTTATAATTGAGGAAATCTATTTTATTTTTTTTATTTTTTTTAATGGATTGTATTCATTTTGATTTATGATTTCAAATAGTTTTGCTTCAGTGTGATGAGTTAAAAATGTTGCAATACAGAAAATATATTTTTGAAAATGTCCTAAAGTTATCATAACTTTTTTGTTATGTGCAAAAAATGTGCAAAATAGTCCACAGTGATGAAAACCTTGATTAAATCAAGTTATTTTTCTTCTGCCTTAAGCTATATAAATGTCTGTAGTCAGTAAGCATTTTTTCTAGTTAAGTCAAATACCAAAAGGGCTTTCAGGACGTGTTGAGTCCTTTGTTATATTTGAAAATATTGCACAAATATCATTGTGTATATGTAAGCTGCTAATTCAGCACATAGATAAAGCTCTGCTTAATATAGATCATAATTAGGAATGGGAGTTAGCTAATTTTATTAGAAATGAATTGCTTTGTACAATTTGTTTTTTAAATAAGAATGTTAATGCTCAAACACTAATTTGATCGATATATCTCTCCAAAATATGCCATTAGTTAACTATGGAAATTGTAATTCATTGGATAAAGTGCTGAAACACTCATATTATTAAAATTGTAGCAATGGTAGAGAATCAAGAATCTCTGGAGAATATCAGACATCTGGATGCATTGCAGTAATGACAGTTTAGCAGGAAAACATGCTTGTTTATTATGAAAGCTAAGTATAAGAATTTGATTAATTTTCTCTAAGGTAAAATGCAAGTTCTTATTCCTGTTGTTTTTGGATCTAGGCTGGAGCTTCTATGATGGACCCAAACCACTTTCTGATGATCGTGTTGAGCCGTTTTGAGCTCTTTCATATCTTCAGCTCAGCAGACTGCAGAAAGAGATACGGCAGAGAGAACGCTAGCAAGGTCTGCTTGCCTCCAAACCACTTTTTGTCCCCATTTCTTTTCTTTCCTTGATTTCTCTCTGCTTGCACTCATTTCTTTTGCCAGTGACGTGTTTCTCTCTCTGTCTCTCAGGATGTGGTTCATCAGAATAACACACTAATCGAAGAGATGCTGCATCTGGTCATTATGATCGTGGGTGAGAGAATATTTCTCAAAACGCATCTTTCAAAAGTTGTCATACGGATGTATTCAACTCATTTGACACCAAAGAAAGTTTCAAAAATGTCTTTCCTGCTTTGTTTGTGTGTTTCCTGCAGGGGAGCGATACACAGCAGGTGTAGGTCAGGTGGAGAGCTCTGATGAGACGAGGCGGGAGATCGTCCAGCAGCTATGCATTCGACCCATGGCCCACAGCGAGCTGGTCAAAGCCCTGCCTGAGAATGTAAGTCAGCCATCATTAAATTATGTGCAAATCCCGTCCCTGATCATGGTCTGTATTAAACAGAGAATAGCTTTACAATAAATCTCTGTGCTCGTATAAGAACTTACAAACTAAGGATCGATAATGTTGTAAAGTTCCCGTAGATCTAAAGCAGCACAGATGAGCAGAACTTTTTTGACTGCCCCCTAGTGGTTGTTTCTGCTAATGAATTTTGCACACCCTTCTGCACACAGGATAATAAAGAAACCGGCATGGAGAGGGTCATCGACAGTGTGGCTTTGTTTAAGTGAGTGTCTTGACTAATAAAGTGTTGTCCAAAGAGTTGAATTTGCCTGTGTGTAAGCCTGTGTGAATTGTGTCTTACAGGAAGCCTGGTGTGACTGGAAGAGGACTTTATAAACTCAGGCCAGAGTGTGCCAAGATGTTCAACCTTTACTTCCACCATTACTCCAGAGCTGACCAGTCTAAGGTAATGCTGCATGATCGAAATTGAAACTCACAAAGAACAATATTTTAAAAATCTATTTTCTTTATTTATTTGTTTTTGTCCCCCAGGCTGAAGAGGCCCAGAGAAGAATAAAGAGGCAAAATGGGGAAGATTCAGGTATAAAATGACATCCCTACTTAAAAGCATCTCTTTTGCTCATAATCTCTTTAGCTGCTTACACATGCAGGGCTCCAGGCTGCAACTATTTCTTCTGCCGGTGGCACAATTACCACGTTGTCCAACTCATCTCAGAACTAGTGCAATTGAGAAACGGCAAACGAAAGCGAAACTAAACCGCGCTACATTTCAGCTGTGCAGCACAGACCGTTTTTTAGCTCGGTGTGTGATGCAAACAAACTTGTCCGAGCTCAGGACAGCTTTACACAGGAGCCAGAGTTGATTTTGTGACACTGTTACTGCACAGATGCACCAGTGCTGCAAGATCCAGTTAGAAGCGTTTGACTTTTGCCGCACAATGATAAGGTTACTGCGAGATCTTGTGAGAATCATTTAAATTCTGCACAGTGTTATAAACTGCGCTGACATACGTCTGGAAACCAGAAGCTGTAACACTAACTGTAACCATGGTATTGTAGAAATAATCGAATGCATTATATAATTCATTTCAGTGTTTGTACAACCTTTTGAGAGAAATTCAAGCACTTTTCAATGACTTTCAACTATTTCCAGCACTTAAAAGCTCTAAGATGATCCGGTTTGAATTTTATTTTTAATGTGATCAACAAAATATAGCCTACTTTGTGATAAACAAACACTTATGTAAAATTGAAAAAATACATCAAATCACAATTATAACCAGTAGACAGCAGCAGAGCAATTTTTGGCTTGTTAGTTAACTTCTACTTTTCCTTATTATAAAATATTAAATCAAGAAATCAGATTTTGTCAGAATTTTACACTCGTTTTGTGTATGAAGTAAGATAAGTCGCAAACTTTTCTTCAATCTGCTACTAAATCCCACATACTGAAGTTGGTCAGTTTTATATGCTAGAAAAATAATGGTACTTTTAATAAGAGTATGATGTATACGTTTTCTGTATATAAAAAGTCGATTTTGAATCTGTTACTGTTGTTAATAAAATAACATTTTGTATGCACCTTAACTCATCTTGCTGTCAAATCTGTATAAACAATAAACAAGAAATGAACATGTAATATTATTAGTAACTGCACTAGAGGTCAACCGATTTATCGGTTTTACAGATTAATCGGCAGCGATAGTTGATTGCCGGAACAATCTGTTATCGGCATGGATTTCCAGGTGAGTTCTCAGAGTCCTAGCCTACACTCAGCACCGTCCTTTTATATTGATTAGACAATCATTAAATGCTCAATAATAGAAGCAGTTAGAGTGTGAGAGTAAACCTTGTGCTGGTATAATTGTATGGCTCTATGTTTCCCGCGATGCAGAAAACGCGGACGGAGTCTTAGAATCCATTCATAAAAATGGAATTCTATTTCAAAATCAATGGTGAATTCAGCGTCCGTCCTCTCACTAAATGAAGACGAAAACACATGAAGAACATCTCCAGAACTGCTCTGAGAGTCACTTCATGAGCATTTGACAGTTTGATTTGAGCAAAAGCATCATATCACATGCACAGAATTGTAAAGGTATTCATTTATTTTGCATCCTGTCAAAATAAAAGCCGTTTTGAAGTCAGTAGAATGTACATAGCCTACTACTACTAAAATGAAACAAACATGATTTTTAAAGGAATAATCACACAACATTTTTTCAATGTTTTAATTTTAATAGTAAATCCCCTTTGTTTGCCAAAAAAAAAGTTAGCTTAATTTTAAGTAATTAAAAGACAAATACAATTAATGTTCCTTACCTTGATTTGACAATAAAAATGTAAATACGTACAGAATTTTTGAGGGGAAAAAATCATTAGGCTTCTTTAAGAAAAAAATAATTATGTTGTGTTATGCATTCAAATAATTAGACATGCTAAGACAGAATTTGGTAACAGGTTCAGTACGTTTTTTTTTTTTTAAAAATTTTTTTTTTTTTTTTTTTTCTCCAGTAACAAACTATCGGTTAATCGGTATCGGCCAGTGTGGTCCAAACTTGGTATCGGCAAAATCCAATATCGGTCGACCTCTAAACTGCACTTATTAATGCAAAACGATTGTCATTTTATGATTAAATTATCTTTATTTGGAATACCCCCACACACCACTCCCAGCCCTACCGAATCTGCTCCTGGTGCCATCATTTGTAGAACTCAGTGACACTGGTGCCGCTGCTCTCAAATGTTAGTGTGGAGCCCTGACATGAATTTAATTAAATAATGTGTTTTGGCTAACTCTGATTAATTGTTATGCGATTTACAGTGGCAGTGTTAAAACTGATTTTCATGTGTGTTTGCTATAGTTCTGCCTCCACCTGTTCTGCCTCGGTTCTGTCCGCTGTTTGCCAGCCTGGTGAACATACTGCAGTGTGACGTGCTGCTCGGGATTCTGGGAGCTGTGCTGCAGTGGGCGATGGAGCCCAGCGGGGGCCACTGGTCTGAGTCCATGCTTCAGAGGGTACGTCTGTGTTTGAGGGGCAGCGAGAACCTCCACAAGCTGGACCTCTCTTTAATAAAAGAGCATAATAGATTGATAGAGAATAAATTGATAATAAGCATTCTTTGAGTACTGTTAACTTAAAGTGTTTAAGTCACTGGATTTACCGTGATGTTGGACAATGTTCTTGCCTCGCACCCAAGTCAGAGCTCAGTATGAACATGTCCTGCAGGTGCTGCATCTCATAGGCATGGGCCTGGTGGAAGAAGAGCAGCATCTCATCGGCAGCGCAGAAGATAATGATACCAACTTCAACTTCACTCTCAAAATCTCCAGTATGTCTGTCTTCTGTCTCAGAAACCACACACACCTCTCGAGTTGAGCTGATCGAATCTCTTCATTGTAGGACCAGGTGAGGCTCCTGCTAACACTCCCAGTATCTTGGCTCTGTTGGAAACCCTGCAGAACGCTCCTCATCTGGAGGTGCACAAGGACATGATCCGCTGGATCCTCAAGGTAAAGCGGATCCAAATCTCATTACAAAGCCACCTGTCACTAGAATGAATGTGTAAGTGTCTCCGCTATCCAAAAGGGGGCAGCAAAAATAACTTTTTATTTGTTTATTTATTTTATTAGTTTATTTGACTTGTTTGGTATTTTAAAAATGTCCTTTTGTATAATATTTATTTATTTTGATACAATACTAACATTTTTATTAGTTAAATATTGATATATCTTATATTAATGTATTTATTTGTGTAAGATTATCATGTTGTTCATTTATTTTAGTCTTTTTTTGTTTTTATTTTAATTGTATTTCTTGCTATATTTGTCTGTAATTTAAATCTAAACATGAAAAAGGTGTTCATATTTAATATTACTCGTGTATTTGCAGACTGTGGCCAGCATCACAACCACGCGGGAGTGCACGGCCAGTGCGCCCCCTAGTGACAGCTCAGGGCACAGTCAAGAGGAGGTGAGCATCGGAAGCGTAACACACTTGCATCATGATCTGTTGAAGTTGCATTGTTGTCAGACTGGATGTATGTGTCTGTGTAGACGGTGCGGGATAAAGATAAGGCGGAGCGGAAGAGGAAAGCAGAGATGGCGCGTCTCCGAAGGGAGAAGATCATGGCTCAGATGTCAGAGATGCAAAGACACTTCATCAACGAGAACAAAGAGTTGTTCCAGCAGAGCCTGGAGGAGCTCGATGCCTCCACATCCTCCTCACTGGAACACAGGTACACAGGCTTCCCGCCTGAAAATGTCACAGATCAGACACGAGTTTCCTCTCATTTCTCTCTCTTTACTTCATAGCCCCAGTTCGAGTGATAGTACACTGTTCTGTGTGGGACCGCGGCGGTGGCGTGCAGGCGGCAGTGACAGGAGGCAGGTGGTCACGTGTATCCTGTGTCAGGAGGAGCAGGAAATCAGGACTGACGGCAAAGCCATGGTGCTCGCTGCTTTTGTCCAGCGCTCCACAGTCATGTCCAAAAACCGCAAGAGACCTCCCCACAACCCAGGCATGTCTTTATTTGTGTGTCTTTTGGTCATCGCAGCATATGAGTCCACATTTGCTTTAATGAATGCATTGTGTTTGTTGCAGATAAGTATGACCCTCTCTTCATGCACCCTGACCTGTCGTTCGGCACGCACACAGGCAGCTGCGGACACATCATGCACTCGCACTGCTGGCAGAGGTAAGAATCATCATGAAAAATGAGAAACACATGCTTCCATATGCAGAAAAATGTGCTCTTCCTATCAGAGGAGCAAAAGAATGTAACTATAATTGCCTGCTTTTCAGCAGCCTTGGTTTCAGGATTATTTTTCTCATTTATTATTAAATTGTTTCCACCTGTTGTAAGATTTAGATCATCTAGTGCTTAAAAGAGCATCATCCTTTAAAAAGTTTTTGGCATTTTAGAGTGTTTAGCAGTTGCATAAAAGTGATACTATAAAACATGCAGTAAACTCTTGACACCCCTCTGTTAATATTTAAATAGATTTGTTAATTAACTCCTCAAGGTCTGTTCTCTAACAGTAGTTTACAAAGGCTCGTCTAACTCTTATCCCAGAGGTCATAACTCTGTTATTTTATTTTTTACTATTAAATCAGTATACTGTTTTTCTATCGCAGTCATACAAAGTTATTCTGTAGAACTGTAACATACCATATCAGAAGTATAAAATAAAGTATTGAAATATCTAGGGATGCACCGGTTGACCGGCCATAAATCTGAACCAGCCGTTTTTTGCTAAAAATACGCGATCGCAATCGGCCGGTTTTTGTTCTTTTTTTTTTTTCTGCTGATTTTTCCGGAACTGCATCCGCGTGCACAGACTACATTGTAATCATTCACTATCATGTCATTTGTGTGGAAGTATTTCGCAGGACACGGGCAGCCGATGTCTGAGGCACAGATAGCAGGAAGTGAACAAATAAGAGTCCCTTTCCTGCGCTCACTGAAGTTGCAAACAAATGAGAGCCTTTCCTGCTCACTAAAGCTGCGCGAGCGTACTGTACTTGTCCCGCCCTGCACAAGCAGAGACAGAGAAGGGTGTTCAGCTCAACTTCTCACGTGTTGGATGAGAAACGAAACGGAAAAAAATGAATTTTTTATTTTTTTTTGTAAAGTAGAACTTGCATACATGTTTGAAAAGCCAGAAGTAAATGTTGGTTCTGTATAGGATGATTGTTTTTATTTTACCTTAAAATTACATTGACTTAATTTGGTTTAAAAATCACCTGCTGTAGCGCACTGACAAATTTTTACAAATTATTTTTCATTGGCTCAAGTAAAAAAATATAGATGTGAATCATTACCCTAATTTTATTTTAAATGGACAAATGAAACACTTTGCATCTTTGTTTTATTCAAACCAACATTTATTTGATTTTAACATTTTTTTAAATAATTAATTTATATAGCATAGTTTTATTTAGCCTCACTGGTAAATCCTTTTTTTTTTTTTTTTTTTTAAACCAAATGTAAAAACAAATACTGCATGCTGATCAAGAAACATCTTATTGAATGTGTGTTGATTGTGTTGTTTGGATTGTAGAACTATGCAGTTATTGCATTTTAATTTCACATGGTTAAAGTTAATCTTTTAATTAAAGGCCAGTTCTATGTAGTTTCAACCCAATTCAAAAACAAAAGCTAAATGCTGATGTCTGTATCATCTATGTTAGTATTGAATGTAGTCTACTTACTGTGCAGATACTGCCGTTAATCTTAGATTGTTACGGTTATTGTTTTCAATAGCTAAAAGCCAGTTTGGCCTATTAAATACCAAATAAACATCTTGTTTATGCATACTTTCCTTCTTTCTTGTTTGTTGCTTAAAGAAAAAAAAATGTCAGGTATCGGAATCGGACAGTTTGCTTCTAAAAAAATCGGTATCGGAATCGGCCATGAAAAATCATGATCATGCATCCCTAGTGATATAGAAGTCATTTAATTGTAGATAAACTATTTAGGATTTTTTTTTATTTGGGATTGTAACGTGCATCAGCAGTGCCAACCATTTTTCTAGTTATAGACATTTTGACAACATTACATGAAATTAAATTGGGTATCTATAATTATTTTCTGGGTTATTTGGTTATTTTAAAGCGTATCCCCAAGGGCGAAATCCCTGATTTTTTTCCTAATCTTTTTATTTGTATTTATTTTTTATCGTTTAAACCTTTAACCCTTTCGAGTCGATTAACGCATATATGCGTTTTGAGTCATTTTCACCTGATAACCCCGAAAATAACTTAAATTACACTCTCAGTTTTAATCGTACAGATAAGAGCAATACATCAATCGAATCTGTAAAGGGTCTAGTTTTTTTTGGATACAGACATAATAACAAAAAACCTTTGTGCACTTATAAAATAAAGATAACAAACAAGGTGCGCTGTCTACAGTCTTTGTCTCCGCTGATCGTCATGTACAAACATTTCATTAAAATGAACTGTAACTCCGTGAATACTCAACGAAGAGACATGAGAGAGATATCTATAGAAAGCCTGGAATGTCTACTTTTAAACTAAACAAGTGCTGCCGAAAACAAATATTCTGAGATAAAGTAATCCATATGAAAACAACGCAATGTCTATTTTTCATATCTCCGCTCATTATATCTAATGTGACCACGCCCCCGCGCTTAACGCGCTATTCAGATTCAAAATGAAGCGCGCGGCTTGAATACGCCCACACAGAAGAAAAAGCAGCGAGACTATTCTTCAAGTTTTTATTTTATTTTACTGTTTGCTTCGCGATGAGAGGACTAAGACATAATTCACCCCAAAAAGATGTGATGTGGTTGAGGATTTGAGAAATGGATTTCCTCAGAAAAAAGAATGAACCACTTTATTCAGCAGAGATCATAAACATGAGTAAGTCTCTTTTTATTTATTTGTACTAGTTTTCACATAACGTGTAAACATTTTACTAGTTAGACTTTTTCCAAATACTTTTTCCAAACTATAATTCCTGACTAAATGTATAATCAAGTGAAACATTATGAAGTTTCAATAACAATATACAATACTATACCATTCAAAAGCTTGATGTATATAATATAAATGTGACAAATAGAGATAACTCTAACAAATGTAAAAACAATGCAGTTCTTTCGATTTATTCCCCCTAAAAAAAACTGAAAATATTATCAGCTCTTTTCAACATTAATAATAATAATAATAATAATAATGATGATGATAATAAATGGGGTTTATTTGGTAGAAAATAAGATTGTTAAAACGATTTCTGAAGGATTGTGTGACTAGAGAAAGGATGCCAAAAATTTTTTATAGTCAGCTTTGATTGTCCCTAATAAACTGTTTAACTGCTCCCCCAAGTGGATATCAAATTATGTTGTGGGATAATTAAATATATTCTTAATAAACTACAAACATAAAATTATATACTTTTATTTTGTTCTCACATTCTTTCTTGTAAGTCCTCCCTCAGTGGCACAGTTGAATGGGAGGCTCATTATGCAGCTCATTATGCAGGCCTTTGTCTTCTCAGGTGTAAATCACAATGATATTCATGATAGTTGACGCCTACTCGCATATGACTTTTACAAACAAAAAGTGTTTTAGAAAATTTAAATCAATATATTGTTTTCTGTGAGTGAGTAAACAAGATGATTTTCACATCATTCAGAAAGAAAAATTCTAGGCTACAAGCTCCAGTTCTCAACTTTTCCGGCAACCAATTTTATGTATGTGTTTTATTGCCTTATTCAAGTGATTTAACATTTTTAGTTTTTCACTAACCATGCATAACATTTTTTTTCTCAAAAATACAATCATGTACATGCATGCATTTCACATATTATTATAGCCCAGTTTGTGCTGATTACAGTGATATTAGACTTTACCCATTTAGATATTTATAAGAAACTGAAAAAAGCACAAATGTCAGGGCATGACAAAACTTCTCAAGGCCCCAAAAATACCCTTAGACTCCAGAGGGTTAAAGGATGGTTAGTGCAAAAAGCCCCCCCCCCCCCAGCTCGTTTTTTCTACTCCGATGCACACACCTACAAAATGACATCAGTGTCAGGTTTTTTCCAGTACAGTAAAACCCTGAAGTGCTAGTGTTGTGTATTTTTTGTTGTGTTAGCATTGGTTTGTTCGGTAACTGTATCTAATGTCACCCCTGCAGGTATTTTGAAGCGGTGCAGGCTAAAGAGCAGCGCAGGCAGCAGAGGCTACGTGTGCACACCAGTTACGACGTGGAGAACGGAGAGTTCTTGTGTCCACTCTGTGAATGTCTGAGTAACACTGTCATTCCTCTGCTGCCTCTTACAAAGACCAGCTGCAGGTACTGCAACAAACACACACTTCCTATTCAAATATGGGGCATTGGATGGATTTGATTGAGCGTTTGTGTTTGTTGCAGCTCTGAGCAGCCTGATCTGAGCCGGTGGTTGAACATCACCTCTCTGCAGATGAAGGCCCTGCTCTCTGCTCACAGGAAGGCCAAGGCTGCAGATGCTGATGGTGTTGATGATATGGATGGTGTTAATGACTGTCCTCCACCTGAAGGCTTCAAACTGGACTACACTCCAAAGTAAAACCACTTAAAAAACTGCCAGCGATTTGTAGTTCCACTGCACTTAAGCTTCCTTGTTAAAAATCATCACTAATGAAAGGCTTTTGTTTCTGGCAGGAACCCGTACTCCAGCACCATAAAGGAGATGTTGACCACGTTTGGGACAGCCACATATAAAGTGGGTCTTAAAGTGCACCCAAATGAGCAGGACCCCCGGGTGCCAATCATGTGCTGGGGCAGCTGTGCCTACACCATTCAGTCCATAGGTCAGTCCAAGAAAGTGTTGAACCATTTCCTTTGATAATCATAGAAAACCCGGAATTATCAAGTAGTTTCTAAAATTGTGATTATTACCTTTATAATTATAATATTTGCTGTCTGTTTTGATCTGGAGACACATATGTGACACTGGACCACAAAACCAGTCAGGTAAACCATTAGGGTAAATTTAGAAAAATAAGCTTTCCATTGATATATGTTTTGTTCGGATCGGACAATATTTAACTGAGAAAATCAGGAATCTTTGAGTGAGCAAAAACATTTTTTTGTTTTGATATATTTATGGCAGGAAATTTACAAAATATCTTTGTGGAACATGATCTTTACGTATTATCCTAATGATTTTTTGCATAAAAGAAGAATCAATCATTTTTACCCATACAATGTGTTGTTGGCTATTGCTACAAATATCCCTGTTTTAATTATGACTGATTTCGTTGTCCATGGACACATTTTTAGGGAAAAAAGGTAACATTTTTAAAACAAGAACCAAATTTTGCAAATGAAAAGCTTAAAAGGGTCACCTAATGCATTATGCCGATTTATTTTTTTTATTTATTTATTTTTAACACACATAGGTTAGATTTATCTAAAAAATATATATTTAGCCTCTTTCTCATGTCTCACATACTTGCATACACCGAATTGTTTATGAATATGTGTGCATATTGATGAACCATTATAGCTTAAAAATTCATTATCTTTTACATCTAAAAGTGAATTTAAACAACTAAAATAAAATATCAATAGTATTTATGTTTTGACAAAGGAATATTTAATCATTTTAATGGAATGTAATTAGGTCCATTGATTTCAGTCCCAATAATAGTAACTTTCAAATGTTATGTTCTTACGTACATATTTCATGAAACGATATAACTAAATATGGAGAAATATTGAAAAAAAGTTTTTGCTATACTTTTTTTTTGATTTATGCTAAATTAGAAATTTCAGAATAGTATCATTAGTCAAATCGGTAGAATGTAGTAATGACATGGTTATAACTAACTTTGAATTTTCTGCCCATTCACTCTTTTCAAAAGTTATTGTTCAGCTTTAGTTAAAAAAATATTAATTTAAATGTATATTCCAGTCAGTCCAAATGGACCCACGGATGTGCAAAAATCATATGAAAATTTTAATTAATGGGAAATAAAATTAAAATTGTAAAAATGCTTAATGGGAAATACTCAAAGTATATTAAAATTGTGGTCTCAAACAGAGAGACTGCTGGTGGATGAAGAGAAGCCTTTGTTTGGAAGTTTACCATGCAGACAGGTAATCAAACTCATTATGCACGCCATTGAACATTTCTTTGAATCTCTAATGGAAATCAATAAATAGCTAGTCCTAATCGAGTAGCCTCTGAATTCTTCAAATCTTGAATCTTGAGTTTGATTTGTCTGATAACCCAAATGTATTGTGCATGCAGGATGACTGTTTGAATTCTCTGACTCGGTTCGGCTCGGCCTGCTGGACCGTCTCCTCTCAGGCCACTGTACAGAATCACTTTATTAGGCTCTTAACAGGTAACAAGAAGCGCTACAGTCTCTGAATCAATTATTAGGAGAAATCAATGACAACTCCCACCTCGTTCATATGAACATCTGTGTTGATTCAGCCCTTGTTCCTGATCCTCGGGTGGAGAATACACCATGTATTCTGGACATAGACATGTTTCATTTGCTGGTAGGTACAAAATGTGATAACTCAATTTAAGTTGGCAAATTGACAGCATTTCTTCAACACATCTTGTTCACAACTTCAAACAACAAAAACTGCATGTGTAAAAGAGCCTACTCGGACTCAGCCCGTTGTTTGGGAAAGACCTCTGACCTCAGTTAACGTGTGTGACAGGTGAGCTTGGTGCTGTCCCATCCAGCGGTTTTCTCCCTGGATTCCTCAGGGCTGAGCGCAGACACTGCGCAGCTGCACTTCCTGCATCTCGTCACAGCAGCTCACGTCGTCCAGATCCTCCTAAGCTCCGTACCAGGTGAGAGCCTCATCCTTCCCCTTCTCAAAGCAGCCACATGTTCATAGAGACTTCATAAATGATTTCGTTGACTCCATCAGAGGAGGTGCAGATGGAGCAGGAGAGTGGAGGAGCAGAGAGGGAAGAGGAGGAGAAAGTGTGTATGCTCTACAACACACTCAGGTCACATCTGGGAAGGTGAAAGCACACACACACACACACACTTCAGCCACAGTGCGACCAACTTTATAATTCATATACCGTATTTTCCAGATGCAAAAAGTCGCACTTTTTTTCATAGTTTGGCTGGTCCTGTGACTTATGGTCAGGTGCGACTTATTTATCAAAATAAATTTGACATGAACCAAGAGAAATGAACTAAGAGAAATGAACCAATAGAAAACATTACCGTCTACAACCGCGAGAGGGCGCTCTATGCTGCTCAGTGCTCCTGTAGCCTTCACTGAAGACATAGAGCGCCCTCTCGCGGCTGGAGACGGTAATGTTTTCTCTTGGTTATAAATGAATGCGACTTATAGTCCAGTGCGACTTATATTTTTTTCCTCATCATGATGTATTTTTGGACTGATGCGACTTATACTCAGGTGCGACTTATAGTCCAAAAATTACGGTAGCTATATCATTTCATGACATAATCAAATGAAACCAATACTTAATGAGTCCCATTTGACAAAAATCAAGACGTTTTGCATTGTTAGCCATGTTTATTATGATGATGATGATGACGTGTGATGTCTGTTTTATAAATATTGCCACTGTCAGAGGCTTTGATTAGTTTTTTAGGGCAACTGTTTCACCTCTACTACTGTATTTTCTGGACTGTAAGTCACACTTTTTTCATAGTTTGGCTGGTCCTGCAACTTATAGTCAGGTGCGACTTATTTATCAAAATTAATTTGACATGAACCAAGAGAAATAAACTAAGAGAAAACATTACCGTCTCCAGCCGCCAGAGGGCGCTCTGTGCTGCTCAGTGTTCCTGTAGCCTACACTGAAAACACAGGGCGCCCTCTTGCGGCTGTAGACGGTAATGTTTTCTCTTGGTTCTTGGTTCTAAATAAATGCGACTTATGTTTTTTTTCCTCATCATGACGTATTTTTGGACTGATGCGACTTATACTCAGGTGCGACTTATAGTCCGAAAAATACGGTAGGTTTGTATGAGCCTAATCTGTGGTGCTGTATGTGTGTTTCAGTGGCCTGCATGAGGTGAGCTCAGGCTGGCATCTGTGGCGCTGTGTGAAAGCTGGAATCCTGCCTTATCTGAGGGCAGCCGCTCTCTTCTTCCACCATCTCAACGGAGCTCCAACACCACCCGAATTACATAGTAAAGGACTCAGACAATACAGACATTTTACCGGCTCGCTCTTCCATTCGCGGGATAATATCTAATGCTGACTGTGTGTTCAGCTCTAGGTGCGGGTGAATGGGAGGCTCTGTGTGGATACCTGTGTCTGCCCTCCAACCTGCTCCAGCTCTTCTACAACAATCGGGAGCTCATGGAACCTCTGCTGCACGGGTAACCGTCACTAATCTAGTAAAGCATCTCTGAAAACTGTAACATGATGATCAGATGTTAGTTTAATGAATCGTGGTGTGATGGTGCTCTGCAGGTGGTGCTCTCATCCAGGTGTGCTGCAGGGTCTTCAGAGCAGCGTGGCTCTCATCAGGTCTGTCCCGCTCCTCAACGCTCAAGAATTTACTGCAGCCGATGCTCAAGTGTTCACTATTATTCCATTTCCTATTTAAGGTTTCCTAGAGAGTCTAATAATCTCATAGAGCTGCCGGGCGACTACAGCGCCCTAATAAACCAGGCCTCCAGCTTCACGTGAGTCACCTCCGTTTTATGAATCAGATGCGATTACTAGCTAAGACCTGCCGGCTCTCTACGGAGTCATGCGCTCCTAGTTCTGTGAAGACGATGATCTATTGATCCTGGTGGCATCTAGGTGTCCTAAATCTGGAGGGGATAAGTCTCGCGCTCCTACTCTGTGTCTGGTGTGTGGTGCTATGCTGTGCTCTCAGAGCTACTGCTGTCAGACCGAGCTGGAAGGAGAGGATGTGGGCGCATGCACCGCACACACTTTCGCCTGCGGAGCCGGAGTCGGCATCTTCCTCAGGTTTGTGCATCTGTTGTGTAAAGGATAAGGTAAAACGATTATTGGGTTACCCTTTTGTGTCTGGGTCCTGATGTATTTTGTGGCTACAAATGCATAAATAATATTTTGATATATTAAAACCTAAATGTTGAATTCTGATATTTGAAATTATTTAAATAATAAAATATACTTGAATGTTAATTTCAGACTGCCAGTAGGTGGGCAGCAAGTCACTGTTAATAACCGAGTCATTTAAACAGGTGATTCATTCAGGAACGAAACATCGTCATGATGCTCAGACACGTGAAACAGTGTTGTGCTTGTTTAGAATTATTTTTGTTGGTGAAATAGAGTAAAAATTGTTTCTTGAACTGTCGTAAAAAAAATCCAGATCACATTTATAATCATGGTACCGTATTTTCCGGACTATAAGTCGCACTTTTTTTCATAGTTTGGCTGGTCCTGCGACTTATAGTCTGGTGCGACTTATTTATCAAAATTAAATTGACATGAACCAAGAGAAATGAACCAATAGAAAACATTACCGTCTCCAGCCGCGAGAGGGCGCTCTATGTCTTCAGTGTAGACTACAGGAGAACTGAGCAGCATAGAAGACATAGAGCGCCCTCTCGCGGCTGGAGACGGTAATGTTTTCTATTGGTTCTAAATAAATGCGACTTATAGTCCAGTGCGACTTGAATATGTTTTTTTCCTCATCATGACGTATTTTTGGATTGATGCGACTTATACTCGGGTGCGACTTATAGTCCGAAAAATACGGTAATATTTGGAGAAAATTGTGATAATGATTAACTATATGAAGTGGTATAAATTTAGATCTTCAGCCTGTCTTGAATCTGTGATCATTCTAAATGCATTTTAATAGACTGTCACTGAATCATGCAGTGAAAGAACACACTCTAAACACACAGTAGTCCAGAATTCGCGCAATGTAAGTGTACACTCTGTGTTTTGAATGGTTTTTGCAAAATACTGTCTAAATTCGGCAAGGCAGTGCTGCTACTTTGTAAAAATTCACTGTCACTCTTTACAAAAAGGTTCCATTTGATATTTTATTTAACACATTAACCAACTTTAACAATGAGCAATACATTTTTACCGTATTTTTTAAGTATTTATTACTATACGCATTTTCTAAATACTTCAAGTAACATTCATAGATAAAGCCTTTGATTTTAATAATGTATTAGTCATGTTGTAATCAGCATTAACTACAGGTAGTAAATGCTTTAAAAGTATTTTTCATTGTAAGTTTGTTAACTGTTAACAAATTGAACCTTTTTGTAAAAAATGGTTTCAGTGTAAATCTTACACCAGTTCTTTTCAAAGCAGGCTTTATTGGCCATATTGCTGTTGCTGCGGTTTCATAAATGCATTACAGTTACAGTGGTTTTAGCATTGATTATTTTAGACCATCACTTTGTCATGCTCTTCAACTGTGGTCAAATCGCTGCATCTCAACCTTGTGGATTTTTGCATTTCATTTGAATGTGTTTCTTGTCAGGGTGCGGGAAAGCCAGGTCCTGTTCCTGGCTGGCAGAACTAAGGGCTGTTTTTATGCTCCCCCATACCTGGACGACTATGGGGAAACAGACCAAGGGCTAAGGTATGCCTCTATCGCTGATATTTCATGCATGTGATTATTTCTGACAGACGTGTGAGATCGGTTGTTGTGTTCTTCCATTTTTCAGGCGGGGAAACCCATTACACTTGTGCCAAGAGCGCTACAGGAAGATCCAGAAGCTGTGGCGCCAGCACAGCATCACGGAGGAGATCGGCCACGCTCAGGAGGCCAATCAGACTCTGGTGGGCATCGACTGGCAGCACCTGTGAAGTCACGTGATGCTTTCTCACACCTTCGCCCACCCTTAACACATAAGGGGACCCGCACAGCAGAGCTAGGGGTTGCCACGATGTCACCAAGGCCTCTTGCTCTTCCTCCACCCCTTTCTCCATCTTTCTGACAGTGGATGAATGCATGAAGTTTCTTTGCATTTTTTTTGGGGGGGGGGGATTTCTCTTTCCATTTTCTTTTAAATATGATATAAATACATATTTAAAAAGACATATAGCCAAGGTATTGAACCCCATCAATATGGGTTCCCTCGCAAAACACAGATATTCTTAATAGGAATGCTATTTAATTTCTTCTCCAAGTAATATTAAATTATTTTCAAAGTATTTTGTTTAAATATGAAGGTTTCTCTTATCACTTGGGAATTGACTGGTGGTGCTGCTCTTGAAGTAAGCACAGATGTCCCTGAACGCCCATGCAGTGATAGTGGCACCTGTAGAATACACAGCATCCTCTCTGCCCCCGTCATCTGGCATGCTGCAATACATTTGTTAAGGCCACGTAATTAATGTTCTCATGTTCATACAATTGCAAGCCGATCCGGGAGCTCATGAATATGTCCTTGAATGCCTGGTTTCTGTTTGTTTGAGTTTTGTATGTGTTTGCGCGAGTGAGTTTTTACGTACGGGTTTAGTTTGTATGTTTCTAATATGATGGATTTCTAAGGTGGTCCATTTTTATGACTGTTTGTTTTCTCGTTCTTTTGTGACTCATGTAATTTATGTGTTTCTCGCGGCTGTGTGTTGTATACGACCTTGATCTATGGAATCATGCTTTCCACAAACTGAACTTGAGTTCCACTCTTAAACATGATTTTGACGCGTGTTGTGATTTTGGACAATTTGTTTCTTGACACTGCTGCACATTTTCAGTTTCGACTTTGGTCTGCTTTAGACTTCTTTTTTTTTTCCTTTATAGTGGCCTTAGCTTGGGGCTTTATTCCAAATCAAAAGTTTGATTTGTCAGACGCAGAAACTGATTAAAACACACCGTTGCTTCTTTCAGAAACAAGTTTTCAAGTCTCATGCAATTCCGATGAAAAGCCTGTTTCTGATGCGGTGAGCATATTTCCTGAGACACTTCCAGTGGCTGCAGCAAGTGTATCACATCACGAACTGACTTGTTAATATGTGAATGCTTGTATAAATGGGTACACTGTACTATATTGTAAAACATTAATGAAATAAAAAAAGAAAAAGACTCTGTGCTGTGTTGTGAATGAAACACAATGAATGAGTTGTGAGTTATTAATAAGCTGATTACCTGTCAGTGTTTTAATGCTGTAAAGTCAGTTCTTTGTGTTCCAGAACAGGTAGATTTAGTGGCCTCATGCAAGCTAATGTGTGACCCATTTTGCTGACTACAATTCTTCTTAACTGTGCTCCAGTTCTATCTAAATCTCTTGTGCATCCAGGAACGCTGCAATAAAGAGGATTAGATCTTTCCAGCTCACTGACGGCGTGGAGTCGCTGAGTCTTAGACCAGGTTTTGACTAAGTCAGTTCCTCAAAAGTAATTGTGTTCGAACTGAAACTATAAATTGTGAACTACTGAATTATTATTTGGTGGCATAATTAACCAGAATAAACAATTATCTCTGCATATATTTCACCAACACACTATGATCTATTTGGGTGAGCAAAGGATGTTTGCCCGTTCACGTCAGGAACAATTGCTCTTTTAATCATGTTTGCCAGATCTGATTTACAAAACTAGGCCCAATATCAAAATATGCCACTTTCATAACTGAAATTGATTTTACAGTAACTGTTATGCGTAACACAGTTTAACTGAACAGAAAACCAATAGACCAGTAATAATCTTACATCCAGTACCCCTTCCTCACAAAATGTAACATCTTTGTAAATTGGCTAACGGAGCAATACAAACATTTCAGTCAAATATTATAATGCATGCTTTATGCCAAACCTGCGTCAAAAGTTGAAATATTGCCAATTATGCAAAAATTTACAAAAAAAAAAAAAAAAAAAAACTATGCAAAAAAACAATGGACTTAGCTACTACATTCGCTTGTTAACGTCTTGTCAGATTTTGCATGACCATCAGTGTAGTAGATCATGGTTAATCATCTAGGGGAAATCATTCTAATATTGTTTCTCTGTGTTTTTATCGTTAGTTGTAAACTTACCTATTCTCATACAATTAGAACATTTAAGTTTACATCTTTAATCTCATGTTTAAAGAAATTTACAGATAAAGAATGTTCGCCTTTGAAAATCTACTGTTTCTTTATTGGTCCTTTTTGCCACATTATGTGTTTTGACTAGCAAGATAGAAAATGAAATGCTGGCTGCAACTGATGAAGGGAATTTCATTTTTGCAGATTATAACTTTAGATTCTGAAGATGAAGCTTTAAATCAGGGGTGTCAAACTCTGCTTCAACACAAATACCACGTAGCTTTGAAGTAAGCCTGAAAGACTTGATTAGTTGGATCATGTGTCTTTAATTAGGGTTGAATCTAAACTATGCAGGGCTCCAGCCCTCCAGGAATTGAGTTTGACACCCCTAGTCTAAATTTTCCTAAAACTGACCCGGTTCCTTTGCCACCCGTCAAAGTTCAGAAAACTGACAGTGGTTTGTGTCATTAATCTTTTGGCTGGTCTTTGCTGCTAATCTTGGGAAGTTCAAAAACAACTTCCTGTACAAGAGGCTAGGGTTACATGTATGCTCCAGTAGTGCTTCTTTTCTGCTCCTGTGTGAGACCCACCTGTCCCAGAGCTTCACCTGGGAGGGTAAGCTGCTCTGCAAAGCTGATTAACTGCTCTTATCAGGTCAGTCACACTTTATGGACTTCAGGACTGGAGAAAATACCAGGTGTGAGGTGACGCATGTCCTGTTAGTGCTCACTAACTGTACCCAAAGTTAGACGTTTTCACCCTATTTAATTTTACTTAACTTTAATGTTAAGTAGTGCTAAATATTAATATCCAATTTAGTCCATTTCTCCTAGAATGGATGGATTAATTTTACTGAATTGAGTAGCCTATTTGTGTGGAATTATGATGAAAACAAAGTCTCAATGTAATAAATAAATTGTCTTTAAAATAAAATTAAATAAAAAAAAAATCTTGACTGGGTTTTTAATTATGTCGCGTTCTAAACCGGTTTTGTGAAATTTACCAATGTGTAACCATCGGGGTTCCCAACCTCCATTCATTTTTTCTCCAAACGGAAAGTAATGTTTTAACAAGAATTTTATTTAGTGGAATATTTTACCCCCCAAAAATAACAAATTCTGCCATCATTTTCTCACCCTCCTGTCGTTCCAAACCAATATAAGATTCTTTCTTATGTTGAACACAAAAGAAGATATTTTGAACAATTCTGAAGAACCAAACAGTTGTTGCTCCCCACTTCCTTCCATAGGGAAAGAAATACGATTTTAATAACTGTTTGATTACCAGCATTCATCAAAATATCTTTTATGTTCAACATAAGAAAGAAACTCATACAGATTTGGAACAACACGAGGGTGAGTAAATGAATTTTTCAATTTGTGGGTGGAATATCTCTTTAAAGATGCTGATATATGCATATCTTGCTATCTTGTAGAAGACCTCTGTCACTTATTAGCAGTTTTTTAAAAGTGGAATTGGTTATGTTAAATAATACAATATATAAATATTGCTGTACAGAAATTGCCCTTTGTCATGAAGAACTGCGAATTATGTAAATCGTGTCAGTCTCCCTACGCACTCAAAATATATAAATGTAACGAGGTCATTGAAAAGCATTGACTGTAGTGTGCCATTCTGCACTTCATCAAACAGAATGTTTCTAAATAATTCATGTTCCCTTATACATATTTATACAGGTTAACTAAAATATGAATGTTGAAAAAGCATTTGAGTTAATGTTGTATTTTTGTCCAAAGGTATTCTGAGGATGGGTGTTCTGAGCAGGACAAAAGCCTCATTTAGAGAAATCCATTTCCTTCTCTTCATCCAATCAGGTAAAGCTGTGTCCCGCTGGGCCACTGCTGTCCAAACATCATTCACCTGTGACCAGCTCTACAGCCACTTATTACCTTACCCTACATTCACCCCTCATATTTAAATCTTTTATATACTCTTTTAAGTATTTTAAACACCAAAGTAAATGGCAGTATATGTAGTATATAGTATATAGTATATATATATATATATATATTGCGAAAAATAACTAACACAGAATCTAATTAAACATCTTTATCTCACAAACGGAGTTTCCTACATGATCTGCTCAATCCACAAAAACTGACATTAATGCAAAGTCAAGATCGAATATACAGAAAGAGTTGCCTGTGAAAATTAAAAATTCACACAAATTATATGAAAAAAAGAGAGAAAGAAAGAATACAACTGATTGGGTTGTCTGACTTAGATTAACAAATCACACACAACTGACTAAAATCTTTTACAAGCTAGTTGTCCCACAACTGTATGTCCAACAGAGCACTGAAGTTGAAGCACAAAGCCTGTTTGTGAGGCAGATATTTAACCCGAGACCTACACACATTAATGGTGAACATGTTGAGTACAATATTCTATTGTTACAGAATAGTTTCCCCATTGTTACAGAGTTCTGCTCTCCAGTAGATCACCATCAACGTGCTTTTGAAAATCGTCAGACAACCTAAGGCCTGTTAAAGGCAGCGTTGTGTACAAAGCAAGGTGTGCCACTGTTTCCATCACTTTAAGGTCTCGGAGGTGACTGAACGTTTACAAAAACACACATTTTCCTCAGCTGCCGGTTAAAAAGCTGCCGTGTGACCCCTTCAAGAAAACTGATTTCTTACTGAAAAGTGATTTATAATAGCGCCTGCTGGCTTTATGCTGAAATGTCTTATTGTATGTGTGAGGCTGTCGGGTTAAACATCCGCTTAACCAATAAACTGGAAATATAAGGATCAAACTCTATACTGCTACAGACAGACGTGGACAAGTGAGGCTTATTTGGCCGGAATATCAGATATGGTTAGATGATAATATCAGAACATTTACAGATATATTTCTTAAAATATTAAAAAATAAACATACATTTTATTTGTATTTACATTGTAGTGTGTACATCCACATCGATTGGAATCTCCTTCAAATGTAGGTGTACTTTCATGCATTCCTTCTTCCAAAGGTGGGAGTATCCACAGACATGATGGGGACGGAGGGGGCATGGCTCTCTCAGATTTATGTTGGAGCCGCTTCTGCATCTGCCTCCTGTACCTGGTTGCCTTTAAACAGCGACGTGATCTTGGTCATGATGTCAGAAAGTGTCTCCTTCACACTCTTTTCCAGCAGCCATCCCTCACTTTCGCTCTCAGGATTCTCTGGGTCTGCCAGGGTTTCCAGTGAGGTGCTCAGGTACTGCAAACCAACAGTCACGACAGCCTGTGGCAAAACATTCAGGGTTAACTTAACTTCGTTTCACAGTTGAACTAAACATGTTTAACATATATTATTTCCGTTTGGAAGTGATTACGTCTTTGGAATATATTATGCCCACATGAGGGTTTCCTTAGGTTGATGAATGTTTAGAAATTTCTCATATGCTCAATACAGCATCATTGTTGTGTGCTTCTGATGTTTTGACCCACATGAGTTCCAGGAAATATCCAGTTTGGCAACAAGATCTTAGGATTTACACCTTCGGTTCAAGCTAAGGTTAACTCTCTTGAACTACTTTTTTTTTTTTTGCACATTTGGTGTTGTGTCCCATTATGCAATCAACAACAGTTTGCTGTGCCCATCTACTAAACTATGTATGCATTGTTAAATGGTTTCAGTGTATTTGGAGGTAGTAGTAATGTAGACAAGTTCTGTAAAGGAAAATGTAAATATGTCGAGTGCATGTTATTTGTAAACTTCTTACTTGCTTTGTCACCTATATCATGTCGTGCCATCAACGCAGTGTGTTAATCAAATCAATTAAGTAGATAATTAATCTGATTCGTTCAGACCTATTTATATTACGCTTTACGAACCAACTGACCTTATAATCTAGCGGCTCACTTTATAATCTAGCAGCACACTCGTTACCCACCAAGAGTGTAATCTAGTGAAAAAGTCAAATGTCATGAGGTAGCTGTGTTCAACTTTGGGTTCAATTCCCTCTCCCACACCCACCTGCATAATAATGAACAACAGCACAAAAGCACCAATACTGTTCATCATGCCCCCATAGTAGGACACCAGGGCCTCACGGCAGCCTCTGGTCCAGATGTTTAGATCCTCAGTGTGGTGGTCATAGCTGTAGTGAGCGGAGTTGTTGGTCAGGTGATGTTGGATACAAGGGCGAGGAGAGCCAGGGTTGCAGCAGCTGAAGGGAACGCTTTCCATCAAGTATTTGCCTTCCACGTTGCTCTGGACCCGGCTAAGAAATTGCGAAGATTGAAAGATTGAACGGTCAGGCAGATATTTGATTTATATTGACTGGGACATATTCTTTGTGGTAGCAATTAAGATTTCAAAAGTTGCAGGCTTAGAAACATAACTCAACAAATTTGTATATCCATATTAACTTCAGGACTCCATTCTGATAATAATAAGAAGACCTCTTTTAAATTAAATGGGAGGTAACAATTGAGACCAACTCTATGGGAGGCAGTAGATTGCACAATTCTATGATTGGTGTGGAAGGTAAGCTTAAAGGACTTGGGAACAGGATCCTGACATGTTATCTAATCTATGGACCCATGTGCCCCCTCTAACCCTTTCCCTCTTTATAAAACCCACCAGCCAATAATCTACTTAGGAATCTCTCAAAACAAACTCTGAAATTTGATTCCAGTTTCCAGGGGGTCTGCTGTGAGACTTTGAAAACATTGTTAGAACATTTGTTATATACTTTTTTTTGTCTTGGTTATCATAAAATTATTGCATAATAAAGTGTCTCTTGGTCAGAGTAAAATATGCATCAATTGATCTCTATCCGTTTAGGTGCCTTACTTTCTCAATCAAGCTTAAACTTCCTCAAAACCCAGTGAATATCAGGCTTCATTACCTCCTCCCAATAATGTCCAGTGACTGATGCCTTTTGAATTTGACTACATCTATGGTAACAGTTATTATTTTACACATTTTGCTATGATAATGATAGACTGAAATTCAGATGTCACGAGCCAACAGATGAAAGAGAAAATGTATATAAATGATCAAGAATCTCTTCCACATCTTATACACATTTCCACTAGTACTCAGTACTAAAGTCAGTACTCACTCTTTAACCTCATCATTGCTGAAGTCCAGGTAGCGGTTGCTAATCCACTGGATCTCAAACCAGTCCCTGTAGTTGTTGTTGCCACAGCAGCGGAACTCAATCTGGGTCATATCTAGGGTTCTCTTCATGAAGCATCGTCCTGGCGTGTCGGTATCTTTGTAGTACTTCATTCCATTCTTCAGGCCTTCAGCCAGGGCGAAATGCAGAGAGATCTGCATCAAGAAACACAGCAGAGCCGTGACAAAAAGGGCGACGCAGAAAACCACACACCCACTCATGTAGGTCTTCAACATTGGTTTCCACTTGGTGAATTTGATTGTATCAAGGGAGTCATGGCACACTTTGCCCCCAAAAGCGTTGATAACACAGGCCACGAGTCCCACCATGATGAGTAGGTTGGGCACAAAATGGCTCTCGTTGTTATCCATCATCTCGCTTCTTTTGCGTAGCTCGATCTTGAAGAAAATCCCCATGCTGAAGATGAGGATCCCAGCCATCACACAGAGCCAGTACAGGAGCCACAGTCCTTGGGCCAGCTTGACCCGCTTGGCCAAGTCAAATTTTATAGGCATCAAAGCCATTTTGTATTTATTTTTTGTTCTCTGTGATTCAATGAGTCAGAACAATATATTCAGAGTTATTCTTCTTTAGTATGATTACCTTTGTTTCAGAGGTATGATTCAAGTTGTCCTATGATTCAACTTGTCTTTCCCTTGTGGAAATTCTCGAAGACCTTGAACAGAAACGTTGTAGTCCAGAAGTTTAGTTTAGTAATCCGTCATCAAGCGTGGAATGTGCAGTAGCAAGAATTCCCCTTTCCTTATCCATTCTGACCACCCACAATTCAAGAAAGTACATGCTGTTGCCCTTTTCCTTTGAGATTTCACATAAATCCACCCAAATTGACCAGCTGGGGGGCTACGTGGCTTTTCCTGATGGTTCCTTCCCTGCAAAAGGGGGTGGCCGGCTAAGGAGCTGTGTGATTGTAGAATCAAGTTCCTCTACGTCATCCTAAAACCCACTAATCAGCGCTGATCCCATTTGCAGATGAGCTGAGGACTCTAATCCCTTATCTTACTCTGTAATTGGTTAGTTACTTTAGCATCAGTTTCCTCTTTTACTTGCTGGTATTGCCTGGCTCTGGGGTATCTCTGGGTAGTCTTCAGACTGGAAGTAACTCCAATCACGCGTTGGGGGTCTGTGATTATTATATTAGTATACTCATTACGCAAATAACACATTTAAACATGGGTAATTTCTGCCGCTTTATTTTAGAAGAACTTTTAAAACTTATAATGATCATACATTTAATCATCAAATGCACTATTATTATTATTATTTTTTAATCCACTTTGCTGAAATACTAAAAGGGGGACATTTAATTGCCACGATACTGTACTTCTGCTAAATGTAAACAAACCAAATCAATTGCAAGGTTAGAAGATTGTATCAAAGAATTTATCTGACCCTCACCTGACTGATGCGTTTATCCTAATGTTTATCCTAAATCCACACAAAGTTGTATAGGTCTCCTAAGATTTCTATCACCCAGAATTGTAATTGAAAAATCCTTATGCCTGGTCAAGCCTCTCGTATAAAATTTAAAGCTATGGACAGAAGCATCTCTTCTTCCCTTAGAGGTGGTTTTTACATGATGAACTGTGATCAAGCCACATTTTTGATGTCAGTAGTTTGCTCATTTTTAATTCTCAACAATTCATGGGAAGACTGAAGCTTCCAGTTGTAAAACCCATCCAGACCGATTTTGCCCCCATGTCAATCTGACGTACTTTATCAAAGAGCAATGAGCTCATTTGCCGTGAAGAGAAAATCAATGTTCTATGCTTGTAACTAACCCTATTTGAAGCAATCACAAGCTCTTCTAATTAGTAGTGAACTTTAAGTTCTTCGCCACTTTGCGTAAGCCTAATCAAATACCTAAACATTCTGGCTCAGCGGCAGTAAGTGACGATTAAGACTTTTGCTGGATTGACCCCAAGTCTCTTGTAGGGTCTCTTGTAAGAGCAGTTGACCTGACTTTAGGCTAAGAGCTCATTTGTTGAGTGGTAGAGTTGTCTTGCAGCTGTGTCTATAAGAGAACCCAAAGGGTGGGCATCACCACTGTAATTAGCGTGCATTGGTCACATGTGACAAGATTAGAAGTACCGTTAGTATTTGAGTGACTTACTGTCCGATCTATTTAGAGGGACACGTAGGCACTGGATGAATAGCACGCAATGTTTCTACCTCAGCAACTGAAATGTTGGAGTAGCTTGTTATATTGAGGCTTAAGGGTGCATGTGTATTCCTGTTTGTAGGTGAGCCGGGGAGACTCTTTTGGTTGTCTGATGTTAATCTGAGGCATTCTGAACTCAACATATATGCCATGAGCAGCATAAACGGTTTTCCTTTTTGTGATGACCTCTTGTATAGTGGGCAAATTCCAATGGAGGTGAACATTATTATGCCCTACTCGCACTGAAAGGCAGAACCCATGAAGTGGGCACCTTGGAGGAAGCAGGGCACTTGCGTGTCAGTGTAGCCATTTGGATCGCCCTTGGCAAAGGCAGCAATGAAAGACAACATAATTCCCTCACTATCCTCACCTGAAATGTTACCATGACAATGCAGAGGGGCTTTAATCACCGCATGAGTTGTTTTAACAATGGGAGTTCATTTTTATTATACTGTTAAAGGGATAAATATGAATACAAATAGTACCCCCTTCCAAAAGTGCCTTTCAAATGTGTAAAACAACCTTTTCTTTTAAACTGTACATTGCTGTAATTTCTTATATATACTAGAGAGAGTACTACAGTATATAGTTGTAATGACTGATGATATGAGAGGTTCATATTCAAAGCTCTTAAAGTTTCTCTCACAACTTTTTCAGTGGCCCAGGTTCTAGAAACTTCTCCATTTGTTGTTTCACAGAGATTATAACAAAACAGCATTTTGATTGACTATTGTAATGATAGTAATTAGCCCTTTTACAGGTCCTTCTAAAAAAATTAGCATATTGTGACAAAAGTTCATTATTTTCCATAATCTAATGATAAAAATTTAACTTTCATATATTTTAGATTCATTGCACACCAACTGAAATATTTCAGGTCTTTTATTGTTTTAATACTGATGATTTTGGCATACAGCTCATGAAAACCCAAAATTCCTATCTCAAAAAATTAGCATATCTAGAAAAGGTTCTCTAAACAAGCTATTAACCTAATCATCTGAATCAACTAATTAACTCTAAACACCTGCAAAAGATTCCTGAGGCTTTAAAAACTCCCAGCCTGGTTCATTACTCAAAAACACAATCATGGGTAAGACTGCCGACCTGACTGCTTTCCAGAAGGCCATCATTGACACCCTCAAGCGAGAGGATAAGACACAGAAAGACATTTCTGAACAAACAGGCTGTTCCCAGAGTGCTGTATCAAGGCACCTCAGTGGGAAGTCCGTGGGAAGGAAAAAGTGCTTCACAACGAGAAGAGGTGACCGGACCCTGAGGAAGATTGTGGAGAAGGACTGATTCCAGACCTTGGGGGACCTGCGGAAGCAGTGGACTGAGTCTGGAGTAGAAACGTCCAGAGCCACCGTGCACAGGCGTGTGCAGGAAATGGGCTACAGAGAAGCAGCACTGGACTGTTGCTCAGTGGGTCCAAAGTACTTTTTTCGGATGAAAGCAAATTTTGCATGTCATTCAGAAATCATGGTGCCAGAGTCTGGAGGAAGACTGGGGAGAAGGAAATGCCAAAATGCCTGAAGTCCAGTGTCAAGTACCCACAGTCAGTGATGGTCTGGGGTGCCATGTCAGCTGCTGGTGTTGGTCCACTGTGTTTTATCAAGGGCAGGTTCAATGCAGCTAGTTATCAGGAGATTTTGGAGCACTTCATGCTTCCATCTGCTGAAAAGCTTTATGGAGATAAGGATTTCGTTTTTCAGCACGACCTGGCACCTGCTCACAGTGCCAAAACCACTGGTAAATGGTTTACTGACCATGGTATTACTGTGCTCAATTGGCCTGCCAACCCTCCTGACCTGAACCCCTTAGAGAATCTGCAGGATATTGTGAAGATAAAGTTGAGAGACGCAACACTCTGGATGAGCTTAAGGCCGCTATCGAAGCATCCTGGGCCTCCATAACACCTCAGCAGTGCCACAGGCTGATTGCCTCCATGCCACGCCGCATTGAAGCAGTCATTTCTGCAAAAGGATTCCCAAACCAAGTATTGAGTGCATAACTGAA
The DNA here is from genome assembly GCF_003368295.1 of Carassius auratus. Classification (NCBI taxonomy): domain Eukaryota; kingdom Metazoa; phylum Chordata; class Actinopteri; order Cypriniformes; family Cyprinidae; genus Carassius; species Carassius auratus. Next base: position 16,791,123 of record NC_039280.1, on the reverse strand, counting down.
CATAATTATTTGAAGGTTGACTTTTTTGTATTAAAAAAACACTTTTCTTTTATTGGTCGGATGAAATATGCTAATTTTTTGAGATAGGAATTTTGGGTTTTCATGAGCTGTATGCCAAAATCATCAGTATTAAAACAATAAAAGACCTGAAATATTTCAGTTGGTGTTCAATGAATCTAAAATATATGAAAGTTAAATTTTTATCATTACATTATGGAAAATAAATAACTTTTATCGCTATATGCTAACTTTTTGAGAAGGACCTGTATTTGGCCATCAATTTTCCAAAAAAAGTGAAATTAAGTCCTTAGTTTCTTGAAAATTGTAAATGATGCTTTAATGCTTTAATAACATCGCTGATTTCAGTAGCAAAAATGCTTGTAGTGTTGGTAAATTACTTGCAGAATGTGAATCAGTTCAGACTGTCAATTTCTGTAAATGGATTAAAAACTCTGTTATAAAATATGAAAACTTAACATATGAAGAAATACAAGTTTGGGCATTTGAGTAGTTTTGAGCTGTGTCTCTTCCTGAGAGAGGAGCACATGACTCCACTCTTCCTCGCAGGACACCGTTCTTTCTCAGATAAATAAACAGGGCCTGTCAGTTTGTCTGTGGACAATTAGCTGCGGAGTTCAGATTCACGCTCACTTCAAAGGGCTGCAGCTTCATTTTTCCTGCTATTGTGTTTCATTTAGATATTTTTCTTTTAACAAGGGCCACATGTTGCTCTGGATTGCTATCCAGAAGATAATGCTGAGAGCTAAGAACAGACTGCATAATCTGTTTACTCATAATCTTATTGCACTGAAAGCCCTTTTTATGCATGAAGGCAACACCGCTTGCTTTCATGAGCTTTCAAATATTTCTCTGCCAGCCCACACTGCCTATTATTCTTACACATGATAAATAAATAGATAGATAGATAGATAGATAGATAGATAGATAGATAGTACATTAGAGATATAGATGGTCTGTGTCTGTAACTTTATGACAGAGAGTGAAAAAGTGGGAGGTAATGATGAACAGACAGAGGAAGCTGAAGAGAAGGATTGGTGACACATGCACATTGTGCCCTGGACGTGGAGCGGTGGGGTGGGGGTAGTGGGGGCATTACAAGAATTTCATAACAAGCACAAGGGCATTAATATGTCAGGGGTTCATTGGAAGCAGATGTGTGATTTATTTTTACAGGCTGGTAGTTTGGGTTGTTGTAACAGGCATTGAAGCTATTCTTGCAGCCCCTTTCCTCGCTCACCTCGTCTTCCTCTGCTATAAACCCACAGCCTATCGCTGTATATTGCTTGTTTTTCTCTCATACTGAAATCTGCTACTGTGTTTGCTGTCCTGTGTATATTTACGTTACATATTAAATACACTCCAACCACATGTTTTGGTACACAATAGTTTATAATGTTTCACATAGCATTTCAAATTAATCAAAACTATGCAAACAATGGATTATGGTAATAATGGACTATATATAGCTTTAATAACATTATATTTGCTTATAAAACTAAAAGATCTTAAAAAATAAAAAATAATATATATATATATATATATATATATATATATATATATATATATATATATATATATATATATATATATATATATATATATATATATATTATATATATAAATTTGTTCTTCTCTTCTGTTTTTTTTTTTTTTTTTTTTTTTTTTTTTAGTTTCACATTTTTCATGTCCACTAGATGGCGACTGTGACATTGAAATGTATGTGCATTTTAACATTTTAACCTTCCAGACTCTTTAAAGGTTCATTTTTATGACCTTCAAAAGAAAAGCAACTTTCGTTGAAGGTGTACAATAGATTCTTTGATAGATATTACACTGAAAGAGAAATATATAAGGAGTTAAAAAGGCATCTGTGTTCTAGATGGACATCCAGCCCTCAGTCCTTCCCCCAGACTGGCTGACACATGTGAAAGACTGGAGCGTTTAGAGTGACAGTCTGATGGGAGGAAACGGATCATTATTTAATCAATAGAATTGCATCAATTTGGGGAAAATTTGTGTCCAGTGAAAACAAACGAACAGCCAGTCCAGCAAAGAGGCAGATTTTTCTTTAGCGTGACTCAGAGCGTACATGTGAGAAGGGTTTCTCAGGGTGTGTATCTGTGCCTGTGAATATCTTTGCAGTGTCCAAACATGGCTGCCGCTCGGGTACATATTGAATCGTCACTCTGGCCTGTCAATCTGTTTCAAGGTCTACCTGCTCATTCCTGTCGTGACCCCTGCTTGTAAATATCCAGCGGGTCGTCGAGTTGATGTCAGCGTGAGTGACATTAAGTTAACCCTAGAAGGTTAAGAGGTTGTGTGGGGGGGTGGACATTACCAATTGTGACTAAGAATGTGACTTCTGTAGAAAACATCTCATAGGCAGAAAATTTCAAAACAACTGACCCTTTAATGGTTTTCTTTTTTATTTTTATTTTTATTTTTTTGCTGTACGATGGAAATGTTCCAGTGGCCCAAAATCTAACAATATAACAAAATCTACACAACACAACAAAACAAGCCACAACACAACAAAATCTTGACTACACATTTAAATCTACGGAAACAAGCCGCAACGCAATAAAATCGGCACAACACAAAGAAAACAAGCCGCAACACAACGAAATCTTCACAACACAATGGAATCAAGTCGCAACACGACTAATTTAGCACAACTGTAATATATTCATGGTTTGGGTAACATTTGACACCTAACCCTAACACCTAGACTCTTTTAAATAAATATATATATAATATACCTTTAACATCCATGGAACCTTTCCATTTCACAAAAGGATAATTAAAATGTTCTTTTAAAGTTGGTTATTTTAAGAATTGCTCACTGAAAGGTTCTTTTTGGAACCCAGAATGGTTTTTCTATGACATAACTGCAAAAAAGAGACCTTTTGGAACCTTGATTTTTACAGTTGCCTTTTAAAACAATTTTAAACATTTGTAGAACATTGGAAAAAGCAAAATTCTGAAATGCCATAAGTTGTAATACACATTTCTGAGAATGTGTGAACATTCCAGTGAACAAAGATGAGCCAAGAATAAGTTGATTCAAGGAAAGGGTGAAGAAATGTCATTGGAGAACACCTCTCACCTTGTTTCTGACAATGAACTGCTCAAATAGGCGGCAAAAAGTGCTGTGTGAAGCCGAGCCCCGTCAGGCAGTTTTATGTCAGGGGTGGAATAAAGCTGTTAATGGGCCCAGCACTTTACTGTCTATCACTCTCGACCCAGCTATTGGGGGCCTGCCACAGCAAACATTCTCAACACACCTCATAGATACTAGGATATGGTCACGTAAATCTAGTGAAACTTGTGAAAACTCTCTCCTATAAATTCACATTCCAAGAATTAAGGATGCACAGATACAAGAGAATCAGTTTATATGATGAAAGCGCTCCTTGTAAGATGGATTAAATGTTTCTACACAAGGTCAGAGCACATTCCTCGTGCCTTCCTGATCAGAGACAGAGTGACTCACTGTAGCCTCCTGCTGTTCCCATACAGCTGCAACAACATATAGAACAGATTTTAATACCATCCATGACACTCACAAACGCGTCTTTGTAGGATCACTCAGTGGATTGTTGGCTGTCTGGAAGGAGTGCAGAAAGCATGAATGAAGAGCAGGAGACAGAAACGCTTGAGAAACCTACAGGTAATTTATTTTGCTTAAAGAAAATTAAGCCTATTTTAGGATCTTTTAAGAATTACTATTATTACTTTTTATTATTATTATTATTATTTTTGTATGTGTGTGAGTTTGAGTTTGAGACTTTCATTATTCTCAGTATTAATTATAATTAATTGAATTATAATTGAATTATAATTGCTGTATTACTGTGTGTGTGTACGTATATATTTTTATTATTATTATTTTATTTTTTTTAGCAAAAATTTTAAAAGGCAGTACACAATATTATCACAATATTTAAACGGATAGTTCACCCTAAAAATGAAAATTCTGTAATTACTCACCCTCATGTCTTTCCAAACCTGTAAGACCTCCATTCATCTTTGAAACCCAAATTAAGGTATTTTTGATGAAATCTGAGAGCTTTCTGACCCTCCATAGAAAGCAAAGGTATCGTGGTGGTATTCAATAATGGCGGACGACTGTCCCGGCAGAAAATAAATTGTCGAAAATATAGTCATTATTTTTATTTTCTTCGAGCACAAAGTATTCTTGTAGCTTTATAAAATTACAGTTGAACCACTGATGTCACATGGACTATTTTAATGATGTCCTTAGTATGTTTCTGTGCCTTGACCATGGTAGTTCCCTTGCTGTCTATGCAGGGTCAGAAAGCTCTCGGATTTAAACAAAAATGTTTTCATTTGTGTTCCAAAGATGAACAAAGGTCTTACGGGTTTGAAGCAACATGAGTAAGTGTGGGTTAAATCTATATTTTTGGGCATTAATGTTGATCCAAGAACATGTCTTACTTTGCAAAATCACATCCTCCAAAAAATCACCTTGAAAGTTTTTGCTTAAAAGTCATGTCAAAGCGGCTGAGAAAGTTCAGTCTATCAAAAATCTAGCATTAGATCTGGTCTCTTATATTGGTATTTTGTTATCCATATGATATGGATGCTAGCAATGCAGTATATGGTAGAATGTCCAACATGTTCTCTAAGACTGGCTGGGAAAAGGCTTGAACGAAAATGGAGAATAACAGAAGAAGACATCAGTCCTAAAATATTAGAGAGAAAAAAAAACATGGAAAGCAGTCTGTTTTAGCCTCCAGACTCCTTATCTTGAGCTGAAAGGAGACCTGACTGTTGCACTTGAGTGCCTTCCAAGAGATTTGTTACATTCTGAGTTACACTCCTGCTTTGAGAATATATCCTCTCAATTGCCAGAAGGGGCCTTGGAAGGGGAGCCACCTTTGGGCCTCAGATTATATTCTTTGTCTCCGTTCCAAGATTCCGTGTGCAGCCAAACGAGACTTGAAGGAGATGCAGAGGAGCAGAGATGAGACAAGAAATAGATTGTGGACTGAAATGATGAGAGCAGGCACTGAACACTTCCCTCAAGAGAAACCAAATGAGAGCGAGCACTCTACAGCTGAATGTCTGGCCTCGAGCGAAGGTGAAAATGAGCAGCAATAAATCTGACAGACTTTATCTGAGAAGAGACCTAAACCTGTTGTGCGTGCTTTGGCCTGGTTTTACTTGGGCAGGAAACAACATGGCCGCTCTTGATCTTTGGCTTTGCACCTTTGACCCCAATGAATCACAAAGCTAAAAATGGCGTCTCTACAACAAGCAGGGCGTTGAACTGCGTGGAATAACAGAGTATGATATATTCATAAAATTGTTCTCAGGATATGTTTTTTTTTTTCTCCTGTTTTAATCCAATAAAGATGTACTGTATGGTGTATGAGGCCAAGTTCTGCTCTGCATATTTTTGATAAATCATTCCCACCAAATCATCCTTCCGAATTGTCTCCCCTGGCTGATCCTAACATTTCACACACACACACACACACACATATTTGGATTGTGGAGCCCTACAGACCTGCTCAGCCAACTCGACCCGCTCAAAACGGTGTGTGCGAGGATTCAGCACATTGTTTAATAAAGGGAAAAAAGGCTTCATTGTGACAGCAGGAGCACGGGGCGCTTTCTGATGATGCGTTCACTCCCCCGGGCTGACCTCTGCTCTTTATTAAGCTCTAATGAGCAGCAGGGCTGAGCGGTCTTATCTCAGACCTGTCACACATGCACAAGGCAGGGGTCGGGAATAACTAAGTGAAAGTAGTAAACTGTTTTTCAGTTGTGCAGGCAGTAGCTCAGGTCCGCTTTGTTGCACAGTAGATTTAGTCTGTGTTTCAGAAATGCACATTTACATATGCACTAGCATATTTTAGATTGTAGTAGGTTATCCAGGTGTTCCATGTATTCAGAAAATTTTGCATGTGTTACAAAGTAGACATACTATTTTATTTTTTTATGTTTACTTGAATTTGGTTTAAATATGCAGATTAGTCACTATCTAATTAAATGTGCACTAATGTGCATGCATTTGAGCATAAACTCATCACTGGACAAAGCCAGGTTCAAAATCTTTTTTTTTTTTGTTGTTGACATTTTTGATTCAAAGGTTGGATTGGAATAAAACTGAATTATAAGTGGTTCTGATGTGGAGATTTCTGGCTTAGTGCGGGAGAAAAAAAATCACATTTTAAGAAAATAATTTTTAAAGATATGCATTGTAACTAAAATCTATAGACTAATAATTCAAATAAATGTGATGTTTGTCTTTAAAATTTGAGCAAATCAAGTTGTCTGTTAAAAGAAAATTCAGAGATTCATAAGTTTGTACTTCTTTTGGAAAGACACAGAACAGTCATTTAAGTCTAATCCAATCACATTTTCATAATAGTTTAAATACAGGAAAATCAGCAGGCGTCCACCCTAGACAGCTTTTTGTTTCTATTCTTGAAATACATCTTAATTGAAAAATCTGTCAAACTGGGCTCAGAAGATATTACCTTGAAAGAAGTATTACAAGCATTCCGAGTATAATGTCTTATCAAAAGAGGCTTTATTAGGCTGTCAATCAAGCACTCAGCTGATACAGTGTCCTGCTGTAGAGCCGATCTTTATCTCAGTGCATGTCAGTCAGAAATCTCCTTTCTATAAGGACTGAGATTCAATTAGACTGATTTTGTGGACCACATCAACTGATTCATTGTAAAATGATTCATGTGAAATTTGTTCACAAATAAGAAAAGCTGCTTCTCTTTTAAATATGGCTCCTAGAGATAGTACGTATGTTCATGACTACTTCAATTTTAGTTTGTGCTTCTCTTAGCCATTAGATGGCTTCAGAAGACTTGGTAAACAGAGCTCAAGTCATATAGATGTCTTTTATGATATTTTGATGGTGATTTTACATGTAAGGATTTTGAATTAGTTTATCGTCATTGTATTAAAATGTCTCACTTTGTGTTCCTAGAAAGACAGTAAGTCATACAGTTTCAAACAACATTAAGATAAGTGAAAAAGTGGAATTTTCATTTTTGGATATTCAGTAATTGGTATTTAGTTGAAGGCGCTGTAATGCAGTAAATGACAGCATGCATTTGAAACAGTCCAAATTCTAAATTCTGGAGAGAGTTGTTTCTCCCACCCCGCCTTAGATTCATCACTCTCGTGGGTTGCCAGATTGAGGACCTGAAACAGGAAGAAAGCACAACTGACAATAAAAGGTGATGAGCCTTAAAGCGGACATCAGATGCCAATATTCCACAAGTTGGTATGATGCTAATGATAGTGTAAAACAACACCCTTTTTACATTGTTAAAACCAGTATGATCAGTTTCGGTGCATGTCCCTGTAAATGCTAATGAGCTCTGCTCACCCCGCCCCTCTCTTCAGTGGGGTAACTAGCAGTCCTTTGAGAGACTGTAAACTTTAGCCCCATTTGTAAACTAGCACATTATTAAGATTTGCAAAGATTCATTAAAAGAAAAAAAAAAAACTTACACTGCAAAACTACACACTGCCAACACACATTGATGTTTAGACACTATGTAAAAGTGAATTTAGCATCTAATGTCCCCTTTAAACTTAAGTTGATGAGTTTATATAGCTTTTTAATATGCCTGAGGTCTAAAGATTTTTAAATGGATGCTGAGGCAGAGAATCTGTCGGGTAGAATCTGTCATTTCTTTCTGACCCAGTTAATTCTTTGGCTTCTGTGGCTGCAATACCCTGTGTTGTCCAGCAACTGGAAACCCAGGGTGGTAAAATATTATTGGCTAAATTGCAGTAGGCGGAATCACATGGACAAAAGCATATTCTTACATGGAAAGCACATTTCAAAGTTGAATAAATATCAGCAAACATGTTTTTTTTTTATGTTTTAATACAGTCAAACAGTCACATACAGCACCATTTTAAGTTCTGAATGAAACACATCCCTGGACCTCAGTAGTAACTTGCTCTCCTGGCATGTTTTTTTTTTTTTTTTTTTTTTTCACATTTTTTGTAATCCGTCAGACTGAACAGAGATCAGCAGGGCAGTAAGACCCTCCATCTGTGGGCAGCTGTGTCCTCCTGTCTCTCCTCCAACTGCGGGCTCTGTCTTTAATAAGGGATAATGGTTCATCGGGCACCGTTTCCTACAGGCAGGCTTAAAAGCCATTTTCTCCTTATTACATGCATGATTTTAACTGATCCCAGAAAAGTAAACAAGTGTGGTCCCAGCGGAGTGCTCCCAATTGAACTGCACTGGGACCAGCCGGAGGGGGTGGGGTAAGGGACTACAGGATAACAATGCTCTCTTTTGTTGTGGAAGGTGAGTGAGAACAAGTCTACGGGTACACACACACATTTAGCAATGCATCCAATTTTCTCTTTAGCACAGTTTATAAATGAACATATAAACTGAGATGCTTCATTTGTGCTGGGTATTACTGCATCGAAGGCAGTGTACCCACACATAAACGTGTTTCTTTGCACTAGATCTCTTGACTCAGTGGAAAATTCATCTTTGGATCCCACATCCAACGCGCATCATCAGCAATATTTAGAGAGCAATGAAAATGACTGAAGTGAGGTTTTAAAGGCCAGGCAGGCTGTCTGTCTTGAAACGAATGAGGAGAAAAGACGTTCGGCGTGAGCACTTCTGCTTTTATTCTGTTGAATTTGGACATGAGCGGCTGCATTAGATCATCAGCAGATGTCATCTGCCAAGAAAAATGGGAACAGAAAAATGAAGTGGGGGAGAGAGAGTGAGGAAAATAGAAAGACAGAAAGCTGGAAGGTCACTGTCTGGAGAGGAAGTGGAGATAATGGCGAGACTCGGAGGAAAGATGAACGCTAGAATATGCTGGAGTGTGGATATTTACGTGATAGCCTCACAAATTTTGAATCATAGCATGAAGTCAAGAAAGTATATTTAGGAAAATGGAGACCATCTCACCATCATCCTACTACTGATGCCTTGACTGTTTTTTTTTTACTATTTAATTTTTTATTATTATTTGAGAAGTTCTTAAATAACCAGTAAATTACTGTAATGATAGACAGGCGGTTGACCGTTATCACAGCATTTTCAGTGTCTCACGCTCAAGAGTTGCTCAAGCCTTTTTTTTTTCATTGTGTTCTGTGATTATCCCCATGCATCTGTCACCCAAAAGTAAAACAAATATATATATATATATATATATATATATATATATATATATATATATATATATATATATATATATATATATATTCATTAATAAAGGTGGGTAAAAAAATGGCACAGTGTTTAAATTCAATTTCTCATAATTTATATCACATACCGGTATTTTGTGTGTAAATGGTATCTTACCAGAAAAAAGACAGAATGCCATTGCTTGTGTGAACAGCATATTGTCAGCGGTGGGTTGCAAAAACAAATAAAACTGCTAGATTTATTTGTGAGGGGTGTATATAGTAGTCAACATTTGAAGTGGATCAAACAAAGTTCATCAAAGTTGTCCAAATTCTCCAAATTACACTTTTAGGAGATCCCCCTGGTAAGTCTCCCCAGGTGTGTCTTGTTATCTTGTTAAGTGTGTGTGTGTGTTTGTATATATATATATATATATATATATATATATATATATATATATATATATATATATATATATATATAGCCCTAGTGTTTCTTTAGCTCCTTGTAAGTTGTCGAAGGCAGTGGTTGTATGTTTGCCCATCATTCTATATTAAACTCCTGTGGTTTTTGGTTTATTGATTGTTGTAGTTTTCCCATTAAATACCAGCACATAGATCCTTGCCTCTGCCTGTTTTCCCTCTCCTCTCCACAATGTTACAATTTTCACAGGCATGTCTCGTTGACCAGTGCATCTTTGAGTCTATATTTATTATAATCAGCATACATAAGTAGTGGTTATTGGAATTGATGACTTGTAAAGTGTAGTGGAGTAATTTCCACTGTACGATATCTACTTTTTTTTTTTTTTATGGTTTTCAGTTACTATTTACACTTGATGGCATCAGATGAATTAACACATGAAACTGAACTGGGAACAGAGCAAAATTAAACAAAGTCTAATTCAAGCAAAACAGAAATACAGAACAAACATGACATATACTTTATGTATTTGCTGGTTATGTATTTGCTGGAAAAGACTATTCACTTTTACGGTAATTTACCATAATGTGCACATGTACTTCTTATAAATGTTCAAAAGAAGTTTCAATTATACTGTTTTGAAATAATTTGTATAGCTTATGTTTATGGTTTTTTATGTTTTCTAAAGAAAATGCGATTGATATTAGTCATGCAGATCTCATTGCCTTGCACAATGGTGTGCTTTGGGTTTCAAGTTTAGTTTAGTTTATTTCTAGCACATTTATAAACAGCAGTAATTGACAAAAGTGATGTACATAAAGGGTCATGAATCAAAAACCACAGCTCCCAAACTGAATTAAATGACAATTACTAAAAAAGTGTTTTAAGACTGGTTTTAAAAGCAGTTGGGGCCATCCTCACTGACAATGGTAGTGCATTCCAGAGTTTAGAGGAAGCTCCTGCAAAACCACGATCTCCCCTGTGCTTCAGGCTTACTCAAGGGACTACCAGCAACATAAGGTCAGCAGACTTCAGAGACATGGATGGAATGTGGTGTTGTATAAGATCAGAATGGTAGGATGGGGCTAGGCCATTTAAGTATCTATAAGCAAGCACTAAAAGCGTAAAATCAATTCTAAAACAGACCGGAAGCCAATGTAGGGAAGCCAATATGGTGGAAATGTGTTCCCGTTTACACGTTGGAGTTAAAAGTCGAGCTGCAGCATTAACTGCAAGCGTGAGAGAGATGCTTGGTTGAGACCAACATAGAAGGCATTACAATAGTCTGTTAAAAAAAAGTATATAAGCCTTTAAGAATCATTAACTGACAAAAAAGTCTTAACTTTAGTTTAAAGCCTTAACTGATAAGAACTTGACTTTACTGCAAAGTTTATCAGGTTGCCAAGGATTTTAACAGTGGGTGGTTAACAGGTTGTAGTTAGGTGGTTGCTATTATGTTCTAGGTGCTTGGTAAGTCAAAAGAGCCTATTCTTAAATCCATCCTTCAGTTTTCCAAACTGCTTGTTCTGTGTAGGATTGGGGGGACACAGGAGCTCACCTCAGCTTCTTGGGTCATCGGCAGAAAAAACACACTGGACTGATAGCCAATCCATCACAGGGCCATCCTTAGAGGCATAATTTGCCCCCCAAATTAAAAATACTTACGCATATTTTTCTAGTGTTGCTTTGGCAGGCACTAGTAAAGTATGCATATTGATGAAGCAAGAAAGAAATATTATCCTTTATTTCCCATACTAGCATCCCGAGATAGCTCAAGGATATTAGGATAAATGCCGGCCAAGTTCAACAGGCCATTATTCAGCAGCCGAGAGAAACACATGAGTGTGCCACACAGGGATGCCAGGGAAACCCGTGCCAGCCTGACGAAATCTAATCCCAAAACCTCAAGCACCTTTCTCGTGCCAATCTCTGGGTGGGCACTCCTGGGTGGGTTTCGAGCACATCTGTGTGTGTGGGAGTAAAACACACTTCAGTCACAAGATGATACCTACAGGAGCGTTTAACACAAGCCTCGGGCCCTTTTCCCTTCTCTGTTTATAGACATTACAACGCTAACTACAGTGATGAAGTCATTTCAGTCCAGCTACACAGCTGATCATGGATCAGATCCAAACTGACAAGAACTTTATAAGTCTCACACTTAGCCATTCACCTAGATATGGGTTAAAATTGAGTCTGTGACTTCCAGTCTGTGATTTTCAGCACACACAGTCAATGAAACTCCACACTTAATGCAGCCATGCTTGGACTGAGCGGGAAGAAAGTCAAAACATGTGACACATATCATGAAAATAAAATTTTCAAAGTTAATGGTAATGTGCTTATTGGCAACAAATTGTGTCATGGTATACCTTGAAGGCTACAGAAACATCATGTCGCCATATAACAAGTCCAAGATCAGATCCACTAAAGCAATCTTGAACATATTCTGAATTAGGAAATCAATATAATGCAGCCAAAGAGTATTTAGGAGGTAATGAATGACAAATCACTCGCTTGTATGAGACAGGCAGTTTGGAGAATGGATGGATGGATTTTTCACAAATGGTATTTACATTAATAGATTAATAACAAAAGATTACCAGTGATATCAATAATATATCAATGCTCAGAAACAATGGGGCATTTATTAAACCAGTAATTACAACTCTCAGTTTGTATTGAATGAGCCCTGTTATAGTCATTTTACCTTGGTTAATAATGTGTGTTTTTCCCTCAAAGCAGTTAAGTATTAAAGTATAAATCCCACCTCACAGGCAATTGATTGGTCAAATAAAGCACACAATCACTTGTGAAGAAAAGTTCAGACTGCAGTAAAATCATATATCTAATTGTGACAAACAGTAGTGATATATATCAGGATGTGTTACTAACACAATATTAAGGTTAAGATATACAGTATTTTGTACACACATCAGACACTCTGCTTCATTCACTCTTTTTCATGTTAAGATAACTGTATGGCTGCTTTATTTAAACACTGCAAATCTGCAAATGTTGCTGGATTGTATATACAGTCTAAATTACCACTGTAGATGTGAAAAAGTGATGCTTAGTTTATGTAAAAATGTAAATGCTAAACAAACAGAATCACTGCAGGAAATGTCAGACTAAGTCTAGCATAATAACTTGATCTCACCTGCTCCTTGAATGAGGTAACAGTGAACATGAGCGTCTCTCTTAACAGCAGCTCTTAAGAGGAGAGTGTTTAAAATAAAAGACAGATCTCAGTCTGAATGGTGAAAACATGACATCACAGTCACATGTGTCACATATGCATGCTGGCTCCAAAGAGCACACTCCATAAAATCTTTCTCTCTCTCTCTCTCTCACACACACACACACACACACACACACACACACATACACAAACTGCGGACATACAAACGACAACAGAATCAACAACTCCACACATTCTTTCTCTGGCAGTTAAAGTTGCAGATGTTATTTCACATCAGCATTAGAATTACATATTCTGCAGATGAAGCCATATTCAAGAACTCCTTACAGTTACAGTATGAACACCTCTGTGTGTCAGTGATCAGTGCACTCATGCTAATGTCGCAATCCATTTTGTGTTTAGGTTGCTGAAGTTTAGGCTGTGTGTGTTTGTACATGTGTTTTTGTCAGGCCCAGACAACCTGAAATGAGTGTTTGCAGACTGTGCTGCTCTGTGTTTGGTTCGCATGTGTGTATTGAGATGTGGATAGTGTGGTGAGTCTTGTCCACATTGGAATCTTAATTCTTCCCAAAAAACATAAATAGTACATAAATCCGCAGCCAGCATTGGCTGTTCAGGACATAATGAGCACTGTGTTTTCATATGGATTGCTGGATAATGGTCTTCCTTTCACAATTTTCTCTCCTTCCCTCCGTTCTACACTCAGTAACACAATTCCACTATACAGCTTATAGTGGCATGCGTTTCAAAAACAGTTGAAGGGATAAAGGTTTGAAATGACATGACATTGATAAAATTATGACAAAAATGTGCCTTTTTGTATGAAAACCACAAAGGACTAATTTCATTGTGTTGTGGCTTGTTTCCTTTGTGTTTTGCTAATTGTGTTGTGTTGTGGCTTGTTTCCATTGTGTTGTGCTAATTTCGTTGTGTTGTGACTCATTTCCGTTGTGTTGCGGCTCATTTCTGTTGTGTTGCGGCTCATTTCCGTGGTGTTGTGGCTTGTTTCCGTTGTGTTGCGGCTCATTTCCGTTGTGTTGCGGCTCATTTCCGTTGTGTTGCGGCTCATTTCCGTGGTGTTGTGGCTTGTTTCCGTTGTGTTGCGGCTCTTTTCCGTGGTGTTGTGGCTTGTTTCTGTTGTGTTGCGGCTCATTTCTGTGGTGTTGTGGCTTGTTTCCATTGTGTTGTGTTGCAGCTCATTTCCGTGGTGTTGTGGCTTGTTTCCGTTGTGTTGCGGCTCATTTCCGTGGTGTTGTGGCTTGTTTCCGTTGTGTTGCGGCTCATTTCCGTGGTGTTGTGACTTGTTTCCGTTGTGTTGCGGCTCATTTCCGTGGTGTTGTGGCTTGTTTCCGTTGTGTTGCGGCTCATTTCCGTGGTGTTGTGACTTGTTTCCGTTGTGTTGCGGCTCATTTCCGTGGTGTTGTGGCTTGTTTCCGTTGTGTTGCGGCTCATTTCCGTGGTGTTGTGACTTGTTTCCGTTGTGTTGCGGCTCATTTCCGTGATGTTGTGGCTTGTTTACATTGTGTTGCGGCTCATTTCTGTGGTGTTGTGGCTTGTTTCCGTTGTGTTGCAGCTCATTTCCGTGGTGTTGTGGCTTGTTTCCGTTGTGTTGCGGCTCATTTCCGTGGTGTTGTGGCTTGTTTCTGTTGTGTTGTGTTGCGGCTCATTTCCGTGGTGTTGTGGCTTGTTTCCGTTGTGTTGCGGCTCATTTCCGTGGTGTTGCGGCTCATTTCCGTGGTGTTGTGGCTTGTTTCTGTTGTGTTGTGTTGCGGCTCATTTCCGTGGTGTTGTGGCTTGTTTCCGTTGTGTTGCGGCTCATTTCCGTGGTGTTGTGGCTTGTTTCCGTTGTGTTGCGGCTCATTTCCGTGGTGTTGTGACTTGTTTCCGTTGTGTTGCGGCTCATTTCCGTGGTGTTGTGGCTTGTTTCCGTTGTGTTGCGGCTCATTTCCGTGGTGTTTTTGGCTTGTTTCCGTTGTGTTGCGGCTCATTTCCGTGGTGTTGTGGCTTGTTTCCGTTGTGTTGCGGCTCATTTCCGTGGTGTTGTGACTTGTTTCCGTTGTGTTGCGGCTCATTTCCGTGGTGTTGTGACTTGTTTCCGTTGTGTTGTGGCTCATTTCTGTGGTGTTGTGGCTTGTTTCCATTGTGTTGTGGCTCATTTCCGTGGTGTTGTGACTTGTTTCCGTTGTGTTGCGGCTCATTTCCGTGATGTTGTGTTGCGGCTCATTTCTGTGGTGTTGTGGCTTGTTTCCGTTGTGTTGCAGCTCATTTCTGTGGTGTTGTGGCTTGTTTCCGTTGTGTTGCGGCTCATTTCCGTGGTGTTGTGGCTTGTTTCCGTTGTGTTGCGGCTCATTTCCGTGGTGTTGTGGCTTGTTTCTGTTGTGTTGCGTCTCATTTCCGTGGTGTTGTGGCTTGTTTCCATTGTGTTGCGGCTCATTTCTGTGATGTTGTGGCTTGTTTCCGTTGTGTTGCAGCTCATTTCTGTGATGTTGTGGCTTGTTTCCGTTGTGTTGCAGCTGATTTCTGTGATGTTGTGGCTTGTTTCCGTTGTGTTGCAGCTCATTTCTGTGGTGTTGTGGCCTGTTTCTGTTGTGTTGCAGCCCAAGATGGCGACAGCCGCCTCCATCCACTTTTGGCTTCAAAAGCGCTGTTTAGAAACCAATGGGTGACATCACGGACACCACGTCCATGATTTTATACAGTCTATGGTTTTGACTTGTTTCAGTTGTGTTGTGCTAATTTTGTTGGGTTGTGGCTTGTTTCCATTGTGTTGCGGCTCATTTCCGTGGTGTTGTGACTTGTTTCCGTTGTGTTGCGGCTCATTTCCGTGGTGTTGTGGCTTGTTTCCGTTGTGTTGCGGCTCATTTCCGTGGTGTTGTGACTTGTTTCCGTTGTGTTGTGGCTCATTTCTGTGGTGTTGTGGCTTGTTTCCATTGTGTTGTGGCTCATTTCCGTGGTGTTGTGACTTGTTTCCGTTGTGTTGCGGCTCATTTCCGTGATGTTGTGTTGCGGCTCATTTCTGTGGTGTTGTGGCTTGTTTCCGTTGTGTTGCGGCTCATTTCCGTGGTGTTGTGGCTTGTTTCCGTTGTGTTGCGGCTCATTTCCGTGGTGTTGTGGCTTGTTTCTGTTGTGTTGCGTCTCATTTCCGTGGTGTTGTGGCTTGTTTCCATTGTGTTGCGGCTCATTTCCGTGGTGTTGTGGCTTGTTTCCATTGTGTTGTGTTGCGGCTCATTTCTGTGATGTTGTGGCTTGTTTCCGTTGTGTTGCAGCTCATTTCTGTGATGTTGTGGCTTGTTTCCGTTGTGTTGCAGCTCATTTCTGTGATGTTGTGGCTTGTTTCCGTTGTGTTGCAGCTCATTTCTGTGGTGTTGTGGCCTGTTTCTGTTGTGTTGCAGCCCAAGATGGCGACAGCCGCCTCCATCCACTTTTGGCTTCAAAAGCGCTGTTTAGTAACCAATGGGTGACATCACGGACACCACGTCCATGATTTTATACAGTCTATGGTTTTGACTTGTTTCAGTTGTGTTGTGCTAATTTTGTTGGGTTCTGGCTTGTTTCTGTTGTGTTGCGGCTCATTTCCGTGGTGTTGTGGCTTGTTTCCGTTGTGTTGCTGCTCATTTCCGTTGTGTTGCGGCTCATTTCCGTTGTGTTGCTGCTCATTTCCGTGGTGTTGTGGCTTGTTTCCTTTCCGTTGTGTTGCAGCTCATTTCTGCGGTGTTGTGGCCTGTTTCTGTTGTGTAGCGGCTCATTCCCGTGGCGTTGTAAATTGTTTCCATTGTGTTGTAAACAGTGATCGAATTGTTACTTTTTTGGGGGGTGGGGGGTTTGGGGTTGTCCCATAGCTAATTTACCTAAGTTTGTCTAAAAAGGTTTTTATTTAATGAAAAATCATTAATAAGCTTTTTTTCTCTCTCTTTGGGGCCTGAAATTAAGGAATTTGGATCACTACTGCTAATTAAACAGTATTTTGCTAATGGTGTTTTTGTGCTGGTACCTTGGCTGGTATAGGACTGTCATGGATAAATGAAAAAAAGACAATTAAAACTGCCCATAGGTGGCAGCAAATTCCTGTTTTAATAAATTATTTATTGAATCATTCAGATCAAATTATCAGTTCAAAACATCTGATTTGCAAAGTCAGTGACTCGATAATGTCAGCTCTACTATCATCTCTCAGTCCCTCACAGTCACACATACAGCACATTGATATTATGTCAGGGCAATGTCTTTAAAATCGAATGAAGGTAAAATCATACCTGTTGTCTTCTTTTAAAGGTCCCGTTTTACGCGCTTTTTTGAAGCTTTGATTGTGTTTACAATGTGCAATATAACATGTGTTCATGTTTCGCGTGTAAAAAAACCCAGTATTTTTCACACAGTTCACCTATCTGTATACTGCTGTTTTCACTGTCACAAAAACGGGCTGATGACTTCCTTGTTCTATGAAGCCTCTCCTTCAGAAATACGTAACGAGTTCTGATTGGGTCAGCGGTAGCTGTGCTGTGATTCGACAGCAGCTGAGAGCAGGCTGACCTCCTGGTAACGTGATTGGACTAGAACGCACGTGCTGGAGATGTATTTATAGTCAGAGGAGGAGCGTTTCTACTGACGAGATGCGCATGAAAACCGCATTTGTTTTTTTTGCACAGCCCTAACATCAAGTTAACAAAGCTAAACAGCATTGCCCTTTGTGTAATAAGTTACAGAAACTGTTAAACGCACCAACTTAAATAATAAAATACACTTACCAGTTGTGGTCCATAAACAACGCCTTCTCCAGACAAAGAGGGAACTGCTCCATCTTTCAAGAATAATCTTTGTGCAAATCCAGCATTAAACTGATTGAGATTGAGAAAGTTGTCCTCAGCAAACTGTCCTCAGCAAAATGAGCTGCACATAGTTTTACATGTGCATTATAATTTTCGGGAACCGAGTTAAACATAAATTGTAACCATTAATCTCAAAGTACAGCGTTCCTGGGAAGCCCAAACAAAGGTGATTGGACTCAGAGATGAAAAAACAGCATTTCAACGACATGGCGACAAAAACAAACAGCTCTTCCTTCTTCTCCATCGGAGCGCAACAGGGCCACGCCCCCCTGTTTGTGAATTCATGTGGGCGGTGGTTAGTCAAAAAAACTGTTTTAGTGACGTCATTACTACAGGAACTAGAGGGCTGTAGTCCAAACGGGTCGTTTTTTGTAGGCGAATTCTGTTAAATCAAATATCTCGCTTGGCATTGAACTTTGAGCTTTAGAATTTTACAGATATTATTTATACTCTAACAACAACATTACACACTAACTAAAGTTTAAAACATGGAATCACGAAGAAGGGGACTTTTAAAGAACTTCAAAATTTGCACTTAAACTTCTTCAGCCTCAGCTTGTAGCAGCTTGTAGCAGCTTGTTGCAACACTGAGTTCTGATTGGCCAATCACCATTATTTAGTTAATGAATTATCATAAGTAGAGCATTTTAACTTTTAATTTGCATGATAAATTGTACATAATACACAACATTATTAATCTGAAGTAAATGGTTGGGGGGATGGTGGTTTCACAGGGGGGATGCTGTTTGGTTGTATCTTGTTTCTGTGGTGTTGCAGCGCAGTTCTGTGGTTTTGTGTCTTGTTTCCATTGTGTTGTGACTTGTTTACATTGTGGTGTAACTTGTTTCCAATGTGTTGCAGCTAATTTCCATGGTGTTGTGACTTGTTTCTGTTGTGTTGTGTTTATTTCGCTGTGTTGCACTTGTTTTCATTGTGTTGTGACTTGTTTCCATTGTGTTGTGTTAATTATGTTGTGTTGCACTTGTTTTCGTTGTATTGTGGGCTGTTTCTGTTGTACTGTGCTAATTTCATTGTGTTGTGCCTTTTTCCATTGTGTTGTGCTAATTTTATTGTGTTTCTCTTGTTTCC
The DNA here is from genome assembly GCF_003368295.1 of Carassius auratus. Classification (NCBI taxonomy): domain Eukaryota; kingdom Metazoa; phylum Chordata; class Actinopteri; order Cypriniformes; family Cyprinidae; genus Carassius; species Carassius auratus. Next base: position 16,772,396 of record NC_039280.1, on the reverse strand, counting down.
GTTATGTTGTGGAGTTTTTGATGTGAAGTGGAGATTTTGTTGTGTTGTGCACTACTGGGCCACCGTAATTAAGCGTACTGCACCATAGTCAGTTTTGAGCAGGCACAGAGCAGTCTGATCTCTGCATTGTAAACGTGCCTTTTATAAACCATGTTTTTGGCACTTTCTGCATCCATGGTCATATCATTACTTGTTTTAAGGCTTTTGTTAGATGAATTAAATTAATCTTTCTCTGTCAAATCCATTTTCAGTGGTTTTTGAGGGGATTTTGCATGTTGCACCACTATGCTTGGAAAAGTTTGACAGAAAACATACGCACACGATTGCATGGGTCATTTACAGCCACATCTATTTTTGTTGTGTGCGGCCAGTGTGTAGCACCTCTGGATGCTTTGTTTATATGCGGGTTGGACTTTTGTTTTTCTTGGCTTAAGCGTGTGTGAGTGTATATCAGCGTTCGTGTGCATACACTTCGTCTACATGGTGTAGACTCAAAATTCTATCATCACTTAGAGTTTATGTGAACAGCCAGCGCTGGCTCGGTCCACATCCTGGGAAAGTGACTGGGATCGGAAGCGGCTCAGACTAGGAACATAAACACACACAAACACACACATTAGAAAATGCACTGCCAAGCTTCACAGAGTCCTCACACTTAAATAAATACATGTTGTATGCAATACAATGCACACTCTAGCAGTCTGTCACATTTATTAAAAAGCAGCTTTTAGACTTGAGCTTTATTGCCTGACAGTGCAGAGTGAAAGCAGCATTCACTTATGACATGTACATATGGCCTGCACATGTAAGCGCAAAACAATCGCACACTCTCAGCCACAAGCTATCAGAGCCATATTCAGTGCTACTGTTTTTACTGCTGCTTGCTTAAGGTATATATTAATAATTTTAATAATTAAGCTTAGACTAAAGGTTTTGACTAGAGGTTATAGGTTTTAGATTACCATTCACATTTTCTTCTTGTTTCAATCTACTTGTTTCATCTTTTCTTTTTGTGGAGAAAGCTGCTCTCTCAGAAATACAGGTACGATAGATCTCACGGGGTGGTATACTTGAAAAAAAAAAACACACCTTTGTACTATCTAGCCCTAAATGGTTCATATTAGCACATTAAAGTGGTCATGAACTGCCTTTTTAAATTTTTTACAAATTTTTTACTGTTCTCTGAGGTCAACTCAGTGATGTAGGCAGAATTTTATTTTCAGGAGGGCCTGGGCAAAAGTGATCGGGCAGTAGTAGTAAATAATATACCGAGTTGGACTCAATATTAAAGCAGCAATTCACGCAAAAGGAGCCACAAGCAAGTATTGAGGCCATAATTTAACCTGCTTTGGAGATCTTGAACATTTCTGTTTTGTAAATCTTTTTTTGATTGATCTTTGAGAAAATATTTAAATTTTTTGAGATACTGAATTTTAAGGTGTAGGTCATAACCATCATAATTAAAACAAAAAACTCTTGAAATAATTCAGTTTGTGTGCAATGAATCTAGAATATAAGAAATTTCACGTTTTTGAATTAGATTACAAAAAATAAAGAACTTTTCCATGATATTCAAATTATTTGAGATGCTGCTGTACTGTAGCTACAACCTGTTGATATAAAAAACCTGAGTAGCAGTTAGAATTCAATATTTATTTTGTTTGCATTTTTCCATTGTTGTTTTTAAAAGTGTCCTTTTTAAAGTTCAAAAATATTGTATATTTGTAAAATGTGAAACTTATGGAAGTTCTAAGCGGCCATGCATTATAATTTTTTTTCCTTTTTGTTTTCTCGTTATATCGACTTAATTTTCTCGTTATCTCGACATAACGAAGTTCGTTTTCTCGTTATAACGACTTATTTTTCTCGTTATCTCGACATAACGAATGTTTGTTTTCTCGTTATAACGACATGACAGTTTTACTGTTGCTATAGTAACGAACTCAAATTTGACAGGCATCTGATGGACAACCATGCAGGCGCTCTTACTGGGGCCTATATTTCAGCAAATTTTGCTTAGCCTAGGTAATAATGTCTACAGTACTGTACATAAATAAAGGCTGATCAATCACTGTTGATTTTTCCAGAGACAGTACAACGAACGTTTTGTTTTTGTAATTAACATGTTTAAATGGCAACACTGCTTAGAGCTGCTTGTATTAAACTCACTTTAAATTTTCCCTTTATTTTACATAAAATTATATATAATTTGTCATTTGTAGTCATTATATGATGTGGCAGATATCATGTGTGTTACAAGCTTCTGTTTGAAAAGAGCGTTCATGTGTAGCCTACGTGTCGTGTATGTGTGTGTGTGTGTAGAAAAAAAAATGATTACAACATTATAGGACAAAACTGAATTAAATTAGCCTATGGATTTTACATATACATCACATTTCTCATCAATATGGTTAACAATAAAGATTAGTAATAAGGAAAAGAAGCACATCAGCCTACATCGTTAAATCCCGTCCTACTGTAGATAAACAGAACACAGTGATGTCAACCTTGGTTTTGATAAGCAGTTATTTTATGACACAGAACACGTTGGCGAAACGCATCTAGCAGGACCTTAATACACAAAATATTCATATTGATTCAAGCATTTAACATTTATTAATTAATTAAATGTCAGTAATGACCAAGACTGCGCAAACTGTAGCGATCACGAGGAAGGTCCGCGTAAAGTAAAGTGGATAGTGTACAACGCCCCATCAGTTATATTCAGGTCTATAGTGCCACCTGCTGGCGCAGTTTTGTAACTTCTTAGAGAAAATTAATTCGTTATAACGAGAAAACGAACTTCGTTATGTCGAGAAAACGAGAAAATGAAGTCGTTATAACGAGAAAACGAACTTCGTTATGTCGAGAAAACGAGAAAATTAAGTCGGGGGGGGGTTGGGGGGGGGGGGGGGAGCTGTTGAGGTAAATATGTTCAAAAGTAAAAAAACTATGTGTAACTTTAAGGAACGTCACTACAGAACACCTTTATTTCTGCAATTAAGCACACTTTTTTGGGAGCTATTCCATAACATTTATTTTTTATATGTATACCACTGTTCAGAACTGTGCTAGCTAACCATGTGCTGATTAGCATCTTTGAGCTAGGTTCAATAGTATCTAAAATTGTCACTACCGAAACATTTAGTGGAGTTTCGGTAGTGACATATTTGTATTGTTTTTGTTTGTTTGTTTGTTTGCTTTTTTGAGTGTTGTCCTATAGAATTGTCACTACCTAAGTATGTCATCGTTTCAGCAGTGACAAAAGAGAACACATAATCCTCATATTTGGGGAAGTAAACAACATTGTTGTACAGTTTTTATTTTGTACAGTATTTTAGTATGTTTTAATATAGTGTTTTAATATGTGAGGTAAAATTCTGTAATGATGTGGTTGCTACCAGAGCATTACTGTCACTACTGTAAATGTGCCGTCACTACCAAAACATGGGATATTTTGTCAAAAATAAAGTATACTAAATTATCAACTAAGATGTTATGATAGTTTAGGTAAAGATAATGTATATTCAAACTAATGAATCCTTAATGACATCAGTATGATCAACCTTTTGCCTGTTACACAGGAAAATTGGTTAAAAAAATACAACAAATCTCATAAATTACACTTGAAATATTGTTAAAAACTTAAATTATATTGATTTACCTTAAAATAGCAAAAATATATATTTGCAATGTAGATGTAAGCAAAATCTTTATAGGTCAATATAACCCTTCTAATTGAATAATTATTACTGTGACAAATTTGCAGTAGCCCCTCACTGCAGAACAAGATCCAGGGAGCGTGGTAAGATGGGTGGGTTTAGGGATCAGGGGATGCAGATGGGTAGGTTTAGGCATATGTAAGGTGGGAGGAGCTTGATCTTGATCCAACAATGCCCCCTGGATCTTGTGTTCTACAGTGAGGACCATCTCCAAATTTGGGGAGAGGACAAATATAAATATATAACATATATACATACATAACAATTTTGGGGAAAAAGACATATTTTTTACATTTCCAACTCTGACTTTGGACCAATTCTGTAGAATGGCCCATATAACTAAAGTGTATAAAATTATGTTTTTCTGAAATGTCATGTTTTTTATTTATTTTTTTTATTTTACATTTTTATTATTATTATTTTATAAATGAATAGACCTACATGTTAGGAAACCAGTGCATTTAGTCGCTGGCAACAGTCACTAAATATATAAAAATAATGATGACAAAGCTGGCAACAGCTGGTCTTAAATTCTTTAGAAACCATGACTGTACACATTAACTGAAAACACTGCCCGAGCCCAAAGGACATTCATAATCGCCCTGACAGTATTGTGTTCTCGGCTTTACAGAATGAACTGGATTGCACTTGGAACTGAAAAGTCTTACCATTAATTGCAGACTGATAGACGGGTTCTCTCCCATGTCAGTGCAAAATTTTAAATGTCCTTTTTACAGAGTTATGCATTGCTTCTGTTTTTTTTCTAACACACAGCTGCAAATTACAGGCTAACTAAATGGGTGAACACACACAAATGTACAGGCGCAACATGTCCAAAACACCCTGGATAAGACCTAATTGCCTTACACAGCTGCCTATCAAAATCATCAAGGACTATACAAAAACACATTTTATTTATTTTATTTATTTGAGATGTCATAGTTTTGTAATCGTGTTAAAATAGATCAAACAATAATTATTTAACAAACATTACATTTGTATAATAAAGTGTGTGTGTGTGTGTGTGTGTGTGGGGTCTGTTCATCAAAGTTTGAATAGGTGAGGCAAATCTTAGACTCAATACTTATTTAGCATTCTGTAAGAAAAGACAAAGCTATAGAGACCATGGAATGAAAACAGTACTCACACTTATGCTGCAACATTATTTTCGGATCCATTATAATCAGCACTTTTAGTTTCAGTCTTTTTGAAAATCCCGAGTCAAATTGTGCCTTGTTTGTAAATTAATCCACAGTAAAATAAAGTGAACAAAGGACTGAGTTCTTACTGACGTGGTCTGGGTTTTCATTAAAAATAAAGTTAATTCTCTTTTTCCTAAAATTAGGATCAGAAGGAAGGCAATGCATTTTGGATATAATTTGTTTTACAGTTTGGCACTGCACAGCACCTTCAATATAAGCTGGTTTTAGAGTAGCGACAAAGTTTCGAGTTCTCAAACTTACAGGATGTTTTTATAGTACAATGTTCTTTTATTTGTCAAAAGAGCAAGGGAATTCGGGCTTCTCAGTTCATGCCCCCTATAAAGGTGGTAGTACCTAAGAAAATCTATAGCCTCAGTGACAGCTTTTGTATCTTTTTTTTCTTTTTTCTGAGAGTGTATTCAAACTTACTTTATCATATTAGCATGCAAGACTGACCACTTGTCTGTATGAAATATGTGTACGATACAAGTATAAAAATCACCACAAAGAGCCATTGTAACCTGACACAAAGAGGGCTGTAGAAGTGTTTTCATTCCAGCGCTCTCCACTGCCATATCCAGATTTTCAGCTACTGTTTTATAATTTGGCCTAATCATATAAAACACAATGATTTATTTCATGGATTTGCTTGCAGATACAGAAAATGGTATGTGCAGACGTGAGTTTTATCACATTACAGAGAACTATATCTTACTGTTTACCTTTAAAATCACTTGATAGACTAAATCACCCATTGCGGTTTTGTGAATGCTGACTTAACCTTCAAAATGTTCCATTCCTAAATGTCTTTACAACATTTCTCATAAATTACCTTTAATTTCATATTATTAGTGGGAATAAATCATATCTATCGTGGCATAATTAAATAAGTTTTACATCATGTGTCAACATTCTGCTTTCCATTATTATTTTACTGTAAATGTGGAAAAATTCACAGTGAGATATAAGGTAGCCACTAATGGAAGTGTCAGAACAAAGAGAAGGCAGACCACCCAAAACACTGATATGAAAGGCATTATAAACAAATAGTTGAATCGATTTATTGACATTTATGTTTTTTTATCATATTGTAGTTGCAGCCATTGTATAAAATCACTAAGCCAAACCAAACTGTGTGTTAAAGTGATTTTACTCTTGTCAAGGGGGTTTTAGGCCCTACACTTCTCCACTTTTTTACCTGTGGTATAATTACTGTAGCACATGGCCAGCTGTGACTTATTGTTTCAGTAGAGATCTAAACCAGTTTGAATTGATATTAACAATGGCAACTGAGTGGCTTTAGCGCTGTGTATTCGCTTTTGCACATTTGATGGTGTCTATGATCGTTTTAGAGAAAGTTTTGGCAAAAAGCCTGAGGTTATGAATCTAATTATACCATAAATTAGGTCTTTTGTGCCCGTGTAGCGAGTTTTCTGCTGGGTAATAAGATTTTGTTTTTATAGTTCAGCAGAGAATAAATCATACAGCTATGGCTGACTACTAGAACGTGGAAGTGTAGCCACTGGGGAAATTACAAAACCTACACACATTCACAGAAATACCCTGAGAGGCGCCTAACTTGGCAGAGATGGACTGCACATAAACGCAGTTCACAAGACACAAAACCAGATCTGTTAACTAATTTGTGTTGTCCTTATTTTTTGGAGGACACCGAAAATCACGAAAATCAGCAGCAATTATAAACGTTTTGCCATTTTTGTGATGCCAAGGAATACTGACTCACTTAATACTGAGTCTTCAATTTACACGCACTGTTTTGAAAGTGAAGGTAAAGTATATTAGTTAATTTATTTAATCAACGTTTAATTTTTCCCCATTTCTTTTCTTTTTTTTTTTTTTTTTTTTTGGTTCTGGATTCCGTTTTAATGGTTTTAATTAATTTAAATGACCAAAAGTCATGTATAATCAATAGAATTAATGGTTTTTACTGTATAACTCAGTATGTCACCGAATTTTGCATATTTTGTCAAAAGTAGGGTGGTTAATGTGTTCTGTGATTCATCCTACCAGTGGTTTACTTATAGTTGTCCCCGCATATTAAGCAGAGATTGAATAAAGCATTTTAATGTGGAAAGAAATTACACACTTAACCTTTAACAGATAAAAGAGAATTCCACACTGGCACAAGGAATTACTGGAGGCCTACGGCTGGGCATTAAAACATCTGAATGAATTCTTCTGGGTATTCAACAATAGAGTTTTAATGGTCCCGGACGTCTATGACCCAAGCCAGTGGAGTCTTTTAGGTTCCTGAATCATAAGTCTAATGAATGCGTCTGTGGAGGAACCATTACCAGGGACCATCGTGATTTGTTACTTCTAAATCCTTCCCATAAATCTTGAGCCCCCGGTCCCCTTATTCCAGACTACTGCACATTTCGCTAACACACTCACCCCGTGTAACCTAACTCCACGTCCTCTGCCTAGTCTTCTACTAAATTAGACAGCTACTAAAGGTTTAGGTGAAGTAATTCGGCCCAGTCCAGTAGCACCAGCGAGGGATTCGGTGGCTGTGGGAAAAGGATGAATTCCAAAGGATAACGTTTTAACCTGTGCGTGAAATCTAATATTGGATGGAATTTTAAACATGCTGTCGGCTTCTATAAGGATGCAAAGAGAGTGTTTCTCGCTTTAAACAGACAGTCTGTGGAGGTGAATCATGTGCGTTTAAGCTGTGTTTATAGCTGACTGGAGGTATTCCCCCTTGTGTGTTTGTAGGCTGAAATAAAAAGCTAATAGGGAGCCACAAAATTCTCATTTGGCTTTAATTATAGGGCCGTGAATGAGGTTGGTGGATTTACTGCTTTGCTGTGTGGCGGTTCGTTCTTCTCTCTTTACTTCCTTCTCTCACCCCATGGATTGCCCTGTTCCTCATTACTATATATTTTTTGTTTTCCGTGCAAATTAAGGGGAGTTCTGTGATTTATTTTTAGCTTTTGTTTCTGTTTTGTTTTCTGTGGAAAACTCCAGCACTTTGCTGTAAAGTTTCTTCAGTGTGGGCCTTCTCTCCTCTTTCCTCCTTAAATGTTTTGATATATCCTACTGCAAGAGAGATATTTGATTCTGCAGGAAAACGTATTCCGTGCACGCAGGATCTATAATCCGGGTTAATAGATGACAATTATGAGCTGTGTTCATGGGTTCAGCCCTCGTAGGGTGAGCGGTGGAGGCTGAGGCGAGGCCAAAACACATCTGGATAGGGGCGTGTGCAGATGTTGGCGGGTGTTGATGGAGCCGGTGTCTCCGGTCTGCTTGTGCTGTGCTGCTATGTGTGTGCGCTGCCCATCCGCCCTCTCCCACAAGAGTAATCAGCTCCATCGGTCCCCGTGGAGTTTTACTAGGGAGCCACAACCTCAGCGTACAGAGTTTAACACTGATTACTGAGCGCTGCTAATATACTCCGTAGCAGACGACTGAAGCTGTTCATATACATCCATACATGTACAAATAAACCATTACACACTGTTTTCTTTCAAACTAAACCCACCAATTAATTATTGTGGCAAAGCAGTCAAACATTGCATTACTGTGTGTACTGTAGTGACTGAATGTTTTATATGGATTCAAATATGAATGTGCTTCATTCCAGGAGAGAGTAGTTTAATGGATGCTTTTGGAGTGCCATTTTGATTTTTGTTGAAAACGTAATTTGTCAGATACCCTCCTAGACCGTTGGTTTGATTTTCACCAAATTTGATCATCTTCAGTCCATGCTGGTAAAAAGTTATGTATTTCGTGTCGATATATGAAACAGTTCCTGTATAGCGCAATAACGAATTTGCTGAACAGATATCAAACTGCATCTGAGGGATGTATCTCTGCAAAGGTTTGACATATTTACACCAAACTTTGTATGTGCCATTGTTTTATCACACTGACCACACCACATTTATTTGGTAACAGCGCCACCTATTGGTCAAGAGTAATAAGCCATTAAATAACTATCAATAATTACATTTCCAAAAATATTAATAACTTTTGATTGAATTGACTTATTGTAATGAAACTGGTCTCAAAATATTTCTTGGCTCATGCCGACAACATAGATACCAAATATGCCACAGTAAGCCGAACTTCCTGTCGGCCATTTTGATTTATGTTGAAAACCTACAGTACTTTTTTTTTTTACTGTTGTCAGCTGTTGGGCCGGTTTTCACCAAAATCGTGTCAGATGATCTTCAGACAGTGCTGACAAAATGTCATGGATTTCGTGTCGATAAACAAAACTGTTTTTGTACAGCGCCACTACAATTATCAGATATAGTGCCAAACTGCATCTGAGGCTGTATGTATGCAAATATTTGGTATATTGACACCAAACTTCGTATGTGCATTTGTCACCTCACACTGACCACGCCATAATAATTTGGTAACAGTGCCACATAATGGTCACAAGTGATAAGCCAATGGGAAATTTGGGTATTGTTCCACTTGGCATGCTCTACTAAATCGAAAGAGACCATATTTGTGATGTTTGGTCAAACCATTCAGAAGTTGTGGCCTAATGGTTAGAGATTAGCTGTGGCCTAATGGTTAGAGAGTTGGACTAACTACCTGAAGGTCACACCCCCGGAGCAGTGAGCAAATATATATCCAGCGCCCGGGGAGCAAGGGTGGAGAGGGTGGAAGAGAGCGATGTGGATGGGTTAAATGCAGAGCACCAATTCTGAGTATGGGTTACCATACTTGGCAAATGACACTACTTTCACTAAAAAGTTATATGCAAAAATAGCCATTTGTCATATCTCCTGACCACTAGGTGGCACAGGGCCAAAACACCGCAAGTATCCTCAAGTCATGCTTGCATTAAAATAAGCTAATGGAATCAAAAGGTATTAGCATGTTTGGAAATGTAATTAGTAATGGTTAATGAATGTTTTATTACTCGTGACAAATAGGGGGTATTGTTATCGATGTGGCATGGTCATTTTGAAGTGACAATTGCACAGTTAATGAAAATCTGAAAAACCATATAGGATGAGTTCTGTAGGTGTTTAGAATTATTACAAATAAAAAAATGAATTTTGGTGTTAAGTGGATTCAGCATGAGCAAAAGGAATCAGAAAATACAATTAAAATTGTCTATTCATTTTAAATGGGCAGCAATATATTTAATAACATTTGAAAATATGAAAAATATTTTACTGGCATCTATGAAGGTTAAACATTTACCCTCAGTTTCACAGGCAAGGCTTAAGCCTAGTCCTAGATTAAAATGTAAATCTGAGAAACTTTCACTGACTGATCTTAAAACCTGTCAGTGTTTTTTTTTCTTTCTTTTCTTTTTTCTGTAGATTCATATAAAATGTAAAATGTCATATTAAAGTGCATTTATCAATTGCTATTTTCTGTCAGTTTGACAACTGAGTTTACTAATAATAATTATTAATAATAATGATAATTGGACAAATGATCACATGAAAGCAACAAACTGAATAGTAGAAATTATGCACACAAATGAATTAATTAAATATGATTTATATTTTTGTTTATTATTTAGCAATAATTAATTCCTCCTTTTTTAGAAAAAAAAGACCCTTCTGGTCCTAATATAAATAATTCTGTGAGTAACTTTCTCAGGGTTTGTCAGGAGAGAGGGGGAAAGGTTTTATTACACAAGTGTACCTCGATGAGGCCAAGACTCAAAATAAAACTGTCACATATTCCTCTTCTGCAGTCTGTAAAAATCTCCACTTGGCCGTCAGAGCTGCTGAACTGGACAGAAACACTCCATCTACTAGAAACACACAGACATTTGCGCATTTATACGCAATCTCTAGATTGCTTTTTATTTGTCATCATTGGCTTCCCAAATATCTATCCATTGTGTGGAAAAACTCAAATGAAACCGTTTGCACACAAACTGTATTAGAGATGAGAGAAACGGACCGTTTAGGTACTACACAGCTCTGAAAGGAACAGTTCATCCAAAAATAAACATTGTCATCATTTCTCCGTCCTCATGTCATTCAAATCAAATTTGAATTCCTTTCTTTTGTGTACAACAGAGAATAATTAATAATGTCAAAAACACAGCGTATTGCAGCCATTAAGTCAGGAAATGAACTGGGTCTGAAGATCACAAATTCAACGCAATCTAAAAAGCCTATCTAAAAAGCTCTATGACCAGAGGGATATTAAAATGAAGATAAATCAACTCCACTATAAACTTATAGTGTAAGGCTCATTGCCTTCCATTGCTATTTGTACTCACGACTGTTTAGCGGTGGGAGAAACAATATTTTTTATAATCTTCTAGCACATATAAAGCATATTTTAAATATATTTATAGTCATCCGTTTTCTTCTGATGGACCATTGGATAATCCCACCCTAAATGTACACCATTGGTTTAGCCCTTGCTGGTGTAAAATTGATCATAATGTTCACACACAGAGACACACACACACACACACACACACACACACACACACACACAAAATAAGCAATGTTTTGAAAACGCCACAGAAACAGTGTTTACACTGGGATAGGAGAAAGTATTTTAACAACGAACAAATTACACACTTCACCTTCAACCTTGGAAAAAATGTTAAGCACTTTCTAAAAAAGATTGGCCTTGAGGTTTAACTGCTAATCTTCATTCAGATGTTTAATACTATGACCAAAAACTACAAACTAGTAATTATACATTGCTTTGGTCCACGGTGGAAACACACACACACACACACACACACACAGTCTCCTTGAATGACACACACATAGTTTGTCCCCTGGACAGGGAGGCAGCATCTGTAAAATCCATCTTGACTTAGTGGCTTGTCTTTTGTGGTTTGAGTGAGTCCTGGGATGCAGCCAGACCTGATGGGGTCAGCAGAGGTTCCCCTTCTGTAAACTAACTCAGAAGCCTGTAGCCTTGGAGTCCTGCACACTGATGGAGACTTATATCAGAAACCAGGATGTGGCCTTAGGTGGGGTGTTACATGTCCACTCTCTGGACGATACCGGACACATAATGATGAGTCACAGAGGGAGAGAGTCATGTGGTAAGCACAGTTGAGAGCATGCTAACTGATTTTATATTGTTACTACATCAAGCTAAACTAATAGAGTAACAAATATGTTGTTTACCTTTTATTTGTCATGCCTAGCTGTATTTTGCATCATTAGTCAATAAAGCCTTGGTAAACAAAAGGTGTTTTGAGAGAAACACACTTATGAAAGGCAGTCTCTGCATTTTAACTGGGATTGGAAAAACATTTTAACATTGAACTGAAACACTACTGCTTTAGGTTACTTTGCAATGCAAGTTTGTATGTGAAAACATCGTGTCCCTTTAGGCAGGTGTTCCAGCTCATCGCTTCACCTCTTAACATTTGGAAGAGTGATTTTTATTTTTTTCCAGCTTGTTTAATTTGTTCTTCCTGTGTTCCCAGCGAAAGAGCTCTTCCATCATCTTACTGCAATGAAAGATAACTGTCTTACCCTAAATCATGTGGAGAAAATGGACTCATTTACATTCAGTGGACTGTTGTCGAGCTGGAGCAACTGTTTTGTTCTGACTTATTGTTCCTTGAGATCCAGTTGGAAATTTTCCTGGACAGCTGGCTTTGGCCAAGAACGTAATCACAGTAATTATCAAGAAGAAATTGTGTCTTTTTGTTGGCTTAGACTTCTGTAAAACCTAGAGTAATGACAGGAGGACAAATCACTCTCCTCCCTCAAACTCAATTTCCACTGGTCCCTCCGGTCAACAAATCACAAGACTGTGGTGCTTTCCAGGAGGCAACTTTTTATTCAATTGATGTGAAATAGCGATTGCAGTTTAAGTAGCGACAAACAAATCAATGGTCCATTCTAGTGTGTTAGGAATAAACACACTGATTGTCTGATTAAAATCAGCAACAGTAGCTTCTAAAAACATTTAGTACAAAATGGATAGTTCAGATAATAGATTCTTGGATTAAATAGTTTACTTGAATTATAATTGTTAAAGTAACTATTTACTAATCATTAGTGTCTTTTAACGTACTGCTGTCTCTGATTCATATTATGCCTACGACGAACATCCATCCATTGTGCATGGTCAAATCTAAGTAACTTTTTTTTTTTTTGGCCATTGATACTACAGTCTCTCAGCGAGTGTCACAGCTTAGTTTATCAGAGCGCTGCCTTTTTACTTTTTACTGAATTGCTTAGCAAACTTTACACCTTTATGCTGATATAGAGCAATATCACATGCTTATGTGATGTTGTGTTGTTCATTTATGGTTCCATGAAGAACGGTAACATCCATCCATTATTATTATTTTTTTAAGTTTCTTCGGTGACATTGTTGTGAAAGCCCCCTTTTGAAATTTTTAGTTTTAAGAATGTTCAATAAAAAATATGATTTGTAAAGAAAAAAATTCATTTAAATAAACAGTTTTTAATTCCGTAACCATTTCAGATTTACTTGTTTAGATGTAAGTTTGGTCAACATGATTGTTCCTCTGAACAAATCCTTCATAAACCCTTTCATAGCAAATATTGAACATCAAAACGCTGATTATTTATATATATATATATATATATATATATATATATATATATATATATATATATATATATATATGTATAGCTAATAGGGATGTGACGAGATATCGTGGCACAAGATCTCGCGCATTGTGTCTGGCGAGATCCAATTGGTCTCAGGAGAACATGATGATATCCTTGAAAAAGGATTTGCAGTGTTTAAATTAGAGATACATGATTAATCCTTTAAATATCGCGATCTCGATTCAAACACCCACGCAATCTTATTCCTGAATGACAACAATTCTTTTATGTCTATTATGATTGGGCTGAGAAGCATGCTTTGTTTCTGCCTATGTTAATGAATCATTCGTGCTGCTGCTGATCCAGAAACAGCAACACAAACAGTCTTTTAAACCGTACTTCATTATTGACATTTAGATTTAGTCATTTGGCAGATGCTTTTATCCAAAGCAAGTTACAAATGAGGACAATGGAAGCAATTCAAATCAACAAAAGAGCAATGATATACAAGTGCTATAACAAGTCTCAGTTAGCTTAAACACAGTACATGTAGAAAGGGCTTTTAAATAATCTAATAAAAAGAAAACAGATAGACTAGAAAAAGAACAGAGCAAGCTAGTGTTAGAGGTGTTTTTTTTTTTTTTTTTTGGTTTGTTAACTGTATAATAAATGAAAGGAAAACAGAAAGAATACAACAAGATTAGAAAAAAAGTTAGATTGTGTGTGTGTGTGTGTGTGTGTGTGTGTGTGTTATAGACATTTAAATAACAGAATAACTGGAATAAAGTGTTTGGGTATAAACACTTATTATCTACAATAGTGATCAAAATTAAAGTATCTTAACACTTATATTTATGTTTTATAATGCTTATCCTCTTCCGCCAGCAGGTGGCGACAACTGCCTATTTAAAAAAAAAAAGTATTGTCATTGAATCATTCATTCAGGAGATTCCAACTGTGAAACATTGCTTTATGAAATTCACTCCTTAAATGAATTATTATATATTTATTTTATTTTGCTTGAATAAATATATATATGTTTAAAAAAACTTAAGTTATTCTGTTTAGTTTTCTAATCTATTTTCTTCTCAAATCTATCCATATATATATATATATATATATATATATATATATATATATATATATATATATATATATATATATATATATATATGATTCTCAATTTATCCAGAATCATACAGCTCTAGTTTACATGTTGCTGCATCTGCATATTATTAATTAAATTAGAAGTTCAGTTTCATAAAGTACAAGTCGATTTCAAAATGCACTTTCATTTCTTTGGCATTTTGTGTTTTTCAGTTGAATAAAATAACATTTTTCCATATATATTTCAACAATGAGGATTTCTTTAAAAAAATATGACGTCTCGTTTTCGTGAACCCAGTCTCGTCTCGTGGGATAAGTGTCTCGTCACACCCCTAGTAGCTATAGGAGCCCTGGAAAAGAATATCCTGACCTCAGATCAGTGTTCTAAAGCAAAGCAATTTTGGGGGACTAATATGTTTCTAGATAAAATCTCTGATGTCTTTGAAGTGTTCTGCATCAAGATTTTTCTAGTGACTATCAGCACCAGTTTATGCCACAACACAGTCCTAACCTCAGATTAGATTTCCAGCTTATTAGCTTCCATTTTTAGAGGTCAAAATGCTCTAAATTTGGAACCTAAAAATGAAGAAAAGGTGGAACCTAAGCCAGAAACTGACGTTTGTGAAGTGTTATGTCATGTTTGCAGCTCTGGCTGCATGTTTGTAATATAGAGTCAGGCTGTCAGGACTTTGGCAGTAGAGGTGAGGCCGTGTTGTTGACCCAAGGTCAAGAGTTCAGGGGTCATGAGACAGACTGGTGGGAAAAAGCCTCCTGTTTTCATTCAAACATTGCACTACCATAGAGACTGGCTGATCTCTGATCCCTGTCTGTGGTCGGTTGATATCAGCAGAGATTTGTGTGTGAAGCCACGTAAATGCTGTGACCTTTTTTTGTCCTTTACAACAGATGTAAAGTGTCCAAATATTAAAAGCAAGTATTATCATAACTGTAACAAGAAATAATGAAATATTCTAAATATATATGTTGCTATAATCTGCAAAACTGTGGTTAAAAGAGTTTTAGATCAAGATAGGGAAAAAAGAGAGACCTGAATAGAAAAATAAATATTAGATTCAGATGTACAGAAATTGTAGAAAAATAAAAAACACCCAGAGAAAGAAAGACAATTATGCACTTGAAAGAGAAAAAGAGTTAAATCAAAAGCAGACGGACACAGCAGCAGCAGACTATGAATTAAAGAAAACTTCATTTTGTCTCCAGTATTTATGTTTCTATGCATTCTTTTAATTTACATAGTAAAATCAGCCGTGATACTTACGTGGGGCAAGTTGTGTCAGCGTATTAAAATAAAATAAATAAATAAATAAATACAAATAAGCTACTTCCACCATTTTTGATAATTTTAAAAAAAAATTCATGGGCACCATAATATTTTATTGGATGAATATCTGAACATGCAATATGATGAAAAAAGAACAAAATGTTTTATTGTAGCTTTATCCATTTTTTTTTTTTCAATCAACACTTGAATGTGGGTAAATTTAGTTACAAAAGCAACATTTTGAACAAATGGCTGAGAAAGTCTACTTCTGGATCAGATTCAGATTAATGATCAAAACATAGAGTAGAATGCTTGCATCAACATTTCTTTCCATAACATTAGCAGTTTTGATTTATATGCTATTTAATATTTGATGATCTCGTTAATTTACATATGCATCTACTTAGATCATAGACAGTAAAAGAAATGGACACAGCGACCCCATTGGAACTCAATTGAGACAAGTGAAGCCCATTTTTAGCGTTTTTTAGCACTTCCGTTTCTGACGCGCAGACTCAAACGAAGCTTGACGACGTCAGCAACCTGTCTGACAGATGTAAATCTTCTAAGTGGCTGTGAGTGCAAACTGCCATCGTTAATCTTGCAGAGACGGCGAGCTTGAGCGGGGAGTTCTTTGTCGTGAGTGAGCAGGAGTAAGTATTCTGATTAATTATTTTATATAGTATTTTAAAATGTATCGCCAGTACACCATATTAAGTTAATTGCCTGCGAGCTTCTCCTCCTGTCTGAACGCTAATGCGTCAGGGAGACGAGTGGTTATGACGCAATCGTTAGCCTATTTTTTACAAAAACTGTTTATACGGGGCCATAATGTAACATAGAAGGTAATGGAGCCCTTTATACATTGTTGTGTATCTTTAGAAATAAATAATGGACAAAAGGAGTCTTTAAACGCCTCAGATGTAAAGTTATTCGCTGTCAAAGTGACGCCAAAATGAATGGGAGTCAATGGGAATGCTAACGCAAGTGAAGTTCTGCTAAAAGATGGCAGCCCCCACCCGACTTCAACTTCCGGTCGAGTTCCTTGCCCCCTGACTTAGACACGTGATCGGCTGTTTTTGCTTCTTCTTCATTGTGTTTTGGTCCAGACATTCAGCATTCTTTCAGAAGATGAGTAATAGCGCCTCCTACCATGTATCTGTGAAAACACTTTAACCCTCACTTCACATACAGAACACCAGGGTTTCATTGTTTGTCCAGCTTGTGATTTGGAGATAGCAGGCAGGGTGTCAGTATAAAGCCAGACACTTTCTAATCTAATAATGTTTTAATAACAGAGGGATTTAAGACAGGAAGACTTGACTTCAGATGGAAGAAAGAATGCGTGGGTCAAAAAAGTGAGTCAACAAAGCCTTTTTTTGTCAGATACATTAGCATACACATGGTGACCCATTTTACTTGACTAATGTATGTAGAAAGGCTGATGCCAGGTTGTCTGGTGTAGCTCATCTTCTGGCTGCCTCTAAATAAGCCTCATGTTTGGACTCAGCTGGATCCAATGAGCCCCAAATTGAATGTGAATGAGGTTGAAAAATTCTCCATTCTTGGGCTTCACAGCTAAGGGAACATTTCTCTTCAGAGCTGTTGATCCCAATGGCACTAGTGAAGCATCCATTTTGTTTCAAGGAAAAATGTGAAAAATGGCTGATTACTATAACAGAGAGATGATGGATTTGTGGGTAAAGCTCACAGAATTACTGCCACATTGTTGCAGAATTCCAGCTCTAAAATTTAAATCATCACCGTAATCTCTGCCATGACAGCTTAATTAAGAGGAAATTTAATAAGCGTTTGGAAAGAATGTTTTCAACCGATAAAGACAGGATTAAATGGAAAAAGGGGGAAAAAAAACACCATGTACGTATGTGATATGAAAAGTTTGCTTTAATGAGCAATTTGTCTGTTCTGAAAACAAAATTTAGACATCACAAACAGCAAATAAGAGCGTATTTGTCATGTTGAAGCTAATTTTATGCTAATTCCTACACACTAACAAAAATTAACTGTTAGCTCATATATTTAGCATCTTTAGATTTAGGCTTCTTTTGGATTTACGCCACCATGTGACGTAAAATAATTTCATTGGTTACTTATTTCTTTATTTTCATAAAAATAAAAACTTGACTTGACTGATCCTTGATCAGCACCTCCAAGTCCGGGGCCATGGTTCTCAGTCGGAAAAGGGTGGATTGCCCACTTCAGGTTGGTGGAGAGTTCCTGCCTCAAGTGGAGGAGTTCAGGTATCTTGGGGTCTTGTTCACGAGTGAGGGAAGGATGGAACGTGAGATTGACAGACAGATCGGTGCAGCTTCTGCAGTAATGCGGTCGCTGTACCGGTCTGTCGTGGTGAAGAAGGAGCTGAGCTGTAAGACAAAGCTCTCGATTTACTGGTCAATCTACGTTCCTACTCTCACCTATGGTCATGAACTGTGGGCCGAAATGAGCTTTCTCCGTCGGGTGGCTGGGCGCTCCCTTAGAGATAGGGTGAGAAGCTCGGTCACTCGGGAGGAGGTCAGAGTAGAGCCGTTGCTCCTCCACATCGAGAGGAGCCAGCTGACGTGGCTCGGGCATCTATTTCGGATGCCTCCTGGACGCCTTCCCAGGGAGGTGTTCCAGGCACGTCTCACCGGGAGGAGGCCCCGGGGAAGACCTAGGACACGCTGGAGGGACTACGTCTCCCGACTGGCCTGGGAACACCTCGGGGTCCCCCCGGAAGAGCTGGAAGAAGTGGCTAGGGAGAGGGAAGTCTGGGCGTCTCTGCTTAGACTGTTGCCCCCGCGACCCGGCCCTGGATAAACGGAAGATGATGGATGGATGGATGGATGGATGGACTTGACTGAAAGTGTGGCTGCATTTACATTGCAGTTCTTGATGCCCAATTCCGATTTGCTGACTAAATCATATTTTTCTGATGACCTGCTTACAGCTTCTTTTAAAAATGACCCACATCCGTTATCTGCATTTACACTGTACACTTGGTGAAACAGGCCATGGTCGACGTTCTGACAGGTTGCCAGGTCCGCAAAACAATACCAGCCAAATTGCAATTCAAAACTAACCCATTCACATTTTTTCCCCCATGGTTTTCCCCATCGGTGAAAAATGTACTGCAGAGCATTTTACATCTAGTAGAGGGTGATATGGTGTAGCACAGGGGTTCTCAAAGTCTACATTCAAAGGTCCAAATCTGAATTTTCAACAATGAGAAAGGTCCGGAACTATTGGTCATTAGAAAACTTGTTTTTAATCAACATGTATTACAAATTAACATTCTTTTTATGAAAAAATAAGGTGGCTGCATTCAAAATACATGAATAACGTGCAAAAGTGGCAAAACAATTAATTTAAGGGTCTGGATTTTTCTTAACAAAACACCACAAAAGTAACATGGTGCAAAATACAGAGCAGTTTAATATGAGAAATGGCACTGTCTGTCTCCCATCAGCTGCCATGGCACAAAAGGTGTGGTTGCTAGATGGAGACACTGGCCTAAAAATGTTCATTAGTCAAGCTGCTGCGGTGTGAGTTCTTTACAGCATTCATTGCTGAGAATGCAGACTCACACCAATAGGTTGACCCAAACATGGTTAGAACACAGATGGCTACTTTCTGTAGATTGGGGAAATTTTCAGCTGTGACCATTTTAGTCCAAATAGCTCTGTCTTGTTTCATAATGCCGTTTGAGGTTTCCACTCACAACTCCAACTGTCTCATTACAAATCAAACAGAATGGCTTCGTGCTGGATTGGGGGAAAATGAACGCATACCTCTCTGTCCAATCATCTTTGAAAACTCTATTTTCTTGGTCAAGTTTTCTTTTCCTGGACAATGACATCCTCCACACCCAATCAAATGCTTATATTACTGAGGTGAAGTGTCGCATTGCGCGACTCGCGCCCAATTACGTCAAACGTTTACACTCACTGGATGTCATGGCAACTGAATCACGGAGGAAAACTTTCAATATATCGCCTTCGCTTTAAATGCGGAACATCTCCAAAAAGACATAAAACACTAAACAAATGATTTTGACATGCGTTTACTAAAGTAGGAAATCCAGACTTTTAATCCCTTACACACAATTACTGCTGTTGAAATATGAAATGGAGGCGGGTCCAGATTGAATTCTCTCCGGGTCCGGATCCGGAACGGAGTCCGGACTTTGAGAAGCACTGGTGTAGCATAATGACTGTGGGCTATCCAGGATACACTGTGCGATTTTCATACAATTTTGAGCCGAATTCTGACTCTTTTTCGTATCTGGCCGATTTTCAGCATTTTCGTGCGTCGTTTGCCGTGCAGTGTTCATGCAATGTAAAAGGGGAAACGAGAAGCGATTAAACTCTCCCGACCGACAATCGGTTGGTCGGTTGGATTTCTGACATGTCAGAAATTTTGGTCGCCTCTCGTGAGGTATCGCACTATTGAAGCAGGGCTACGAACCGATTTTTCACGTTTCTCTCACTGCGCATGCGCGAAACCATAAACTAAACCATGGTGACACGGCGTGTAGTGTGGACTGAAGTGATGGAGGGATAACTTGTGGAGTTATTTCAAAGAAAAATAAAAGAGGGAAGAAAACGCCTGCATACCTCCAGTTCGCGTTGCAAAATGGATAGACCATATTGGCCACGTCTTCCGAGCCACCTGCGCGTTTAGACACGATGGTTGATTCGGTTGATTCCCCACGTATAGTGTGAGCAGTCAAATGGCAACTCGACGATCGAACCGATCGGAAGACTGCTGATCTGACAGTTGTCCAGAAGACTATTATTGACACCCTTCACAAGGAGGGTAAGCCACAAACATTAATTGCCAAAGAAGCTGGCTGTTCACAGAGTGCTGTATCCAAGCATGTTAACAGAAAGTTGAGTGGGAGAAAAAAAGTGTGGAAGGAAAATAATGCACAATCAACCAAGAGAACCGCAGCCTTATGAGGTTTGTCAAGCAAAATCGATTCAAGAATTAGAGACATCTCCAAACTTCTCCTGTACAATCATCCTACTACTTGTACACTTGTTCCAATCCCCAATCACCTCCTTCAAGCGATCTCTTCTTCAGTCATACCTTTGCTTACTCAAGTTATCAACTCCTCTCTTCACTCTGGAACGTTTCCCTCAGCATTTAAGCAGGATTAGGATTAGGATTAGGATCTGTCATTCAGAAGCATGGCTTTTCTTATCACTGCTACGCTGATGACACCCAATTCTACTTCTCATTCCAACCAGATGACCCGACGGTAGCTGCTCGCATTTCAGCCTGTCTGAGTGACATTTCTAGCTGGATGAATGACCATCACCTTCAGTTTAACCTTACGAAGACAGAACTCCTGGTGATTCCAGCTAACCCATTGCTTGATTACAACTTCTCTATACAGCTTGGTTCGTCAACCACTACTCCTTCGATGACAGCCAGAAACCTAGGAGTTGTGATGGATCATCAGTTAAGCTTCACAGACCACATTGCAACAACGACCCGGTCCTGCAGATTTGCCTTATACAACATTAGGAAGATTAGACCATTCCTGTCAGAGCAAGCCACCCAACTTCTTGTCCAGGCTCTTGTTCTCTCCAGACTGGACTATTGAAATGCTCTCCTGGCGGGCTTTCCTGCGTTTTCAAGCCTCTGCAATTGATCCAGAATGCAGCAGCGAGGGTTGTCTTCAATGACCGCTCACGTTACTCCTCTCCCCATCAGG
Organism: Carassius auratus; assembly: GCF_003368295.1. NCBI lineage: Eukaryota > Metazoa > Chordata > Actinopteri > Cypriniformes > Cyprinidae > Carassius > Carassius auratus. Next base: position 16,750,848 of record NC_039280.1, on the reverse strand, counting down.
TTACACTGGCTACCAGTAGCCGCTTGCATCAAATTCAAGGTACTGATGCTTGCCAACAAGACGACCACTGGCACGGCACCAACATACCTAAACTCACTGGTTAAATCTTATGTCCCCTCCAGAAGTTTGCACTCTGCAAGTGTAAGACGCCTCGTGGTGCCATCCCAAAGAAGTTAAAAAAATCACTCTCACTGACATTTTCCTGGACTGCGCCCAGCTGGTGGAATGACCTCCCAATCTCTATTCATACAGCTGAGTCTTTACTCATTTTCAAGAAACATCTAAAAACTCATCTTTTCCGCCAGCACTTAACCAACTAATACTAGCACTTTTCGTTCTTTTCGTGTCTTTTCTTGTCTTTTCATTTATAAAAAAAAAAAAAAAAAACACCTGGCCATGCATTCTGTACTAGACTAATTGAGACTTGTCATTGCACTTGTATACTGTTGTTGTTCTCTTGTTGACCTGAGTGCTTCTATCGTTCTCATTTGTAAGTCGCTTTGGATAAAAGCGTCTGCTAAGTGATTAAATGTAAATGTAGAGTGGACTTCACAAAGAATGGTCTGAGGCTGAGGTCAAGGTAAACAGGTGTGTCAAGGAATTTGTCTACAGTTGTCGTATTCCTCTTGTTAAGTCACTCCTGAACCACAGACCACATCAGAAGCGTCTTACCTGGGCTAAGGAGAAGAAGAACTGGACTGTTGCCCAGTGGTCCAAATTCCTCTTTTCAAATGATTAGAAAGTTTTGTATTTCATCTGGAAACCAAGGTCCTAGAGTCTGGAGGAAGGGTGGAGAAGCTCATAACCCAAGTTGCTTGAAGTCCAGTGTTAAGTTTCCACAGTCTGTGATTTGAGGTGCAATGTCTTCTGCAGGGGTTGGTCCATTGTGTTTTTAAAAAATCAAAGTCACTGCACCTGTTTACCAAGAAAAGGAGCAGTTCATGCTTCCTTCTGCTGACCAGCTTTTTGAAGATGCTGATTTCATTTTCCAGCAGGATTTGGCACCTGCCAACACTGCCAAAAGCACCAAAAGTTGGTTAAATGACCATGGTGTTGGTGTGCTTTACTGGCCAGCAAACTCACCAGACCTGAACCACACAGAAAACCTATGGGGTATTGTCAAAAGGGAAATTATGAAAAAGAGACCAAAAATGCAGATGAGCTGAAGGCCACTGTCAAAGAAACCTGGGCTTCCATACCACTAAGCAGTGCCACAAACTGATATCCTCCATGCCATGCCGAATTGTGGCAGTAATTAAAGCAAAAAGGAGCCCCTACCAAATATTGAGTACGTGTACAGTAAATGAAGATACTTTCCAGAAAGCCAGCAATTCACTATTTTTTTAAAATTGGTTTTATGAAGTAGTCTTATTTGTTGGGTTTTTGTTAAATGTGAGCCAAAATCACCACAATTGAAAGAATCCAAGACTTAAACTACTTCAGTCTGTGTGCACTGAATTTATTTAATACACAAGTTTCACAATTTGAGTTGAATTACTGAGATAAAGGAACATTTCCATGACATTTTAATTTATTGAGATGCAGTATGTAAACTCGAGTGCCATGAGAAGATGCATCCATCTTGTGCATGTACAGTCTCCTGCCATCTTCATCCATTAGCCGTTTTTCTCTGGCCAGTGTGAGCCAGGGCTTACAGCAAGCCGGGCGGGGTTAATAGACTCAGACCTTGAGCACAGAGGCCGAAATCATGCCGTGCTTCCACTGTCGGTCCAGTAACCTCGCGGCACTCCTGCAAAACCCACCCTAAACATGCCTTCACTAGACTACATCACACAATACAAAGTTCCACTAGCGAGAGGGAGACTAATCAAATAAATTGCTAAACAAATATATCAGAAGCTGTTGTTTAGTCTTTATTTACACACTTTTGACAGACCACGAACAGGAAATAGAACATACTTGCAGAATTTTTTAATGTCTTGCAGTCTTGTTTTTGTTTTGTTTTTGAACAAACAACTAAAAGTGTGTTGTAACTCAAGCATTACTGAACATGAACCGAGTAAAATTTGACTGAAAATTGATTAGTAACTAGTTACTGTAATGCATTACTTTTGTAACGCGGTACTCCCAAAACTGCATGTGCCACCTTGCTTTTTTCAATGACGTACAGTACACCTTGCTTTTACAGAGAATATCCAATCCGACCTCTTACACCGTGTCAACACCAGACGCAGGCGGTGTGGCTCAACAAAATACTATAGAACTTGTTATAATCAGTGATGCTGTCTACAATGGATGCAGCAAGACATGACAAATCCCAACAGTAAACAGCACACAGACTTTAGCTGTTGCTGCCCGGCACTAAGATGAAATCTCTGATTTAAAGAATCTGATTTAAAGAATAGAAATACTGTAGCTTTTATGTAATTATGGTAGGCAGTACACCTGCAGGGCTCTTTAAAGCATGTTGAGTAGAGGGCAGTGGTGTTTTGCTGTTTAGCATTCTGCCTCTCATGGAGACAGAAGAGGGTGGGGACAGACCCCCCTCATGAGAGATTAAGTTTCCCCACAGAAGTTAAGCAGGAGAAAAGCGCTCTTTCTCTGAGCATTCACATGCCTGTGAGCTTTGAAGTGTAAAACAGGGGCAGCAGGGCCACATGCTCAGTGCATTGACACTGGACTATGCAGCGTAGACATCATGATCAGGTGCAGGGCAGAGTACGAGTGCATTAGTGTGGCACTGCAATTCAAGACTCAAAATCAAAGCTTTGTAGTCCAAGTCTGTTAGCTTTGCAGCTGTATGAGCATTCAGGGAATGGATTTTCAACTGAGCCATAAACACCATGTGATTAATCAGTTTGAAAACTCATGAAGAATTACATCATGACAAGAATGTGCATAGTTCCCTTTGCTGGTAACCTTTGATGAAAAAGACATAAGACAGTGAAAATGTATGCCTATTTCAGGCTTTTAAGAGCATCCAAATAACAATTGGTAAATGGTAAATGCTCGTTTTCACTCAATATCCTGTTAATCTTGAGTACCTATAGAGTAGTGCTGTATCCTTCATAACTCCAAAAAGTCTTTAGTTTTATTATATTTAAAAGAGAAAGATAGTCTGTACCGTTTTTGCCAGGAAAAACACGAGTGTCTGGAGGCGTGACGTGTGGGCGGAGCTAAAGAATCACGAGCGCGAGTAAGCTTTTGCTTTGAAACTGTGACATTACCGTGAGGAAAATAAAATCATCCAAATCAAACCATGGCAAACAGTCAGATTCAGCCGTATATTTATGATCCAGAATCAGATCCCGAGGCTGAAATTGAACAAGAGCAGCAGCAGCAACGACTACAGCAGGACGTCTCTATGCGGTATGTATTGAAACTGTATATATTTGCTTAGCGGTTATGGAAAATGACTAAGTTCCACTTTATGTCGCCTTTTTTTTTTTTTTTTTTTTTAAGCTGTACATGTGGTAAGTGCAGTTTGATGCCAACATCGCATGTTGTTTACTTGATGTGCTTACGGGCCGATAGCTAAGTTAACAACACAGAGATATTTGAAGCAGTTTTAATCACCGCCTGTGGTTCCAACACACGATCGTGACCCTTTTTAAGAAATAAACTATATGCAAATCCGGCGTCAAACTGGGCCTTGTTTGTAAAACAAGCATCTTCGAAATGCAGGGAACAAACAAAAACACTTGCACAACTCCGTTGATGCTCTGTAAAAATAAACTCCATCCACTGGTCCCTTAATGCTGTTTTTTTTGTGCAGGGTTGTCTTGCCCTGGCAACCAAAAACACACTTCTTTTGTGACATTTCGTTCTCGCTCTGGTCAGTGAATATCTCCGCTCTGCTCTACGGGAGCACACGCTCTTCCAGCAGAAGTGCCCTTAGGACCCATATAAGGAAATTCCGCTCCATCTAACGTCACACAGACCCATACTCGAAAAAAACTTTCCGAAACTTGTGACAAACCGGAAGGAGTATTTTTGTTCCAAAAATACTCCTTCAAACGAACAACTTAATTTTTGAAACTTTGTCCATGTTTAGCATGGGATTCCAACTCGTTAACAGTGTAAAAAACTCAGTATGCATGAAATAGCACTTCACCCCCCCTTTAATAAATAATGTTGTTAAATGTCTACATTTTAGAGACTAGTGGAAATGTTAATCTAATCTGTTTGGAGTTTTTTTTTTTTTTACCACATCCTGCCTAAAACAAGGTTTAAGATTATTAAAGAACTAAACAAATAACAAACAATGGCAAAAAAAAAGAAGAAAAAAAAAAAAAACAGAACTGTGATGTAAATTAAATAGCACTTGAAGATTTGAAGTCGGTAGTTCTAACAACAGTGTTTATTTCAGAAGTATTATAGTAATTCAGTTTCAATATTACTGTATGAATTAAATATATGATTAATCCATATTAAAGAGCAATGACTGATTTTCTCTTTTTATTTTGAGAAAAATTAAAGTCAGAAACGGGCACAGCTGTGTTTAAGTGAATGGTTCCAAGGATATTATGATGCAACTTTCTTTGTATTTGTCCATTCAAGCTAAAGAAGATGTGAAACAGTACTTCCACACTGTCGGTGAGAATGCCTTCTGTGTGCTTGCTTTGGTTGTGTGTGTGTTTATCAGACAGTGTGTGCAAAAAGTAAATGGAGTTCTTTTACGTCTTCTTTGTTTAAAAACACTTGAATCTTTAAATTGGCAAGACCCAAAAACCTGCAAATGCTAAGCTGTCATGATACTGTATTGGCCTAATGGGACCAATGACAATTGCGCCAACTGTCCCAAGCATCTTTCACACTGACCCTAGTCCATCATGCAGTCCTTATTCCAGAGTTCTGCACCTTTGAATTGCTGTATAATAGTATAGTGAAAGATTTTCTACCAATAATAGTGTAGTTAAGACTTCTGCTAGAGGGGGCTAACAGGACCATGCTAACCAAACAACGCACATCAAACCTTCCACTTGCTTCCACTGGCTCATTTCACCTGCGTGAATGAACCATGCAGCTCACTTCCCCATAGTCATAGCAAGACATGCAAAGTTGCCAACTATTGAATCATGCACATATTTTCTATATTATATTTTATACTGAGATGACAAGCATCAAAAGACACATTGCACAGATATTAGAAGGTAATCCTACCGCTCCCTCTGAGACCTGAGGTTTGTATTTGCTAGAAAAACATACGCATGTTAACAGAAATGCACACTTGAAATTTTGTCTGCTAAGCATTTGCGTAATTGTGTAAAGTATGCTTGTGGCCTAACAGTTTAACATTCGGAACCACACAGTATTAACCCTTCAATGCCTACAGTATTATATTTAATTACAAAAAAATTAAGGCCTTTAAAGGATCAACATGATTATTATTATTTATTGTTTTACACAATCTCTTACATATCTTGTTTTGTCTAATTGATAGTTTACAGATTTCAGTAAGTTTTAATCAGGATAAACAAGGACATCTGGTCATCTTAAACTGGAGCCAAGATTTAGGGATTTTTAAGCTAGGGTTGGTTTTCTTACATTGCTTTCATATTTACACTTATCTGCTCAGTGGGCCCAGACTGCACCAGTATTCACACTGATAGCTTTAGCAGAGGCCATATGTTAAAACCTCACGCCAGCCAGTCCCATTAAAGAGCTGGACCTATGCTGAGCAATGCGCACAGACCCTGCACACAGTGCTGGTGAAACGTTTAGGGAAGTGTTTGGGGATTAGAGAGGGAATGTTTCTTTTCGAGCTCCCTCTGTGCTAGATGAGGAGACCAAACATGGTTAGCTGGGTCAGAGGCTCTGGAGCCCTTTGCCACCTCTGGATTCAGAAACAAATAACAAAAGAGATGATGAAAACCTGACTCTGACTTTGAACATTACTGGAAGCAGCTATGCCGAATTAACTATGTCACCTCAAAAAGAGAATAGGTTTCTCCAAACAGGTGAAGCCCACTGAGCTTGCATGCTACCATGTTGACGTTTGAGAAATTGTGAGTGAAGTGTTGATGGATGGAGGACCTGTCTTTCTGTTTGAGCTACGAGAGGCTCTTCGTAGCTTTGATTTGGGACTGAGTGCACTCCTGTTGTGTCTCCGGCGACCTTTGACCCCCTCAGCCCATACAGACTGCAGGAGCTCAGCAGCCCTGCTGGGTCCCTCCACACCCTATATCCTGAAGCTAGACCGACCCTGTCATGACCTTCAGTGCAGGGAAACAGGGAGAAATGTCATCTGTGACAGCATGTGGTATGAGTTTCTGAAAGTGTGTGTGGCAGACAATGAAGCAGCACATAATCACTGCTTGCAATCAGTAATAGATCCATACTGATGACATCAGGCAGCCACTTAATGACGCAAGTGAAATATTCACTTATTATTCCTTTAAATAGTCGAGACTTAACACCTCCTTTTTTGTTAATTTGTGCAAACAGTATATGCATTAGTTCACCATCCACTATATTGAATTTAAGTGTTTATTTTATTCCAGAACATAACTCTTATGATTGAAAGTAAACATGGTTTTATTATAGCAAAAACTTACTAACTTACTAAACTTTTTTGATTGATGTTGACATTTGTATAACCACAGTTTTATTACAAATACCATGGTTAAACTATGATTAGTGTAGCAAAACCATGACTATTTTGTGGTTACCATGTTTTCACTATAACTATAAGTTTCACTATAAGTTTTTTATTATTCATTTGTAGGAAAACCATGGTTAATTTTCATAATTTTTTTTTTTTTTTTTTACATAAAATATAATCTCACAATGTCCTGTGTACCTAAACGTGGAATGCCATTTCCGACACTGAATTAAAAATAAAAAAGGTAATTGCAACTTTTTATCTCACAATTCTGACTTTTTCCTCACAATGGCGAGTTTACGTCTCTTTTAAAGGGACCTATTATGCCCCTTTTCACAAGATGTAAAATACATCTCTGATGTCCCCAGAGTGTGTATGTGAAGTTTTTAACTCAATATACTTTACAGATAATTTTTTTATCCCTTGTTAAAATCACCACATTTAGGGTATGAGCCAAAACGCATCATTTCCATATCTTCCCCTTTAAATGCAAATGACCTGGTTTCAAGAGTTTCAGCTACAGGTGGTAGCCTTTGCAAATAATCACTCTACTATTAGTACAAGCCTGTTATCTTTACAGAAAACACACTCGGTTTAAAAGTCAGTCATATATTGTACTGTGCATAAAAACTGCATATTTAGGGTTCAAGTTTATCACTGAGGTCTATTATAGTATTATAATATATTTAATATTGTGTATTTCAGATGTTGATGAGCTACAGTATACCATATGAGGTTATAACGTTTGTGTTTTTTTTTTTTTTTTTTGCATTTATCTCCTTGCCATGGTCTGATGAAACCGTATTGTTGTTAGGTATGTTTTTTGTTCATTTATAAATGAGCCACTAGAACACTGATGTTTTAATATAAATTTATATATTACATTAATTTGATTAAAAATATTAATAGATTGAAAGTAGTTAATCTGATTCTTCTGTAACCTTATCACTAATAGTGGGTTTTCTTTTGTGCTATTCTGTTATCATTCAGCTTATCATTTTGCACTTTGCAGTTGCTAGCAATCAGAAATGAATTAATTTAATATTTAATGTCATCTCTGATGTTTGACACTGGGCTTGTCTTTTTGTGCAGAACATTGCATGTCTTATCTTAAACGTTGGAGAAAAATTCACTCTGAAGCTGCTAAAATTGCATTGCATTGCACTAGACGATAGTCATGACAATTTGAATAATCCAAATCAGTCTAATGTCAAATGTGGTGAAAATTTAGCAGCAGAGGAAAACAGTACTTCAGTACTTCACAACCTAATGAAATGTTTAGAGATTTTTCTGTATGTTCATCCTTACTGACTTCTAGCATTAACACCAGGCCAAGTTGTTGAAATGGTGGTGGTTTTACATTTTGAAATTGCACAATATCAGTTATTCTGCAATAAGATTAAACCCTGCCAGTTTGGGTGAGCCCATGACTTTTAATCTAGCACCAACCGGAGGACCTGAATGATGTCTGCATTATACTAGATATGATAAACCTAACACAAACTATAACAACTGCCTCATAATGTGTCATGTATAATTAATTATTTGGGCATTACTCTTGTATTCACAGGTTGATGACAGATGAGGTCATGGCTTGTTTCAGTGTGAAGTAGGGAAGGGGAAGCTTGCTTTCACCAAGATCAGTCTGTACACTTTTGTCACAGGTAAAAAAATAAATAAACGAATAATAAAAACCTTAGTGTCGTATCACTGTGACATTCAGGGTTGTTTAGATTCTATTTTAGTTGGTTTAGTGAAAACCAGTAATCAACACTGCACTGTTTTAGTCTACTTGTTAGTCAAAACAATTTTTCAGAGTTACTCATCTGTCACACAGAAATTGCACAAGCATTCATATGCATACACTTCTTGTTGACTGGAAGGTCATTCCTGTTGCCAGCCTATCTTTATTGTTCAGAACTCTAACAATTGTTTTTGCATTCATAATGATATGCATTAGACATTTAAATGTTAATTTACAAGAATGGGGTCCAAGTTGGCTGGATCTTGGGCTGCGGCATTTTGACTAGCACGCACCACTGGCACTCCTTCACTCACTTATCCACAGCATCATACATCCCAACCCAATAACAACGCTGCTTGAGCAGGGCCAGTGTCCTCTCTTCACCTTGATGCCCCATCTGGTCATGGACACTTCGCAACACCATTTCAACGAGACATGCAGGAAGCAGCAACTGTTGGCATTCCCCATTGAACACATCGTCAATAGTTCTGTACATTAGCCCTTCTTGCTCTCAAAGCCTGTCCCACTGCTTCAGCAACAACAGCAACAGCCTGGACAAGTGCTTTCATGATTTGTGGGCTTTCCTTTTCTTGAGCACAAACTCTTGAGCACACTGATGGTTGGATCTGTGCTCTGAAATTGACGAAGCTCATCCTTCATGTATCTAGGTAATGTTGGGGTATTCTCCAGGTGGTCCCCTTCACTCTCTCTGTCTTCTATGGCTGCTTGTAACATTCCTATTTCTCCTTCTCTAGGACTCACCTCTAGCCCAGCCAGGTCAACTCCCACTGCAGTCCCTGTATGAAGCCCACTGCAAATAGCCACACAGCCATCATACTCCAAACCTTCAGTTACCACCTCCATGGCCTCCAGTCCTGGTCTTCTAGAGAGAACATCAGCTGCAGTGTTTCACCACCCAGGGCTGTACCGAACTTCGAAATCAAATATCACAAGCTGTGCAGCTTTGCAGTGTTGAGGTGGCAGAGGGGATTGTTATCGGTTAGGACTATAAACTTAGATCCGAGCAGGTAACTCCGGAACTTCTTCACCACAGCCCATTTGAGTGCCAGGAGCTCCAGCTTCATACTGCTGTAGTTCCTGTCATTTCACTCTGCACCCCTCAACCTCCGGCTTGCGTTGGCTATCACAGTCTTAGTTCCTCTTTGCTGCTGGTATAGCACAGCCCCCAATCCCAGGTTACTGGCATCGGTCTCCACCATAAAAAGGTAGGGTGAAGTATGCATAACCTAGTCTCAGAGCACAGGTGAGCTTCTCCTTAAGGTGCTCAAAGGTTTGCTGGCACTCTGTTGTCCTGGAGTCCTTAAACAGCTTGTTGACCTGAGCAACACACCCCTGGTGGACATAAGTGTTTACAACATCATGGAGCAGACCGGCCTCCTTAGAGAAGCCTTCAGTGAATCTCTGATAGTACCTGCAAAATCCTAAAAAGGATCGCAACTGCTTCAGAGTGTTAGGGACTGGCCACTGTTTCACTGCACTCACTTTGTCTGGGTCTGTAGACACCCCTTGAGCAGATACCACATGTCCTAAGAACTTTACCTTGGACTGCAGGAAATGGAAGGAAACAAAACAATCTTGCTCTCCGCTCAATCTCCGTTGAAGTAGGCCTGAATCCCCTCTCCCTCCGTAGATGTCTCATATGCAGCAACAAACACTAATATAAACACTGAATTAAGTAATCTACTCGTGCAGTCACACAACTGACCCCACAGGTCCACAAGTTGATATTAGCCTGGATTATATCTGTTTAACAATTTCTAATCAACTATTTTCTCCTCACTTTTAAATGCTGCTTCTACAGGTGTGCTCTCTGTTCCCCTCTGACGCAAACACTCTCTCTCGTGAGTATGAATAAACTCTTAAGCCGCCTTTCCACTGCACGCAACATTCGGACACGATTGTCGCATTTCTCCCTCTAGTGGCAGTCACGCAGAACTTTCAAACCGGTCGTTCAGCAACCGTTACCTCGGCATATTCACCATGGTAAAATAGATAATTTTAATAAATATAATTAATGAATGAATGCATCGTCACAAATCAAATGACCCCCGAATATAAAAACAGTGGGTTTTATGGGGCTAATCAATGTAAATAAAGATTTTATAATTATAAAATAATTATTTCTGCCATAATTATTTTAAAGCACAATTTCACCGAAATAGCGTTTAATGAATAATGTTAAAGTGAACAACATATTGGTCATTTTGACCTTGCACCAATAGTTTTGATTAGAATACAACACATCCGGTCGGGCGGTCGCATATGGTCTAGCCGCAGAAGTTAAAATATTTGAACGCATTCGAGGCTCAAATCTGACCCGAAATTTCCGCATATGCATGTGATCGGAACTCCACACAGCTCCAGCGCCACTTTCCATTGGAAATGAATGACTTTCGTTCTGTCGCTTGTCGTTTGTCGGAGACAGTGGAAAGGCGGCTTTAAAGTAGACAGCATGCATAACTGCATCAAAGCAAAAACTTAAAGGGGAAAATCACCAGGGGAATTAAATATCGGGCTATTCTTGCCCCGGTTACAAAAATATTTGTTTTAAAATAATGGTGCGGACAATCTTGTGCTGAAATTGTTGGTTTCATGACACTTTATGTAAATTTGCTCAGAAACATTCTGTGAATCATGACTCGGCAGTCCTCACTTACATCAACTGAATCATTAAAACGTTGGTTCAGCCAATGAGTTAAATCTCTCCATGGCCAATCAAAAGCAGCACCAAACGTGATTCTCAGCATGCCCGCTCTCTTCGCTCTGCTTGCCAAAGTGGACTTGGCAACGTCAAAGGCAGTTTGAGTCTTCGGACCGATCACAAACACACACACATGCTTTCACTCTCATGTGCTTCCAGAGCCTTTAGTCAAACTAAGCCTTTGCGACACATAGGAAATGGGACTGTGACGCCCACAGATTTTATGCATACCATTCAAATTCACACCAGTCAACACTGTTCATCAATGTCTTTCTATGTTAGTTCAGTGGTTCTCAACTGGTTTTGCTTCAGGACCCAGCTTTTACATTGGACATTAAGGGGAGAAACCAAAATTGTTTATTGTCCAAATATCCTAAAAACCTGAAATCTGAACCCCTGAATCTGTTTTGATTTCCATTAGGAGGTTCAAACCTTAAATAGGGGGATCAAACCACATAATTTGCACCCTGTCCACATAAATGCCATATCAATCATAGTGATGATTTAACATACAGTACATGTCCTCAAGCAGATCCATGCACAGATGGATGAGTGGTGAGTAAGTTGGTTTGACTGCTCTCAGTGCTCTCACAGCATGCTTCATAAACACTCACAGGAGCTGCGTGAATCACTGTTTGCTTTGGGTTTTCTTGTCTATTTGCTTGTCACTGCTCAAGTCTCTTTATAGTCATAAAAATGATAAACTAGTGAACAAATACTGTGTTAATTGTTTGCAGATATGCTTGTATCAATCTATTCCATTATAATTGTGGGCCCTTATCACCTTTCTGGGGTTTATTTGGCAATAATAACCAATTATTAGTTGAAATACTTTTGGGAAACAGCAAGCCTCAGTCTCCTGAGTAAGAATTACTCTTGGCCTCCATCATTATTCAGAAATATGCAACTGAATATCTGCAGTTGACCAATCAAAATAAATAAATAAAAAACCCACATTTATATATTTTAATATGTTTAAGACTATATTTATTTGATAACACACAGTAGTATTGTTAAATATTTGTACAGTTTCAGAAATTATATGCTGGTAATATATGCTGATTTGCCTGCTCATTTATTATTACCAATTAAAATAAATAAATAAAGGATGCATTGATCCCTGATCAAAAGTGACAGTATATGAATTTACAGTGTTACAAAAAATTTACATTTCAAATAAATTATGTTCTTTTAACTATATATTTATCAGAGAATCCTGGAAAAACAACTTGTTTTCCACAAAACCTTTAAGTAGCAAAAAACTTTTAAATGTGGATAATGAGAAGCATTGTTAATAGGTGAGCACCAATAATAATGAGCAGCATTTTAGAGTGACTTCTGGAGGATCATGTGACATTGAGGACTGGTGCAATGATGCTAAAAATTCAGCTTTGCATCACACCAAAAAAACTCATATTTTAGAATATATTAAATTAGAAAACAGTTATTTTAAATTGTAATAATTTTATATATTCCTGTTTTACTATTCTTGGCTGTTGAGAGGTAGTTACGTTTTGACCAGTAAGTTGAGTGTATGTCTTTGCGTGTGTGTGTGTGTGTGTTTGTGTTTGTGTGTGTACGTACTATTCAATGATTTTAATAGTATCTCTGGTCCAGGAATCACTGCATCTGGTAAATTGTGTGTTTCTTCTCAGCAATAACACAAATTGAAGAGATCATTGGATGGCCTTCTCTCTTATATAAGTCTGTTATTTTGGCTGCTTCAGTTGCTAACACACAGATGAGGCATGTCCTGTCCAGTGTCAAAGGAGGGCAGTGTAGTGTCAGTAGGGTGAGAATCAGTCTGGCTACTGTGTGTTTACACTCACAGTTTCCCAGCAATCCTCTCTCACTGCAGTCAGCCACAGGAATGCAGAAAATAAGTGATTCTCCGGCGTTCACACACACTCATCTTCAAACACACACATGTACAAGGCTCAATGCCACAGCATGTATCGGAAACACACTAGTCTTGCAAGATACTTGATGGGTCAGTCGTTCACAGAGAGGCCTGGGAATATTTACAGTGAAATCCGGTTGTTAGTTGTATGTTGCCATTTTTTCCATAACATTGTATCAATTTTAATAACCTCATAAATACAGTGTAAACCACTCTTTTAGGTATGTAAACCTCTTTCTGTCCTGTTTCCAAATAAAACAGATATGAATCCTTTTTGGTTAGAAATCCAAATTATTTACTATTGTTCATATCATATTATAACAGTAAAATGCTGTATAAATCTTTCATCTTAACTTAAACAATCAAGTTAAATCGAATGAAATATATACATTTAAAATTAAGATTAAAATTAATAATAAAACAAAACAAAACATGAAGGTCCAGTTAAATCAAGTTTTTTTTTTTTTTTTTTCATACAGTAACAGGTTTGGTGTACTCAAAGTTATTAAATAAACTACTAAAGAACTAAATTGCTGTTACATGCTCTGTCACTACATTCACACCATGACAGACAAATAAAGTACATCCTAAAAAGGCTAAATAGCAAAATGTCAAAATTACAGATATTTGTAAAAAAAAAAAAAAAAAAAAAGTAATAATTTAAGATAAAAACTTACTGGAAAGAAACTTTACTTTTTTTTTTTTTTGTAAAAGCCTGTTACAGTGTACCAGTGTAGCTTTTGAGGAACATTTATTTGTTCAACTCACAATAAAAAATTATAAAGAGCTTTGATCATATAACTATTTACTGTAAATATCAGAAATTAAATATTTATCATGCATTTAATGGACATGATGTAGTCTGCTATACTGTTATGAATCTCTCTCTCTCACACACACACACACACACACACACACACACACACACACACACACACACACATATATATATATATATATATATATATATATATATATATATATATACAAGCTCAGAATTTCATCTAACATTTTGGCCATACAAATATATGTGAATTTTATATTTTATCTCAGTTTGTTCCTCTTAATAATATTGAGGTGTTTTTTCCTCCTTGAAAACCATTAAGATGTCAACACAGTGCAAATATTATATTTGTGCATAATCCAAGTTTCTAGACACTATATGCTGAGGTAGTGCAAATATTATGTACAAAATGTTAACAGTTGAGTGCAGAAGATCACCAGCAGTGCAGTACAGTATGAGGTGCTTACAATGTCAGCAGCAATATAATGATTAGTGAGTGGTGTTTCTGTGATAATGATGCCATAACAAACCTCATTTGCATAGAAAGGAGGCATGTTTCCATATGCATATAGAGATTAACCAACCCATAGGGCTTGGTCGAGTTGAACTGCAGGTATAGTACTGTAGATAATGAAAAATATAATTGTCGAACCTGTTATGACAAACAATAGAATCATAACTCAACCCCTTTCAAAAAGCTGACTCGCTTGTTTATTTAACCTTCCCATGAGCCCCTGCTTATACCAGCCACAGGAGTCCACACATTGGCAGCAAGACAAGACTCAAAACACTAAACACATTCATGGATGATCTGCATTTGACAGAAATCAAAAATACACCCTAGCCAGCCGGATCTCTTTTTCCCGTGAGGGAACTCAGTATTAGCTGTTATCATCAGTTACGACTTTATGAATCATCTGCAAAATATGAAACTTGGTGTTGCTTTAAAGCTTAGAGTATATATTGATCTGTAGCTCTTCATCAGAATCACTGCTGACACTTCACACATGTAACAGATGGTCTGTTGGACATTTATAGGAGGATCCGCTGGAGGGACTATCCAAATAAAATGCTTCCACATCCCTGTGTTATGAGACCCTCGGATACACGAACACGTAGGAGCTCGTATAATCAGACTTAGCCCAGGTCAGCTGGAAGGGTTGATTATTGAGTTCTGATGTGGTTGGCAGAGAGTTCCTTCATGTCTTGTTATATATAAAACTAAGATGAAATACATCTGAAATGTTAATCAGATGCTCCCGAGCCAAACACACCCTATCACTCATGAATACACACAAAAGCCTTTCCCCCGCGCTCCTCTTTGAATCACACTAGCAGGATTTTGTGGGTTTTTCACAGATGTATGAGTGTGTGCTCATGCTGACTGAAGTTTGAGTGTGTTTCCACTTATCCAGAGGAGACTTCAAGATGAGTCCTGTCAGATCAGACCACTTACTGTAGTCAGTGTGTAATGATGTGAGCCAGCGGGAGATCTTTACAGTGAATCGGGAGGAACCACGTTTATATTTAAAAAAAAAAAATTCAGCTGTGGCCACTATTGGCCCTGTAATGTTTTGGAAATGAATCCGAATTTGCTGGTTTTCCGATTATGTATCTGTTAGTCTCTCGTAGCCAGACCTTCAAAGGCCCACCCATGAGGCCATTTGACCAATCACATTTTCTTTTGTTCATCGTCACGTTTCGAGGTGTGGAAATGTCGCCGCAATAACTGGTCGCCGTGTGTAAAACTCTCTGACGTAATTTAAAGATTCTATGCTGTGAACTTTAAATATTTCACATACTTTTGAAAATCCAGCGTTTAGTTGATCCTGATAATTTGCTGGTCGTCACAGTTGTAAACACGGTGGCTTTCTTCTTTCGTGAAGGGGTTTGGTGCCACATTATCTTTGTTTCCAGGCGGAACGTTAAAGAACGCGACACACACGTCTCACGGTAATCCTGTATAATTCAACCAATCCGATGATGATTTCGACACTCCTGAATTGTTTCCATTTTTTTGTCCCATATGCATCAGACGTTTAGCCAAGGCTCCATGGGTGTGACGTCTGTCAACACAATGATATGGTTTCCATAACCTAACCTGACAATATTCAGATTAGTGCTCAATCAAGCATATTCTGATTTCATCCTCATTCTATTCAACTTAAAGGGTTAGTTCAAAAGTAATAAGACTTTCTTCTTTTAGATAAATCCAATAGGAGTTCCATAACTTTATACTAGAAAAATAATTAATAATCAACACGAGTAATTAACCAACATAATCCACTATGACTAATTACAAAACAAATTTTCTCTCATACAAAACAATATACACAACAATGAACATGTAGCAAACCAAAGAAAGCAAAAGAGTTCTAATACACAAGTATTTTTATTTTTTTTTATTCTAATCTAGCATTCCAATTCCTAATGACAGGTAATTAAGTGAGCAAAAGAAACCGCTACCTATTCAAACAAGCCATAAACCAAGCATAAATTGCTATATGACTAACTAACTAGTCACAAAAGAGAATACTGTAAAGAAAACTGGATGAACTAATTGACCGTAGATATTATGAATATTTATACATTGCACAAAAATTATTCTTAATATTGGCTTAATCAGATCATGGCAGGTCAGGACAGGACAAACAATTTGCATAATTGAAATATGTCCAAATTCTGCTCAATATAAAATTGTTGTTCTCAATGACTGCATTTACAAGGTCGTATTCTGATAATACATGCTTCATGAAAATTGTTTACTACAACCTGATCAAATCTATATTTTTGTTTCCAGAAATCTGACATGTTCTTGTGTTAATCAGAATCATAACAATATAATGGCAAATAAAGGGTAAGTTCACAAAAAAAATTAAAGTTATTTCTGTCATTAATCATTCACCCTTAATGATGTTCCAGACCCACAAGACCTTCATTCATCTTTTTTGATGAAATCCGAGAGCTTTCTGAACCTGCATAGACACCAACACCAACAACCACGTTCAAGGCCCAGAAAGGTAGTAAGGACATTGTTAAAATAGTCTATGTGACATCAGTGGTTAAACCTTAATGTTATGAAGCTACAAGAATACTTTTTGTTTGCAAAAAAACACCAACATAATGAATTTATTCAGTGAATGAGTATTTCATGACAGAATTTGTATTTTTGTTTGAACTATCCCTTTAACTATCCACGTCTTTGTTTGTTCATAATACGCTGAATACATATTCAAGAGAAGCTGTAAAGCATGTAAACTTTGGAATACATTTCAGAACAAAGATTTAACCAGATTATGGACCTTAATCAGAAAACGATGTGCATATAAACATGTTCTGTGTCTGTCTATATAATGAAGGTTAAACACATTTAATGACACTATGTACACTAACATGCATTGAACCTGCTACTGAGGTTTTGATCTGACAGACGTGACCCTGTCTGGGTCAGTGGTTATCCATCACAGCTCACCCCCAGCACTGAGGCACTGTACCCTGTCAGAGCATGTAATTTCACCCCTCTGGGTACTGGATGCAGGGGACGCTGTAATTGAGCCCCATACAGAGTCCAATAGAGCCACTAATCCTCCTATTCTAAAGCACGTCTTCACCCTCCCCACTCCAGCTGTGTCACATCCATCTATGTCCACTGCTGGACACACGCCACCATCAACAAATGTCTACCATAGCAACTGTCAGAGAAATCAGTGTCCACTGATGTCCTGTCATTATACAGACCAGAAAGCGATAGTTCATCCAAAATTCAAAATACTGTCATTTACTCACACTCATTCTGTTCCACTGCTCTGTATTTAATTCCAGCCTCTTTGGTAAACATAAGCTCTTTGATAAATGTGTACTTTAAATGGAAATGGGAAATAGCAGGATAAAGACTAAACCAGGAAATTTTAGGGTGGTAACGTGAGTAATCAGATGTAATATTAAATGTATTAAAATAAAACAGAAAGCAAAATATAATTCATAAATATCCTTTTCGATTTTCACATTATAAATCTTAAAAATATGAAAATAATATATTGTTACATTTTTATATAATATAATATAATATAATATAATATAATATAATATAATATAATATAATATAACACACACAGTCCTTTATGAATCCTAAATATATATTGTTTAATAACATAAATACAGTTACACTTATATAACTATTATTATAATAATACACATTTATAATAATAAATAATATAAATATAAATAAATATTTTTTTATCATTTTAAATATAAATAATTATAGACATGTATATAACCCTTTATACTTAAAAAATAACTATAAATTCAATATAATAAAAAAATGAAATCAATGAAAATTAAATGCCTACCAAACAAGCATTGCATAATGCAATCCATCTATCTATCTATCTATCTATCTATCTATCTATCTATCTATCTATCTATCTATCTATCTATCTATCTATCTATCTATCTATCTATCTATCTATCTATCTATCTATCTATCTAGACATCGTGTGTGTGTGTGTGTGTGTAGAGAGATGTGTGTGTGTGAGTGTGTGTGTGTGTGTGTGTGTGTGTATTACTTGCATACGATGTGAACATTAACAAACGTCTGAGAACCATGAACATGCAAATGTGTTGTTCAATTATTAAAATATGAACTTTCTCTGGGGGTATTCCAAGTAAGGGGGGTTTGGCTGACAAAAGAAGTTTGGGAACCTCTGGCCTGAACTGGAGTGTGTGTTTGTGGACATAAGGGTGCATGTGTGGATTCTGATCATCTGTCTTTGCATATGTTTATGTTAGTGTACACATGCGTTTCATACTCATAAGCGCTGTCTGTGCGCAGTCTGTAGCGCCTTCCGATATGACAACGGAGCCCCGCAGCAGGGAGCCCTCATCACATGCCCTGAGAGAGAGAGAGAGAGAGAGAGAGAGAGAGAGAGAGAGAGAGAGAGAGAGAGAGAGTAGAGTAAACTGAGCTTAGCCCTGGCACCAGCCGTGTGGAGAGGCCAGAGCAGGATGATCACTCTGTGTTTAGCGGGGCTTAGCGCTGGCCGTGATGGAGCTGAGGGAGTGGGCAGAGGAGTATAACAGTATATTGATTTAGTCTCATCTGTACAGCGTGTTGTAGCCAGATGTTCAGAAAGCAGATTGTAGCATCAGATACAGATTCAGCTTAGCGAGGCCTGATGCTGACTGATCTCTTTCATTTAGAAGGACTCGACTGCTTCAACAAACAATATTGAAGAATTATTTTTTGACTAAGATGGTATTAACATGCTTAAGTCATATACATCAGTGCTGTGTTATTAGAAGAATACTTCAAGCGCACTAAAGATGCGATTAGGTTTAACTAGATTTCAAGCTTGATACTGCAATTTAACATAGGATTTATGCATCTGGCAGACACTTTTATCCAAATTGTACTATTGTTCAAAAGTTTGGGATTTAAAGCAGATTTTGCAATGCTTTCTATGCTTACCAAAGCCTCATTTACTTGATCAAAAATAAAGTAAATAATTGTTTTCTATTTTATTACATTATAAAATAGAATATATTCATGTGATGCAAAGCTGAATTTTAAGCATCATTAATCCAGCCCTCTGTGTCACATGATCCTACTTAAGTCATTCTAATATGCTGATTTTACTGTCATTCGTTGGTGAATATAAAGTACAAAAAAGCATATTTTGTCTCTTTTTTTTCTATGTAACAGTGTCACTTTGCATCAATTAATTCCATCCTTTATATATATATATATATATATATATATATCCCAAAATGTAAATATATATCTCAAAACAGTACTCTTACTGTTTTTTTTCTTCTTTGTATTTCTCCAAAGAAATTTCAGAACAAACAATATATGTTTTTCTTGGTTTTCTAAGTAGCTTTCTCAACTATGGAAACCTCCTTGATCCTAGAAATTGGTAACACTTGCATAAAATTGCATAAAATTAACAACTATTTTCCTAACTATTCATAAGATTTAAATTAGGAGTTTGTCAAGGCAACATGGTTTGTTATTGGTGAGAATTGGACCTTAAAATAAAGTGTAACTGTGACCTAAGCAACTCTAAAACAATGATTATGAGAGTTTTGATATCCCAAAATACCAAACGTTTGCATTGAGTCTTCAGCCAACACACCTGTACAGAGTCTCTTCAGTAAGTATGACACACAAATGGACAGAATGTGTTCTCTGTCAGGTCTAAGTAAATGTCTGTTCCCCTCACAAACAGACAGATCCCATGAGAAACCACTGCCTCTCTTTCATTCTATCTGTTTTTCACTCTTCTAACCTGTGTGATGACCTTCAGGTGCACTGACTCCATACCTTCAACCCGGACATCTGTGTGCTGGCAACAATGCTCCTTTTCCTCATCCCGCTCCCCCTCTCTGTGCTGCTCATTCTGTGTGTGTTGCTGTCTGGGTGCTGAGAGGCCCCATTGTGAGCGCTTGCTCCCCAGGCGCCCATTCTGCTGCTGCAGGCCGGCGCTCTTTGCAGTCATCCCCCCACCGATCAGGTTCCCTGTGTGGCGGGACACAGACCCCCAGTCCCCTGAGCATCCTGCCGTGGCGGTCACAGCCCAATAATCCTGCCATCTAAAGTGGCTACATGGCGGTCTGTCAGTGGCCGAGCCAGATGGCTGTGTGCGGTTTAAAGCGTCCAGGCTTTTGTTGACCGAAGAGAAGGATAGAGTTTCAGCTGGCCAGATGTTTGACAGTGACCTGAACGCTGTCTTGAGATACCAGACTTTACGGTTTACAAATTTGACTAGTTATTGAATCTCAAAAAAAAAAAAAAAAAATCTTTAGTCTTTTTAAGTCATTTTAAATTTAAATAAGAAATATTTAAGTAATGTAAAAACAAATAAATAGATATTGTATTAAGACAATAAAGCCTACTTTATTGATTTTTTTTTGATTGCATCAAGACATTATTTTATCGCATAAAAATATAAAAAAATTACTACAATGCATTACTTTGTTTTGTTTGTTTTTACTTTCTATCTTTTTCATTACTGTAGTAAAGTCCTTTTGCTGTTTTGTATAAAAAAAAGGGAAGGGAAGGTAGTATGACAGTAGTATGGTTTTAAAACACTTTATATATATATATATATATATATATATATATATATATATATATATATATATATATATATATATTTTTTTTTTTTTTTTTTTTTTTTTTTTTTTCTTAGGGGTAAAACTTTGTAAGCATCAGACATGTAATCATTTGTTAGAATCATTTAATTAGAGGTGAATAAACAATTACAAATAAATATAATGGTTCTGGGCTTAATATTCTTTTACACAACTTTTTTTTTTCTTTCTAATTTTATTTAATTTATGTATGTATGTATATTTTATTAATGAATGAATTAATGAATTGATTAATTAATTAAGAAGTACAACCTGGATAAGTACCGGCCAGCCCAAAATGTTATAATGTTTTGTTAAAATTCTTTAATTAAAGGTGGATAATTTATTTAAAAGAAATATTCCAATTAGAAAATGTAATGTTCCTAAAAATATACTTCATTTTCTTTGAAAAATCATATATATTAAGAGGTGCAGTTAGATGTATTCTTGTAAATATTCCTGTTAGAAATCTTAATGATGATAAAATTGGTTTAATTTTTTTCTCCTGTTTTTTAGCAAAATAACTAGCTCCTTTTGATTTATTCATTTAAGACAACCAAACATTTTGAAATTAAAAGTGAATAGCTCTATATATTTTTTTTTCTTTTCAGTTAAAACATTAACAGGTTGACGCCATAGACAAAAGACTATTTGTTTTCCCTTTTTTTTTTTAATCTCCAAAGAACAAGTGAACTTACTGTGAACCTAATTTAAAGACTGTGGCTCATTAAAGCCGTCTGTTGTAATAGATCACAAGAAAGTTAAAGGGATAGTTCACCCAAAAATGAAAATTAGTCCAAGATTTACTTACCCTCAGGCGTGTCTGACATTCCTCTTTCAGACGAACACATTACAGTTATATTCGACACTGTCCTGTCTGTTTCAATCTGTTTAATTGCAGTGAATGGTGCCCCTGTTTCTGAATATGAAAAATAAAAAAATAATCCATCCATCATAAAACCACTCCACATGGCTCCAGGGTGTTAATAAAGGCCTTTTGAAGCGAAACGATGCATTAGTTTAAGTAAAATATAGATTCTTAAAACTTTTATAAACTGTAATGTCCAGCTTCCGGCCGCTCAAGCAGGTGCGTTCACAAAAATGTGGTCGAGTGTATGACATTATCGTAACAAAAGGCCCAATAAGATTCAGGGAGAGAGTGACGAACATGGATGCAGAGAGGTGAAAGCAAAAATCCCTTCTCGTCTTTTGTTTAACCTATAGTACGTATACACTCTACCGCCTTTTTGTGAACGCACCGGCTTGAACGACTGAAAGCTGGACATTACAGTTTATAAAGTTTTAAGAAACAACATTTTTATTAAACGACACATCGCTTTGCTTCAGAAGGGCTTTGTTAGCACCCCTGAGCCGTGTGGAGTATCTTTATGATGGATTCAGAAACAGGGGCACCATTCACTGCAATTATACAGATATACAGACAGGACAATGTCAAATATAACTCCAAATGTGTTCCTCTTAAAGAATAATGTCAGACACAACTGGGATGCCTTGGGGGTGAGTAAATTTTTGACAAATTTTCATTTTTGGGTGAACTATCCCTTTAAGAAAAGATGTCCAATGTGCTTAGTAGCAGTAAGTAGGTTTACTCTAAAGGTTTGCACACCAAACGGTTCTACTGACTTTTCATTTAAAGTACATTTTGCTTTATTTTTGTTGTTTATTTTAAGTTCAGAACATAATATTCTGCATTGTGTTTTGCCTCTCAGGACAGGAAGAGAAAATAAAATTGCACAAGATCCGCAGAGACTGTGGCTCCATCCCAGAATGCGACTGTAAAACCACAGGGACCGGTCGGATGATGCCCGATTAACTGCAGCAGAGAGGGAGCATCATCCAATTTTCTGCCTCACTGCCAGAGTGAAGCAATACTGTGTGTTGATACAATGACCTGAGCTAACCTCTTTATTAGACTGTCTTGATTGAAAACATCTGAATTCAGCTTTAAAGACATGCTTAGAGAGGGGCTCCTTCTCGCTCTTCCTTACTTGGGCACGGCCAATGCTGAGATCAACAAAATCCACTTAAACTGTTTTCCTGAAATCTGATTGCTAAAAAATGCATCAATAGAAGGCCTAATAGTTTAGGGTGTATGTCACATAGCTGCTTTATTATTAACTGATGTGGTTTGAATAGAAATAATTGACTGACAGTGTTCATGGATCACAAGCAGGTCTGTCTCATTAAACCATGAGGCGAGCTCACCATAAATGTGCTGCCATATATAAGCCATAAAAGCATAAAAATCTATTTTAATACTCACTTTTGCAGTTACATAAATCTTGTGTTGACGTCTGACTTATTTTGTCTCTAAATCACCTCGGCAGAAAGCAGATGAATCATCCAGGTTTGGAAGAAAGTATGCAAAACTATCCATAATACATCTAAATAACGGTAATACTGTAAAATATTATTACTGTTCAATAAACCATTTTGTATTGGAATATATTTTTAAATGCATTTTTTTTCCTGTGATGCAAAGCTGTATTTTTAGCATTACTCCAGTCTGCGGTGTCACATGATCCCTTAGAAATCATTCTAATATACTGATTTTCTGCTCAAGAAACATTTCTCAATATTATCCATGTTAAAAATAGTAATACCTTAAAACCATGATATACTTCAATTCAAATGTTTGGGGAAAGAAAGAAAGAAAGAAAGAAAGAAAGAAAGAAAGAAAGAAAGAAAGAAAGAAAGAGTTGCAGAAATAAGTGTCTGTCATCAGTGCCTCAAGAGGAACATCAGACTGATAAGACACGGTCTAAACGGTCAAACCTGTATTAACCTAAAGATGGGAATTTGTTTGGAGTTTGGATGCATTCTGTATGCTCAATGCTTTCTTACTCTCTTTCTCTCTGTCTGTCCATCTCCCCTCTTCATTTCTTTGCATCAGTGACTGTGCTGACATTAGCTATAAAGTACAAAATCCAAACAAAACAAATGTACACCAGGCAAATTGACCTTAAGTCACTGTGGTTTCAACAGCTATGAATCGTAAAAATGTTGGTCTTCACCCTTTTTTTCCCCCACCCTGCGTGGAAAAATGAAAACTGTAGGCTATGCATGACCGTTTTCTATAAACAGAAATGAAAGTTCGTGCTGAGGAAAGCCAGACATGCGCTCTGGACATTCACAAGACACACTTCAGATATTGCTGCTCAGCATATTTCATTATAAACACAGTAGGCATGACTCAAGAATCAGCTCGACTCCATGCACGTTTATTTTTCAAAATGCAACTAAATCCTTTGTTCATAAATGCTGATGATTTGTAGCTTAAAAAAGCTAACAAATTTCCTGATAAAGCACATTCACCATAATTAATGAAGTTAAAATGCGCTACAAATATAACAAAACAGTCATTTGTGTGCGCTCTAAAATACAGCAGAAAAGAAAGCGAAGTTGCAAGATTTAGATAAATTTAGAGATTGTGAATGACGCTTGATTGACACATGTCTCTAACACCGCCTATTATTGCAAACACACAGATGCTCCACCCTTCCACATGCTTTACTAAAGGTGGCGTAAAATGCAGTGGAAATGTGCACGCGAGGGGTCGATAAACTCCCCAATATCCACTCAATCATAAAAACGTCATCAAAGGGAAGCAATAGCCTGCAGTCACTCCAAGTGAACTTATGTTAACGTGAATCTAAAAACACAGTGGGATCTGGGAACTCCATTGTCTACGGAAAACCCCCAAGAAAATGAACTTTTTTTCTAAGGCGGATTCATGCGCGCCTCCACCTGCCGAGCAAACCGCCCCAGGGTTAGCAATGCTAATTGTTAAATGTCTTAAATATGAAAGCAACATCTACATAGTTGAGTAAAATGCAAGTTCCTCTCATGTAACGTAGTTTTTAATTTTATTCTGTTCGACTACAGTCTATAAATAGGCTACACTGCCACAGCCTGTCACACGGTTTATTTGCCTCTGGTATCTGTCTATGCGTCAAATAGGGCATTATATTATATTATATTATATTATATTATATTATATTATATTATATTATATTATATTATATTATATTATAACCTGAATGCTGTTTTTTTTTTTCTGAGTCAGTCCATTCTCTTGAAAAGATGAATGCAAATGTTCGCTTCTTGTGTTTTCGTGGAGGTGGTATGACGCGACCACCTCTGCTTATATTAATGAGCCATTATCATGGAAGCAGATAACATTGTGTGTGTCTCTGCATGAGTCCAAATGTCATGCATAGCATTCATTAACCAAAACTAACACTGTCTAAACAGGATTATTTAACCGTGATGGTCATGCTGGACATTTCTCACAAGTTTGAGAGAAGCGTATTGAATATGTTTACTGTAGCCTATAAACTTAAACATTTGATTATTGATGCACTTATTTAATTCAGTAGGGTTTTTTATTTATTTATTTATTTTTTATAAATTTGAATAGGCCTATTTGTACAGCGTTGATAAGTCGAGCTTTCTGTACACGTTTATAGCCAAATAAAGTATTTTCAACGATGGTTATTTACGTTCATAATATTTAATTCTTATTTTGTTATATTTATTATTATTGTTAGTAGTAGTAGTAGTAGTAGTAGTAGGCTATTGTTATTATTAATCTATTTTAACGTCCATAAGATGGAGCTAAGTGTCTTTTTTCACGATGTAGGATATGTCTACAATATTGAGTTGAGAGTTGTAAAAATTGGCGACGTTTTTATTATTAGCTCGTATTGGGCTATTATATGCATTGATAAACCCGAAATAAATCATATTATTTTGTGTTAAACTTTCTATTACAGTGCAAGTCCCATCGCAAGCGCATTTTCTCCAGTCGAGTTTTTCACCTTAGATTTAAACTAACATCACTTAATTACATTAGCTTAATTAGTGCTATAAATAAAAGTGGACGCATGGCAACATTGAAAGCGCCCCTGAAGCGGGCTCCTGCTGATCTCTTCTTATTGCTGTAGTTTCCAGGTTGATTGTATTTGTTAATTAGTTGCTAACAGCATGGTAATGCGTGCTTGATGGATAGCCGTGTGTGTTCCTGGCATTTGGCCCTGTTCTGTTCCTGGCCAGCAACTTTCACAAACCCTCTCGTTACGAGGAAATAATAATAAAAATTAATTGCATAATAATTATAACTGTAAATTATCATAAGGACTGCTCTCATCCGAAACCGCTGTAGTTGTTAATGAACTTTCAGTGCCCTTACGAGGTTGTTGATTGATTTCTCGGTTTATTTACTCCAAGTCTACAAACACAACAGGCTTAATTTTGGTAGTCATGGAATTCCTTATCTCGCGCGAGTTTAACAAAGCTCACAAGTGCCATGTTTCCATCATCTCTTTGCCCGCCCGTGTCTGTTTTTCATTTAAACTTTTACTTCACCGACCCTAGAGACATAATTATACACATTTTTTTTTCCGAGAGTCAGAGGGACTTGCAACTGAGCCGAGTCTAATGCTGTGAAAAAACACAATTAAATGCTTGCTTAAAACATTTAGTAAACACATAGACATGCAACTAACTGCTACGTGTGGATTGTTAGTCATGTATGGGCCTATACCTAAAAGAAACAGACAGTGCAACTTCAATAAGTTTTAACTGTAAAGCTTTAAATATATTACACAAAATTATTTGTAAAAACCCGAAGGGCCTTAATTAAGAAACTAACAAATAAACATATGTATCTTATATATATATATATATATATATATATATATATATATATATATACATACATACTTAGGCTATTATATCTATATATATATATATATATATATATATATATATATGTGTGTGTGTGTGTGTGTGTGTGTGTGTGTGTGTGCGTGCGTGTGTGTGTGTGTGTGTGTGTGTGTGTATAACTCTCCAAGTGTGTGTGCGTGTGTGTGTGTGTATAACTCCCCTACTGATCTGCAACAGAATAACTTTTTCGAGAACAGCCTACATTTGTTTATTTGTTAGTTTCAGAAATAAAAATTATGTTGATTAAAAAAAATATCTATCTATCTATCTATCTATCTATCTATCTATCTATCTATCTATCTATCTATCTATAGATGATAGATACACATGATGTTTGCGTTCCCTTTTGAGGCTTGATATCAAGTCGATCACCATTCATTGTCAAAGACATTCTTCGAAATGTTTTCACAGAAGAACGAGCGTCAAGCTGGTCTGGAGTGACCTGAGTGCGAGCAAACGATGACAGAGCTTTTATTCGCGGGTGAACTATTCCTTTAAAAGTATGAACCACAGCTTTTCCATAGCAGCAGGGCCGAGCCAGCTGCCAATCAAAGTGACGTCAGTCTGGTTCGAGTCGCGCTGATCGAGGCACAGCGCCGGTGCGCGCTCCGAGATCCCCGTTAACTGGGCGCACACGCAAGTGTCACCATGATCAGCCTTACATGGGGTGGATCTTAAATCATAACTGCAAGATGAAGACGTGAACATACGGCACATCCTTCTGAGCGCAGCATCATAGACTTCCCTCGCGACTCTGGACGCTCCGCGCTGCACAATACTACACCACGGCGCGGCCAGACTGCCTACAGCTGCGAGGCGGCTAGGCGGAGGCTGGAAGGGGGAACACATCTATTTTCTGCTGATAATAATAAGCAACAAAATGAAGCGGAGAAAGATGGTGGTGGCGGCGGGCTTCTGCCTCTCGTTCCTCGTGGGCACTCTGATGAATTTATTGTTTATACCGGGATTTGAGCCCCACGGCGAGCGCGTCCATCGCCACCACCACGAGAACCGGCAGCAGCAGCCCGACGCGGACGCTCCTGCCCGGCTTCACGTCGATGAGCCGACTCCCGTCCAAACGGTGACCGTCGGGCGACTCCCGGAGCTCCAGCGACAAATAAGCGAGCGACTGGACGAGGTTCTGCGGTACCGGCAGAGACGGGCGCACTGGGTCGGCACCGGACCGCTGGAGCGCAGGCGACTCATGGACCTGGAGCAACGCGGCGAGGGGGAAACATACAAAGGGATCGGGAAAAACAATAATTACGATCAGTCTCAACCGACTGTATCCATAGCAACGAAATCACACCGGGAGTTTACGCGCGGGTCGGTGCTCGGCTGCAGCAGTATTGATAACGTGACCAATGTCCAGTATCTGGGCTCAGGGTACACAAAAGCGGTGTATAAAGCGACTTTGAACAGCAGCTTCTCCGTCGCATTAAAATCGGTGGATTTCGGGGGTCACGATATGGAGAATTGTGTGAAGAAATACGGGTCGTCGACAGACTGCTACAAACTCGCATCCTTCAAAATAGTCAAGGAAATGACGCTGATGGAGAGACTGCAGCACCCTAATATTCTCAAGGTAGGCCTAACAAAATTGACTTTATTTTAATAAAGCTAATTTAGATCACATTAGCTCATTTATAACCAACACACTTTAAAACGTTTTCGTCATTAGAACACTGTTCCATCAATTGAAATAATTTCTATTAGTTCTACCAAATTTTACATTAATTTCTAAACCAGTAATTTGATTCAAAGTAGCTGAATAGATGCAATAGCCCAAGAATTCATTAGGCCTACTTAGATTACAGGCTAGCTACTATTTAAAGGACAAAACTAGTTTTACATTTTAGTGGATTATTTTTTTATAGTCTGCATTTACATAAGTGGCCTAACATTATTATAAACAGCATTCATGTAATAGATGGATTTAGGTCGAACTGTTGCACTGCTATGTAATAGCGTAAGCATGAACACTCGCGTGCGCATTATAATTCTATTAATTAATAGGCTCATTAAAGCAATTCTAAAGCAATATCTAGAGTAGGCTATAGCGCAAGTAACCCAACAAGCATTTCTAGGCTAAACTCGCGTGTTTAATTACTGTGTGTGGATCGCAAGTGTGAATATTTACGCCTAGAGTATCAGAATCAACACTAGTTCGAGATGTATGTGTGTGTGTTTTAGTAATTAGCCTATCATTCAATCAACAATGGCTAAAAAATGTGCTTTGGCTCGCTGTCCGCGTATTTAGTCCCCAAATTTAGGGCGCTCCGAAACGGCTCTGCGTTGCCTCGTGTGTCATTTATTTGACATGAGCGGTTGTGTAGTTGTTGAAGTCGTAATCAGCTCTTGTAAACATAAGCGAACGAGACTCGGAAATTAACAGCCCTCGTTTATCTTCTGCCTCTGTCTTCAGACAGTCCTGCAGCTCCTCCAGCTTCAGAAATAAACCAGGCTATGTCCAAAGAAAAAGAAAACACAAATAATCTCACAGACTTACTTAAAAACTGTATGTGAATTTAATTTCATTAATGAATGAAATTAAATTAATGCATTTAATCTGTTATCTGAATTTAACCTTTAGAAAATTATTTTGTGGGCCTTTCTAGTTGTGGGTCTAGTGCTTCTAAGGTTTTGATTAATAAATTAATCAGATTAAGTTTAAATGGTGAAAATGTCCATGAATTTGTATTTGTATATTTTCACCCCTGAACATTTCCAAAATATAAATTTCACCTTTTAATGAGCATCTGTTTTCAGTCCAACCACTGTAGAATCCATCGATTAAAACAATTTACATGTTAGAATTCAGTTGTGCACATCATGTATAATAGCCAAGATAAATCAACAAATTTATCTTATAAGTTTTGATATGTTTTTGGCCTACAGTGGAACACATCCCCCACAATTTAATATGGAGACAGAGGCATGGTTTATTTAATTTCAAAAGCTGTGCCCGTTGAGATCCTGTTATTGAAGGCTTTATCAGAAGCTGTATGTAGATTGGGGCCGCCGACCTGATTTCATTCTGTGTGCTCGCAGCAGGGGACCAACGGTGCAGGACCCCAGTTAATGAACTCACACAAAAGACAGAGTTTATGGGCAAAAGAACATCATCATCGTTATATCTCACCACTTACACAAAGACATAATTCATGAAGAGATCACAGACAGCTGCCACAAATTCATATTTTTTTAGTATCTAAAAATGTAAACATAAAAAAGAAAACAAATTCACAAAGCAGACATCCTTTGTTTGACTCAACATTCCTATGTTACACATACATATATATATGTATATATATGTATGTATATGCATTGGGGAATGACATAATATTATGTATTTTATATATTTCTTAACTATTGGGTGAAACCTAATTAAATAAAGCCTAAACCTTTTGCTTGACTTTAATTCAAATGAAATAAATGGAATTATAAACTTCAGTTGTGATTACACAAGATCAGATAGATTTTTTTCCCATTACATTTGAGTTCTTTTAAAAATATCAATAATGTGTAATTGTTGACTTGAATATGGGCGTCAGCTCCAGTGTGTGCCTCGTTCTGTAGTCAAGTGCCACGTCTCACTTTAAATTTATCACCGCTAAGAGCTTCAGAGCTGGATGGAGGTTGGCTGCCATCAGGCCCAAGTTTTTAAAACTTACTAAATCAGCAACATTACTCCCGTAATACCTCTCTCTATAAACCTATTATGATAGAACACACACACACAGATATTCCTCACAGTTAACAATTAATAAACATCCCCTGTAGTCGTTTCTTCGCCCTCGCATCTAACCAATCAGGCCCAGAAGTGTTGCTTTTCATTTGCTTTAGCAGCCGCCACATAAGACAAAAATAAATGGCTCTTATTTTATAAGTTGCGAGGTCAGAGGTGAGAAGATATGATACGGCGGGCTGATTAGCACCAGGCCGGGTTCACCCAGAGTGCACACAGAAAGGATCTACACAGGTCTGCCTGCCGTTGGCCTGAAGGAGGGAGGTCACACTGCAGTGCTGTACTCGGCTTTCCAGGGCAGATTCTGAAGTCTTTAACTAACATGTCTGTCAAGCAGATCCCCGTCTTCCTCTTACAAGCGAGGGCAACACCTGTTATATAAACAGTCATGATTGGTGGTGGTGGTGCAGCTGGATCTGTGTGGACAGGGAGAGTGGGCTTATTCATGTACATTTACCATGTCAGCACTGATGTACGCAGGATGCATTTGAAGACACTAGAAACAAAGATGCAAAAGGTTTCTACCATCTCTAGTTAGTAGTCCAAGTAAGAAATTAAAAGAATAGTTTGCACAAAAATGACATTTTCGGTCAACTTTTAGTCAATTCATGATTTTTCAAACCCATATGACTTTCCCTCTTCTGTCAATACAAAGATATTGGTCAGAATGTTTGAGCTGCTCTTTTCAGTACAATAGTGGATGGTGAATTAAGCAAGTAGTATACTGGAGATTTTAAGCGTACACTACTGTATGCATACAGTGTACATGACTCAACTCCGTGCAAACATATATATATATAAGGAGTGAGCAATAGCACGATATGCTGCTGCGCATCTAGTCAGTAAAGAGCCGTTGTTAACTGACAAGCTCCGCAAACCCAAGCTGATAATGGATTTGCGCAGCTTGTCGGTTAACAACGTCTCTGTGTAGTAACAGCTGCTCTATGTGAAATCACGCACCTGATGGTATTTACTGCTGATTAGAGAACCGGCTTTACTGACGAGATGTGCATTAATCATCGGCCAATATGTATCGTGCACCCCTAATATATACCATATTTTCTGGACTATAAGTCACACTTTTTTTCATAGTTTGTTTGGTCCTGTGACTTATAGTGAGGTGCGACTTATTTAAAAAAATTAATTTGACATGAACCAAGAGAAATGAACCAAGAGAAAACATTACCATCTACAGCCGCCAGAGGGCGCTCTGTGCTGCTCAGTGTTTCTGTAGCCTACACTGAGCAGCACAGAGCGCCCTCTAATGACTGTAGACGGTAATGTTTTCTCTTGGTGCTTGGTTCTAAATAAATGTGACTTATAGTCCAGTGCGACTTATAGTCCGAAAAATACGGTTATATATATATTTATATGCATGCATTGTTTTGTTTGTCTACAAGGTGGCAACGCTGGTGAGGGCTGCTGTTTTACAGTTGAACGACAAACAAATGAGATGGAGCAACAGCAACAAAATACTGGATACGCAACAACAATAGACGTGTGTGTTGCGCGAGAGGTTTAAAAGCTACTCGCAACTATTTTAAATGAGTACAAAGACCTCAGTCATATCAGTCATAACTTCTGGAGAGAAATAGCACAGGCGCTGAACACTGATGAAACTTTCTAGTGCGCATATGTCTAACATTTATTTTTCAGTTTTTCATGGATGTAAAGTAATAAAATAGGGTTGGAACAACATGAAAGCAAAGAAGGGATGACAAAATGTTAATTTTATGTGTGAAAGCTCTCTCGAGTGTTTGTATATGGAAAGGCATTTGAAATGGTGCGTTGGGCAATCTGCAACACAGCTTAGGGGCCTGATTAGGGTGGTCTTGCGCTGGGATTATGTTTACATTAGCATGTCATTCTGTTAACTCTTCAGATTCTTAGTCGAGTCCCAAAATACACACACACACAGCGCAGGGTAATCAGTAACCTGCTAATGTGAGCATGTAGCATGTGAATGTGAAAGCTGGGTGTCCTAAACACAGAGGCCCCCAGGGTCATTTTTAAGATGGGAGTGAGACGGAGAGTTTTAGTGCTAGACGCAATTAAACATGGGTTAATACTTTAACCTCTTAGTTTGTCAGGAAGGAGAAGGCGACTGGGATCCAGTCAGCAGCAATTGTGTATCTACATTTAAAGCGATAGTTCATCCAAAAATGAAAATTCCCTCTAATCACCCTCACGTCGCTCTAAAACTTTATGATGTCATTTTTCCATGGAACACAGAACCAGTGTAGAACTCGCCTTGATCTGAACTTGTTCTTTTGAGCAAAAATAACCGGATTGGTTGGACGTCTTTATCTCATTGTGTGTTTGTAGAATTTCTGAGTTTGGGATTGTTAAAGACTTTGTTAAAATCTCAAGTCCTGAGAAACAGTTCAGAACAGGAGGATTGTGGGAGGAAATGAGTCGAAGATGGGGGTGAACTCTGCTGGCAGAATTCTGAACGCATTCTACTTCGGTCTGCTGTCTGTTTATTTTACTAGGCAGGAACAGGTTGATGAGGAAATCAGCTTGTCTCCTTCCATCGTGCGAACGTTTACTAAAAAGGTCCATGCGACTTTCAAAGGGCAGATTCACAGATCCAGGATTCAGAAAATAAATAAATCATGTAAACAGTTCAAGATGGATAAATTTCATTACGCTTCTGTCATAGTGTTAGTTTATTGGAATTTAGATTAGAGGTGTTAGTCATTTCTACCTTGAAAGATGCCAAACTCATCAGCATTAACAACTGCTGAGTCACGTGAAGCACCAGGCACAGAACCAGGCACTTGAGTGAAAACTTCTGAAGCCTTTGAAAACTTTGGCAGCGAGATTTAACAATTTCGCATTTCTGTGTTAGGGCCTTAATAAGTCTCAAATCTGTTTAATGTTCACTGATCAATTTTAGAGGCAAGGGAAAATGACTCAGAACTTTTTCCAGCGGCGTTCCTTCAGAAACTCTGATTAAAACAAGGTGGTAAAGCTCATTCCCTGAACTCATTTTATTCACTTTTCCCTCCGCGCACACATTTCAGTCAGATCCCAGCTAGAACTCAGCACACGGGCCGTCCGGTCAGTGTCAAGACCCTGTTACTGAGCAGCTCTTGTTCCCTCGGACAGTCCTGTCCTCTCTGACCGTAGACGCTGGCTTTCACTCCCCACCACTATTTCATCTCTGGGCAAACATGGACGTCTCTGTGGCCATTTTGATTTGTTGCCAAGGTGTCCTCATTAAACGATCGCGGTAGGGTTGCCAGTGAATGTGTAGTAGTGTTTTAATGGCATCTAACAGAAATGCTTTTGTGAAAGCTATTGAGCATCTGTATGTCAGCACACGTGGCACCAGTGAGGAGAAGAGCTGATGAAGATGCTAGTTAAAGTCAACATGAAGTATAAAATAGCTAACACTTCAGAATAGGGAACACCTTAGAGTTTTCCCTCAGTGAACTCCTAATTTGCTGCTCATTAATAGTTAGTAAGGTAGTTGTTAAGTTTTAGGTATTGGATTGGGTTAAAGGAACTAGAATATGGTCATGCAAAATTAAAAATTTGCCTATAAACAGTCAGTACGCTAGATAATTCTTAATCAAAATATAATAACTCAATATATCAGTGACACAAACGATTCTCCGGTTACATATTCTGGACATGTAGTCCACTTAAACTCTACTACAGCTTGACAAATTCACAACAATCTCACATTCAGATTTGCCTTCATCCAATCAAGAAATGAAAGTCTTTGCTCCACATTTTTCTTCTTTTTCGATTTTAAACAGCCTACAGTTAATGCATTTACCACAAACCATGTATTTCATGGTATGTGGCAAAAAAAGGTAAAAATCAAGTGTGTGTAGAAAAAAAGGTGTCAATCAAGTCTGTGAAAGACATAGCTGAACCTGATTTTACCAAGCACGACATCTTCCTGGATCAACATCTTTGTTGTACTGTGATTAACCAATCAGACTTGAAGAACCAGTTTATAGTTTTTGTGCAATTTAGGCTTAAAATCCATGTTTGGGACTTGTACATCGGTGTCATTTCCTCTGATTTTAGGTTTAGGTGTAAAGTTTAGGTTTAGGTGTAGGGATACGGTCAAGGCAAAAGTTTTGGATTAAAATGTTGTTTCATAGTAGACAAAAATATGTTGACCTATGAACACATCTATAACTCAGCAAAATCAGGATGTGTGAAAGACGTAGCTATTTTTTTATCATACTATCACATTAGATCATACTAGGACACAGTCTGTTGGCCACTATGCTTCACTCCTCCCTTAATGTTCCCGCTTGCTCAGTCTTTCCTGACGATTGAGAAAAGCTTCCTAGAGATCAACCTGACTGCAAAACAAACAAATAAATAGTAACTCCACCCATCACTTTTGTATTGCTTACATGCACAAAAATGAAACAGATCTGGAATTCAGTCAGTGCAGCTGGATGAAAACTTTCAGACCAAAAACTAGCTCAAATTAAAACAAAAAATCCCTCTGGTGCCCTTGGTGACATTAGCATCTGGTACAAAGCAGCTCTGGACAGATACAACGTCTTCGTTGTAAATGAACTGGACAGGCGAGTTGACCTTTGAGCTTGCATCAGTCAAAACGGCACCGTGTGGCTAGACAGACAACAGCGTTCCTCCATGTGCAGATCTGTTTTATTCCCTGCTAGCAGCCGTGGAGTCTGCAGCACAAACACACACAGTCGCTCACATTTTAGATGAATCGTGCTGATAATAGTCATTAGAGTGCATTTAATCTCAGATAGGGCCTTTGCTTTCTCGGAAAGGCTTGCTCTGCACACAGATCTTAGATCTGATTGGTCCGGTTCCTGCTTAATTTCAGAGGCTAAACTTGTTCAAGATCCTCCCACAGGGACAGTTATAAAGATCCAGAGTTGTTGTCCTAAAGTTGACATTGATGGAGATAGCCAAATGAGATTGAATCTCGGGAGCTGTCAGAAATCCCATTGCTGATTTATATATTGCACACTACGAGCCAAAACCGTTTCTAAATTTGAGCATACGGCAGCTTCTGCGGATCACCAATTAAATCTGCTGCAAATACAAAATAGTTAAAGAGCCAGCAGCACTTTCAATAGTTATTTTCTAGTGTTGTTGTGCCGCAAACAGACATCTATTGCTTCAACAAGGAAAAATAATATCAGCACTGCACAATAAATAAATAAATAAATGTGGTATAGTTTTTGGCATATTGGTATATTTTGATATATTTGGTATATTGGCAGTTTGTTGCTTGTTCTAAATATTAATCTATCAAAATTCATTTTTTGTTTTGGCAAAAAAAAAAAAAAAAAAAAAAAGTCCAACTGGGTTACAATTTATCCAAATTATATAATTCAGATCAATTTTGGCCCAGTTGGACTTTTTAAGCAAAAACTGTATTTTGTTAGATTATATTATTATATAATAATATATCAATACTCCATTGGCAATTTGGCATTTTGTTACTTGTTTTAAGTGTTAATGTAATAAAGTTCTGATTGTGCTTAAGAAATATAAAATCCAATGGGTTAAAGTCTTTCTCAATTCTAATTATTTGTTTAGATTTTGTTTTCAATATATAACTCAATTTAAATGCTTTTTTCTGTATGTGTATATCATTAATAAATACATTTATAAATTATAGCATTGCAGTACTTATGAATGTTTTTAGAAAGTGTTTCTGTTTAGGTGTTTTTGGAATAATTCCCAGTGTACATGGACTTTACTAGGCAACATAACATCAAGTGTGTCGTCATCGGACAATTTTAGCATTGCCAGTGTGTATCAGTCGGAGGTGTTATGCATTGTTAGCAAGTGTGAATGATGTGACTAAATTAAGGATTAGGTGTTTGCATGTACCGACGCAGATTTTGAAGGTTATAATTGCGACCCAGATGAACATGGAAACTAACTTGTTAACTCACACAACTGAAGCACCCACTTGGCTGTGCAGAAATATAATGGGCCGTTTCTCAACCCGCCCTCCCGATATTACCAGCCGGCGTTTCTCCTTTGATGCTGGTGATGGCTCTCACGGTACAGCTGGTCACACAGCCATAGGTTATTTTCTTTTTAGATGAAATTTCATGCTGTTTAATTTTAACTAGCTTCTTTGGCTCGAATTAGTTTAGGAAAATGTTTCTGCAAGCAAAGAGCCAAATTCTGCGCCGCTAAGAGCCCGTCATGGCAGGCTGAAGGAAACAGCCTGATAGCAGCGGCCGTAACATATAGACCTCCCCCACAAAACAAACAAACACACGCCAGCGCAACGTTTCCTGATTACAAGCTGTAGTACGTCTGTCTGTCTGCTCCCATAATGCCTTCTACAATCCCATTTAGCTGCTTTGATTTACTGAACATTTTCAATTCTAGTACATTGTCTTGTGAAATGCTTTAGTCAGTGTGGCTTCTCCAGTCGAATCTGGGATTGAAACAGTGCATGTCAACACAATGCTGCTATCTGACGGATGCTCTCGTGTCTGCGCTCTCTCTTGCAGCTGTACGGCTACTGCTACCAGGATAACAACGATATAAAGGACACGGTGACGGCCATCACGGAGCTGGGCAGCCCTCTGGAGATGATCCAGCTGCTGCAGACGCCCTGGGAGGAGAGATTCAGGGTGAGTCAGTGCTCATATCACACATTCCATCTCCTGGCTGTCTGGAGCTCCAGGGAGGAACACGGGGCTTCAATTAACCTTATCAACATGAACAACTGCGAACAAATTGAGTCCGTGATTTTTCTACAATTACTGTAATGAAGGAATTAAAGGTTGTTGTCAATTAAAGATCATGCATAATGTTGTAAAATATTATTTACTGCAGGGCCTAAAAGTCTGATTATTTATTTAAACCTAGAAATAAATAGAATAATAAATAGAATAATTTTAGAATAATAAAAAAAATGTTAAGAAATACATTCATGTTTTTTCTACTTTTGTATGCAATGTAATAAAAGAAAATAAATGTTATTGTCAATTTAACATTATTCATGACTTTGTAAAATATTGTTTACAATAACGCCCAAAAGTTTGTATCCTAATGAACATCTTATTGATTGATTGGTTATTTCTTTATCTATTTATTTACTTATTTAAACCTAGAAATTAACAGAACATTTAAGAAAATGTTTAAAAAAAAACCCATCTTGATATACATTTTTTAATTTAATTTTGTTTCTTTGTTCAACTTATTAAATGAATTAAAGGTTATTGAGAATTTGAGAGTATGACATTATAAATAAATATATACAATGTTGCCCAAAACTCTGAAACCATACTGAAAATCTTATTGATTGATTGTTTGATTTATTAAATTGATTGATTGATTTAAACTCAGAAATAAAAATAGTTTTATATATAAAGACAATTTAGAATTGAATTTTGAAGAATATTTTTTTTCCCATTCAACTTATTAAATTAATTAAAGGTTAGAGTGAATTAAAGTTTATTTGTGACGTTGTAAAATATACAGTGGGTCCTCAATGTCTGAAGCCACATTAAAATTTCTTATGTGGTTTTCTTAATGTTGATTTTTCAACTTTTCATGAACATTATATTGATAGTATAATTTGTGCTGAAAAAAAATTACATTTGGACCCAAATTATTATATATTATTAGAGAAAGATGAATAGATTGGGAGAGGCCCGAAGATACAGCTCATTTATTCCGAATAAACAAACAGAGGAAACAAATTATATTCATTTCATAAAATTACTACAATTTCATAATGCACTATATAAACATTTTTAATGACTCCAACCCAGTCAGCCAACCTCTAACTATGTTTTCTGTGAAGCCATGGGACAGCGGTTCATGCTTTTCCCTCCTACCCAGTGCTCATGTGGGTAATAAATGTGACATATCCTCCTCTCTCTGCCCCTAATAATTCCTTCAGCAGTGTTTCTCTATAGTGAAACTCACTTGAAAAAAACCAAAGAAAAAACAAAACAAATGGATCCGTGCTGTTAGAGCACAGAATAAAGCCTGTCTAATGCAGCACTTCTGGAGAGCTGGCTGTGTGGGACGTCCCGCACTCTGCTTTCTCTGAGCCTGCCTTATACACCCGTCTGATCGCTATCGCTATGGCAGACTCCCATAATGATTTGCCATGACTTCTTCCTGTGTGGCGAGGATGTAACTGAATGAAGTCCCAATTAGCCCTTCCTCTGATAACAGACAGCTGTTGACAAGAATTTAGAATTATAGAATATTTAGAATATAGAATTCATATTTTCAGATTATGTGATTGCAAGCCAACAGCGACTAAAGCTACAGCCTTCTCTAGTGTATTTTACTGGCCCGTCACACACTCACACACCCACACAATGATTCACAAACACAGATCAACTCACTCGCTGCACAAAAGCGAAGGCGCTTGGTAAACATTCATGCTTTGATAGGGAACGCAGCACACTCGTCTACATGTCAACACTGCACTGTACAGTTCAGCAGAACAATTCATCACTCAGTATTAACAATTCCAGCCTTTCCATTTCCATAACTCGTAGCTACCACAGTATTCCGCTTAATATATTTATTAGGCTCATTTTTCAGAGTGATATTTGAATGAATTTCCAGTCTAGAACAATTGAATCATTCTAATGAGAATAAGACAAGTGTCTTTCTGTCCCTGCTGTTGATTTTCTTATGGTTTGATTGCCTGGCCTTCTCCTTTCTAGACTTTCTATTTTTAGACATTTTATCAATTCCTTTATATAATTTACATAGTGAGAAAGTAGCCTACTAGTGTGTGTGTGTGTGTGTGTGTATGCATTGTTCCATCAGATATAGTAGTCAATCCTGTGACAAAATATGTGCAGTGTTTTGACACTATATGAGAATGTTCATACTGCACACAATTTTTTTTATGAATTATATGGAACTGACTGTTTGTTGTTATTTGTTTAAAGGGATAGTTCACCCAAAAATCAATACTACCCCATAGCCTTTTTTTCACACATACAGACTTTACTGGTAAATTATCAGTAAATTACCATTAAGAAATAATGTGTGAACAGGACTTTTTCAGAAATACCATTAAATCAGTTTCACCAAGTTACTGGTATGAGGAATTGCTGGAATGATGCTGTGTGTAAACGCAGAATGATATACTGGTATGAACACATACGAGTTCAGAACATGCTGATGTAAGATGTCTACTCTGGACTAATCCAGAGCTGTTGAATTTAAAATTCATTGTGGGTTGAGATTTTGAAGGCCACAAAAGTGCATCCATCCATCATAAAAAGTACTCCACACAGGTCTGGTGGGTTAATAATGGCCTTCTGAAGTGAAGTGATGCATCTGTGTAAGAAAAATATCCATATTTAAAACTTTATAAACCATAATCTCTAGCTTCTGGTAACTGCCATTAATTTGTTTTGATATAACTCTGATTGTATTCGTCTGAAAGAAGAAAGTCATATACTAGAGGCTAGAGGTTGGGCTAAATCATGGGGTAATAAAATTTTTGGGGTCAACTATTCATTTAAATAGTGTATTCAGTTTCCATAATATGTACACTGGAGGCCATATTAAAGATAGATTATTAAAGATGTGAGCACAATACCAAGAAACATTCTAATAATGACAAATGAGCCTAATAAGTTCTCATTTGTCAGCGTGGAAAATTAGAAACTGGACATTTTTTCCTTTTCTATTGCTTCTGCAACATCAATATGAGAGATGTTGATGTATTTTAGACATTCAGTCACATACTGTATCTGAAATCACCCATTCCCTGTTTACTATTTATTGAAGGTGACACAGTCGTGTGTGAATCTAGAAAATTTAAAAAAACACTACGGCACATTGTGTATGATGTTACGTAAGTGTTGCGTTCCAAATTAACAGCTTCTAAATTCCAAAGTGACATTTAAGATTGAAGCATTTCCCAATTTCAATAATCGGATTAGCAAGTTTGGAGATTTCCTTCATTTCTTTGCTGTTCAAACTCCAAACAATATATCTGAGTAAATGGATTTGAGACAGATCCGCCCCCAAATCTGTTTTGCTGCCTGTCTGAACAAAACCATGTAGTTACGTCCATTCCACATGTGTTTATAAATGCTAATACGTCATGTCTCTTTAAGACTGTCCTCTACGGACAAACTCCCAGTGTGCTGCTTGGCTCTTTTTCTCTGTATGCATGTGGAACAAAGCAGAAACACCCCAGCAATGCTTTAGCAACATTTGAATTGCGTATGAGGCACTAATAGACTCTGGGGAGACCATCGAATCTGTCGACTTCCAAACAGCTCATTTAGGTCCAAAGCCATTTCCTCTGTGCGCTGACGAAGGCTTTTTTAACATGGGCCCAGGAGCGACGACACACCCGTTCACACACCAGCTCAACCAAATACGTGACAAACAAGCAAACGTTCACACGCTTGCGTTTGTATACCAGTGGTAAAAAAATGCTTGCCGCATTTTTGAGGAAACCAAATCTGTTGGGGTGTTTTAGACGGCCTTGCCTCCCTTACAATGGCTTTCTCAATGGTTTTACCAAATCTGCCCCAAGTTAAGCACGACAGCAACCCACACGCAGTCACACAGTGTGAGGGGGCTGACCTTTCCCAGTAGTTGCTAATCCGGAGTGTATTAAAAGCAGCTTTTGTCTGTTGTGAAAGGCATGGGCAGTGTCTCCTCCACCCCCTCATCTCCTCTCTGTTTGCTTCTCTTTTATGTTCTCCTCTCCTTCTCTCAGTTGCGTTCACTCCTCTTTGCGTCTCCGTCCTCCTCTTCTTTCCCCGCAGCCGTCTAATCTTCTGAACTCTGCCCTTAAGAACGTGGTAGATGTGCGTGTCGCTTGAATGCGAGGTGTCACCAGCTGCCAGAGCTTCAGCCTCGGCCCTCGTACCCTCACACACAGTAAGAGGGCTAATCCTCAAGGAACACACTTGTGGGCTTGCACACATGCACCGCACAACGGGCCTCATGGGTCATGCAAGTGGGTTCTTCAAGTACTTGAAGGCAGTCGTAGGTTTACCCGTTTTGACTGGTGGTCTCACTGGTGTTGTATATGTAAATATCTTCAGACCGTTACTTTGGACAGCTGT
This sequence comes from Carassius auratus, assembly GCF_003368295.1. Taxonomy (NCBI): domain Eukaryota; kingdom Metazoa; phylum Chordata; class Actinopteri; order Cypriniformes; family Cyprinidae; genus Carassius; species Carassius auratus. Next base: position 16,709,455 of record NC_039280.1, on the reverse strand, counting down.
AGAACTATTTGAATATATGAAATCTGAGGGTGCAAAAAATCTAAAGATTGAGAGAATTGCCTTTAAAGTTGTCAAGATATTTACAAAATATCTTCATGGGACATGATCTTAACTTAATATCCTAATGATTTTTGGCATAAAATATTATTATTGTTTTTTTGGACCCATGCAATGTATTTTTGGCCAATGCTACAAAAATACCTCTGCTACATCAAACTGCTTTTGTTGTCCAGGGTCACTTTTATTTATGTATTTGTTTGTTTGTTTGGTTGATGCATTTTCCATCATCTTACCATCACTTAATGTTTACGTTAATAATTCAATAACATTGATAAATGTAATCTTTAGGAAGTCTCAAAATGACTATACATTTTTATACAGTTTATAATAAAATAATGTTGTAATGCCTGTACTATTAGAACTTGCAACACTTTTAGATTTTAATGTTAAATTTTCGATTTATTTACATATAATAATATAGAACATTTGCACTGGCCTTTGGATATTGCGCATAACATGAAAATAATTACTGGCTTATCAGTATCGGCAATCATTTTAATATTTGTGCATTTTCACTTTTTACACAGATCCCTGCACATGCCATGTCAATGAAAAAATTAGATAATATAGTCACAAATTAGAAAATTGTTCCCACAACTTGTTATGTAGTTGTATTTAAATAGTGGCCACACTGTACTAATTAGATGCTTCATTTTCATTTAGTAGCCATTTGTTGTTGTTGTTATTTAGTGTTATTTTTAACCCTCCATAATACGTTTCAAAACAATAGATTGCTTTCCATATTGACATTATTGCGTGTCTCTGCAGATCTGTCTGAGTCTGATGAGGCTGCTGCAGTATTTGGCTCACTCCCCGCTGGGGTCCGTCACCCTGCTGGACTTCAGGCCGCGGCAGTTCGTACTGGTCGGGGGAGTGTTGAAAGTGACCGACCTGGACGACGCCAGTGTTGAGGAGACGCCTTGCTCCCTGTCTTCTCCTTCAGACTGTCTCATGGAGTTCCCCGCCCGCAACTTCACCCTCCCCTGCCACAAGGGCCATTGCGAGGGAATCAACGAAAAGAGAAACCTCTACAATGCTTACAGGTGTGCATTCATAACCTGAAATCTGTGCCAACTTGTGCTCAATATTTGCGAGATGTTGACATATTTTTTTTCCATTTCCCCAGATTTTTCTTCACCTACTTGTTACCTCACAGTGCTCCCTCAGCCCTGAGACCCCTCCTGGACAAAATCGTCAACTCTACAGGTGAGTGTGATTTCATTTAGATCAGTTTTTATCTCTGCTTGAAAAAGTGGGTCATATCAGCTTAAGATGGCTTTAGTAACTGGTCTAAACAGTCAAAACTAGATCCAGCAGATGGTAGTTCAACTGATCAGCCATCTAAGCCAGCTGGACCAACTAATGACAATAAATGATTAGCTTGGACATGCTAGAAACCATGCAAACCCACATAAGCCCCTTTCACACTGCACGTCGGCCTAGGAAAATTGCCAGAACATTGCCGGTCACCTTCTGGGTGAAAGCAAACACGTCCTGGGATTGATTGCGTAACTTTGCTGGGTTCAGTCCCAGAATGAGCGCTGTGTGAACAAAAGCCAGATCTAAAGCCGTGTCGAAGTGATGACACACGTTATCATGCGACTCTTTTACCAGGTGTTTTGAACGCAGATCAACGTTCGCGACGAAAAAAATATGTGCAAACCGTAACGAAGCAGAGATCAGTTAGTTCCTCACTTTCCGCGCTGACGCTGAGATCGTTCGCCAGCTTAAGAGAAAGTTAATGTGCCTAGCGTTTCCGACTCGTACAGTACACATCACGCCCCGATGTTACGTGTCTTTATGGGACCTTTATGGGTTGTGTGTGAATGCATGCACATATTCCGCGTAATCACCGTTAGAGTAAAAGTGCAAAATCTAGCAACCTGGGATTTGCCAGGGCACATTATCCGTGTGTTTTCCGTAATCGCAGTGTGAAAGGGGCTATACAGTGCCACCTGAAACTGGTTTTAGCTTCGGTGCTCGACAGTGCTAGCCATTAATTTGCATTTAAACTTAAAACCAGATTTGTGTGAACTGTAAAATGTATTAATAAGCATTTGTGTGAATAAAGGTCCCTGGTCATTAATAAGTCAAAAAAGTACAACATTTATTTTATTTTTTTAAATCTAGTTTTATAAAATGTAACGTCGTTAAAAGGTCATAAATATCTTGAATGATACTGTACATAACAAACATCCTAAACACTGCTCATTCAAAACAATTTCTTTTTTTATTTACCGTTTATTAATTCTAACCAATTTTCACCATATTTTGGGGTTGTAAATAACAAGTTACACAAGTTATTATTTGTATTTTTGTTACAAAATACAAAAAACTGTATCTGCTTTAATTTAATTCCATGCAAACTGTAAAAATAAAGACTAAGCACGTTATTTAACAGACAGTATTTTCTCTCTCTCTCTCTCTCTCTCTCTCTCTATCTATCTATCTATCTATCTATCTATCTATCTATCTGTCTAGTGTTTATACAGTTTAAAGTAGATCTATAACTATTTACACAATTATTAAAGGCAGTTGAAGCATAAATATTTAAAAACCTACATTTTGTACTTAGTGTACTTTGTTTGCATGGAAATGTCTCCTTTAATATGTGTTATTAAGGAATAACACATATTAATCGATGCATTTTCAATTCATTCCATTTTTCAACTTTCATGTGCTGTTTGGTTAAAAAGCAAGTTTAAAGCAATGCTTTTTTTGTTTGCTCAAACATCCTCTTACAAACATTCCTCCTCTTCACATCCAAACATTTCTCTTTCCTTCCCTCCCAGATGCCTTTTGTCTCTGCCCTTAATTCCTTTCCTTATGCGCTCTATCGTCATGTTCATCAGTATAATGGCATGTCAGATAGTGTTTGAAATCTGTTGAAATCTGACAACAGTCTGTGAAGCTGCGGGTAGCGTGGGTGGTCCGGCCTCGATCCTATCTTTCTCTCTAGGGTCACGAAACATCCACTTCATCACTATGTAGCCATGTTTTCTTAATGACAAAATGCAAACCATTATTAGTTCTTAATGCTGTATGAATGTGTTTCAGGGGAGCTGATATGGGACACAGACGAAACTCTGGTTCACCTGGAAAAAGTGTTGGATATCTACAGGAACGGACATTACCTCAAGAATAACACACAGACACACAAAACAGGTAAGTGACCTGGACAGATACCAATTTACTTTGACCTTTGACATCACTGAACACACTTAATGACAATTCAGATGCTCATTCAGAAAGACAGGCACACATATGTGACACTGGACCACAAAACCAGTTGTAAGTACCACAGGTATATTTGTAGCAATTGCCAAAAATAGTGTATGGGTCAAAACTATTGATTTTTCTTTTATGCCAAAATTCATCAGGATATTAAGTAAAGATCATGTACCATGAAGGTATTTTGTTAATGTCCTTCAATAAATATATTAAATTTAAATTTTAGTTTAGTAACATGCATTGCTAAGGACTTCATTTTTAACAATTGTAAAGGCAATTTTCTCGATATCTTGAAGGTTTTTTTTTTTTTTGCACCCTCAGATTTCAGATATTAAAATATAGTTATTCAAAAGTATTGTATAGATATTCAGTATTTAGTATTTTTATCCAGTACAAAGATATGAAATAATTTACTTAAGGAGCAAAATTACATTTAGGTATTTTTTCTATTTAAAAAAATAAAAAAAATAAAAAAATAAAAACGGTTTTACTTTAAACAAGAAAAGGTCTGAAAAGTGTTTCTTACTTCATTGGCAAATTTCTTTTTTGATAAGTGAAAACAATTGGTACATTTTCAGAAAACAAAACTAAATATCTTACGTAATTTTGCTGCTCATGTAATTATATATTGATTTAAGAATATTTGAATATTTGTACACAAAACCAAGATAAACATGCTAAAAAAAGAAGTTAATTTTCACAGTAATATGACCAATCTTCTTTCGCAATTTTTCGCAATTTTTTAATTGACACGCACAAAACTGAAAGAAAACCTTCCGTTTTCCACTTGTAATTGTGGCCGTGTTCATATGCTCATCTCCTAAATACAGTGCAATCATTCTGAGATGACGAGACGGCAGCCGAACAGCAGTTGTTCAGTCAGCGTGGAGAGAGGGAGATTTATGTTTGCATGTAAGGACAAATGAGAGGAGATTTAGAAGATTAGAGTTTATATAACTGGTGAGCAGAGGGGCTGCTCACAGGCCTGACGGACAAAACAGCCATCTCAGCACTCAGAAACACCTCAGCCTCTCTCCTACTCGCTCCACCCCTGTTTTCACCATTTTGTCTCCATTCTCTCTTTCTTTCTTTGCTATCTCTCCTGCTCTTCTCTATGCTTCATTGGCAGTCAATAGCAGACAAACTTGTTGACTGATGAGAGCTTTAAGCAAGTGAGGGCCATCTTCTCCAGAGCCATTTAACTCTTTCCTCTCTCATCGGTCCCTGTCTTTGCCGTCTATAGTCTAGAAATTCAATTTAAAATTGAGTATTGTACTGCATTATGCTTCATACCCAAGTTTGAAAAAAAAAATGCTGTAATTCCATAATTTCTTTGTAGACCATTTCTTTTCCTTTTTCATTAACAACAAGCCATTCAGTACTATTTTATGCGAATGGTTAACATCCAGTATCTAATTTAGTATTAATAGTTCTGTGATTTAGAAAAAAGCTAATAATTGACAGTGATGTCACAATAACAACTGTGCTGATATCAACAATACAGTACGAAACCACACTTATTTATAGCGCATATTTAAAAACAACAGAAGTTGGCTCAGTGTGTTTATAGATCAATAAAGCAATCAGTTGAAACATTTAAATACTGCATATTATGATATTTGACTATTGAGATGTGCTCAGTTTTAAGTAAATGTGTAAAATACACTCATAATATATAAATATATTTTTAGCAAGTGTGCACTAAATTGATAAGACAGTAAATACAATATTTATAACGTTGCACAGCATTTCTGTTTCAAATCATGGTTTCCTAAAAAAAAAAAAAAAAAAAAATATATATAATAAAGAAATGTTTCTTGTGACACTAAAGCCTGCAAAAAAAAATAAAGATAAATAAATAATAATAATTATAAATTGTAATAATATTTCACATTTTTATTGTTTTTACCGTATTTGATCAAATAAAAACAGCCTTAATTAGCATAAGAGACTAACGTTTCATGGTACAAATCTTTGCAAAGCAGCTTTATAGAAAATTGAAGTTTCTACATTATATTTAGGAGTAGTCCAGTGTGCAGTTAATTGACCGGACACTTCTCTGCAGCGATTGGTGTTGTCTGGATACAGATGGGGCTTCCCTGCGGAATTCACTCCTGCCCAACACACATTAAAATCCCAGCATGCCTCTGGCTCACTACATCACCTTCCGTCTCATTTCTCCTGTGTTTTACAGGAACAATCAAAGAAAGCAAGAGCTCCATAAAGCATTAATTAGGGCAATAAAGAGCCTAATAGTTGCTCTTATTTACTGGCTTCTAGCTTCACTTAGCTGCCACGTGCGGCCCTCGCTCTCCCCGATCCCACCACGCTCACTCATCAGAAAGACCTCATCGAGGGCAGCTTGCCCAGTGACCTTCATTCAGAGCTGGAGAGAAATAGTGAATCACGTCAGTAAAGCCCATCCAGCCATATCCCTGAAGAGCCAGAGAGGGAAAATTCAGAGACTCAGAGATTCCGACATTTATTGCCTGGTAGTCGAGACGTTTGTAGAACACAGTTAACTAAGCTGTTCTCCTTTTATCAGACCCATTGTCACAGTCCTGCGAATGAGGCCTTGAGTTTACATAACGTCCTTTTTGGAGATCGTTAAAACCAAGAAAAACTCTGCAGACCATTTGAGATGCTTTCCAGAATCAGCAATGCAGCAGTGCCATATTGACAGCTCTCCAATTGATATATCCTGTCCACAATGTGGACTACCCTGGGATCGTTTTTTGCAAAAGCATACAAATACATGACCACATTGTCAGCAGTTATGCCAGAGGCGTACAGTCCATGACAATGTATCCATCGCCTGTACACTGTAAAAGAGCCACATATGGATTGTGAAAATGCAGGCTGGCTGTATTTCAGTGCGGTTGACCGGTGGTTGGCGTCAAATCAAAGGCCTCCTTCAACGGTCTTTAATGGTCATATTAACAGTGTATTAACATGAAAAAGAGGAACGTTACACAAAGTGCTGTCAGCAACTCAGTTTGATAATGGTAGATGAGTATACACAGCAGGTTTGCTTGCTGGGTTTTGTCACAATGTGCTAACGAAGGGCTGCGTTCATATAGCTTAAAGACAAGTGAAGTTCATTTAAACACAATAATGCAGACCATGCTGACTGCTTAAAGCTAAAATATCATGAAAATCTGACATTTTCCAAGTTTAAGCGATAAAATAATAAGAGTCCCCGGTACATCTACCAACCCAGAAAATGTGGAAAATGGATGACCCAGTACATTTATTTTGGTAAGCCTTTCTCTGCAAGTAGGGCTGCAACAAACGATTATTTTAATAATTGATTAATCTATCCATTATTAGGATGATTAATCAACTAATCATTGATAATTTCGCTGATTAATGAGTAGACATTTATTGATGATTCAGCTTTTGCAATTAGTTAAAATACTTAGTTATACTTATTCTAACAAGTAAATGAAGGTAATCACTTCAGCTTTTGAAAGTCATATTATGTAATTACAGTAATGCAATTCATTTATATAAGTAAATATATTTCAAATGGATAAGAAACAAAATAAAGGTTAAGTGACGTTTTATTTTTGGGATAAACTAATATTCACAACATAATCTATCTTAAAATACCTTATAGGGTTATGATAATCAAAACAGTCCTGAGCTAGATCAAGCTTTGATCTCTGCAAACCAAACTATAACTTTAATGAATTGTTTATTCCCCACAAATAAAAATAATAATAATTATTATTATTTTTGATCATTTGCTAGCTCCACACTGGAGAGCTGCTTTAAAACAGAAAATCAGGTTGTAATTCTTACTGAAAGCGACACTGACTGTTTTTTCATGTTTAATACTGTACAGCTGCTTGATTTGAGGCTATCTATTGCATAAAGTACTATATAAATAAACGTGACGTGACAGGACTGGACTTTACTGGAGTACTGAACTACAATGCTCGTGCAAACATTCTCATCTCTGTAATCAGATGCTTTTTTAAACTGCTGCCTTCTCACCACTGTCAGTTTTTGATATGTTTATTTTGTTATTGGGAGGAAAGCGTGTAGTATTTATTTACATATTCATCCAAACGCCAACTCAGCACCCTCTCGTTTGGCTGCCTTTGCTCTGAAGTGCTGCCGCTGCGTCTTTTTTTCTTTGAATTGCATCAGGAGAGCTGAATTACAGCCTTGCACTACAGCGCCCCACTGGTCAAACTGTGTTATTGCAGGCTTTTACATTAGGTCATATGAAATAGAACGGCTACTCAACAACAAAAATATGTCAGCAATTTTTTTATTGTTGACGTTGTCGATAATGTTGACTAATACTTTTAGCCCTCTCTGCAAGCTTGTGAAAAAATGAGTCAGATTTCGCTTCCCCCGTGACTTGGAAAGGGGATCTTATTTTAATATAACCACCCCTTAATCTGCATGTTTCCACCCACAGCACTGCTATTCTGTTTTCGCAAAGTGACAACGCAAAGTTCTAACGTCATGGCTAAAGTTTGAGCAAAGCATGCTAATTGCTCTGTCGTTGGCACAGACGAACACAGAACAACGTTTAGGGTCCCAGCCTCGGAGACAAGAAAGCAGTGGATTTATTGATTTATTTACACTGCTGCCTCACAGGTTAGGGTTGCTCAATAAATCGCATGCAATGTTTAATTTGCATCTTGTCAGTAAAGCTGGTTCTGTAATCAGCAGTAAATCTCCATTACGTTTAACGTTTAACATTAACTACACAGAGTCGTTGTTCACTGACAAGCGGCACAAAACCACAATATTTGGATTTTGTTTTGTGCAGCTTTTCAGTGAACTACAAGATAATCAAAAGTAAACAGATGTTTTTTAGCAGAGTATCGGAGGTATGAGCTGTAAAGGCACAGCCCTATTCTGAAAAAGGGGGTGGGGAGCAGCAGCTCATTTGCATTTAAAGATACATCCACAAAACATTTACATTTTCAAAATTATATAATAAATAATATTTTATTATAGTATTTTGAGCTGAAACTTCATAGACACATAACGGGGACATCTGAAACATATTACATCTTGTAAAAAGTGGCATAATAGGTTTCTTTTCTAAATGATATTCTGTTGCTTTTATGTTTTACAATACAGACTGTGTCAAAGCAGTTTGACAGCAGAATCAATTATGGAGATTCTCGGATTCTGCTGTAAAAGACAATAGTGTCATTGTTTCTCTCAAGTCAGTTCTGTTTTGGTTCAGTTCTCAGAAACGTAACCATGTTTAGTGACTTTTTACCAAAGTCTGCCTTTCAGCAAATCAATTAAGCATGAACGGCATGTCCTGTTATGAATATTTGTTTTACGTTATAATGTGCCCCTTCCACACATACTTTTCAGATTGTTCCTACTTGCCCGTTTTCATCAAATCAAGTGGCTCGCAGCTGTTGAATTCATACAGGCTGCAACATATATTCTTTCGCTCATCTGAGAGAGAGCAGCTGCCCCTTTTCAGTAATGTAATGTCATACATTCAGTATTACAAACATGATGTTGTATTAATGTGAATCGCGTTTTGTAATGTTGACTTGATACAACATGACTGAGATGAGAAACAGAAAGCTGCGCTTTTGATGACAAAAGACACACATTAAAGGTCTGGCCATCATAGCTGCTGTGTTGGCAGTGATACAGTGGTCTGTTCCTCACATATCTCTTCTCATTAGTTACTCTTGACGTGTACTGAACTCATGACTCTACTGCCCACTTTAGTTTAATATCATACTGTTTTATAACCAGACGTGACATTATAATGGGTAATCGATTAGGATGTGTTTCTTTTAACCCCACTTATAGTGAAATCTCTCAAAGTTCGGCTGCATATTATCTATTGTGCACATATTGGTTATGATTGTGACACAGTATTTTTATGTTTAGTGTGGACAGACAGATTACTGGTCAGGACTTGCTGGTAGGAACTATGGATGCATTATTATATTGCAACAATATAATCATTAAAATTACATATATTACCAAAACATTACATTAATTGCAGTTGGGATCATGTTGAGTTGGTTTTAAAGTGTGTGTATGTATGAGTGAGTTACTGAAGAGGCAAAAGATAAAGGCAGAATCAGAAGACACATGTCAAACTCTGACTAACAACAGCCTGAAGACTCCCCTCGTCAAAGAACAAGACAGCCCTTTGTGTTAACACAATGACGGAAATTGTTTCACTGTGGGTTAACATCCTACACACACAGACACTATGCTTTTCTTGGACAGTTTTTATGCATTTGATTTATTAAGCAGTGTGTGTCAGTGCTGTCATGGGGGCTGTCAGTTTGCCTAGAAACACTGAACATGAAAGATTTACTTAGTGACATTCAGAATGAAATGAAAATCAAAATACAATAAAATGAAATAAAATAAAAATCTGTTTGGTATTTCTTATAAATAACAAATATTTCTAACTATATACATTTCTTCAGTCTTCATTAGAACAACATCTTTTCCCAGATCTAATTTTTCTTTTTCTCTTTTGGCAGAGTATAAACGTGTGTCAGATGCTTCGATAGCAGTGGAAAACTACCGCTGCTGGCCGTCCTATCAGCATGACGGATGCCTGCTGTCAGTCTTCAGCATTGATGAAGCTATTGACGTGTGTGAGAGCCATGCCCAGTGCCGGGCCTTTATTATGACCAATCAGAGCACATGGACAGGTAATGCGGCACAGTTTCGCTACATTTCTATATGTGACCCTGGACCACAAAACCATATACTGTAAAATATATATATATATATTGCATGAGGCGTCTCCACTTCCTTTCACTATAGAAAAGTGAAGTCCAAATATCCCAGTATGACTGATGTCATCTTGTGCCAAAGACAACATTAATCTGCTCAGATTTGTGCTGAGCTGTAGTGTTGATGTAAATGTGTGCATGGATTTGAGTGAATGCACATCCTTTGGGGCATGACAAATGTACTGATGATTGCTCTAACTGCCGTGACTGTCCACTCCTCACACCCCACACTCATTCTTCTCTTCTCTCAGCACCACACACAACCAAGGCATATAGACCAGCGGTTCCTGACCGGTTGGTCACAGATCCCAATATGAGCTGGAGATCTGTTCTTACAGTCCAGTGCAACATTTAATGGCTCAGAAGTTGACCGTTCAAAGCTCAAGATGTCAGCAAGTTGTATGTTTGAACTAAAGGATCTTAGGAGGAATAAAACTAGACACACATGGGACAATGGATGACATAAAAAAATATATATAGAGCTGAAGTTTAGAATCTGAAAAGTGATCATATCTGAGTACGTGAAGCATGAGATTATTGGGTATTTTTGTCAGGAGAAACATCTGACTGCCCTCCAGAAGCTAGTTACATCAGATGTTATTAAGTTGCGAAATTAGTGAAATTCCAGATTCATTCAGAAATCACTTTTAAACCAAGCAGCTTTCTGAATCTGCATGACCAACTTGAACCCGTTACGAAATCTGCAACTTGCAAATTCCCGATTGCATGGATTCCTATTGAAATGAATTGATTTCTACTGTAAAAAATTAGCCAAACATCAGTAAATGTGTCCACACCTTTAGATTAGATGTTGTAGATCCACAGCACTCTCATATTTCTATTTCTCCCATTTCCTGTTTCTCACATCCTGTCTGTCCTGTCTTCCGTCTGCTGTTTTGTAGCAGGAAATGGCCGTTCTTTCTCACAGCCTGTTGCACTCTGCTTGCTCTCTGCAGGTCATCAGCTCGCGCTCTTCAAAACCGGTGCAGCCAGCATGAGAGCGGCTCCAGGTAAACTCGCGTACATACGGCTGGGGGCAGCTGAGAGCTGAGATGAGAGAGCGCCGTACAGCGGTGATCAGACATCATCAGTATCTTCAGATCGTCTCCCTCTGAAGACACTCGTGTTCCTGAGGGCATGCTGCTCTGGATTCTGGAGGACTGTCAATAGAGAAAGCATCTTTCAAGAAGTTGGAGACTCGCTCAGGCGAAGGTCAGCTGTCAGCTATGTGCAATACTGCCTCTTTGAACCTGGGATTGGACTGTGAATGTGTTAATGTACCTGGCAGAGATGCAGAGAGGCTGTCTGTGCTTGTCATGGCAACGTGTGTGTGTTTAATGAGATCTCCTGTCAATATTGCTTTCATTCTTTCTTTTCTTTCTCTCAATCTGTCATTGATTCTCTTTCTGTTTCTGCCCACACAGAATTCTTCTTTATTTGCTCTGATATTCAGCACTTTTTCACCACGCGAAACAGGGTCCATTTGTTAAGCTTTTAAAAGCATTTGCTTCGATTTTTGTGATCTTTTTAAATATTTGCTCACATAAAACGAATTCATCTGACAATTGATTCCAAATGCTCACTTAGACAGGTCTAAACAAGTAATTTATTGGTTTAACGAATGAAAATGCTTCCAAATTATGAAATCATTTTTAAAGAGTTTGCTGAAATACACAAACAGATCAGCAACAAATCTGTAAATTTATAATAAAAGTCTAAGTTTTTTTTTTTTTTTTTTTTTTTGTCATTAAAGCTTTTCATGTTTGTTTAGATTTTTTGTTATTATTTTCAATGGCAGAATGTAATGAGACATTTGAAAGGTTAGTTGTGGTATGTCATTGTTAGATGGTGGTGGATGTGGTTAGTCGGCCAATCCCATTGATGGTGTGATAAAGTTTCCCAAGGAAATGTCATGTCAATCTATTACTTGACTGGTGAAGGAGTTCAAGAGTTTTCTGCTTTCAGCGAAAGCACTGAGATGTACATGTACATGTTTTCTAATGAGTCTTATGGTTGTGTTTATTGTGTATTGTGTGGTTGTGTATAAGAGAGTGATATTTTTATATTGAAATATAAAGTCATGAGACTTCAAAATGTGTCCTGGTCACATTTCTTTCTTTCTTTTTTTTTTTTTTTTTTTTTTTTTTTTTTTTGGTGAGTGATTAACATTTTCAAGGTCAGGGTTACGTTATATGAGTGTTTAAAAAAAAAAAATGTTTCAGGTGTAAAGTAGGAATGTTTTACACTACCCAAAAGTTTAGGGTCAGTAAAGTTTTATTTTTTTAAATAAATGTGTACTTATTCAACAAGGACATCTAAAATTAATAAAAAGTATAATTTATGTTATATATATATATATAAAACTTAAATAAATAAATGCTGTTGTTTTGAACTTATTCTTCATCAAATAATCTTGAAAACAATTACAGTTTAACCACATAATATTAACCAGCAAAAGCAGTTTTCCACATTGATAATAATATGCACTATTCCACTTTTCAAATAATAATAATAAAAATAAAACATTTTTGAAAAGAGAGGTAAACTACTTTCAAACTTTAAAAACGACAAATGAAATGCATGTGAAAAATATATTTGTTTAAAAGTAATTTACAAGCAGTTTTGGGAAGGTTACTTTGGAAATGTAATAATAGGTTACAAATTAAAAGTTACCCCCAAAAAATTTTATAAGTATTGTAACTTTTTCAATTATTTTATTAACATTTGTAACATTAAACTTATTAAATTGTATTACTTTTTGATTGCTTTTCTAAATTTCTAACAAAAGTTTTTAATTGTTAGTAATTTGGAAGCATTTTAAGCAGGCAGGGTTAACCTTACAGTGGGGCTCAGCACTGGTTGTTGTACTTTCCAAATCCTTCATTACTTTAATTAAGATTATAATAATGTAATTTTAAAGCCCAGCCAACACAAAATCAGTAACCCTCTTTGTAACCATTACCATTTTCATAAATAATTGTAATTTAATTTTTTTTTTTTTTCTTAGCAACTGTAAACGATTAACAGTTACATTTATTTTGTTACTCTCCAACACTGTTGGAAAACTATTGTAAACTGTGATTGGTCCCTTTAAATATCTGCCAGATGGTCTCTTCCTGGTTCTTGACCAGAATAAGCAACAAAATGGACTAGACTTCATACAAAAAGTCCAAATCCTGTCAGCAGAGATAGATGAGAGAGGCACAAGCCTTAAACCCTTGATCAATTTTGTGCATATGCAAGATAAACAGGTGCTTGCTGTTTTGTTATCTGTTGATTTGGACAAACACCTGCACAGAGCTTGTGGACTTCCTGCTGCAGTTTCCTGTGAGGATCCCAAGACCAAACTCAAATAAACTTCAGTCATCAGAGTAATTTTTTAACCCGAGTCACCTGCTCTGTCCAGCCTAACATTCCCAACGGTCCTCAGCAGGTACAGAATCAGTGCCAATTCACCTCCTGACACACAGCTGCTCTCCATATGCCACCGTATAAATCCTCTTTCCACAGGGGCTCATTTCTACATCGTGACTGATAGAGAAAGATGGATCCACAAAGAACTTGAAAACCCAGGCTGGATCAGATCTTTAGAAAGGGGTGTGTGGGGACTCGACGCTCAAGTGTGTGTTAATGTGTATGTGTCAGACTGAGAGATAAGGAGAGAAAGTGAGACACAAAGACTGAGAGAGAGTGAGGGACACATCTGTCTTCTATTGGCCTGAGGGATTATGGCTTTTCCTGAGGCACGGCTCCAGGCTGTGAGAGAGTTGGGGCGAAGGAAGGGCTTACAGATGAAGAAAGGGTGAGAGGGATTGTGGGTTAGCTGTAGCCCCACTAATGAGAGACAGACCCCATGTTAAAAAGTCACCTCAGTGCTGTAACATGCAGTGGTTTTCTGAAATCAGGAGAAAACATCCACCTTTCTGCATTTGAGTGGTTAGTTCAATTTGTTTGAGTGTTTCATTGGCCCTGAAGGTGAGGGCGACTAAATGATGACAGTTTTCAATTGTGAACTATCGTCCCAGTGCTATCATTCATTACAGTATAAAATGTGAACTAGAGTGACTAATTTCAGTGGAAGGAATTTCTACCGATGTAAAGAAGTAATGGAAAAAATTATGTAAAGTGAACGCCAGCTGGCATATTATCAAACCTTAGGCAGTGTAAGTTGTACTGAGTTTTACATGGATCACAAAGGAAGATATTTTGAAGAATGTGGATAACCAAACAGTTGCTGGTAGTTTTTAATTTTAATATTTTTTTTTCAATAATACTGAGGTCAATTGCCACACCAACTCTTTGATTTAGATTTTTCAAAATGTATACTTTTGTGTTCAGTGGAATAAAGAAACTCTTAAAGGTTTGGAACAACTTAAGGGTGAGTAAATAACAATACAATTTGAACTTTTGGGTGAACTTTCCATTTAAAGGAGTCATATCATCTTTCATTATTGTATTTTCCCACTTTGTTTTGCACCAGTAACAGTCATAAATGAGTTTTTATGACCATTTTCCACCCTTTCTCTGACCTCTGAATTAAACAGGCTGTTTTGCTATTTTGCCATTTAGACCTATGTGTATGTAAATGCCTTTTTCATGTGTCCAAGAAAAAAAAAAAGGCTTTATGAGACATGGCTAAATATATATGAAAACCGTAAAAGTATCATAAAAATATAATAAATGTAGTCCATGTAGGTTTGTGCACTATATTATATAACTATATTATTATATGTGCAACGTCTTTTCAAAGACATTCAGACATTCAGTAGTTGTTTAGCTGGCGTTGCTGTTCTTCATGTACTTTAAAGCAACTGAACTTCAAGTTTTTTTTACCTTGAAATATATTAGTTTCAGGATCATTCTGATGGTACACTGATTCTAATAAGGTGAATGGCTTCTGTTTCTTTCCCAATTAATTTTTTTACCTGCCAAACTAAATGAAGAAATGTGGGCATTACTACTCACAGATTTCTCTGTTATTAAATCTTTGCAGCTTGTGTTTGCTGTACCAATGTTTATGCTCATGTTTATGCTTGTTTATGCCAACACTTCTGATGCAGCGATTCCTGAACTTTTTTGTCAGCCAACATTAACATTTGGGAAACCCTGGTGAAATGTAATGTTTAATGCATTTCATGCACATTAAATGTCTAACTACACTAACTACTAACGACACAGTTTTCAAGTATTCTACCCAGCACTCTACATTTTAATATCATTGATATACTATTATAATTTTTATTACATTGATTTAGATTTTATTTTAATATTTTCTGTTTACATTTTAAATTTTGCTGTGAATTTTTGTCATTTTTATTTTATTTTTCATATGTACATATAGTTTGTTGAGTTTTTATGGAAGCCTGTTTACGCCACTAAATAAAAAATAAAAAAGGTAATAATTTTTATTACTTTTTTATCTCACAAATTGTACTTTTTTTCTCTCAGAATTGTGAGATATAAACGCGCAATTTGAGTTATAAAGTCAGAAATGTTATATATGAAGTCGCAATTCTGAGAACGTAGTATTTTTCCCCTAAAATTTGACTTTATAACTCACAGTTGTGAGTTTATATCTCACAATTCTGAGAAAAAAGTATAACCTAAATATAAAAGTAATTATCTCGCAATTCAGACTTTTTTCTTGCAATTCTGACTTTGTTTCTTGCAATTACAACTTCATATCACACAATTCATGAATGAACTGATTATTTTCAATTAACCCTTTAAATCAGTTCGCAAATCACACCAAACTATTCATTCACAAATTGGAATGATCCAATTGCAGCAGTTCTCAAGTCGACAACTCACTGATTCAAATGATCCATGATTTAGTGCGAGTCTCCATTGAACTGAATTCACAATTAATGCAGAGTTCACACTGCACAATTTTCAAACTTGTCAGAACGCTGTTGTTTTCAAGTGAAAAGGAAATAACACAAGAACACGTTAACACGAGTTCTTGCGCGAGAACGGAATATATATTTATATATAGAATATATTAAATTTAAAGCTGAGTACTTTTACTAATATTTTATTATACAAATGATTATACTTCGTCCACCACTGCACAATTGCGAGTTATAAAGTTAGAATTCCAAGGTATAAAGTTCTTACTGTCAGTGTACTGTTTGAGTAAATGCATTACTCCGGGATATTGGTTTGTTTGAACTCAGAGGGAGTGTGAGCCACATAAAAAAAAAAGTTAACATCTTAAATCATTTGTGGATTAATGCGTATTAGAGATGCGAGGGAGGTCTTACATGTTTGGAACAGCATAAGGGTGAGTTATTAATGACATGATTTTAATTTTTGGGTGAACTAACCCTTTAATGGTTTTTGTTTTGTTTAACAGTATTAACCCTGACGACAGTACATCAAGACATTTCATGTTGTTTTTTTTTTTAAGATGCAACCCCTGTAAAGAAACATGAAATGTTGTTCTTAAGTATAACAGCAGGTTTGTGGTGCAGCTTTGAGTTTTTGTCTTGGTCATGTGCATTCAGAAGTTTGGCTTAGCAGAGTTGGAGCAAAGCAGGTCAACGTGATGGAGCAGGAATGCGAGAGGAATGCAGACACAGTGGTCATCACAGCATGAAAGAAACGCGGGGGGATGAGACAGAGAAACAGAGAGGGAGGGAAAGTAATACAACGATAAAGGTCTTTTAGGAGGCACAGACAGTGAGCTTCTGTTGACTGGACATACACGAGAGACCGCCAGATGGGAAGAGCTCCAAATGGGAAAATGGACACACACACACATACACAGCCATTTTATCCAGTTGTACCCGTGTCTAAAGGGGAACCAGCCAATATGGGCGGCAATACAAGTGAAAGTGAAGTAGAGGACAGTGTATTAAATGTGTCACTCACACACACAGCCTGCTGAGGTTGTCCAGAGGTCATCTGGCTGCCTACCAGACCTCGTGACTCTCCTTCCATCGCAGCAGAGAGAGAGAAGAAAGAGAGTTTGTCAGTCCACATGTAAAAAGGTTTCTTTAACATCTCAATAATGGAGCAAATGGAGAAAATTGCTCAAACGTGGAGTCTGTGCATAAAACATACATAAGACGAGCAGTGTGGAGAAAGGAACGTCTGTTGTCACGCAGGTTTCCTGAACAGTCCCACCTGTTCATCTTATGAAGTGACCATGACTCTTCAGAAGACATGGATTAAACTGCTCAAATCATATGGACTACTTTTACTATGCTTTAATCTATCTTTTAAAACATGCCTGGGCTAAAGGGAGGGACAGAAATCTCTCATTCAGTTACTCTCATTCTGGTGTAATAATCAAGGTAATAATGCATAATATCATTGTGCCTGTGGAACGACAGCAAAGTTCCTTGATTATTACGCCAGAATGAGAGTATAGTTCCTAGCCCTATCGGCCTAGAAAGTCTCAACTTTTAATTTTCCGTCTGTGTTAGTACACAATGTAACTACAGAAGAGTAAAGTTTTAAATAGGAAAAAAAAAAATGAAACTCTTGCTAACGGTCTAATCAGATTCAACAATCTATGCTAAGCTACAACTAAAGTGCTACCGCCAGAACCGGAGATCGGCTGAATGTATTTGGGAACCGTAAAACTCAACTGTTTAACTCTAGGGGAGTTGGAAAATGAGTCTATTTTCAAAAATAGTGGAGTTTTTCTTTAAAACGATTTTCATTTTTTTTTTTTTTAAGATAAATTAAAGTCTTATGGTTTTGGAACAATGTGAGTGTTTATAAATGAATACAAACCTAACTGTTTGGAAGATGTACCAATTCGAGCACAATCAGACCCTAAGAATGTTTATGAACAAAAGGATCCTGCAGAAACCTTTGCAAACAGATTTTTACAGGATGTTTCACAGTGGTATGTTTTTGTTCCAATTTTCTTATACATTTTTGATACAATGTTTATGTTTATCAATACTTCACTTGTACTACATCTGCTAAGGTGCTATGGGGGACAACTCCTTTTTTTTCAGATGACTGAATCTGGTAACACTTTAGAATACTGTTCCATCATTAATAAATAACTACACAAGAACACAATATTAGCACTCTATTACCTACTAGGATCTAACAAGAAACTCTGATTAATGAATTTGTAAGAAATAGTGCTTAGTCGACTGTGGTAGTTCACTATTATCTAATCAGTAACTACTTTTTTTTTCATACACACCCAAGAACTACAAAGAATTACTGTAAACAGTTTTATAATTGCTATGAATAATACATAATGTATAATTAATTCTAAAGTGAATGTCATAGTAAACCACTAATGACTCAAGTATTACCAACTTCTTCAGATGGAATTAATAATTATTTGGCTCAGTATTCTAAAGTAAAGATCGTGAAAACTGCTTAGTAATGACTGAAATCGTTGTAAGCTTTTGAGGTTTTTGTAAAGTATTAGATGGTAATTATTCTGGTGTTACATCCTTCTAAAGGAATTACTTAAGTTAAGATCATGATAACTCCATAGTAATTACTGAAGTCGTTGTAAAATGTTGGGGGTTTTGTAAGGTTCTAGTTCAAATTTTGCCAGATTTGGTAACATTTTAATCATTATTTGTGGTTTATTGTGATCTTAACTTTAGAATACTGAGCCAAATAATTAGTAATTATTTTAGAAGAATGTCGTAACACTTGAGTTACATACAGTATTTCTCAAAAACTTACAATCAGTGCTTAATTTGTAAATTGCGAGGTCCTGGAACAAAGCGGGGTAACGGATCCGGCAGCACAGAGTGGTCTCCTCCTGAGGAGGAGTTTGTCTTTATATAAAAACAGAGTAAACACACATTAGTGTGACAGCCCCTCGCGGATGACTGCCACACACAAACAAAACCAAAACACAAAATGAACCCCAGGCCTCGTCACTCTCGTCCTTCACTGTCATTGCTACTGTTGTTACACTGTCATTACTTTACAGTGAATTCAAAGTATTTATCAGTATGTGTGTTCCCTGGAAACCAAGCCCGTGTTAGTGACCTCTGAGCAATAAAATGTTCCTTTGAGAGAGAGGAAAAGATGAATGCATGCTGAGTGATTTAAATAAGTAAGAAATAGACATCATGTTAAACTGCTTATGTCATATTTTCATCCTGTGTCAAATGTCTCATAGCTGAACAGTAGCAGATTTCATTAAGATAAATGAAACAGTTAAACAAAACTGATATGCCTAAAATTGCATTGGCCAAGGAAATAGGAACCATTTCAGGAAAGACCTTTATATTTTTTTTATATTTATATTTTCACAACACAAAAGGAAATAGAAAGCAAGACCAACACTGTCATAAGGAGGAATTCACAGAAGTCATAAGGAAATAATGTTTGAGATTACAAATAAAAGCTTGTTTGTGGAAAACCAGCATGTGTATGTACTGAACAGTGCTTGAGTCGAATGCTTTTTCTTTTGTTTCTTAGGTTTGAGTTGCATTTATTCAATGGCATCTGGCTTCCTGTCAGATACTACTGCAGATGGTTCAGACTTTGATATGGGTGAGTGCATCTACACAAGGAGCAATCAGGGCATTGTGAGGGTACAGTGGACACAGCATCACGCTCACTGCAAGTATACATATGTGCCACCCAGGTACAGGTTATCTGAGGCTAGTCGACCCTTCAAGGTGAGTGAATGCTAAACTGAACTGACTTCCCTGTGACTACAGCCCAAAATGTTATTGTTGTTTATTTAAACAACATTTATTAAAAAAATAATAATAATGTAAAAATGTTGAAAGTTTTGATTAAGAGATACGGGTAGGTTTAGGGGTAATGCAATTTGTGTGTGTGTGTGTGTGTGTGTGTGTGTGTGTGTGTGTGTGTGTGTGTGTGTGTGTGTGTGTGTGCGTGCGTGCGTGTGTGTGTGTGTAACTGAGTGCTTATCACCTGTAACCTCCTCTATCTGTGGGCACAAACATGTGTCAACCAGAGGTTCAGACACCCACAGCACTATGTTCTGTGAATCAGTTCTGACAGTCTTGATATATCCATCTTTCGCGAAACAAGTTTAATTCAGTGATAACACACAGTCCAATCTCTGTGGACACCACCTCTTGACCTCCTTATCTACTTTGCTTTATATGAGGAATGTCTGTTGGGAGGACAGAACTCCTAAAGGGCAAAGGTTGTGATTTGGTGTGGGTCTCTCTATCAGTATAATTGAACCCTCTCAGACCTGTGGTTATCTACCTTTACTATCTCGCCCTTAAGAGTGTGAGAGCATAGACCGACAGCAAGGTCACTTCCTTTTCAAGCAACAATTGCCTCACCCATGAAAGTTGCATTTGGTGGTCAGTTTGGGTGTAAATGTACATTTTCAACCAACTTGTTCCACATTTGATGTCATTTATAGTAAGAAATTAGTGTTGTTATAAATACATATTTACTTAGTTATCACCTCGATTTTGTTGTATATCTTTAAACCTTTATGTTGTTTTAGAAGTCTGTCTGAAATTAGTTTTTTTTAAGGTAGTCTTGTGCATAAATGCAGCCAGTAACTATAAATATATATTTTTAAATATAATTCAGGTTACACTTTAGTTTAAGGAACCAATTCTCACTATTCACATATTGCTTATTGGCATGCATATAACTAGCATATTGTCTGTTTATTTGTACTATTAAAGCACATATTAATGTCTTATTCTGCATGACCATATTTGGGATCCCTTAACCCTACCCTACACCTGAAGTTAATAAATAAAGTTAAAACTATAAGTTTACATAAAACTTACATACAACAGAATCTGCAAAATGTCAATTATTATTTTACCAAAACAAGAGGGATCATATACACAAATGCATGTTAGGTGTATGTGAATTTCTGGTTTCAACTGTACCTACATTGTTAGCAACTGATGTAATTTTTACAAAAACATTTACAACAATGCATTGTATTCATGTTTTTATTGTAAATGCAAATGCATGATAGGAAATTGACGGACAGTCCTGTAATATTATTTGTAACTACACCGTAGAAGCATTATTTTACAGCCACCGCATAGCATTGTGGGATAGCAGTAAAACTGGTACTTTCCCAGCTAAAATAATTTTGTTATAAGAACAGTCTTCCAAATATTCATTGTTGGTTCTGGGTACATAAATGTTCAGTTTTCTTGACATTAGAGGAACATTTTTAAAAGGTATGAGGTTCCTCAGACATTCTTTCCACTTAATTTTGATTTAAAATTCAACATTCTAGTAACATTGATTTGTAACGTTCCAAGAACATAAAAATGTACCAGATTGACTTTATTTCTGTCACACATCTACAAAAGTTCTTATTGGGAATTATCAGAAATTTAGATGTCGATATCTTATTGAAATTTTATTTTAATTGATTTTATTTTTTTGAGATCACCATCATGGAGATCAGCGTTTGCTTGAATATTTTATAAATTTCTCAATCTGGCAGTTTCTGACAGATTTTGGAGAGGTACACAAGAGATTAAAAAAATCTTTTCCCAGAGTTTTGCAATTGAACAGCTACCCTAGATAGTATTTCTCTTTCTCATGACTTAGCATGCAAGCTTCCCCCTCTATGGACTTTGAAAGGGTTTGAAGAGTCTGTGTTTATATAAGTCAAAGGGACACAAGTGGGCTGAAAGCCGGCGCATTTCATCGTTTGATCATCTTGTTCCACGTCCTTTCACACACTGGAACCAGTATAGACTGACCTTTACTTTGGTTCACTGCATGCAGCCATTTTAAAGAAGAAACTGGTTGGAAAAGTTAAAAAAATCTATCTATCTATCCATCTATGCATCCATCCATCCATCCATTTTTTTTTTTTTTTTAAATTGTGAAAAAATCAATTTACTCTTGTGAAAAAGTAAAATAACTATTAAATGTATGTGTTTTCATACATTTACTTCCAAGTTGTTTGAAATTAAATGAAATATGTTATAGATGTATTATATGTTACATTTATATTAAAGGCAATTTAATATAAAAATGATGTTTATTACATAT
The DNA here is from genome assembly GCF_003368295.1 of Carassius auratus. Taxonomy (NCBI): domain Eukaryota; kingdom Metazoa; phylum Chordata; class Actinopteri; order Cypriniformes; family Cyprinidae; genus Carassius; species Carassius auratus. Next base: position 16,687,439 of record NC_039280.1, on the reverse strand, counting down.
TTATATATGTATATGTTTATTTATATGTGTTCATAATTATGTCTGTTGACTTTAAAATATGGTTAAAGTGAATGTGCTGACAAACATTTATGGTAAACTAAAATATACCTCCATTATACTATATATATATATATATATATATATATATATATATATATATATATATATATATATATACATATATATATATATATACTATATTTATATGTGTTTGTGTGTGTGTGTACCTCATCATTAAGGACACCTACATTTGATGTGTTATGTTATGGCAATAGCTTATCAAGGATTCAAACAAGTAATCTTTTTATACACATTTATTGCCGCAAACATAAACTGGGACTAGGGTTTCTGTTTGTTTACATTGTACTTGGCTGTCACATGCCACCAAATGTTTACTTCAATTACAAAGTGCATATGTGGTATTAAGAAAATTATAGTGTCCCCTTTTGTTCTATGCTGAAGTTGAAAACCTTGCCTTCAACAATGTCAATCAAAAAGATTTTGTGACCATTTCAAACATTTTGAGTTGCAAGCAAAAAACAAGTGGAGTCTTTGATGCTAATGCTGACCAAGCACTAGTCAATAGGCCTCCGACTTTTGTAAACACTATTTGATATTCTGAGCAAAGAGAAATGTTGGGTTATTCCAATGTTTTCGAGACCTCTGTGCTACTTTATTTCTGGTCTTTGTCAGTCAAGGAGACACATTCCCCCCTCTCATAAAGCATACAGACACATTTAATGGTCTGCCATAACACAATTCATATATCTAGAGTCCCACGGCCCAGTAAATGTTAAACAAACTGGGGAATGTGTACACTTGATTGACAAATTGAAGCAAATTTGATGGATGAATGAAAAAGCATGCAGAAAAAAGCTACTATTTGCAGTGGCAAACTTCAGCAAAACAGTTCTAACATGCTTTATCGCTAATGACATGAAAATACTGATACAATCAGGCTTCTGCAGCCTACAGTGTCTAAGTGAAATCAAATCATGAGTCACTTAGCCATAAATCAAATCCAGCTTAGAAAGAGAGGCTTTCATCGATGACAATCGGCCAGGCAGAAACACGTGGCTGTAGAATGCAGATGACATTGACAGCTGAACATCTCACTGCCTGCTTTTATAAAGCTGATGTAACCTATCATGTTGTTCTTGCTCAACAATAGTGCCCCCCAAGTGGTGCGAGCCATTCAAACAGCCCAGGCCTTTCAGTGTTGCAGGTCCCATAGCAGGCGTGAAATTCCCCATTACTGCGCGTCTTTCAGTGGCCATAGTCAGGCCTGTCTGCTGCATGACTTCCAGCCCGATCCTGTGGACAAGATCAACATTGTGCTCTGTGTGGGACTGTCTTTATGGAGTCTCTCAACTCAGACTCACATGCAGAGAAAGAGATTAAGCTAGGCCCGCATGCAGAGCAAAGGCTTAAAGAAAATCAACATCACAAGATAAGCTGACACCAGGGCTGTAGGAACTATCCTACTTGATTTACTAAAAAGGCAGAGCTTGGTAAACATGTGCCAGAATTGACATTTACTGCTTGCACAATGTTGATGCAGTGGTTTTTGCTTGGTTTTTCTTTTTTCTTGTTCCCTGAAAATCAGACTCCTAAAATTAGTTCTATCAGTTAAATCATTTACAACTTATTATAAAAGGTATACACATTTAAACATTTTCAAATCACCATCAGCGCTTTTATCTTACTACCTTCAGCACAGACTCAGAAGCTCTTTAATATGGTGTTCCAAGAGTAACTAAGTGAACAGAAAAGATTTTCATAACTTTCACTAATTTTTTTTAAAGTTATATAAATGTTATAACAAAACATTTTTAAAGTAATGTTTATGGAACCTTCCTGTATGTTCCAGAAAAACAAACGCTTTGCCATCTTTAGAATTATGACTTTTAACATCCATTTTTTACAAGTTATCAAAATGAGCAACTAACAAGTAACACATTTTTTAAACGTTCATTTATAAATTTGTGCGAACTTACATTCACGCTGTGGAAAGATGAACAGAATACAAAAGACAAAATGCGCAGGGTTGAAAAGGTGATGAGCTATGTAAGGTCATTCTTGGAGTGTGCTTATGATGTTATTTGTACTTGAATATTCTAAAGAACACTTAGAACCTTTAAATACTGTTAGCATCACATCAAGAAAATAGGACATTTGAACGTTTTTTTAGAACTGTTCACTAAAAGGTTCTTTGAGAAACCAAAAATGATTCTCCTTTGATGTCACTTTTGGAACTTTTGTTTTTAAGAGTGTCAGTACTGAAATCAATAGTAACAACAAAGCACAGCAACATGTTGTGATGGAAGAATAATTAAGTTCTGCAAACCAGTTCTTTTGGACTATTCATTCACTGAAACATTATTTTGAATGTTTATGTTATATCATTGTGCTGTGTATGTGTTTTGTATGTATATCTGACACCTCTGTGTCATATTTTACACTGGGACAGTCAAATAATGCCTAAGTGTGAACTCAAATTGCTGATAATTACCTATCATTCACTCAAGCTAACAGTGTTTGTATTTAGTTTTAAATGGCCTGAAGCTCTGTATTACAGGGAATAATGTTGTAAATAAATAATAATGTTTCTTGCACAAACCAATCATTTAGCTTCATAAGACCTAAATATAATAGGAATTCCTTGATATATTTTTGTTTTTTTTTTACTCTCAAAGTGCCTGTAGCCGCTGACTTGCATTTTATGAATCTCAAAGGACCAGTGTTGGGGAAAGTTACTTTTAAAAGTAGTGCATTAAAATATTGTGTTACTCTCCAAAAAGTAACTAATTACGTTACTTTTTATGAAAAGTAATGCATTACATTACGTTTGGATTACTTTCACGTTACTTTTAAATATGAGTAGGGCTTGATTGTTTTTAACACAAAATGCTCTATTTATAGCAAATGTAAAAGCCCTTTACACCAAAATGTGTACTGAATAAACCCCAATGCTGTGAGAAAAATAAATTAACTTCTGTACATTAGAACACAGGAGAAGAAGGTTCAACACTCTTCAGCAATAAAAAAAAACAAAACAATGAAGCACAATTGTTAGTTTATCTAAAGACATTTTAGTATGGTTGAACTGGATCATCAAAGGTCAGCAGCAAAGACCTTAGTTAATTACATTAGATTAGATACATTTGTGTTGTTTAACACATTTAATCATTGCAGGTTTGCGTCATATTCTGAGTTCACATTTGTTTGTTTTTTTGCAAGCGGGATGAATTAATGAACACTCACATTTAGTCTACAACTCTAGAAATCATGTTCACACAGTGCACACAACATCTCTGTACTAAGGATTTCTCCCAATATGAGGAGAGGAGACTTGTCAGTCAATAAATGGGATGTCACCTGCATCTTGGATGGCCTGAGGGTGAGTATAATAACAGCAACTTCTAAATATTGCAGTAGTAGTAGTAGTAGTAGTAGTAGTAGTAGTCAGAGATGTTCCAATACCCTTTTTCTCTTCCCGATACCGATTCCGATACCTGGGCTCAGAGTATCGGCCGATACCGAGTACTGATCCGATACCTGGGTGTGTATCTGTATATACAGCTGTATATACTACTAGCCTTGTGTAAATTGCTAGAATTATTTTATGGTGTGCTTGAGACTTTTCCCTTAATAAAACATGAAACAAATACATGGAGAACTACTGTATTTATTACAGTATTTTTATATATAGGGAAGTCGTGGCCTAATGGTTAGAGAGTTGGACTCCCAATCGAAAGGTTGTGAGTTCGAGTCCCGGGCTGGCAGGAATTGTGGGTGGGTGGGTGGGGGAAGTGCATGTACAGTTCTCTCTCCACCTTCAATACCACGACTTAGGTGCCATTGAGCAAGGCATCGAACCCCCAACTGCTCCCCGGGCGCCGAAGCATAAATGGCTGCCCACTGCTCCGGGTGTGGGTGTGTGTGTTCACTGCTCTGTGTGTGTGCATTTTGGATGGGTTAAATGCAGAGCACATATTCTGAGTATGGGTCACCATACTTGGCTGAATGTCACTTTCACTTCACTTATATGACATGAATTTGACACTAATATTATTTATTTTCTTAAGCTAAAAAGAACTTCAAATGCAGCCAAAAATCTTACACCGCAAACTACAAAATGTATTTTAGTTTTACAATATAACTGTATAAAAAACTGCAACAAATAAGTATAGGAATATAAAAAATGATATATTAATCAGATAATCTCTTTACAACAAAAGTAAAAATGACTGAACGCAGCTGCGGGTACCGAATATACCCCGGAGTCGGTAACTTACTACCGGTACCACAGAGATGCTGCCCAGACAGCAAGCAGTTTCGGCCCAGGTCTGGCCCACATCTGGCCCACATGGATTTTATGCGGGCCAGATGTGGGCCGGATCTGGGCCAACACTATGTTGCTGTCTGGGTGGTATCATCACATTTTTTAATTTTCAGCACTGACACCGCCAGTACTTGTGGCATTACTAGTCACTGTTTTACTGTCTGGTTTGTCCAGTCTGAAATACTGCTAAACAGCGGACATACTGCTAACCACTGATCTATAATATAGAAGTGGCTTCACTGTCTGTTGGTAGTTTAGAATGGTTTATTCATGTTTTTATTTCTTCTTCGTTGCAGCAGTTAGGCAAAGCCAGCGGTCATAACTAGGTCTTGTTTAAGAAAATGGTATCAGATCGGTATATGGGTGCATGTACTCTCCGATGCCGATACCAGAATTTGTTGTGGTATCAGTGATATTTCCGATAATAGTATCGGAATCGGAACAACTCTAGTAGTAGCCCTTTATTGTCACCAGTCACAAGTACCAGCGAAATTAGCCATCAACCTGTCCATACAAACTTATACACAACATACATACAATACAAGTGGGTAAGGACAGGGAATTGAGGAAGAATACAGCATAACATGAGGAAGGGGAGGAGAAAAAATAACAATGAAATTGTGGGATAAACAATCTCCAGCGACCAAGCAGACTATGAGTAGGTGGGTGGTTTTGGCCATCTCATTAGCCTACGAGTCCTCTGGCCTCCTGTCACCTATGGGGGTCAGGGCGCACTCGACCAGGAGTATGGCGGCCTCCAAGGCTTTCAACTCGGGTGTGGCCTTGCAGGACACTGAAGGGGAACATCCCCAGGTTATGTATATAACCATGGTTCCCTGTGGGAATGAGATGCTGCATCTCCTTGCCATACTTCCTGCATCCCTGCAAGCGGTACTTCATTGAAACTAACTTGCTGTCTGGAGGATTTGCTTTTATTCTTCATGGTTGCTCAGATCACCCCGCTCGTGATGTCTCTCTGCTCCATTGGACTGATTTTACATGTGCTTCAGAATGCAGTCACGCAGAGGAGTTCCCAATGCATTTCTCAACGCAACGTTTTATTTTTTATTTTTTATGGAAAGTAATGCATTACTTTTTCATTACTTTTTGTCACCTGAGCTGTGCTTGCTTATTTATTCTTAATAATGAAAAACCCAAGTTATATTTTTGGCAGCTGTAAAGGCCCTTTAACACCAAAAAATGCTCAACACAGGGACAGAAGAAGTGCACTGAATAAATGGGAAAACAAAGTAAAATATATTTTCTGGTAAATTTGAAAGTAATATTTTATGCTACTATGGACATGAAAAAAGTCACCTGGTTATGCAATTTGTAATGCATAAACAAACTCAAATATATGGCCATATAAATACCCATACAGTAAATCATTATGTAATATATTATGTTATATGTGAATTGAACAAGAGTATTGTTTGTAAAATACAGATTTTCCGCAGCTGCACCCCCCATCGCAGAGGCCCCCTTTTCTGTTCTGCCTTTTGGGAGCTTAGGATAGTGGACCTGCATTTGTTAGTCTGAGTTGAAGGATTGTTTCCCATAGCAGTGAGTGTTGTGCACTGTGTTTTCGGCTGGTGTGATTGGACCCATTGCTTGATGGATGAGGTCCTGAAAGCTCTCGCCCTGCTGTGCGTTGGGGCCAGTTAGCTGCACAACTCTCACTCTCATGCACATGCATTCCCCTCTCCGCAGCTGGGCCTGCTTGTTGCACTCACCAATAGCCATTATTCACAGAGTTACAGTAACGGCCTCTGTCAGCACTGCCAGCCTGCTACCACATCACTATCCACAGGCTCAATTACAAACATTTGTATCCTACCAGCTACGCCAGCTTTTCCACACACGCGCGTGTGTGTTTGCTGGGATAATGTTACATGGACGGTGTGCCACATCACTTGACTTGTTGTCTGGACCAGCGCGATTTTAGAACAAGCAAATGGAAAGTAATCAATTATTGACACAAGGTGCAATTTGGCTGCTTCGCTTCACTGGTGACCACACTCTCTCAGTTCATGCCTCTGGTTAGTGTCGACGAAGAAAGCTTTTTTTTTTTTGGCTGGAAGATGTGAAAAACTCATTCTTTTCCCTGTTTCACGTTTTCCCTCACTTCGGTAAAGTCTAAGAAATGTGACTCCTGTGCTCCTTCCAGTGAAATTAGGTGTTGTTAGCATGCTGTTGCTAGAGAGCCAGCATTTGAGAGGGAATGTTTTGGAACTCAACCACAAGGTCTCGGAGGATTACAGAGGATTACCCTCACACTGTAAACTCTTCTTACAGGGTTAATCTTGTCTTTTATATATTTTCACACAGAGTGGACCTATAACGCCGTCTGAGGAAGTTCTGAGATCTTAGAAGTTCAAAGCCACGCATAACACACAGCATGCGGCTGGACTAAGCAAACACTGCAATTTGTCCCTGGGCTAGTAAGGCCCAGATGTGCCTGAATGACTGTGTAGTGGTGAATGTACTACTACTAAATGTAGTGTGATAAAATGTCAGCTACAGTTCAATGTAATCTAAGTGTATATAAAAATAAACATCTTCAAATGTATATTACATTTATACTATAATATTTATAGTATAACTTCAAGGTTCCTTGCCAGAAAAAAACAAACAAACAAACAAAAAAATTTATCAATTTTTATTGTCATTTTTTTTTTCAATTGATGTACTGTTAATAATAATAATAATAATAATAATTATTATTATTATTATTATTATAGAATAATTATATTTCATATTTAATAATGATTACATAAAATAATTATAAAATACAAATAAAATACTTAAATACCTTCTAATGTGTAGATAATAATAATAATAATAATAATAATAAATATTATTATTATTATTATTATTATTATTATTATTATTATTATTAAAAATAATAATAATAATAATTTTTAATAATTATATTTTATATGTAATAATAATTACATTTAATAATAATAAGATATCAATAAAATACAGTTTTCAAATCAGAAATGATATTCTCAAAACTACTTGTACAACCTTCATATCATCTAGTCACTTGTACACATCATAAAACCAGTTTCTCATTCTTTTGAACAAGTTGCGACTGCTTTTGAACATTCAAGCAAGTTTTCTGTGCAACAGTCCCCCCCCCCCCCCCCCCCCCTAAAAAAAAACATCTAGACATTAGTTCATTGTATAAGTCATTAAATGCTAAATGGTTCATCTGGTTATATCAAGCACTTTTTTTTTTTTTTTATTACATAAGCATATGGCATACTGTTCAATACAGTTACTGTCATCCAAAATCTTGCTATAGTTTACATCTGGTTATACTAAGAAAGTGCACTGTTATATTGACAACATGACTAAGCATTTTGATTTGTTTTTGTCTTGTTTGTGAACAATGACACAAGGACTTTTTAGTCTGATGGCATTGATGTGTTCACGGACATATTTGAGAGATGAACTAAAGATTTTTAAGTGCATTACAGGCTTCTGCAGGTAATCCATTTGAGAAATGCCAATACTTCTTTACAAATATTAAGGATTATTCGAGAAATGCACCAAAGCAACTGAGAAAAACTGTAAATAAATACCTTTTAATGTATACATTTTTCTTCAAGGTTCATTGCCAATATAAATTGGGCATTCTTTTGATGTTCTGAAAATGAATGTTGAGTGTGGAGACTTTTTTAAAGCTCTTGGCCTAAAATTTGTTCCAGCTTTATGCTTTTTGTTATGAACAAACAAACATCATTCAGTCCCATGTCACATCATTGCTTGGAAAACAATATTTAAAATGAGACTGTCAAACTTCCAGAATGTTCTAGTCAAATCATGTTTTTTTTTCATAAAGGCACTGAACATCATAACATTATGTAGTGTTCATCTTCATCTTCATCAAAACTGCTGTAACGATGATGAGCAACAAATGCTGTGGAAAGATCTATAATCAAACACTTATGAGATCTAGAAAATGAAGAAAGTAATTAGGAAATGGGGTTGAAAAGGAGACAAAGGGAAAATGATATGGGTAAGATCCAGAAAAGATTAAAAGACTGAAGATAGCATCACTGGCAATGTTTAGATTGTCTGTCTGGACTCAAATAAGCTGAAAATATGTTGCTTGTTTCTTACTAACAAACCCAGTGGGCATTTGTGTATCTGCATCTAAAGTGAACATCTATTTGATTCTGATGCCTAAAAACAGACATTAAAGATAAAAATATATAATATAAATATGACAGCACAGATAAAAGCTTGCCTACAATCATGTAACATATTGTATTCTGTGGCACTTTCTCAAGAAGAAAGAAGAGATGGTGGAGGAGGAGTTTGAAGAAGGGTGAATAAATCAGAGCGGGAGGAGGAAGTCGACAGACGAGTTAGCAGGAAGGATGATTCTCATTAAGCCGAGCTGAGAAGCATCATGAATGATGAATGGGCTGCTGAAAGGCTTCTTTTCATCAGGCCTGTCAGATGACTGCTGAGGCTCCTCAAAAGGTCACTGTGAAAGTCAGTATCAATCTAAAGAAATTCACTGCCTTTGAGCTCTCAAACCCATCCTGGATCTGGTGAAGGTCTCGGCTGATAAGCAAAGTCTTGTAGGTTCAAGCCTCATTAGGAAGGATCTATGAATTATTACCATTGTGTGCTTCAGTTAAATATGTACGGGTGTCGTTGTAATATCCGTTTTACAAGCAGCTTTAGATAAAAGTGTCACCTAAATAACAAACGAGTTAGTCCTTAGCCATCAGTAATTCTGTCATGATTTATTCACGTTCATGTTTTTTTAAGTATGTATGTTTTTGTTTTGTTTTGTTTTGTTTTTGGTTTCTGTGGTACACAAAATTAGTTGTTTAGAAGAATGTTCATGGTGCTCTTTTCTAGAGAACGAAATCAGTGATCAAGTGACCAAAATGTTAAAATAAGTACTATAAAAGTACCATATACATATATATATATATATATATTGTCACGGGAGGAGCACAAGACAGACACAGTGGGCGTGGCGTCAGGCCTCGGAGAGGCTTTTATTAACAGAAATCATAAAACAAAGGGAATAAAAGTGGCCAAAGGGGGAAAGTGTCCAAAATAACAGGGAATCTGGTGTCCTCGTTGTGCTGCGGGATTTGTGTAGGTCGGGCAGTGTTCATCAAGGAAGGGTCCAGGCAAGGGGCGGAGTCCGGCGGCCGCACGCGCTCCCCTCCTTGGTCCGGGGCGCGAGGGGCGGCGGCTTCTCCTAGCGGCCGCGTCTCTCTCGTTGGCCGCGGCGCTGGTAGGGGATGGTCGGCCCGGCATCCTGGCCCGTCGGCCGTGTATACGGGTGCGGTTCCCATCCGGATCGCGGGTCCGGCAGCTCACGTCTTGGTGGCGCGGGAGTCCCTCAACGCACCCTTCCTGGACCCACGAGGACACCAGTGTGCATGCACGGGGAAGAGACCGGTCTCCTGAGGAGAGGCGCGTTGGGCTTTTAAACAGCGGCGGTAATGAGGCTCCACTTCCTGCCTAACCTGATTTTACCAAGTGAGACATGTTCCTGGGACAACATCGTTGTTGACCCTGGAACAACATTGTAATTAACCAATCAGATTTGAAGAACAAGTTTATAGATTTTGTGAAGTTTATGCTTAAAATCAGTGTTTGGTGCTTGTACATCAGTGTCATTCATCTATCATTTCCTCTGATTTTAGGGATTACTCATGGTTAAGGTTAGGTTTAGGTGTAGGGATATGGTTAAGAATATATTTTTGGAGTAAAATGTTGTTCCAGGGTCAACAAAATATGTTGACCTAGGAACACATCGGACTTGGTAAAATCAGGACGTGCCCACTTCCTTCAGGTGTGCCCCATCACACGCCGCCAGCCCTGACTCGTCCAGCGCCCCTCCTCTCACACACCCACTCCAGTCGGGAGCCTGGTGAAGGGTGGCGATTTAGGACGGGGTGCCGGTGATAATCAGGGAGGAGGCAGCTGACTCGTCACAATATATATATACACACACACACACACACACACACACACACACACACACACACACACACACACACGCACACACACACACACACACACACACGATTTGCTGATTTGGTGCTCAAAACATTTTTTTATTATTAGAAATGTAAAAAAATATATATAATAATAAAAAAAATAAAAAAAAAACTTTATAATATTGTTGAAATCGTGATACACCATTCAAAACTTTGAGGTAATTAGTTCATTTATTATTATTATTATTTTTTTCAGCAAGGATGCTATTGATTAAAAGTGACAGTATATTTATAGGACATTTATAGGCTAATGTCACAAAACACATACATTTCAAATAAATACTATTGAAATATGTATATATATATATATGATGTATACACATTAAAAAAGAAGACACAGGAAATGAGGTCAGCAGCTCTACCCAGTGACCTCTGGGTAATGTGCTTTCTAATCTCCACTAAACCGAGGCAGTCTGGACAATCTCTGTTCTCCTGCAGTTCTCTCTCTCTCAGCACCAAAACATCCTGTCTACAGCCGCAGTGCCATTGCAAGACTAGTGCTGATACATGAGCTGCATGCATATAGATAGAGCTCAGTCCATATGCTCTGAATGCTCCGCATACCTCAGCCATTCGGGATGAGTGCAGATTTGCTTATTAAAAATATCATTATTACAGATTTCAATTTTCATTTAAGGTATTAAAATCTAGAATAACATGTTGGAGATATGTGTGTTGTCCAAATTATTCCATTGGCAAAAGAATTCAATTTTCTGCAACCAGTTACAAAGGGGAAGGATTCAGGCTAGTGAACTGATTTGCTTTGGTGTTTACACTGTATTTATTTATTTATTTATTATATGTGTATGTGTGTGTGTGTGTCTGTGTGTGTGTGTGCGTGCGTGTGTTTTGTATGTTGGCACTGCCTTATAGAGAATGCACAATTTAAAAAAACTAAACTTTAATATAATCTAGTTAGATATAATGGCCATTAATCAAATGGGCAACTCTGCTCTGTTTCTGTCCATTGAAATCACATCCTACCATGGTTGCTTGGCATGATATGATCAATTTCATGTGCCACTGTTGCCAGATATCGATCACCTAAAATTAATGCAGTTGATGCCAACTCCACTATGTGAAATTTACTAAAGGTAAACTGTAACTTGATATTATCAAGTCTTTTCCAGCAAAACAAGTGAAAAGCCAAAAAAAAAAAAAAAAAAAACACATTTTCAAGATACTCACATAAAGTGCACATATCTGGCAACATTGATTACAAAACTAACATATGAAGGAAAATCTGTAAATAAGTTCCACCAAAATCTACAGAGAGCAAAATGGTGATCTAATTTCCACATAAAATCAGAGATAAACAGAAATCTAAAAACACAAACCAGCAATTTTTCTAAATGATCAATATCAAAAATAATTATTTACAATCAAATGTGAATTTAAGCAGTAAACATTGCGTGTGCACTGGGTATTTTTACATCACATCTCCCAAGCCTTTTTATTTATTTATTTATTTCAACAAACTGTTATACGTCTGACTAATGCAAATACTGAATAAAGTTGAACTAAATTTGCCCATTGTTTAAAAAGAAACACTGTTTATTCTAAACCACAGATATGAATTTACAATAACTTACATTAACAATAACAAACATTCCATTATGTAAAGCTTAACAGTTCATTAGATCACTATAGTTGCATTGTGTTTATACACTGTGTCTGTGTTTGTTTGCGCAAGTGTCTATACTGTCAATGCGCTGAAACCTGAGCCTCATCATAAGCGTTTCATTGTGCCATGGACACTGTGTAAGCGTGCAATTGACAAATAAACAAACAAGAGTTGACTGGACTTGACTTGAATGTGCCGTCCTGCCTTCTCAAACTCACACGTGTTTCATTTCATTTGACTTTATGTCCTGTTAAGCACTCTGGGTATGTGAGAGAACCTGACACTGCGCGTGATGACATGGGCTCTGAAGCACAGTTGGCCGGGCAGCGACCCAGAGTCTCTCCACCCCTGAGCTGGCACTGGCAGCACTCGTTAGCAGACAGATACTCAAACTCACAGGCTATTTGAAGACTTGTGCTGGTATTTGCACACATGGCATTCAAGCCCAGCCACGGATCTCCTCACATTAAATTTAATCTAGACCTAAAAGCATACTAGTAAAGAAGGAAATCTGTGATTGCATTATTATATTAAATTGCACCTGTGACATTTGGAATTAAACTGAAAATGCTTAGCTAAATTACTTCATTCAAAAAGTTTTAGCATTTTAGAATTGTACTTTTGAATTGAAAGAAGTACAAATAAAATGGAATGAAATTCATTTACATTTAAAATAATTTGTTGTAGACTATTTTCATTCAGAGGTTGCTTGTAAATTTCACAAATAATAAAAAGAAATAATGCACTGAATTAAACATAAAACATACAATTTTAAAAAGTAGAAACAATTCAATAGTATTTTCTTGTAAAACATATCCCCATAAAATATGTGTCTCATTTGTTATTGTATAATAATAATAATAATAATAATAATAATAATAATAATAATAATAATAATTGATTTATCATTACACACATTTATCATAATTGCCTTTTTATTTAACTATATATATATATATATATATATATATATATATATATATATATATATATATATATATATATATATATATATATATATATATATATATGCAAACAAATTATTTAAACAGATTTATGGATCATCTCCCAAAATATTTATATATTATAAAACAAAAATCTGGAAGAGCCAATAACATTATATTAGACCTAATTGTTGTAAATTATAAAAAACTGAGTAGTCAATGGATAAAAATTTTGATTTAGATATTTATTTTAATAAAGTTATCTGATACAACATCTATGATGCTATGATGACAGTATCACATTTTACCTTGAAAAATATATAAACAACTGAGGAAAATGTATATATATATATATATATATATATATATATATATATATATATATAATAAACAGTGCATGACTGTTGTATTTCTTTGATTTATTTGAATTTCTCTCTTTATTCCAATTCATCGTCTGGAGCATTTGGACTTAACGTGAGTGAATTCTTGAATTCTATATTTTTCTCAGCTCTCATGGATCACCTTGATTAATTGTGTATTGTACTGTAAAGTTTTCAACATTTGCTTCCAAGACAAGAATGTATGAGAGAAAACAGATGGTAATGTTAGGATAGTGAGATTTTAATGGGTAAAGTTTAGCTGCAGTGCTCCAGAAGCTCAAGTGGAATACGGGAGACTCAGCCAAACCAGCGTGGATTGATTTATAGCTCTGAAGTGAGCAGCCTAGCCAGCAGTACAGAAACAGCAATCTGCAACAAGCCTGCATAAATCACCCCCCAAACAGGGAGCAGCTGTCCTCAAATATGGCCCACACCCCACTGCACAGCCTGGGGTCACTGACCCACTGCACACCCTTCCAAAAGCACCCATTTCAGTCCTCACGCAAACACTTGTTGACAGGAAGAAAATTTCACAACATATTACAATATAATTTGATAACAATGCATGACCCCCTTATGTCTCCTCTTGGCAATTGAGGAAGATTACTTACAAATTGTTGTCCGACCGTTACTGATTACATGACCAAGTTACATGACAAAAATTAGAGTTAGAGCTCATTCAGAGACAGAGCTGGACACAGATAGCCATGTTTAAAAGCTTCTGAAGAAAACCGAGAATGTTTCTGGATCAAATATATGTTTAAAAATGACAGAGGGAAGATCAGGAACTGCAGAGATGATGATTTTATAAGTTGTAATGTTGTCTCTCTTGGACAGAGTGGGACGTCTTGTATTTTACAAGCCCTGCTTAGTTCAAATGCAGAACTTTAACAGGCCTAGTGGTATTGGGTCAAAATAAAAACCAGTATTCCTTCTCTCTCTCTCTCTCATATAAAACAGGATTTATGTGAGCTGAGATTCTTAGTGAAGTCTTTATTATGTGATATTTTGAAAAATATGTTAAATTTATTTATGTTTATTTTTTTTCTAGACTAGTGCACTATTTGTGCTGAGTCCACATGCATAACAGGTAATATTTTTTATTTTTTTATTTTACTGTGATACATGCAGTTTCTATAGTAGTATACATATGTGTAGCTAAATAAAACCACGATCTTACAATAATTAAATGCTGTTAATAAAAATAAAAAAAAACCTCCAGTCATTTTCCAGTCTTTTTTTTTTTTTTTTTTTTTTGCCTCATCAGAATGAAAAAATAAAATAAAAGAATAATAATAATAATAATAATTTTGACTTTGGAGCTTGCTATGTGAACACACACACAAACAAATTTTTCATACACAATTAGAAAATAGTATTTTTGTGCATTTTTCATAAAAGTAAACATAAATTCTATAGCTTTTTAAGTTTCACTTTTTTTTTTCTTCAGCAATAACCTGCCAAGTGGCTTCTTTAAAAAGAGACCAACACATTTAAAATTCACCACAAGATTTATGGTTAACAGGTAATAAATGTATTATAACATTTAAAAAGAACTAGTAAACTGCCCATTTCTAATTATTGGAAGGGATTTGTCCCTTTTACTGTCTATGGTGGTTATGGCCTTGAATAATAATGACGCTTGCCTTTGCAACACTTTTAATGAATAGTCTGCCTGGCAACCACAACCAAACAGACTCATTAGTCTTCACACTGAGTGGGAGATGTGATATGGCATGCTGAAGTGGGCTGAAAGTTTGCATTGGTAAGATTTTTGAAAGCATACGTATTCCATCAACTGTATAATGGACCCTACCCACGTCTCTCAGCAGATTTTAGAGCCAATCCAGCCACAGGTCAGTCGGTTCATGCCCCTGTCCAGCCGCACACAACTGGATTGCAGGTTCCAGTCCATTGGCAGAGCAGACTTCCTTCCTCCAGGCCTTATAGTTACGTGAGCTGTATCCTGACAGATGGACTAAGCAATACACAGTTAATTGGCACACAGAAAGAAGCCCACATTACTGCTCGTGAGAATATAAACCAGAACTACCACCTACCTTTTTTTTTCAGGGTACAAATGCGTGTGCTGTTTGCCATATATTATAATGGATAGGACAAATAGGACAATTATGCAAGTCGTAAATAGTGACAGACTGTTAATGGATGCCTTAAGTGGTAATGTGACTCTCTAGAATAAATTATTCAGCTTGTACTAAGGCTACCAAATTAACTAAATTGTAAAAACTAAAACACTGTTGTGTGTACTTCTATATGCCATAGATTAGATAAACAGCCCAAACTGGAACAGATGAAAATATATAATTCAACAGATGAACAATAGATTTATAAAAACCAGGATATAACTGACCAATCAAAATAGTATTATTTTATATCATGCTCTGCATTTAACCCATCCAAAGTGCACACACACACACACACACACACACACACACACATAGAGCAGTGAACACACACCTGGAGCAGTGGGCAGCCATTTATCCTGCGTCACCCGGGGAGCAGTTGGGTGTTCGATAGCTCAGGCGACCAGATGGCTCAGGTGACCATGGCGGATGTGGGGATCCGGAAGGCAAAAGTGGAGTTGGAGTGACAAAGGCCCAAGGTGGAGTTGGAGGGAAGGAGGGTGCTAATGGAGCCAGAGAGATGGAGGGATCAGGCGCAACCAAAAGAATAGAGTCCTGAGGCGGCGGATGGTCGACGACTGACCAAGGTGGAGCCAGAGGGACGAGGAAGCCCAGCAAAGCTGTTGGACTGACAGGAGCCATGGTGGAGCCGCTGGGTCAATGGGACAAGATGGAGTCTAGGTTTCGGAGGTTGGAATCAGAGACCTGGGATCCTCCGACCTCAATGATCAGGAGACTGACAGGCCCGCTGCAACTCCAGTCCACAGAAGAAAGGCTGAGAATGAGCTGACGGGCTGGCAGGATGCAGCGATGGCTGGTTGGAAGTTCATAACAGTCAAGGGTTTCAGAGATGGTGTATGCTGCCCACACACACCAAATGGCAACACCCATGACAAGGGAGTGCCACAGATAGGGGAATGACCTCCATGGTCATGACAGGACACACAGACAGTTGCAAGCAGACAAACAGTTCAAAACAGACCTCCATGATTATTTAAGGACTGATAGGGAGTTCAGATGTTGACAGAAGAAGTACCTCAGAATAAAAGTCTATAAAATCTCCTGAGTCCTGCCTCAGCTCACCCTCAGCGGTGGTACGGTGAGTGGGGCTTTCCACCATCGCATGCATTGTAGCCGGCTTTCACACCTGGTCAAACGACAAATGAGGCTCTGGCTCCAGGGCGATCATCAGCTCTGTCGCTCCTCTTGCCGTTGACTCATCGATCAAGGCGGGCGCTGGCCCTCCTTCTGCGGCAGGCTCAGGTTGATGCTGCATGTGGCGGGGTGATGCAATTTCCCCATTTTTTGTAGTTGTCTGGTATTCTGTCATGCTTTGGTGTATCAAAGATAAATGCACAAAGATGAAGAAGTTTTTAATAAATCCGCACAAAAATAAATCCACCATAGAGGAAGTTTTGTGATACATGTAGACGCAAACATTCACATTAACAATACCTGACAAAAACTAAACAGACTGGAACTGTAATACACAGACCAAATGAGGATAACAAAAAATAAATATATTATATTATATTATATTATATTATATTATATTATATTATATTATATTATATTATATTATATTATATTATATTATATTGTATTATTGATCAGAACGACTTGCATAAACCTTTTTGGAAAAGTTTTGGGCGGCAAACAGATTGTTCCCTTTATAAGGAACTTTGTAGTAGTGCCTAAAAACAAAAAGCATTTCTGAAGAACATCGAGGTCTCGTGATGGAGCATCAGTGTCTGGTCTTCCTCACATTTGTAAGAGTCATTAAATTATCTGGCTTTCAGCCCTTTTGACAGATGAGAGATATTATCACACACACCTGGGGCAGGACATTGGTCTCACAGGGCTTTTGCTCCTCAAGGCCTTCCATAGTTCAGGGCTCTGTTCACTGTAAGGGTAAACAGCACTGACGTCCCATCAGGTTGTGTTCTGGTTACAAAGGGAGTAGAGGGGGCAAAGAGAGTAGGAGCACAAGAGTTTTTTTTTAGCACTCGAGGTCTGTGCAACGTCCGGTCAGACTGAGAGAGCCAACACACCTGCAGGACAGGGGAGTTCAAACTGGAGCTTCATGAACCAATATAATCATGAGTTCAAATAGATAACAGTCAAGCAAATATATATGTATATATATAAGCAGCTACACTACAAGCTAATTTGCTGCAATTATATTAAAGATCTTTATAGGTTGTTATAAAAATATATACATTTATTTAATCTTTGCAGTCACATGAGCATTTGATTAAAAATCAACAATGATCTCTTATTGTGACACATTTAAACTTTAAAAGATATACTAAACGGAAAACCTGAAGACTGACAAAACAGCAGGATTTAATTACACATAAAAAAAAAAGCAAATAAAAAAAAAAGCGAAATGAGTTTTGAAATGCAATTTTTTGAGCAGCTTTATGCAAACAAATTTTCTGAACAAACTGATTGACTAAACTGGAACAGATTTTCCAGCAATACATACCATAGAGAAAACATTTTAAAAGAAATAAGTATAAATTGAAGGTGTGTGCATATTAACTAAAAACAGTTATGTATCCTTTTTTATTTTTTATTTTTAAACTACACTTTGGTAAAAGTGCTACTGGAACAGCTACATCAGAGCTACTCTCACAAATCAGTTATGATAGTTAGCATTAACACTTATTCATTAAAACCTAGAAGTCATATCAGAACGATCATATTTACAAGATAAAAAAGAACACTTTAATGTCAACACAATTGTATTAATACTTATCACGCCCGGTTGCTTGCACCACTGTGAGGCATTAGAGGGTGTTCCTGTGTTGTCTTTTCATCCTGCCTTTGGTTCTGGTTATTGACTCCATTTACCATCTCGCTGTGTTTTGTATTAGTGTCTACCTGGTTCAGCTGTGTTCCATTTCCTGTTTGCTCCTATGTTTGAGTTTATTTAGCCTTGTTCTGCCATTGTCTGTTATGAGTTGTTGATAAGTGTTACCTCCTGTGTTTCTTGTGACCCTTTGTTGGTTCCGTCATGTATTTTTGGATGTATACCTGTGTGGATTATTATTAATGGATCTTAAACTGCATTTGGACCTTCTGCCTGTTGCCTACTTGTGCTCAACCATAACAGAACAACTCACCACAACAAGGGATCCAGTAGTTTTCATCAAGCGCCCAGGTCAATGTACTCGTTGTGACCCTTAAAAAGACACTTTGTTCCATTTGTCAAATTGTTCATAATATTGAGGCTTATGTGGAGGAGTTTCTTTCCTATTACTATCTTGTACATAGTGTGATGGGAGGAGCACACGACAGACACAGTGGGCGTGGCGTCATGCCTCGGAGAGGCTTTTATTAACAGAAAATCAAATAAAACTGGGGATAAAAGTGGCCAAAGGGGGAGAGTGTCCAAAATAAACAGGGGATCTGGTGTCCTTGTCATGCTGCAGGGTTTGTGTGGGTCATGCAGTGTCCACATAGGAGGGGTCCAGGTAAGGGTTGGAGTCCGGCGGCCACACACGCTCCCCTCTTCGGTCCGGGGCGTGAGGGGCGGCGGCTTCCTCTAGCGGCCACATCACTCTCGTTGGCCGCAGTGCTGGCAGGGGATGGATGGCCCATAATCCTGGCCCGTCGGCCATGTAAACGGGTGCGGTTCTTATTCGGATTCCGGGTCCGGCAGCTCACGTCTCTGGTGGCGAGTCCCTCAATGCACCCTTCCTGGACCCACGAGGACACCAGTGTGCATGCATGGGGAAGAGACCGGTCTCCCGAGGAGAGGCGTGTTAGGCTTTTAAACAGCGGTGGTGAGGAGGCTCCATTTCCTTCAGTTGTGCCCCATCACACGCGGCCAGCCCTGACTTGTCCAGTGCTCTCTCCTCTCAAACACCCACTCCAGTCGGGAGCCTGGTGAAGGGCGGCGATTTAGGACGGGGTGCAGGTGACAATCAGGGAGGAGGCAGCTGACTCGTCATAATAGCTACGATGCATTGCTGAGGGACTATTTTTGGAGTGGGCTCAACCTGGATATCGGCCTTAACTTGTCAGGTTAGACCCTGGGGTGCAGTAGGATATGGTCTCCAGTGGCCAAAAAGTCCGGCCGATCAGGATTGCCAGCATGTCATCACCACTCCCATGCCACAGCCAGAGCCAATTCCCAAGATGGCTGCAAGGCTCCAGCCAGAGCCAGTTCCCAAGATGGCTGCAAGGCTCCATGCCAGAGCTGCTTCTTCACCTGCCACCTCATTGGCCAGAGTTGCTCCTTCAACTGTCTAGTTTGCCATGTCAGAGCCTCCAGCCATAATGAAACCCACGCCAAGGTCTTCAGCCACCATGGACAACACTCCAGAGTTTACGGTCATCATGGACACCAAACCAAAGTTCCCTGTCCTCAGGAGTGTTGTATTTGGAGACAATAAGGATTTATCTGCATGTTTGAGGCCAAGAATCCATTCCTGAACCAATTCCAGTTCAAGACTCTGGTCCTGACCAAAGTCCAGTCCATGAATCCATTCCAGATCCAAGTCCAGTTCAAGTTTCTGTTCCTGAACCAAGTCCAGTCCAAGAATCCATTCCTGACCCAATTCCAGTTCAAGTATCTGGTCCTGAGCCAAGTCTAGTACAAGAATCTGTTCCGACACCAAGCCCGGTTCAAGTCTCTAGTCCTAAACCAAGTCCAATCCAATAATCCATTCCGGAACTAAATCAAATCCAAATTTCTGGTCCTAAGCCAAGTTCAGTCCAAGACTCCATTTGCTGAACCCAATACAGACCCAGTTGCCTTCTGGCCACTGATCCATCCAGATCCACCTAACCCACCATGTGCTCCACCAGCTACACCAAGACCGCCATCTGTCTTAACTGTGCCACCTTATGGTCAAGCAGCTCAATCAGCTCAAGTCTTCGTCTCAATTTGGTCTCTGCCCTTTGCTTCGCTGCCTCCACTGTGGCCACCACCTTCAGTTCAATCAGCTCTACCTCTGAATTTACTCTAGTCCCTCCACTCTGATCCGCTGATTCCTCAGTGGCCGCTGGCCCAAGTTCTGTCAGCTTCATCTCTGGTACTGATCTGATCTCGACCCCCTGCTTTGCGGACTTATCCATGGCCCTCATCCTCTGTTCCGCCTCTTCCGCCCATGCCTCTCCATGGTCCTGGCTATCCTTCTTTCCCCTGTGTCTGCCTCTGTACCACCGCCCTCCTGGGCTTTGTAGGGCATCTGGAATCAGCCCTATGGCTGATATGTGGATTATCATTAAAGGATCTTCAACTGCATTTGGACCAGCTGCCTGTTTCTTAAATGTGCTCAACTGTTACAATACAAATGGGAAACTTCCAAGATGGATAATTGGAAACATATTGTTGTGAAAGTTGACGGTACGGTTTAATTTGAAAGCATTTGGATTCATCTTACTGGTTTGTGAGGGGGTCAGTCTTTGTGGTAAAACTGCATTTATACATCTACACCATACAAACAATGGTTTGGAATGGTTTTCCCCAACAGCTGTTGGGGAAGTTGTGGCCTAGTGGATAGAGCGTGTGACTCCTAACCCTAAGGTTGTGGGTTTGAGTCTCCGGCTGGCAATACCACGACTTAGGTGCCCTTGTGCAAGGCACTATTTTTTTTATTGTTCACCACCAAACGGTCAATTTAGGCAAGCAAAGTAAATATGGTCAATTTTGATTTCAGTTGGACTTTAAGAGTTGAAGTTCACTACAAGTGTACATTCAATGCAATTAAGCTTATTTTATTTACACTTGCCAGGTGGACTTGGCACACCTGACTGTGCCCTTCTCTCCAGAACCCATATAAATCATGCATACTAAACTAACTGACAATTTATGTTTGATGAAACATTAGAACTATGGTACTGAATGTGTAATTAATGAGTTATTTGTACTTGGCTTTCAATAACGGGAAGGACATTAACAAGCTCACCCGTGTGCTTGTGACACAATGTGCAGACTGCAGTACATTGAATAGGTTACATTTCCATGCTCTCACACTCCTTCATCAGTTTGTTTATTTGCACCGAGCCCCAGGACAGTCCAGCACTGTTGCCCCTCTGACAGCTGGAGGAAGAACAGACATGAGCTGTGGCCCACTGCCCTGCCCAATTCAAAACAGAAACAATTTGACCTGAGGCAGAGAACCACACCGCTGAAAGAGTGAGGAATTATGGGTGTTTCTTTAAATATGGGCACTTGTGGACTTTTAGAAAATAAACGAAATCTTAAAATGAACTTTTCACAATCATTATTTAATGATGTCATTTCATTTGTCACTTTTTGACACACACAGTACACCTTTAGTGTCATTTTTCGACGTGCAGGAGCTTTAAATTAGAAACCCTTGACGTCAGTATGCTGACACGAAAGGCACTGGGAATTTTATTGTCATGATTAAATTATATATTGGTTAAAATATTGGCATTATTGCATATTTGTTGGGGTTTGATTTTTCAGTGTAATCAATCACAAAAGTTTGATTTATTACACTATTTACACATTTATGAGCACGTAACCCAAGCCCTGCCCCTACCATTCGTCAATAAAACACAATATATAAGAGGCAGATACAGCTACAGTCATAATTTATTAAAAAACATTAATATTCCAGGTATTTCGAGGCAAAACAACAAAGCGGGATCGTTTTCAGCGATTTAAACCGTAAGCTGTATCATACTCAGGCGCAAAGCGATGCCAGGCATGATACAAGTGTATTTTTCTATTTTCAGCCTGAAGCAGTTATCCTTTTCAAGTCCTGCGCCATGTTGTTTAAATAGCAAATGCATTTGATTGAAGATCCGCAATTGCAGTGGTTTGTTGTTTGTCAGTGGTGCTCAGGATCTGCAATTTGCCCACTGCCTCAGTTATCTCTCCTAACTCTGTTTATGTGGTAAGTGAAATTTTATGTACTGTAATGTAACAGGAATTATGTAATATCCACAGCGTAAGTAAACATCTCACACATTTTATGTTACGTTATGGAGCCAGCATAATCTGAATTTATAGTTTCTAAATGGTTATGCAGTGCTAACGTGATGCTAACATGTTGCTAACATGATGCTGACATGTTGTATCAATAGGAAATAAATAATATTAATAATAATACCAAAATCAATTACTCAAACATGTAAGGCCGGAATATTCCCTCAGCAATGGCCATCATTACAGGTGTTTATATTTACAGGTGTTTCTATTTGTCTAGTTGCCATAGAAGGCTACAGCATACATGACCTGTTGTTGGACTGTTGCTGTTTCCCTGGTAGTCCACTAGTGGTCTCACTTCCCCATAGTCACCCCACTGCAGGCACTACATTTCCCACTAGCCTTTGTCCCATTCGTCACAGTTTATTGCACACCTTTTAATTGCATTCAGCTGTCTCCACTTTCATCGTTTGCACCTGCATATAAACTAGCCTGTCTCTATCTGTTTCATGCAGTCCTTGTTTTCCGTCACCGGGCTTTCTCGTGCCCCCTTTGTGTTTTTTCATGTTTCTTGTTTTTGGACTGCTTTCCTTGTTATTGACCTCTAGCCTGTTTTGGGATTTTGATTTTGGATTACCCCATTAAACACTGCAATTGGATCTCTCGTTGGATCTCTCGTTGGATCTCTGTGTGCATTCGCATAGTGATTGTTGAGGAGATAAAGTAAGAATTAAATTTTTAAGGACAAAAACCAAACGAGGTATAAGACGAATATTGAGAGTGAGAGAGAAAAAGAAAGAAAACACAACAGGACACTATAACTGACTGGGAGGTGAAGCAGGTCTGCTGGACCAGACTAGGGCAGACACTAGGTTGTGGTTGCTACGGCAACTGACGAACACTTCAAAGAACAAGACAACTTGAGACGGTGAAGATGTTCCTCTCAGCTACTGCATGCACATCATCCAACACTCACTGTGGCTAGTTGAAACCCACAGCTCTGCTTTGAAACCAGCCTTCAAAGATCAGAAGACCTGAAAAGACCACATGCAACCATGGAAACAGAGTGTGTGCTCAGAATAAGGAACAAACCCGATGTTTACAGTGCATGACACACGTTCAGTGATCAGACATGAGGCAGCTGGATATAAACCAAAAATATTCTGTCATACTTATAGACTGATATTTATAGTAGGCTGGAATTGAAAGGTACATGTGCATGCCCCAGCATAAGCAGTACTGTAATCAAAGGAAGTGTCTCTTTGCACATTTTTCCCAGTGGAACAAGCCCATAATTCTGCTGAATGTCTGAGAATGAAGAGTTATGCCATGTTTGGTTTCCAGCAGGTCTAATCTTTGACATCTCATGAAAACCTCCTTATTGCATTAACGCCTATCAGCTTTCCAGAAAGCTCCTCTGCATTAAAGGGGGGGGGGGGGGGTTGTGTGGAGGGGGTGAAATGCTATTTCATGCATACTGAGTTTTTTACACTGTTAAAGAGTTGGATTCCCATGCTAAACATGGACAAAGTTTCAAAAATTAAGTTGTACGTTTGAAGGAGTATTTTTGTTCCAAAAATACCTCCTCCAGTTTGTCACAGGATTCAGAAAGTTTTTTTCGAGTATGGGTCTGTGTGACGTTAGATGGAGCGGAATTTCCTTATATGGGTCCTAAGGGCACTTCTCCCGGAAGAGCGCGCGCTCCCGTATAGCAGAGCAGAGAGAGCAGAGACATTCACTGATCAGAGCAAGAGACCGAATTGTCACAAAAGAAGTGTGTTTTTGGTTGCCAGGGCAAGACAACCCTGCACAGATTACCGAAAAAAAAAAAACAGCATTAAGGGACCAGTGGATGGAGTTTATTTTTACAGAGCATCAACGGAGTTGTGCAAGTGTTTGTGTTTGTTCCCCTGCATTTCGAAGATGCTTGTTTTACAAACAAGGCCCAGTTTGACGCCGGATTTACACATCGTTTATTTCTTAAGGATGATGCAATCCCAACGAAAAAGGGTCACGATCGTGTGTTGGAACCGCAGGCGGTGAGTAAAACTGCTTCAAATATCTCTGTTTTGTTAACTTAGCTATCGGTGCGTAAGCACATCAAGTAAACAACATGCGATGTTGTCATCAAACTGCACTTTCCACATGTACACCTTTAAAAAAAAAAAAAAAAAAAAAAAAAAAAGACGACGACATAAAGTGGAACTTAGTCATTTTCCAAAACCGCTAATCAAATATATACAGTTTCAATACATACCACATAGAGACTGATTGCTGATGCTGCTCTTGTTAAATTTCAGCCTCTGGATCTGATTCTGGATCATAAATATACGCTGAATCTGTCTGTTAGCCATGGTTTGTTTTGGATGTTTTTTTCCTCTCGGTAATGTCACAGCTTCCAAACGCTTTCAACGCAAAAGCTTACTCGCGCTCGTGATTCTTTAGCTCCGCCCACATGTCACACCTCCAGGCGCTCGTGTTTTTCCGGGAAAAATCGGTACAGACTATCTTTCTCTTATAAATATAATAAAACTAAAGACTTTTTGGAGTTATGAAGGATGCAGTACTACTCTATAGATACTCAAGATTAACAGGATATTGAGTGAAAACTAGCATTTTACCTTTGTATACAATACCTTCTTACAATACCTTTGTAAGAAAAAAAAAGTATTGAATGCACTCGCAGTGTACTTCAAATCTTAAAATATATATTTTTGAAAAACCGTACTTGCAGATTAATATATTTCATGAACTTCATGTTTTTATCAACCTTAAAGGGATAGTTTACCCAAAAATTACAATTATGTCATTAATTACATTAATTACTAAAACGTTTTTAATAATTTCAAATATAATGAAATTTTGTATGATCACCCATATATATATATATATATATATATATATATATATATATATATATATATATATATTACCTGTCATTCATGAATCCTCTCCTATGGCCTCATGGGATAAAGTGCCCAGCAGAAGCTGTAAGTCACTTTTGCATGCTAAATAGCAGTGGTGTATAAAGTACCTGAAGGGCATCCTCAAGTAAAAGTACATATATATCTATATATATATAAATGTTCATACAAAGCTTGAGTAGCAAGATTGTGTTCAGTTCTAACTATTTCTTCCATTTTGTATTTTTGGGTAAGAATAAGAAGCACTTTATCTGGTACTTAGTGTCTTTCAGTCCAACATATGAAAACATTTCTGGAATCTGCATCTGAACTAGCATTTAACCAACAGTTTATGTATCTCAGAGGGAACAAAGATTCATTTAAACTGCAGTTACAGATGCCTAAATGATTTGATTTGAAAAAAAAAAAAAAGGTCTAGCGGGTTTAAAACGATATGAGGGTGAGTAATTAATGACATCAGTTTCATTTTTTGGTAAACTAGCCCTTAAGAAATTCCCAGGTAACAATTTTAGGTTGTAAAAATGTTGTGGCAACATTTAGAAATGTTTCGAAAACACTGACATTCTTCTTCTTCTTCTTCTTCTTCTTCTTCTTACCCCAAATTAAACATTATTTTAATGCAATTTATATACATTTATATACACTTTTCTCAGATTTGTTTTGCCACCACAGGTTATATAGAGGTTAAATAAATACAAACTGTTCGCACATCATAAAGTACAACAACTGTTTGTAAAAGTAATTCATACGAATCAAGCAGTTTAATCCAAGTTTTAAGAAGAGACATGGTCACTTTACGTGATGAGCTCCCCATTGGTTAAATACATTGTCATACATCAAACAATTTGACCACTGCACACACAAAAAAGAGCCTATAAAGCTTTTGCATAGGAGGGCACTCTAAAATGGGGCGGATTTCTGTAACAAGATCCTGTCCAAATAATGAATTCTGACCTGGGCTCTTTCCAATAAAAAGTGTTCCAGATTCACTGTAGGAGCACCGATCTTCATTACTGGAATTCAAACAAAAACTGTCACGGAGAAGTAGAGAAAGCAAGAGAGACAGAGGTAGGCAGATGTAGCCGCAAAGCTCGTTTTTATGGAGAAGGTGGGGAACAGAATTGTTGCACATCGCCTCTGCCATGCTCGAACACAGAACATCTGTCAGAAATATTCCTGTGCAATGTGGCGTGAAAGAGCGTAAAGGAGGGGAATGAGTGAGGAGGGTTAGAACAATCATGTCAAATGCTTTAAAATACAGTAATCAAGTAAATGTGTGCTCAAATTAAATGAGAACCTTGGTGAAGAAAATCACCCATTGTTTAAGGACACTATCGAAAATCCATCTGATTTAATTAATTTCAACCATAATTGGGCTTATGTAAAATAAATTGTGTGTCACACTGATAGAGCAGACAGCTTCTGATGCTGCCCATGCCAGAGTAGATAAAATTATCCCATAGTCCTTAGCAATGTGATGTCAGTCAAGGTTCCAAAAGGGTTTTCACAACGATGCCAGATTAGAAGAACCAAATTTGTCTCTCCAAAAAACACTTTGAATCTGAAGAAACTATAAAGAATATGGAATGGAAAGGATCTATACATGTTAAAGATTCTTTACGGAACCATACAGTAGTTGCCATTAAAGAACCTTTTTTTTTTTTTTTAGCAGTGGATGTGTTTGTTCCTCAGAAAAGAAGAGATGAAATGCACAGTGAATATGTTGCACAGAACTGCATTTCTCTTAGGAGAATTTATATGATTTGAAACTAAAATGAACCTAAACATGAATAAACAACAGATGGTCATAGAGGAGTGCTACACCTAAGTTAGGCTGACAGTAAAAGCAATTTTGTGTTCTCTGTGAAATGAGGTCATAATCTAATGCTTTAATCTCCTCAATCTGCTACATATCTGCATGTGGAACTTCACAGACCATGAACCCACTGTGAGTATAATATACATTGCAGTAAAAGTACAGAACAAAGCTACATGATAATATAGGCCTACTACTGGAAAATGAAAAAGTTTAACCTAGATTAGGTAATATCGTAACTCATCAAGCTATTTATATTTTCTGAAGTAAAGTCAAATGATTATGTGGGTGGTTTGTTAGGTTTTCTGTCATGTTGCTATGTAGTTGATTTTTGCTAGGCCTACAGGATATGTCTATTAACTCTGAAAACATGTGCTGTATACTACTTATAAATGTTGACAGTAATCTTCTGCAGATGAACACATTTAAATGTTACACTCAAAAATAGTAATGAATCATGTTGCACTACACAGATTTTTGTTCAGTAAAGTAAGAATAGCCAGTTTGATTGATGGCTGTGAGACAAGAAAACTACATTTAAAAGTAAGGATCCATTGATATGTCCCACCCAAACTACCAGTTTCAAAAGGAAATACATCAACACAGAAAATAAAATCTCACTTGCCAGTTTATTTTAAAGTCCAATTCTCCCTATAAACAACTATGACTTTTGCCTCAATAAACTCCTAATTTGCTGCTAATAGTTAGTATGGTAGTTGTTAAATTTAGCTATTGGTTTGGATTGGGGATGTAGAATATTGTAATGTAGAATATGTGTGTATAAGTTGTAATAAACAGCTAATATGTTAACAATAGACATGTTAATAAGCAACTAGTTAATTTTGAGAATTAGTCCTAGCTGTTACCAAAATTTTAAGTGTTATTATTTATTATTAAAGGGGTTGTTTAACCCAAAATTTAACATTATTTCATCAATTACTTTCTATCATGACGTTTGTTCATCTTACGAACACAAATGATGATATTTGCTAATAATTTTTGTCCATCCAACCATAGAAAGTCCATGCCCACAGCCAAACTGTTTGCACATCATAAAGTACAAAAACAATTCGTAAAAGTAATTCATATGAATCAAGCAGTTTAATCCAAGTCTTTAGAAGAGACATGGTTCACTTAACATAATGAGCAGATTTGATTGACCTTTTTTCCAACATATAAACGCCGATCAACACATATAAATAGAGCACATCAGCTATGGTAAACACTGAATCTCAGCTGTGCTTGACTTACACACACACACACACACACACATGATTGTTTTTGTGAAAAGTGGGTTCATCCCACAGGCATAATGGTTTTTATACTGTACAACTTTATATTCTATGGCCCTTCACCAACCCTAACCCTAACCCTCACAGGAAACCCTCATTATCCAGAGTTGTGTCCTGATATGTCACAAAAACAAAAGCACACACAACACACAGTGCTAAAATACTTGCAGCCTGTGTATACATTTTAAAACTGGACTCATCAAATAAGAGTTTACAGTCAGAAGTATCCATTTTTAAAGAGAATCATGTGGTCTGAGTCAGACACACATGGGCTGCCAGTGCTGGTTATCTCATTACTCGCTGTAGAGAAGACATGCATTGGTTCATGGGTTCATGCCCATTTGTTTGGTCCATTTGGAGCAGAGGAGAGATGATACGGATCCTGACTTTGATCCTAACTCAACCCATCTGCTGGACAGGAATTTATCTAACCATGCTTATGATGCTGATAAAAGGCAAGTATGGAATAACAATAATCACTGCATGCTGGAACAATATCAGGCATGTCGAGATGTTTGCATTAGTACATATTGTACTGTACACTGTAGATGAGGTCAAGTTCCCGTCACCAAAATGTTACGTCTCTGTATGATGCCCTCATTTTGCTCATAGTCCTGAACTCTGTGCTAAGGGACACAGTGAAGTGGATAGAATTGAAATGTTTGGTTTTGTTTACAATCATTTTTATTACTGGCCTCAGGGAACGAGTTATTAAGAACTATTCCGTAATTCAATATTTTGTGGTTCAGTATCATTAAATTCTCTTTTTTTGTCTCATTTTGATTTGAAACAGATTTGTTGCACGTTGGCCCGCCCAAGGCAACTAGCGTATAATGCAGTGTGTACGCTTTGACAGTGATGTATGAGTCTCCGGTGTTTAAGGCATATGTTCGTACACACTGCTACATGTGTGAGTCTGGTATACAAAACACACTCTCACATTCGCCCCATGGAATTCAACACATTGCTGCTGAGGTGTCGTTGATAGAAGATTTTCACATGTTTTCATAGTATATACATAATGACTCAATGGATAGGTTTCAAGACCTATTGAACTGCCTATACAGACAGTATTGTAAAGGGACACTCCAGCCAAAAATGAAAATTTTCTCAACATTTAGAACAATTATTCATAATTATCGATCTCTGTGAGTCTGCATAATGCAACTTAATAGGTTTTAAAATGTTAATGCTTTAAAAAGCACGTACAGTCATCCAGACAGTAATTCACTTGACCCCTAAAGATGAATAAATGTGAGACGATAAGTGTGCGTAAGAAACATAATACAATTTTAAACGTTTTAACTATAAACGATCATTTACAGCCAGGATTTACACATTTACACACAACAAATCTAAGCGCTTGGTGAAGCTCAGCATAAACGTTGTGAATATTTGTGAATATTTTACACTTTATTATTTTATGTTGAATATTTTTTTATGGAGGAGCTCCGGAAGGATACAGAAGAGGAATTACGACAGTGAAGGACTTGAAACCCGTGAGTGGCGCAGGTGTCGCTTATTTCCATTCACTCCACCGGCCTCGCTCCGTTCCCATGGCTCTCGGCCCCGCCCCACTCGTCACACAGGTGATCTGACCAATCATAACACAGAATCTGCCATTTTTGTCCAACAAACAAACCAGACAGGAGAAATAGATTAGCTACACTCTACTTAAACTGGAAAAATGGTGACACCTTCTAATGTTCATTCATTTTTATTTCATGCTATTGAGGGACTACTAATGAGGAAGAGATGATCAGTTCATGTGCCACAAAGAGCAACAAAATGGTATGTATTGTTTGAATTTATTTAAAAGTGACCGAATTGGAAAGTTTAGACTATCTTGCTCTGTCTTTTCTGTCAGTGCGCTGTCAGTTTCTTCTTTGCTCCGCAGTGTATTTTTAACTGTGTGAGAACATGACGTTTGGCGTCAGAGCGCCATGGCTTGTCGGACATAGCAACTAAGGGGGGGAGGGGTTTTGCGAAGAGTCAATTGTGAGTCAAGCCATGCATACATATGGCATGATAAGTGCTAAATGTGCAACACAGATTTTTTTGCATGCGTAGACTTCCCCAACTGAGTGACATACGAGGCACTGTTTCAGTTAGTATGCTGCCTTGAAAAGTAGTAAGTAGGCAGTAGACAGCAAGGCAGATCAAAGTTTTTGATATGAAGCCAATTTGAGCAGATGTTGAGACCAACCCTATGAAAAAAAAAAAAGAGTATATGTGGACACTAAAGCTTCTACATACTCTCTAGTGGTTGCAGAGATTTGAGAGGCCACATGAAAGATGCAAGAGCAGTTTAAACCAAAGTGTTTGGCAGCAAAATGTCATCTCTGCACTATCCCACCAGTATTTTTACTAATTACAACCACATTGTGTTTGAAGACACACACAAACTTCTCTTCACTGTGTGTCACTATACCAGATGAGACCAACACACACAAAAACTCATATATGCAGTGAAGCCAGCTGAAATAATACAGCCAGTAATGACCCTACACAAAAGCCTGAGGGAGGGCCAGTTTTCAGAGTTCATAGGAAAGATGAAGCTATTTTTCATTTGATGCTAGATGCTGCATGTTGCTTAATGTTCCATATGTTCAATGCTGATCCATCAATTTTCTAACAAGAGTTTTAAATGTCTTGTCGTTTTGTGCGAGCCATCAGGGTAGCCACAGAGAAAAGCATAAAGCCACATGACTTGATGTTACCAAATGCAGCCCTCATAAATCCAACAGTACAATACTCCAGAAGGACAGGCCTAATTACTTGAATCTGCCACTGAATTATGTTTACAGGCCTTTCTGGTCAGTTCTGACCCTAAAAATATCAGTGCTGAGTTTTGAAAAAATACATGGATCCCAAACACTGTGCGTGATTGATTTTACCAAGCTGAGAATCACAATGAAGATTATTAAAACTTGCTAAGAATAGCCTAGAAGGCCGATGGTTTGGATGGCAGACCGGCATAGCTATATCATTAACCAGAAAAAAGAAAAAAGAAAAAAAAGGAACCAATGAAGATGATGTGAAGCCGTTTAAGACATGAACATCTCGTGTTAGCATCCAAAACAGAACATGTGCTATATTTCATTCAGCTTTTTTGTGTTATAACTATAAGTATAATACAGAAAGTGTTAAAAGCTCACATTTGCATGAGGGACAGAAGAAAAAAAAAACATCTTTGAGGAAAGAAATGAAGCTCAGTGAAAATAAATACCAATGGCAGGAGCCTCAGTTTACAGGGTTTGTTTACATCCTATTTCTATTTCTGTTCCATTCTTAAATGACAGACTTCAGCTTGCCTGGACCGCAAGCAGGAAATGCATTTGTGTCCAAAAAATGCACAGCGATAACAGTCGTGATGCATTGTGGGACGTTACATAAAACTTTTAATGACTGCTATAGAGCAGGCGCTGCCCGCTGTACAGAAGGAGGAACAGAGAGATGAGGTAAGGACAGGAGACGTGTTTAAGATCCTCGGAGTGTAAACCTGTCAGACTTTGTGCTTCCTGCTAATAAATTCTGTGGTCTGTGGCGTAAATGTTTAAAAGCAGGTATTTAAAATGTCACGTTTTGAAATCTGTGTTCTCCCTCATATTTTTAACTGTCAAACACTGAACCCAAGGTGCCCAGCTTTAAGACGTAGCCTACTTTTTATTTTCCACAATATTTTCTACAGTGAAATTTGATATTGCAAGTATACGTTATGTGTTTTATATTCCTTGCTGGTTACACTGGCAGGACCCCATGTGAAGAGAGCAGCTGGGAAGAGACTTGGCTTGAAGAGAAGTCGCCGTCCTTCCTCAACCACACCTAGGACAATCTTAAATATCCAGAACATTCCCAGACATATTTAGTTGATGAATATTACAGTGGCTTGTGGTCAGACGTTTCAAAGCCTTCAGAGAAGGGATGACAACAGTCTGGACAGCAAAATACTGAAGATTCAAAAGTTATAAATCAATTTAATCCGTTCAATAAAAAAGTTTAGTAAAAAAAAAAATGGAAATATGCACTTCATGCTTAAAATTACATTAAAGAAGAATACATCAAAATATTTAAAGTAGAAAAATGCATGCACCACCCCATCATATATTTTATACACACTGCCCAGAGTAGGATCCCATATTCCTTGACCAAAGCAGATGGGAAGACACTGCAAGGATTTGCTCAAATTTTCCATGGTATAGTGAGTCATCTCCCGAACTGCCCAGCTGTCTGTCTTCATTCAGACGTTAATACTGGCCACGCATATTTGACTGTGAAAGGTCTAAATGTTCTCAGGCAGAGAGAAGCAAGAAGCCTAAGAAATTATTTTGTATCTGGTAACGTGAGACAAAAATATTTTTAATAAGAGACTTTTAAATAGAGACATGTGCCGGAGCACCAGCAAAGATTCAATTTAGCAGCAGTGGAGAACAAGATTCATTTTATGATTCAAATCTTTTCAGCCGGTTCCCAAAAAAACATTTGTTCATTGATTCATTCTGTTAGTGGCTGCCAGTGAAAGGCTTTTTAAATATGCTACATCATTGAGTATTAGACTGTGGGTTGGGAGAATAAGTTGACATGTACAGTACTTTCAAAGTTGCTCATGCAATTTGACATGGACTGTGAATAGAATTATAACAGAACTTTCAAACGTATCTAGTATGATAAAACAGTGCTGCTTTACCCCACATTAGCACGACTCAAAAGAGCAGAAGCGGTTGACT
Organism: Carassius auratus; assembly: GCF_003368295.1. Classification (NCBI taxonomy): domain Eukaryota; kingdom Metazoa; phylum Chordata; class Actinopteri; order Cypriniformes; family Cyprinidae; genus Carassius; species Carassius auratus. The sequence goes on along the minus strand of NC_039280.1, from coordinate 16,654,286 downwards.
GTGGCATAACAGAAGCTCTGCTGCTTTCAAGCCGTGTGTCACACTCGTCTCTCATTAACAATTACTTCAGTGACCGTGTTTCACTTCAACCTTTCAGCCTCAACCTGCTTCATACAACGACGTTAATAAATCTTTCATATTTTTGCTCATCCATCAACATGATTTCTGCCCGGGTCCCTTCGAATTGCATCGGCTGTTGGGATGACAACTCCCATGATTCCACACTAAGTCATGGTGTCATCAAACTACGCCATTGTTTCCTTGTTTGTTTTTAATATGCGCCCTCTAGTGGCGAAACCTTACATATTGTGCCTTTAATGAAAATTCTGAAGGATAAAACGGAAAAAGTTTCCTGTGTATGGAAGGAGGAGATGAGGATGGGATGGGGGAGGGTAATTAACTATTAAAGCTGCTGAATAATAATGAATACACCATAAAGGTATGCCGTGATAGGTGTCATATTCCTATAGGTAGATGTGGATCATCTCAGAGTAATTAACAGTAATAACGTTATGACTGATTTCACATCCAGTCAAATTTGGCTTGATGTCCTCGATGGAGACTCGAACCAGGAACTCCTCCCAAACCTACCTGTTTGGAACGTCATTAGAATGTCTTTTGGGGGAAATCAAAATGAATTGTTAGCAGATATTAAGCAGATAGTCTTCTGATACTCTAATTCCTGCTAGTTGACAAGTAGTAAAGTGGTATCAGTTATTGCAAAGTGCACATTTTACCAGTAATAATATATATATGAGGCTATTAAATTTTTACTATATATATATATATATATATATATATATATATATATATATATATATATATATATATATATATATATGAAGAGTTCAGATGCAAAAGTCTCTAAATGCCATCTAAAATTTTCATCTAAAATTAGGATTTTTATCAAGCTCCAATGCTTAGGTTGAGTCATTTTACTTTAATGGCAATGTGCAGGTCCTTTTCCAGGCTATTAAAGTGAAATAACTGAACATAAATATAGGAGCCTGATAAAAATCCTAATTTTAGATGAAAATTTCAGATGACATTTAGAGGCGTTTGCATCTGAACTCTTCATATATATATATATATATATATATATATATATACATATACACACACACACACACACATTGTTTTTTCGCCGCCATCTACAGACATTCACATCAAGTTAGTCACTAGAGAAGGATTTGAAAAGTAGAAAGTAAAAAAAAGACCAATGTCCATTCTTAATATAGACCAAAAGTCACAATTAATGAAATTCAAGATGCAAAACCAATGGAAAGGTATAAACCATATTCAAAGCAACCAAAATGCAATTTCATGTGGCGTCTGAACCCGTCACACATCAGAGCTCTTTTAGACCGTTATGAAAGCCGCCAGTGACCGCGTGATATATCAACATCTGTTCAATCTCTACATGGATGTCTGCATTGCAATTTTTGCAAATGATTATGTGGATTATTTTATTTCTTTTTTGTTACTGTGTATGCAAGGTCGCTCCAGAAATGTTCAGCCAAGAGCAATCACAGACAGTTATATCCGAACACACTGCAGACACAAAGAGTCGCAGCCAGACGCTGTCACACTGGCGTGAAGCACATGTCCGGGTTTATTCTGCTAAGGTCGGTTGCTCAGATTACCGTTGCAAATGCGATCAACATCTTTGATATGATGCTATATGCTTGTGTTTTACCCACAATTGGGTTTGACTTTAAGTTGACTGTTTATGGTAAGGCAGCCAAATCATTTGCGGATTTGGGCCGATCTCTTTCCACTCCTCCTGCTTTTGGTGGTCTGTGTTATGATGAAGAAATTAAACGGTAGTTCTGGTCCTATTACTGGAAACCTGATCAACAGCAGATGCCAAAGTCACGTTTCTACTCTTCTGACTCTCCCGTTCTCGCTCTATTTGGGACATCGTCGGCGCTAACTCGCGGCCTGTGGAAGAGGAATGTAAACATGCATACGTCTCAAGACTTCGTGTTAAAACTGCGATCTTGAACTGTTCTTTTAAATAAAGCAATCAAGAGGCACTATCAGCATCTTAGTGTTACAATATCACTGATATTGTTATTACCTCAGACCATATGTGAAGTTGACCTGCTAAAGTTTGAGTATTGTCCTCCAACAAGACCCTACATGAGTGTTTATAATAGAACAGCCATCCTTCATTGAGAAAAATGGAAAATGATGCAGTGTTTTCATATTAGCCGGCTTTCCTGTTTATGTTGGGGCACTCTGTGACGGTGAGCAGGGTAAGGCAAGGCTTTGATCAGGGCTTTTGCAGGGATTGGGGTGATACAAGGGGGCACTGAAGGGGCTCTGGCCCCTGAGGGCCCCACAGTGCAGCTCAAAAGCCCTCAGAATTTGGGTCATGTCTTGGCCCACATCCGACTGTGGCTCATTTCCTGCAGTTTGATCATGACGAGAGAGCAGGTCTCGTGTTGAGCAACTATGCCTTACATCTGGACTATCAAAGCAGCATTTGGTACACAATATACTCCACCTACATCAATGCCATCTTTATCCAAGTGGATTTATTTAGATTTATTTCAAGAAATTTTACTCTTTAAAAGAAGAGTTCACCCAAAAATTCACTGACTGAATGAGTAAATGATGGCAAAAAGATGATTTTCTTTTTTGGATAAACTGCTTCTTTAACTGTCGCATTTTATTTCCAAACAATGAACAGAAGTATAAATTTGTTCTACCATTAAAGCTGCGGTAGGTAACTTTTGACGCTCTAGCGGTTAATAAACAGAACTGCTTGCATCTTGCGGAAGAACATCGTAGCCGGAACTACTTCTCTCTGTTTATGTCTATGAAGAATCACAAAGGTACTGGGTTACTCCGCCGCGGTACCCCCGAAGCAATCTAAAATAGTCCGAATAAACACTTATTATAGGTGCACCCTAGTGATTCAGGACAAGCCAAAAACACGGTTTTGGAAAATGGATTCATGGTGTACTCACTTATTATATACATTTTTCTACATTTTGAACACAAACAAAGTTACGGACCACAGCTCTGATTGGTTGTTTCTTATGGGAGCGATGTATTTTCTGCAAATGGCAATAGGACACTGGGAGGAGCCAGAGGAGCTCGATTTATTCACAGATTATCTGTCTCATATTCTACTGTCAGGACATAATGACAGGTTTAACAAATATGTAAAAAATATATTTTTACAAAAGTTACCTACTGCAGCTTTAATTCACACACACACACACACTGAATTTAAATTGAATGTCAGGTGCAAAATAGTATGTTTAATTGCAATTAAAATGTGAACTTTTAAGGAAGTAGAATTAAAATTGAATTTTGTCTATATATATGTGTATGTATGTATGTATGTGATGTTTTGACAACAATTGTCTTAAATGATATTTCTCTATTGTGTGACATAAAATGTTTATAGTAATATCATTGTGAGTGATGTATTGACTTGTATAAACTTGAATTTCTTAGTGCTAATTTTGCTTTAGGTTTGAAAAAAGTAGACAAAATAAACATTATTATGAGTAGGAGTAGTATAAAAATATCATTTAAAAATGACTGTCATTCAGTTTATCATCTATTACAAAGTTTGCAACATTTAGAAAAATAAAAATGAAAATAATAATAATAATAATAATAATAATAATAATTCAAACAACCAACCAGTAAACCAATAAAACATATAAAACAACATTTTTTATTGATTGATTTATAATAAAGTAATAATTAGTATTATCATCATCATCATCATCAACCAATAGTGCTATTTGGAGAAAAGGCTAAATAAATATATATTTTTAAATCTCCCAACACAATGGCATCACACTACAGTGAAAGATAAAGTGATCCAGTGTTAAAGAAGCAATCATTTCACACCTGCAGAATGAGCAGCAATCACACTGTGTTCACACTCTTCTAAATATAAACTTTTCCACATCTTCAGCGGGTAGTTTTTGCCATGAGCCCAGTCTTCAAATTTTGCTCCAATGAGAAAATGTGCCTGCCATAAATATTCCTATTGGCTTATAAATATTTATTATTTCTGCCATGAAACTGTATTTATTGGAATATATTTTATTTGTATGACCGTTGCATTATTTATTTTCCCTTGCATAATTCTTTCTTTCAAATCTGCCTAAATCTGAGTCATGCCTGAAGTCTCTGAGGAACAAGAACGAAGTATTTTAAAAATTCTATTTAAAAACGATTTTTAAAAATGTATCACACAGCCCAAACTGTAAGAAGTATGAAAGACCAACAGCAAATAAATATACATGAAATGCATAATCGGAGGAGGTTCATTTGTATAAAGTTCAAACTTGAAAATAAAAACTAAAATATATGATTAGCCAGTTGCAGGAATAGCATAACACGTGGCTTATTGTGTGGAATATTCATTCAGTTGGCATATGGGTGAAAGGCAAAATTAAGGCATCCTAGATAAAATTATGATGGAAATCTTTCCATCATAGTAAAAGTTATATGAGGCGACAGATGTTTTCTTAGTAGATGTTTGCATGTCTTTGATTTGAATCGCACACATCGCTTATTACATCAGCGACGTCAGGCTATCATTCTTTCAGCATTACTACAAAAATAATGTTTATTCAACGCAAACATTATGTTGCAGTTCCCAATAAAGTTGCCGGCCAAATTGGCACATGTTAATTCTGAACCCTGTATGCACTTTACTGTGATTCCTGGCAGGTCTCTTCTTTTTAAGGGTCACATCTTTAATGTATAAAAAGGCATGCCAGCTTTATTTTCTTCCGTTCACCCACTTGTCAAAACTAAAGCCTTGCTGGATAGTGCAATGTGCAAACCAGCTGGGAACGGTTAAATCTAGGCATGTTTGTGGTGAAAACGTACACTTTCAAGTTTAAGTTCGAGTTGGCACTGATAATTGAATTGCCTGGCAGGGGTATAATTGGTTTTTTGGATGGTTTGTGTGTATATGTGCGTTTTTGAGATAGAAAGTAAAGGCGGAATAGTATCTGGGGGTTAATGAATGAGAGTAGCAGTGTGCGAAGAAATCTCTTTTTAAAAAGCAGCAGCTGATATTACTATTTGCAAAAACATGGTTATTTTGTCCAGATAGCAAGCTAAGAGTGACCTGAAGAGGTTCAGTAACAGAAAACAGCCACCTCTCGCCCCCTAGTGACAGCATCCAGCACAACACGCTCTCTGTTTTCTCTCTTCACTAGGTCTGGCTTATTTCATTTAAAGGGAGGTTGAAGTTGGAGGAAGGCATCCACTTTGGTATGTTCCATTACATATGTCCAATAAATATTTATATGAATAACATATATGTCAGAGTCAAGGAAGCACCAGAGTTCCCTGCGCGCCTCTTGCTTCTGGTTTTCTGGATGATGAAGATTATCTGATGCTTCCATTGTTCTAAAGTATGTTTTTTATTAAGATTTGTTTAATCCCTGGTCTTCAGTTTTTATACCACTGAGCTCCCAGGACAATTTTCTTTGCCAACTCAGGAGCGAAAAAAGCATTTTTCTCAACTCCCAAGTTAGCAAACATGTCTCTTTTTAAAGATATAGACCAGGTCTCAACAATAGGAAAGGCTAATGGCCTGAGAGCAGTGTGAGAGAGATTCAGGCCAGTTTTTAGACATTTCAATTACACTATAAGACTATTAATTACAGTATGTTCTTTTGCTCCTGTGATCTTACATCCACAGATCCTGTAAATGTGTTTTTATGCCATGTGTTACATTAGAGTTACAAATTATTATTGCAAATGTTGAACATTATTAAAAATGAAAAAAGTATGCATACTTAAGTAGAATTATTACGTGAATAACATGTAAATAATACACTTCTTCATATGTACAAACTAAATGTAATTATTCAGATGCTGCATGTTAATTGCAATAAAACGAAAATGTAATATTGTTTACATTAAATGCAATTAGTTGAATTAAGAAGTGCTTTTTGGTCCATTTAAGTAGGACTTTTTATGTTTAATATGGTGAAAGTGCACTGCAAAACAGTTTTGGGTAAGTTACTTCAAAAAAGTAATCCACTACAAACTACTAATTACTTCTTTACAAATGTAATTTGATTACATTACTGATTACTGCATTTACAAAGTAATCAGATTACTAATTACTTTACTTTCAAGTTACTTTAGATTTTAGATTTAGACGTTTTTGTTAAACTAAAATATATGTGAATGTAATTTCTATTGAAACTTGTATTTGATGTTTTTAAATAAATTTGTTAATGTGCATTTGCAATTATGAAGGACATTTAAAATATCTCAACTTTAAATGTAATATTTAACACATAAAAAAATTGAATCAAATACTTTACATGTGCTGAAAAATTAGTGTATTCTTTAAAGAATGACAAAAGATGTTTGTTTTTTTAGGTAAAACTTTCTTTAAAAAAGCAGTTTTTAAAAGTGCACTTAAGTGTGAATAGAAAAATACTGGTAGTGTAACAATATATATATATATATATATATATATATATATATATATATATTACAGTGTCATTGTACATGTATAAGTAATAACAGTGAATTTGCATAAGCAACTCTAAACCAATACTTAATTGTAACATATAGTCATGAAAGTGTACTGTACATTAATGATATTAATGCCATATTATCTGCAAGTACAGATATTTTAATATATACTTTTTAGATATGAAACACACAAGTGCAAATTCAATACAAGGGTGACTAAAATTATAATTTTTTTGCATGCAATGCAAGTTTTTCAGAAACTCTGAACTGGCACTAACAGAACTTTTCCTCAATCATAAAAGTAACACCCACTCACATTATTGATATAACTCCTTGAGAGAAAAACCGCAGGCCTTGACGTCCCATTCCGCCTGTGCTGTGTGCGGAAGCCATCTGAAGCAGCTTTCTCTCCCCTTTGTGGCTTTGAGACCTGAGCTAATAGAAGGTTTCAGCGCTGGTGGTGTTTGATGAAAGCGAGCGTGAGCAGACAGGGAGCGGATTGTTCATTCGGAGCAGTTGTGTTAAAAGCGTAGGCGCCTTGTGAAGGGCATACGTAAACAGAATGGACTGAAGTGTAAAGAGCTCTAAAGGAGGGTCCCCAGTCAGGCGTCTCATTTCTGTTCCCTCTACATTCTCCATAATTCAGAATCCCTCCATCAACACGTCCTTAATGACTCCGCTCTGCCTCCTACTCGTTTATCTGCCCTCCATCTTTGCGCCAGCTTATATGGCTCTGGGTGTGAGAATTTAAGAGGAATTACTCGGAAAAGTGAGAGAGATGTGCCATAGGTCACGCATATATATATATATATATATATATATATATATATATATATATATATATATATATATATATATATATATATATATATATATATATATATATATATTTTTTTTTTTTTTTTTTTTTTTTTTTTTGAATTCCCTGCATGTCAGCTGATTAATAATAATAATAATAATAATAATAATAATAATAATAATAATAATAATAATAATATACAAATATACAAACATGCATGTGTATATTTTTTAGAAAAATATGTTTTTTTCTTATATATAATGATGACTTAAACAAATCATTCGTTTGAAAACCTTTTATCAAAACCCAATGTATATTCATGCACAATCAGAATGTCTGGATTGAGAACATCTACTGTTTGTCAGTAGGGGTGAATGAACATGTGCTGGAGCTCTATACAGTAAGGCCTCACATCTACAGAGTTCCCATACAGGAGGTAATGATTGCATGTAAAATGATTTTACCCCTCACCACAAATGTACACCAATTAGTGTAAAACACAGCGAAGAATTGCGTTTTAATGGGGTTATGAAAACATGGCTAATGAGCCCACCATCGTACACATTCGTCTCTCAGCACCAGCACACAGATGGCTTCCAGCTCCCCAGTGATCCTCTCACCATCACCATACAGACCTCACCATGACGGAGAGCGCCATCAATCAGCTGTCCACATCATTAAAACACTAACCCAGTCTTGATATAACAGTTTGAGGGAAGGGCAACACCGCTCAGGATTCCTTGAACGTGTGCTGTGCAAACATCAGCTGCAGACATGGGGCGTATTTTGTTGTATTTTGGTTGCGCACAGGTCTCAGTGTAATGTAACGTCTCACTGCAGCCACTAGAGGGAGCGATTGCACAGTTACAAATGCTGGCTGGAGGAAATACTTTATGGAATGGCCTTTTTTATGAGGTTTTAAATGTACATATATACATACATACACACACACACACACACACACACACACACACACACACACACACACACATATATATATATATATATACATATATATATATATATATATATATATATATATATATATATATATATATATATATATATATATATATATATATATATATATATATAATCTGTCACATATTGGTTATATAAAGAACATTTAACATATATGGAATTTTCCATTGTACAAAAAAATCTTTATAGTGGAAAAATATTAATTATACTATGTTCTAAATGTTCTTCACGATAAAAAAATAAGTATAAAACAAAATGTTTATTAAAAGTTTTTTTTTTTTTTTTTTTTTTTTTTTTTTTGCCACACCAAAGTGGTTCTTCTATGGCATCACTTCAAAAATCCCTGTATGGAACCTATATTTTTTTAAACTGTAAACTTTTAAACCCTTTATGTTTATTTCTACCAAGAAAGGGCATTGTGTTCATTAAATATTTGCTTGGTTATGTTCTATACATGATGTTATTGTCCTGTTTCGAAGCACATTTTTTATTATTATTATAAATCTGGTATCTGGTGGCTATAAATTAAATTATGTCGGTTGATAGTTCACAACTCACCAACCTTTTAAAGTTAAATTGTTAAATAATTGCTGTTATATTATATTCATATTAGTATTTCTACACAAACACTTGAATATCAATGGAAAATGCTTCTTGCAGGATGAGTGTGTATTTCCAGCATCCACCAGCAGGGGCAGAGCAGATGGAGTCGTGTTTATCAGTCTATCACTGAATCCTTGGTGCTGCTCACTCACCTCTTACCTTTGGATTACAGATATATCCTATATACACAGAGCATTGTTTATGTTATGTTATTATTGATTATGTAATGTTTAGTTTTATTATTATTATTATATATGATCAGGGTTCTGAGGGTTGCTAAAATGATTAAAAACCATGCTGTTTATTGTAAATAACAATGTTTTATACTTTGTAAGTAGAGAAACAACACAAACGAGTAAAAAATGGGATTTAAATTGAGAAACATTTTGAGTCTCCCCCTCCCTTGCCTCACAGTGCTTTGGTCCAAATGCCTGCTTTCCTCTTTTATATCACCGCGGTTTTCCCGCGGAATTGGGCTACTTTCACACTGTTGCCAAGGGTTGTTTTTCATGTTAACGGGTTGAATCGACCCCAATAACGTGATATTTAGCACGTCCAATGCAAATTTTTACTAGAGGAACCCCGCCTAAAAACATGAATTTAATCCCCCAGAATGCCATTTTCACCAGGGAGTTTTTTTTTCTTCTTCTTCTTTTGCAAAAACCTGGCAACCCTGTGCTTTGTTCATTATTATTATTATTATTATTATTATTATTATTATTATTATTATTATTATCATCATCATTATTATGCTGCAACTTTTAATTATTCATAAGCTGAACAAACCGTTATAGCTTGTTACAGCTATTTTCATAAAACTATTACTAACAACTTATTAAAACTGTATAGTTGTAGTTACCCTATTGTCCTTGGTGTGAACTTGTAGGCTGTGCTTACAGTTTCAATTAGAAAATGTATTTATATATTATTATACCTGGTGACTTTTTTAAGGTACATAACTTAATTTAAAAGTATTGCACAAATATCCATTCAATGTCACACATTTCAGTCAAGTATTTGGTGAATGGATCATGAACTTATGCTTCTATATTCCAGTTGTATATAGTTCAAATATGCATTCTATATCATCTCTGACAGAGAAAGCCTAGTGAATTTTACTTGGATTCATTTGTATTCCCAGCTAAAGTTTAAGGTGACATTTAAACTGGCTTAGGCTGGCCAAACAACGCATTGTTCACATCTGGTTCAGGCCATTTGAAAACTCTGTAATTTGCCAAAAAGAGACTTGGAAGGAAAACAATGTCAGGCGGCATCACTTAGCCGTAATGTATGGGATGAGTCACTGCGAATGTTTAACACTCAACGTATTCCTAAACTCCCATAGTCATCTGATGAATTATTAATGTCCAGCATACTGGCTGGAGTTTGGGTGATTCATCATCTTCAAAGAAGGAGAAAAATAGCTACTGCACAGTAGAGACCACAGCTTTGGTCTACAGTATGTGTCATTCTCTTCACTGGCCCAGAAAGAGAGAAAAAACAGAGAAAAGGATTTCTCCAGTCCGTATTTGATTCCCTTCCTCGTCCTTCAGCAGTGAAAAATAAAAAAGAGCTTTGTCTGATCTTCTCTTTTTCTGGCTGGAGCGAGAGGTCAGACCCTTGCCAGGAAGTCATCAGGAGAAGGGGGCATGCGGTGTGAAGCTACAATGCTGACATTACAGCTCAGCCTGAGAAGAACGCGGCTCTTTCCCATACACACAATGACAATCTCTCAGAGAAGATCCCAGCATGCTGATTCAAGGGTCATTCTGGAGGACAATCTTGTCTCTGTCCTGATCCAGTGCACACGACAATGAGTCCTGGTATTAACAAAGACTCAGCAGCTGGGTCTAAGAGCAACAGTGAGCAGAAGCAGCAGTCACACACAGAGATCGTCTGTTTGCTCAACACAGTAGCCTGAACCTTTGGTATTTCACTGCTTCACCAAAACACTATTCGGTTTTCTTCTAATTGGTCCAGGGCTGAGTGGCCAGACTGTGCATTGTTAGTGGCGCCTTCTATATTCGCTTAATCAAATGATTTGAAATCTCCAATGTGGAAAAACCCACATTCCACTTTAGAAGCACTAATAGCTCATAGAACCCCTGTTAAATCATTGGAATTCTCCATGTGAAATATTTCGTGGCATGCAGAATTTACCGTCACACTGCAGTAGTTTAGCAATTCATGGGTGTGCATATTCCTTGCTTACTATCTTAATGGTCCAGTGTGCAGTGAACCCCAACACAATGTGCTAAAAACTAACAGTGGGCACCTGTTGGGCAGATGTCATTCAACCACATTTTAACCCTTGCTTTCTCTCTTTTTAGACAGAAAAGATAGATAGATTTATCTATTTATCAATATACAGTCATGTTAGGACACCCTATTGAATTCCATGTTTTTTACATAATAAAGAAATAACTGGTTCTGCAGGTCTAAAAATTTGGGAAATAAATCCTCAGATGAACAACAAAACATGATGTATTGCACCGTGTCATTGTTTATTTAACAACAAATGGAAAAGCCATGGGTGACAACATTAGGACACCCTTACTGTTAGCATGAGAATTAAGAAGCGGTCAGGAACTGCTAAGCAAATGCCTTTGATTAACTGATCATCAGCAAGTGTGAGCACCTCTATAAAAGCAGATGTTTTGGCAGTTTGCTGGTCTGGAGCCTTCAGGTGTGTGTTAACAGAATGCCAAGGAGGTAAGGCATCAGCGATGATCTTAGAGAAGCAATTGTTGCTTCCATTAATCTTGGAAGAGTAATAAGGCTATTTCCAATCTGAAGTCCATCATTCTACATTGAGGCAGATTATTCACAAGTAGAAGATATTCAAAACAGACACCAAATCTCCCAGGAGTGACCATCCCTGCAAATGCACCCCAAGATTAGAGTGTGTAATGCTTAGAGAACTGGCAGACAACCCAATAACTTCACTGCAGTCTCCACACGCCTCAGTTAAGATGTTAAATGATTAAATAAATGACAGTACAGTTAGCAAAATATGGGACAAGTATGGCATGTTTGGAAGGCTAAAACAGCACAGTTTAGGTTTGCAAGGTTGCATCAACAAACCATAAGACTTCTAGGACAATGACCAAATGATGAGACCAAAGTGGAGATGTTAGGCCGTAATGCACAGTACCACATTTGATGAAAACCTAAAGAGCATATCAGCACAAACACCTCATACAGAATTCCACCTCACACATGCTGGTGGAGGACTGATGATTTTGGGCTTGTCTTGTAGCCATGTGACCTGGGCACCTAATAGTATATTGTAGAGTCCAATGTGAAGACATCCATCCAACAGCTAAAGCTTGGCCCAGATTGGGTGATGCAACAGGACAATGATCCCAAGCACACCAGCAAATCTAAAACAGAACGGCTGAAAAGAATCAAGGTTCTACAATAGCCCAGTCATAGTCCAGACCACATCCTGACTGAAATCATGTGGTGAGAGCTGTGTATAGACAAATACCCAAAAACCTCAATAAACTGGAGCAACGCCGTAAAGAAGAGTGGGACAAAATTCTTCCAGAACGATGTGAGAGACTGATAAAGTCATACAGAAAATTATTACTTCAACTAATTGCTGCTAAAAGTGGATCTACAGGCAACTGAATCACAGGGGGTCAACTTTATCACACAATGCTTTTCCATCTTGCCTTTATTTTTGTTAATCAAATAATGAAACGGTATGATATATAATGTGATATTGTTCATCTGAGGCCTTATTTCCAAATTTATTATTTTTTTATTATCTCCTGATACAGAATGGAGTTCAATAGGGTGTCCTAACTTATATATATATTTGTCAGTTTCAGTAGTTGTTGTACACAATAAAACTCAATTAAATATATATTTTTTGTGTTAACTATCATCATTTATATACCATAACATATTTCAGGGTCAAGGAGATACATTTCCAGTCTTACAGTGTTCTACATGTGGCCTACATTTGATCTAGAGATCAAAGCTAGATTTATAATTTTTTTTTATAATGTTTCATATTTTTATATATTGCAATATCGCATTCTTTTGAGCATTTTAAATTATGTTTCTTGCTGAGGTTTATTCATATGAGTTATATGTGTTCTAACAAATCAAGATTTTTTATAATATGACATAATATGAATGCATTTATTGACTGAAAGATCTATCTATCTATCTATCTATCTATCTATCTATCTATCTATCTATCTATCTATCTATCTATCTATCTATCTATCTATCTATCTATCTATCTATCTATCTATCTATCTATCTATCTATCTATCTATCTATCTATCTATCTATCAATGCCACTGTTTATAGGCTATATTTTTAAAATCGGATTTTAAATGTATATATTTATTAAAAAAGCAAACACATATTAGTAAAAAAAAATATATACATTTTGTAACATTTGTTAGCATATATATATACACACACACACACACACACACACACACACACACACACACACACACACACACATACATACACCATAAAAAAAAAAAAAAAAAAAAAAAAAAAAAAAAATATATATATATATATATATATATATATATATATACATATATATATATATATATATATATATATATATATATATATATATATATTTATATTTAGGAATGTATTTTTTGCTTTATGTGAATGTTTTACAAAGGAAATTTCCACTTTATTATAAACTTTTTGTGGAAGTGTACTTCACTACATTTTAAAGACAAAACTGATATTTTGATATGTTAACTCGGTAACATCATGTGTCCAAGTCAATTTCAATGAAGCTATTTTTTACTATGGATTATGCCACACTTCTACAGAGACAGACTATAGACTAATCAAAATGTACTTTTATCAGGTTACAATCAGGTACTTCAGACGAATACGAATACGATTTTTTTTTTTTTTTATAAAAGGATATACAAGGAGCAGTATGTCAATTATTGTGGTACAAGCAAAAATAAATAGACAACTGTATAAACAAACGCGGCTCTACGAACACCAGTGGTCCTCTCATAAGGACAGCAGTGCGCACGAGAGTACAGAGAGCTGTCGTACTGAGATGCTGCGTAATGTCAGAGCGCGGCGCACTGCGCAGTCGGGTTTGAGCAGCAATGAGCGATACTCTGAAGGGAAGCTCGGCGTGCCAAAGCAGGCGGAGTCGGAAACGCGAAAGCCCAGCGCTCCTTCTACTCCCTCCCCCGGCGGAGGTGTAAACGATCGTGGTGGAGCAGCTCAGCTCAGGGAGCCGCCGTGATCGACTGCCCCAGAAAAGCGTTGCGTTATCCGGACGGAGATCCAGCCGCCAGTCGCTCGTCCCGTTGTTCTTGCATTTAAGCGCTGGTGTGACATTACACGAGCTCTTCCCTTTCTTCTCAAATAGAGGACGAATTCCCCCAGTCGCCCGAGGAATATCTCCCAGGATATCTACCCCAGAAATGGACGGTTTCGCCGGTAGTTTAGGTGAGTGCGTCTGTCTGTCTGTGCGCTGAAATGTTGACTATTAATAGATGCGTCTTCTGCAGACATGGCGAATATAGACGCATGTATGGAATGTGTGTTTGTGTGAGTGTGTGTGTGTGCGTGCGCGCGTGTGTGTCAGCTGTATAGCCACGCTCCTCTGACACTGCATTCGTGGGCAAAAGGCTACACTGAGTTGTGTCAAGAGACTCACGGTGGCCGTATATCTTTACCCTGCTGTTTATTTCCGTTGTTAAACCCTGCAGTGACATGTCACTGCAAAATGCTCTGAACTCACAACACACTGCAGCTCACGCTTTAGACAGGATTTGCATTTCCTGAAGGAAGTGCCGGTGTTTACTTGCAATGCAACAAAAGGACAGTGTTAAACTTACAGGTAGTTTATTCTTAAAGGTTCTGTGTCGGTGTAAATGAAATCCCTCCGCTGTTATGACACCAGATCGCGTCTGATTTTCTTTTGTCAGTGCACTTGAATCACAATGTGAATACTATCCACCCTGTCTGTCCTAAATAGTATTGAAAATTACTAATATCACATGGAATTTAGGATGGATAGTATGCATGACGCAGGCATAGGTTAATTGGTTTGCAATGTAACGCGGCAAAGATGCTACCGTATGTGACCCTGGAACACAAAACCAGTCATAAATCGCTGGGGTGTATCTGTAGAAATAGCCAACAATACATTGTATGGATCAAAATTAGTTATTAATTCCTAAAATCATCAGGATATGAAGTAAACATCTTGTTCCATTAAGATATTTTGATAATTTCCTACTGTAAGGCCTATTTAAAAACTTATTTTTTGTTTAATAATATGCATTTCTAAGAACTTCATCTGGACAACTTTAAAGGCGATTTTCTCAGTATTTTGATCATTTTGCACACTCCGATCCTAGATTTTCAAATAGCTGTATCTCAGGCAAATTTTGTCATATCATGTCATGCATCAATGGAAAGCTTATTTATTCAACTTTACACATTGATGTATTCACACTTATGACTGGTTTTGTGGTCCAGGGTCACACATATTTATGTAAATTGTAATTGGAAGTCACAATGATAATGCAAATAAATTCAAGAATGGAGACCAATCGCAAGCCCGTATGCAAATTCTTGTAAGAAATCGACTTGGTTAGATTTTGAATAGCGAACATTCTAGTCACAAATTCAAATTTCACTCTTAAATAATTACAAATATATGGTTTATAAAACAAAAACAGCACCCTATAGCTTAAACTATCCATGTTGCTAAATGAGGACTACAACCACAAGAATGTGAGTTGATGCTTGACAAAGCAGACATCTGTTGCAGCAACTTATTTTTATCTATTATTATAATTTTTTTTTTTTTTTTTTTTTTTTTTTACAAATAACAGCAAATTCAAATTACTGTGGGTAATTTATATTTTTGAACAAAACATAAAAGGAATATTAACCTAGTGAATCCAAAGAAACAATTCTTCAGGAAACCAGTGGCAGATTGGGTTGCTCTGTTAGGTAATGCCACAATTCAACAGCTAGGATAGAATAGCATTAATGGAGCAGTGCAGGCTGTGTGATCGTGATGTTGGTGGTTTTAGAGCTCTGTCAGTGCAAATTATTTGGTCAGATAACAGTCCATGCCAGAGGCACAGGAGGCCACAGAAATGTATTTATTGTGTTTATGAAGGGTCCACTTGAGGTTTGTGAGTGTGCAGAATGCAGATGTGTTGATGTACTGTGTGTGTGTTTGTGTGTCTGTCAGACATGTCAGATGGGTTGCTGGAGGTTAAGGGGTTTTTCCGATAGATAAGTCTGAAGGGTCTACAAGTGTAATTGCATAATGGATTGAATGTGATTTAACACAGAGAATGACATGACCAGCTTTTATTGGTCCTCATAAACCACTTGCATGTGTGCTGGAGCAAACTATTTGTGTAACTAATATTACAAGGCCTTTTTTGTTGCATAATTTTCCTTATAGTATGGACTCTTTTTCACATTTCTGGGTTTCTCTCAAGCGGAAGTAGTCAAACACTGTTAAACCTATATAGCAGTGAATGGTAGACTACATCGAATATATGTTTCCATTCCCAGTTGATCAAATGGCAAAAAAAAAAAAAAAAAAAAACTCCACAATAGTGTTTTCACGACAGAATTGTTTGATAATGGCATTCAGATGAATTACATTTACTGTTTCTCCCTCTGTATTAGAAACCCCCTCACAGCAGAGTAGCTTTTTTAATTTGATGCAAAGTTCATATAATGCAAACTAGTATAGTGTTAAAAATGTCTGTACATAAAAAAACAAGTCTGTAGAAAGGGGCCATTTACTACTTACATAATAATATATGTAAAATGTATAAATATTACTGAATACTTAATTTATTAATATATATATATATATATATATATATATATATATATATATATATATATATATATTATATATATATATATATATATATATATAATATAATTATATTAATTTAATTTTTATAAATGAAATTAATATATTAATGTAAAATTAATCCAGTTATATAATATAAAGTTAATTAATATTCAGTTAATATAATCACATGTAAAAAAATAAATATAATCATGTTATTAATTGCCTTTTTAGTGTTTTAAGGTAACATGGTGTATTAATAATTAAGAATGTTTAAGAAGCCACACAATCTCACAGAAGGATTATTTTAAATGCTCGACTGATGTTATGAAGTGAATTTGCAGTTAAAATATGTTATTAATTTTCATGTGCTCTCAGATGGAGCAGCACTTACTACACAGAGCTATAGTTCACTGAGAAGATAGTCATTATCGTGAACGATTTTGTCAAATTTCATAATCATAAAATTTGCGATTACAAACGCGATTTTGCATAGCTTGCCAGAGAACTATGGCTCTGTCTTTGACCCCCTGCCAAATGATTACCCCCCTAGTATTGGTAGGTTTAGGAGTAGGTTTGGGGGAGGGTTAGGATTAGGGGTGGGGTTAGGATTAGGAAATCAGGTAGCGATTTGAAAGAGGGGGGTAATAATTTGGCAGGGGGTCAAAATTGGATTTGAAATTTCGATTAATCATGCTGCCTTAGTTGAAGTGCTTCATTTTAATGTAACAGTGTAAAGCTGTGTGGGACTTTGCCCTGTAATTGTTGACTTGAGAGTGGCTGCTTGAACATCCTGTCATATAACGGCTGATCAATGAAATCCTGTGCTGATTATATAACTTGATTCTGTTGCTTGGTTACACTCGGATGAGGATTGAGCGCTCCGATTGTCCTGCTCTGAGTTACCGTGGTGATGTCGCAGTGTCTGGCAGGGATGCGATATAAAGTAAAGGACCAGTTAACTAAATAGAGAAAACTGTCAGACTTTACGTTATTGCCATTACGCTGCGGTCTGACTTATTGGATGTGACTTCTGCTGAACTGCAGCGTTTGTGTATGTATGTGTGTGAGAGTGTGTGTTGTAGTCTCTGTCCTGCAATGCCCCTATCATTCCTTACTAATGTCTTCTACTTTCTTTTAAGCTTTTTATTATTATTATTATTATTTTATCTATAAAGAAGCGAATTTTTATCAAACCACATTATCTAAATTTAATTTACCAGTCAAATTAAATCTAGTTTTGGCTTCCTTTACTTTGTACTGGCTTTGATTTCTCCGAAACTGCTTTTCCAAAGACAAAGGTGAAGGTTTCATACTCAAAAGTGCACTAAACGTGTATAAAACCAGACCTAGTATCAGTTTTGCACCGCAGGGACATCCGTCAGAGACAGACCGCACTATCAGCCACATGCAACCTTGTCACCTCCGTCTCTGCGTCACACAAGGCAGCGGCAGAGATTAAACTCGAAGTTTTCGGTATGACGTGCTGGCCCGTTTTACTCACTTTGGTTCTTGGAAGATCTAAATGTGGTTTTTGACAATGTCAAATGTGGTTTTGGTCATGACGACAGTGAAGCAAAACTTGCACAGCTAAGCTTCAAAAAATGTGCGCATGTAATAGAAAGCGGACTGATTTCTTTGCATGAAACCTGTGATAAGGGTGTGATAAAAGTCTTAAAAATACCACCTCAGTGCTAGTGTACTTTGTATTAATGCTCCTTTTGGAAAACTTCAAATCTATTTTCAAGAAAAGCTTAATTTTAATGACTCGTGAATAAAAATGTTGTGTCATGTCATGTGGTTATTACTTAATAGTTTAACCATTAAGTAAAATGGTGTAACACCTTCAATACATGTGAGTAAACCTTGTTAAAAAATAAATAAATAAAAATATTTGGTGGTATTTTTTTATATATATATATATATATATATATATATAAATTATTTGTAAAATTAATAAATAAAATAATTGATGCCAAATAATTTTCAAGAATTTGTTTTTAATTTATTTAATGCAATTTTCCTTGTATTCAGATCTACCCAATCAAAACAGACTCAAATTTACATTTTGGGTTGCGACCCTTCAGCTAAGATCTAGTGTTGTTAGGTCTCTGAGTTATGTGCTCTTACGAGTGTAGGTCAGTAGGTTGGCCTGTGAGCGGTGTGCTGCCTTTTAAGGCATGTGCATGTGTTATGTTGATGTGTAAAAGACACTGAAGCAGGGAGCCTGATGGAGGTGTAGGGTCTTGCTCATGGCTCCAGTATTCTTAAAGGTCTCCATGTAGGCCTCAAGTGTAAACTGTGCCGAGATGGCGCCAGTTTTCGCTCTGCACCCAATCATCTGCCCAACTGTCAAGCTTAACATAAAAATAGCAGCCGCCCCCGTTCCTCCCGTCGCCAGGTGCATTCCCCACCTCTATTGCTCAATCCCAGGCCTCTGTGGGGCCGTGTGTGGGTTATTCAGCTGTAGTGCAGGGACTGAAAGCTCAGGGTGGATAACCATATAGCTGCTGGTTTAAGCCCTGTATGGAGCGAGCTTTCCACAGGGGCGGTGAACTTCACACTTATAGCAAGCAATTCATAGTGAAAACATAGCCTGAAGCTGTTTGATTTTTTTTTTATAGTTACTGATTTCCTGTGATGCAGTGTAGGTTTATCCATTGATGCAACAAAGTTTTTGGTATATATATATATATATATATATATATATATATATATATATATATATATATATATATATATATATATATATATATATATATACATATATATACACACACATACACACATACACACATGCAATTCTGAAAAGAAAGGTCAAAATTGCGAGATGTCCCCTCAGAATCTCTTTATTCTGAAGGAAAATGTCTGATACATTACCAGATCTTTTACAGATTTAATAATTAATTTTTTTTTTTTTCTCACCAGAATTCTCCTTCAGTATTTGATCAGAAGGATAGGGATATTGTTAGAGTTGGGCGATATGAGTAATTTTATTTATATATACACACACACATGAACCGAACCGTGGCTTTAAAACCGAGGTATGTACCGAACCGTGATTTTTGCGTACCGTTACACCCCTAATATATATATATATATATATATTACGGCTGTCAGTCAATTAAATTTTTTTATTAATCATATTAATTCATACTTCTTCAATCAATCTGATTTATCTGATTAATCACAAAATCAATTTGACTGTCAAAATAGCCACAAAAGATCATTTAAAGCTATTTTCATGTTACATGAGAAAGTATCAACTAGACAGTGGTGTATAAAGTACCTGAAAGTCATACTTAAGTAAAAGTACAGATATCTCACTAGAAAATTACTTTGGTAGAAGTTGAACTACCAAAAGTCCAGTGTTTTGTGACCTTAGGGAGCATAATGGATTGTAGCGTGGTATAAGGCCAGTTAGGTATGCAGGAGCTAAACCATTTACGGCTTTATAGGTAAGTAATAATAACATATATGTTCATATACAGCTTGAGTATCAAGATTGTGTTCAGTTTTAACTATTTCTACCATTTTGTATTTTTGGGTAAGAATAAGCAGCAATTCATCCGGTCAAAATGTTAAATTAAAACCACCAGTAGGTGACAGCAAGTGAATGATTCAACCGATTCATGCAAACGACTGATTCATTTAGAAACAAAGCATTTGAGTGTTAATGATGAGTGAAACAATGAATCAATTATTCATCCGAATTGTTCAAAAATCAGATTCATTCAATATGTAAACACAGATCCATCACTCAGAGACATGAAACATGATTTTTGTTTGAAACTATCGTTGGCAAAATCGTTGAAGTATTTTTATTTCATTACATTACACCTCTGCAAGTAGACATTATAACTTGTAGCTTTAGAAATATTATTAAATAATAAATATATATTTGTTGTTGATGCTTTAAAATTAATGTGTTTTTGACCCTTTTGGCCTTCCATAGGAAAACGGTACTGTGCTCATAGCGCTTGTTCTTCAATTGCATGCACAAAGGTGCCAGCGTGCACTGTAGCCTGTATCATTTCATATCAAATATCAAAAAAATAAACTGTGCATGCAATGTAATGGTAAGTTAAGTCATGAAGTTGCCAAAAAGAAAAATTAAAGCTGCCTTAAAACTTTGCATGCATGACATATATTTTATATGTGTGACATTTAAATAACATGTCTGTGAAATGGTTTTCAAAACTGTCCTGGAGCAGCCCAGCACTGTCTCCCTCATCTAACACACCCCATTCAACTCGTCAGCTCATTAGTAGAGACTTTAAGACCTGAAGTAGGTCATAAAAGATATAGAGATTTGAGGGAAAATACAAGAATACAAAATACAAGATCCGCGTCATGTTCAGCAGCGGAAGAAATAGCAGCCAAAACAATCTAATAACTAGCTGCTGTGATGTCTGCTAATCAAAGAAAAAAAAAAAGAGGAAATCAATAACTTTTATAAATTTAAATAGCAGGACCATATGGGTTTTTGAAAAATGTCTCTTTTGAAGTTTGTAAAAGTACTTATCCTTAAATGTAAACCGTCTGCAAAGTTGTTAATTAAAAATGTGCATGATAAATAAATGTCTCTCAAAAGAGAGTCAATTCTGAATTGCCTTAACGAGTTGTCATATTTTCAAATCTTTTGCCGGTTACCCCTTGAAATACAAACACTCTGACCTGCCAACAAACACTTCCGCCAGTTAGTGTGTTTACATCATGCTGAGAAGACACTGTTTTCTGTGCAGTGAAAGCAAGTTGTTTTGCTTTCATTGCTGAAAGATGATGATGTGAAGAATCAGTAGTTCAAATTTATATTTTCCAAGATCCACAGCATACAATTCCATCCATTTGTTGTGTGCTCGTTATTTGACTGAGGACTGCTTCTCTAATCTTGCCTTTTATCTTCATTGGTTTATAATCTTTATTTGGACCTGTAAGTACGAATGAAACGTTATGTGTACATTTTCAACTGAGTGCTCAAAATAGCTAGTTCTTTGTGCTAATATGTGATGCAAGCCGATACCTAGTGCAGCTTTAGTCTTACTGAAATAGTTCTGATAATTTTCTGTGAACCCACTATTTCCTAAGAATGTGTCAATTAAAGGTGGGGTATGTATTTTTTTTTTTCAAAAACGCAGAGTTCCAAAAAACAAACTTGTAGCCAATCAGCAGAAGGGGCGTGTCTATTTATGATGTGGAGGAGAGAGAGCACTCAGTGCACATGATGGACATTAGCCGAGCCGAGAGACGGCAGAAAGATAGAGATGGCGGATAAGAAAAAAGAGAAAAACATCTGCAGAACAAAAGAAGGCTTACGATAAGGCAACAAGTAGGACCTGTGTAAATTTTGGATCAGCTTTCCAGTGCTGGAGAGAACTCACAAAGCCGAAGTTTACTGACAAGCTATACAATATCACGTTCAAAATCTCAGGGGAATCGTCTGCTATTATGAACGTCATATTGCGTATCTATTTAATGAAATTCAGCTCTGTGTAGGAAATGCTGCTCCATCTGAAAGAACGTGATAGAGATCAACTACTAATCACAGAACCGGCTTTACTGACGAGATGCACATGACAATGGCATGTGATTAATTGCACAGCCCTACTGTTGAGTTCTTTATTGAAGCTACAGTAGATGCACCAGTGTGCTGGCTTAGGTTTGGGATTCAAGGAAACGTTACAGCGTGTCTTTTGTGTGCTCAGTTTTCCTCCGTGTTTGTGAAAATCCCAAAAGGTCAGATGCAAATACATTATAATTTCAGTAGATAAACACAATGTAACCTCTGTGAAAGCTGTAGTGGGATGTGAAAACCATATCGTTGTTGAAAACCCTGACTTATGTTGGTTTAGGGTGAACGGGTCTCCAGCATCGCTCATGATTCATTTGCAGTGTGCCAAACTGGGTTTTATGCGCGAGTTTGTTTTGGAAGTATCTGATTGTTTTGACTCTAAATGACCTGTGATGTGGTTTTCATGTGGTTGTGATTGAATATGGCAGTTGTTAATGTTAAAATGTGTGTGTGTGTGTGTGTGTGTGTGTGTGTGTATTTGTATGCTGAGTTGCACTTGGAAAGACAAGCTGAGGATCAGATTTCAAAATTCCTTCTTTGAAAGAAATAAGACGGAGGGAAGCAGGAGACAGACGGACACAGAGAGAGAAAGAGCAAAGGGAGGGAGAGATCCGGAAAGGGACACACGTGTACCCGAACGCTTCCAGATGCTGGAATGTTGCCTCCCAGCTTTTCACATTCCTCATTCCCTTCTTCCCTCAAAACAATGGATGAGATTACAGCTGGAGCGAGAAGAGAAATGTGTGTGTGTGAGGACAGACAGATGAAGTCTGATGAATTGCAGAGCTGCTGATGCTGATGTCCACAGATTCCAGAATATATGCACATCCTTATTTTGTGCTGCACACTAGATCCAAAACACTCACACTCAAGTGCTGAACATGAGTAAACACTGCCTTTGGTGGGTTAGTGAACTAAAGGAGTCGGCAGGTAACTGTTTACACACATGAGAAGTAGAAATAATGCAACTTACAGTTTGGCCGGATCAATTTTAGTGTGTGAATTTGTCTGCAAGGGAAGATCTTGGGCCACTGGCTGCTGTATGTAAACATCACTACAGTGTCACCGCCTTTACTTTGAGCGGTTTCTCAGAACGGGACAATTGTATGGACAGTGAAAGAGTGTCTTTTCAAAGAAGCCCACTTTGTCTGTCATCTATGTTTGTTTCATTTCTGTTAATTGCCTGTAAACTCCACTGAATTTCCTCTAGGGTTCTCTCGGGAAAACAGGAAGTAGTATGATTAGTCAACAACAACCTCTGTCCTGGTTTTTGATCAGGAAAACACATGCAGGCAAGTGAGCTGAATGATGTGCAGTATTTTAATGTTGCCATTAGGGCTGGGCAGTATAGCTTAAAATATAATATCTTGATTAAATATTACATATTGAAAACTTTACTATTTTGATGTTCATGTGTTTGTTTGATACTTTTTTTTTTTTTCAATCATAGGAGGCATCATTTCAATCAAACTTACAGTTTTAGATAGTAACTTAACAAAGTTAAATATAGCAAATATTGAATTAAAATCAATTTCAATTTTCTTAAAATAAAAAATAAAAATCACTATTTCACACTTTTTCACAAAATTTTCAATCAGACAGGGTTGCTATGATTTAATAAAATTCAGTTTTTTTTACAAGACTCTTATGCTCACCAAGGCTGCATTTATTTGAACAAAAATATTGTAAAAAGTAATAATATTATAGTTTAATGTAACTTTTCTCTTTTTAAAGGTAATTTATTCCTGTGATAGCTAAACTGAAAGCTTTAAGATACATTTATTGTTATTGTCAACACACTATTTGTTCTACTTAATATTTTTGTGTAAACGAAACAGTGCTACTTTTTTCAGGATTTTCTAATTAATCGATAGTTCAAACCAACAGCATTATGCACATGCATATAAACTATTAATATATTATTTATTAAAATATTAATGCTTTAAAAATGCAAATATGACACTTATGAATCATTTAAAATTTTTTCTTAAAAGAGTTTGAACGGATTCACAGAAATCCATGAAATGTAACCTTCTGCAGATTTTAATAACAGCGAAAATAACTTAAAATGCTCCGTCATATTTGATTGTACATGTAAGAGATATACAGCATTTAAACCTGTAAAGATCTACTTTTATTTGTGTACACTCACAATTTCAACAAAACATTGTGCTTTTATGAAATCAAGAAAATATATAGGGTGCGCTTTCAGCCGTCTCATTCTCCTCGCATATCTGTTTGTCACGAAAATGAACTGAAACTCAACGAATAGTCGATACACAGACATGAGAGACAGATCGATAGAAAGCATAAGACTGATTTGGATACTGACACATTTTCTTGTCACATTTATCTTAGCGCTTATCTAAGATATCTCTTAAAATCATGACAATATTTATGTGATTGCTTAATTCTGTGATCAGCGTCATTGTAAATAAGTTGTGAGCGTTTTAAATGTCATGCCCTAGCTGTCATGTTTATTCTGGAAGCTCATGCACAGAAAGTCTATTGAACACACAAGGCTTGATTGACTGATTTAATAATGCAGGCCCTGGAGCCAGCAGCCATGACATTTAGGACAGAATCAAGTGGAATCAACTAATCTGAGATCTGTTTTTGCACTGATTCCCCCGAGTGGGAAAAAGAGCAAGAGAATGGGCCACAGGAGGACAGTGCTTGTGGACATAAGGGGCCAGATTTTGTGTTGGCTGTACTCTCTAACCTTAATCAGAATTAATCAGGATTAATCAGGATGTGCTGCCGTCCCCCGCGTGTGTGTGTGTGCGCGTGTGTGCGTGTGTGTGTGTGAGAAAGAAAACAAGTCAGGGTTGTTATCTGAGGGTGGAGATAAATCCATATGTATGGTAGAACAGCATGTAGTCTGAAGTGGTTCAGGATGGATTAAGTTAATGACTGGCTTGGACACAGATCTTGGATGAGGTTTCAAGCACCCTTTCTCCACTCATGAAACCCAGTCAGAGTTTTTAGCCACACGTATTGAGTTCAAGATGCACATGGTTATGAAAAATACCATCTGGGTCATGTGTGATGTGGTTATGACTCTATAAATGGTCCATAAACCATGAGGTGCACTAAATCATGTGTGTTAGGATAAACAGCACGTTTGGCAAGTTGTGGATTCAAAGTTGTAGTTGTTTATAGTGTTGGTTGTCTTTACAAACCCATCATGTGCTCACACACAAACACAAGACAGGTGTGAGCTCAGCGGGAGCTGGATCAGTATCAAATGTACTGCTATAGATGTGCTAGATTATCTGCTCACAGGCTCTTTTCAATTAGCTTGCCTTCATAAGTCAATGGCTCATAGATCAGGTGTCCTCTTCTAGTTATTTGTGTGTGTTTGTGTACACCAGAAGACTGTAATATTAGTTTAACATGGCAAAATAATTTTTGAAACTCTGCATACATTCTTTACACACCTGTAATTTGTATTTAATTCTTATTTTGTGTCTATCAAAGGCAACAGTGTTTGGCCAGTATGATTTATAAATTATATAAACCTAATATATACAATTTAAATATATGCACATTATCAATCAAACATTTGAAGTTGGATCTTTTTTATTTATATTTTAAAATAAGTCTCTTATGCTCGACAAGGCTGCATTTATAAAAAAAAAATACAGTAAATTGCTGTTATTAAATTATATATATATATATATATATATATATATATATATATATATATATATATATATATATATATTACTATTTAATTTATTCCTCTGATGCAAAGCTGAATTTTCAGCTTCATTACTCTAGTCTTCACTGTCACATGCTAAAATGCTGAAAATGCTGATTTACTGCTCAAGAAACATTTCTTGCTATTCTCAATGTTGAAGAGTTGTGCTACTTAATATTTCTGATTTTCCAGGATTCTTTGAATAGAAAAGAACAGCATTTATCTGACAGAAATATTTGTAACATTATAATGTCTTCACTGTCACTGTTTCGGTTAATTGAATGTGAATTTGCAGAATTAAAGTATTACTTTCTTTACAAAATTTGTATTATACATTTATAACATGGTATATCATGGAATTTGGCAAGTTTTGGATGATTGAAATTAAATCCAAGCTGTCAGTAGGCTACATCTACAAATATTACAAATAACAATATAGTATAGGAGCTCATTGTGCTGCTGTGGTTTTTATTTTTAGCAGTTTTGTCACCTGTAAATCACAAATGTGCAACGTCTGTCATTTTCTGCCATCATACGCCTCCACGTTATTCTCCTGAAATGCTAACCTTACCACACGCCGGCCGCAGTCACCTACCTACGCACACAAGTGGATACACGAAACACTGAGTTCAGCTGCCTTGTAAACACACAAGGCTGGACTCTACAATTAAGCTAAACAAAATCAGCTAGTGTGATTAAACCACAGAAACTGTGATTTAATTAAATAAACTAAGTCTGCTGTCTACATACTCGGATCATGTGTGGCGCTTATGGTGTTTCCAGAAATGTCCATAATTCACAGTTCAAATCACAATATTTGGCCAAATTGCACAGTTAACTCTTCCTCAGAAAAAAAGAAAAGAAAAAAAAAGTTATATTTCTTTCTCTTATTGGTTTTTCTGGATTACCAAAAAGATCTACATGGTTGTTTTACTGGAAAACAGTCACGTTCATGTGGGTTTTGAGGGAGGACATTTGCGCACTCTGAGGTCAGTCAGCGCAGTGACACTGCAGATTTTACGCTCTGTATACACATGTGTCTGTCTGACGGCCTCATTCCGTCTCCGCAGTGCAGCAGAACCCAGTGATGACTCTGCATTTTCACTCAGGAGAGCTGGGTATTTAAAGGCAGGCCACTGCGGTCCTTCCAACTTTCTCTGGTAGTTTT
This sequence comes from Carassius auratus, assembly GCF_003368295.1. NCBI lineage: Eukaryota > Metazoa > Chordata > Actinopteri > Cypriniformes > Cyprinidae > Carassius > Carassius auratus. The sequence continues at coordinate 16,627,125 of NC_039280.1, read as the reverse complement.
CCACAGCATCCAGCTCAAACATGGCTGGTAAAAGGATTTCCATGCTGACCAGGTGCACAGCAGCACTAGGTGCTCACAGTTTGTTCCATCAGAAGCTTTGCAGAATTTGTGTGAGGAACAAACAGGGGGCGCTGCAGATATTTAGACAACCAGATTTGAGGCTGAGGAGGGAATTGTACAGTAGTGTGTTTTAAAGTTGTTTCTTTGTGTTCATTAAACATACATTTTCAGAATATGAACTCATAAAAGGTGCAATAAATAATACATTTACACCTACTGAATAATGCATATAGTCAAATAATTTTAAAGTACATTCAATTGGAATACAGTTATTTTAAATTGTAAAAATATTTCACTGTATTTTTGATCAAATGTAGTCTTAATGGGCATAAAAGACTTATTTCACAAAAGTCTTGCTAGTCATATGGATACCTACTGTTGACAAAGTCATGTGGAAGTTTAGTTATCACAATATAAATATTTAATGTTGAATATATCGCACCGTTTTCAACAATGATTCAGTATCCTATTGTGATTTTATAATGAGACCTAGATCAGTTTCTAAGCCCATTTACAATGTGAATACAATCAAAGCTCGGCTCATTTCTTCTTCACTTGACTTTTGGGTCATCGGAAAGAGGTTTGAGTTCTTTTAAAGAAGAATAAATGACTTAAACAGCATTTTTTCTAATGGCAGAACTTTTTTTTTTTTTTTTTTTGAAGCCCCATGCTCGTGATAGGTGACATTATAGCGTCCAGATGCACAAACAAAACATGTTTAGTGCACCTGGAATCTAGTAAACACTATGAGTGTTCAGCATCACACAGAGAGGCATTCAATATTCAGCTCTAGAGAGAAGTCATTAGGACCTAAATTACCCTCTTAGGGGCTTTTAAGTAATGGAGATCACTTGTAATGAAGCATTTGGAGGAAGACGTCTCAGTGCTGTTTTTGCAGGATAAACAGTTATTTCTGTGGTAATTGTACATCTCCAGTGAGCTGCTACAGACTGATCATTGTGAGCCCGTGCATGGACTGTTTGGAACAGTGTGGTTGGGGTTTGCTGTTGGAAGCGTTTTACTCCTATAGTGCCCATTAATTCCTGTAAGTACCACACTGGGGTTTGAGTGAATGTACTTCCCCTAACATTTCATTTTGATCTTGCTTGAATAAATTTGAAAGCTTGCGTAAGCACTTGAAGCTAAATGGCAACCGAGTTAAAGTGAGTTAAAGAGGAGAAGCAGATGTAAAAAGAAAGTGTAAATAAGAGAAATATGTGAAGACATATGGAAACATAGAAAAAGAAAGTAAGAAACAAGATGAATAGCAACATAAACGGTTGTTTTGATGTTTTTTTTTTTTTTTTAATCTGTATCTAAATTGCTCTCTTCTGCCAAACAGTGCTGTGCGATTAAGAAAGATTTAATAAGTTAGGGCAGTTTTTTGTTGTTGTTGTTTATTTTTTTTTTTGGGTGAACTGTCCTTGTAAAGCGATAGTTCACCCAAAAATGAAAATTATGTCATTAATTACTCATCCTCATGTCGTTTCAAACCCGTAAGACCTTCGTTCATCTAAGGAAAGCAAATGAAGATATTTTTAATGAAATCCAAGAGCTTTCTGACCCTGCATATACAGCAACACAACTGACACGTTTAAGATCCAGAAAGGTAGTAAGGAGATCGTTAATACAGTCCAAGTTAAATCAGTGTTTCAACCAAATTTATTTTTAAACTTTGAGAACTTTTTGCGTGCAAAGACAACATCAATAATGACTTTAGTCAGGGTCAGAAATCTCTCGGATTTCAGCAAGATGAATCGAGGTCTTATAGGTTTGGAACGACGTGAGGGTGAGTAAATAATGACACAATTTTTGGGTAAACCACTCCTTTAAGAATTAAGTCAGTATGTTTGTCATCTCTAGCCTACTTTTGTAGGCTAAAAAAAGAAAAAAAAAAGTATGTATCCCATGAGGCCATTGGAGAGGATTCATGAATGACAGGTAAGCGACCCAAGTAGGTCACATGACAAACACATGTCATGGGTGTGTGTCGCTCAAACATACACTTTGCACTCGATTACAAAACATTTAAAGCTAAACTGTTTAAGATATCTGATGGATGAGCTCATTTTGGTTGGATTAATTTATTTAATTATGTGCTGTCAAATATGATAAAACATCCTGATGATGCCTTTAAATATGTATATGAAAAAAAATGTAAACACACATTTATTCTGATCTGTACTTATTTAAAAAAAAAATATATATATATATATATAAAAAAATATATATATATATATATATATATATATATATATATATATATATATATATATATATATATATATATATATATATATATATATATATATTTATATGTGTATGTTTTTAATGATAGAACACTTTTTGCTGACTAGGTAAAACCTAATGGTAAAACCTAATTATGAAAACCTATTTATCTTTTGGGGGCTGAACTGATCCTTCTTTATTCTTTATGGTTCTTTATCAATTGTAGTATCTATTCAGACAGCCTGTGATTTTGTATGCAGTGTGTGATCCAAACCTCCGTAGCAGAAACAGAATAGGATGGAAAGACAAGCAAAGTTCTTGAAGCCAGTTTGTTTTCCGAATAAATACTAAATACTTTAATTTAAAGAGTGCATTAAAATGATCACAATATTCAAGAGTAATCCTACAGTGCCTCTAAAACCATTTTGATATCGTGAGCTCTTGTTACATGAGGACATTCTTCTCACGTATAGTGAAATGAAATCCGATTAAATACGAGATACCATTTGGAGAGAGAGAAGAGGAATTGGCAGAGACAGAGTGAGAAGTTACTGACAGCAGTTCCCCAGTCAGACGAGTGTCAGCTTGTCAGTAAGTGTCAGGTTTGCAGTTTAGAATTTCCAGCAGCCCTGCAGTGCTCTGGTTATGTGATTCCTTTGATTTCACTCCTCAATTTGGTTTTAATGCCAAAACTTGACATGCACAGATTGACACAATTGTGTCCGAACACTATTTTTTCATGCAAGTCTGAATGGCCATGAGCAAAGATGCTAATTATACGTCTTAAGGTGCAGGTGTTTTCGTGACCTTTCAGGGGTTGTTGGCATTTGTCAGGGTGTTTGAAGTGATTGTTAATGATTAGTATTGTCTTATCAACCAGTTGAAAACCGGTCCAGCGTGAAACTTTGCCCGGATCAATGTACAGCCCTCTAGTGTCATTCAATTACTGCACACCCGATCCATCTGCTATTATTTAACAGATAATGTGGCTTTCATTAGTGCAGGATATATGAACTCTATCCTGTCGTCTGTATGCTCTGCTCGGGCACGAGTGCTGTGCCTTTCCTTCATTTAATTTGCGTTGAAGCATTTACGCAGTCACAGAAACTAAACTGAGCTCTATGTGTGTATGTGAGCAAGAGATGGTAAAAGCTGTTCATCAATATTGTTTTTTTTTTTTTTTTTTTTTTTTTTAAGTTGTAGTAGATGATTAACTCTCTCATGTACTAGAAAGATGGTTTATTCATCACATAACATACGTCCATGTTGCTTTCGCTTCATGCTGTTGAATCTCGGTTTTATGATTGTATTAATTTTAACATTCATCCAGTTTTTGGCTTCAAACTGGTGGGGAGGAAACTTCACAGACAGACAGTCTGTAGCAGACTGATGCTGTCACTATTTTCTTAGCTACTACAGATATATTTTATACTCTTTTCTTTTCTTATATTGGGTCTTAGCCGCCCCAGACCAGAGCGCTCTCTCCATCCCAGTTCAGGAATATAACGATTCACTCATATCAGGATGCAATACGATGCATGATACTGATTTCACAATACAATGCTCTGACAGTTTTTTTAAACAAAATATGACAAATTACTACAATCTGTAAATTAAGGTGTGTTTTTGTTATTTCTCAGACAAAATGCTGCACATTTCTTTGTTAAATTTAAATACCGGTTTGGCTAAAAACGAACGTAGATACAAATTTTAAATCCCAAATCAAATAAAGTCTCTTCATATAAACAGATTAAGGCTTTGGATGTGCTTTTTCCATTTAAATTCGAGCCAACCAATGCATTTTATTCATGAATCAATCAAATGCTGCACACATGCGGCATGAGCAGTTTCTGATTTAAATTAGACTGCAGAATTTCTAAATTTGAGGCAAAAACAGAATGCTTTGACTTGCATATCTAAACAAAACAATATTAGACAGGCTGAATGAGACACAGATTCACCCTCTGCCAGTAGGAGGCGCCTATGGATGTATGTATGTGTGGATTGTATTGATTGATTAATTGATTATTTAAAGGTCACGTTTTTCGTGTTTTTTTTTTAAGCTTTGATTGTGTTTACAGTGTGCAATATAACGTGTTCATGTTTCGCTTGTAAAAATACACCGTATTTTTCACACAATTTACTTATCAGTATACCGCTGTTTTCACTGTCATAAAAAATGGGCTGATGACTTCCTTGTTCTATGAGGTCCCTCCTTCAGAAATACGTAACGAGTTCTGATTGTGCCAGCGGTTCCTGTGTTGTGATTCGACAGCAGCTGAGCGCATGCTGCCTTCCTGGAAATGCGATTGGCTAGTTTTGAGAAGCAAGTGGGTAGGATTTGTTTTGAAAACCTGGCAATCCTGATCTGAACCATAGACAGTAAAAGAACACACGTGCTGGAGATGTACTTATAATCACATGAACGTTTCTACTGACGAGATGCGCATGAAAATCGCATTTGATTTTTTGCACAGCCCTAACATCTAGTTAACAAAGCTAAACAGCATTGCCTTTTGTGTAATAAGTTGCAGAAACTGTTAAACGCACCAACTTAAATGATAAAATACACTTACCGGTTGCCTTATCAGACAAAGAGGGAACTGCTCCATCTTTTAAGAATAATCTTTGTGCGAATTCAGCATTAAACTGATTGAGATTGAGGAAGTTGTCCTCAGCAAAATGTGCTGCACATAGTTTTACATGTGGATTATAATTTTTGGGAACAGAGTTAAACATTAATTGTTACCATTAATCTCCAAGTACAGCGTCCCTGGGAAGCCCAAACAAAGGTGATTGGACTCAGAGATGAAAATAACAGCGTTTCGACGACATGGCGACAAACACAAACACAACTTTTCCTCTTCTCCGTCGGAGCGCAATAAGGCCACGCCCCCTTTTTTGTGTATTCCTGTGGGCGGAGGTTAGTCAAAAAACGGTTCTAGTGATGTCAGCAGGAACTAGAGGGATGTAGTCCAAATGGGTCGTTTTTTGTAGGCGAATTTTGTTAAATAAAATTATATCGCTTGGCATTGAACTTTGAGTTTTAGAATTTTACAGATATTATTTATACTCTAACAACAACATTACACACTAACTAAAGTTTGAAACATGGGATCACGAAGAACGGGACCTTTAAAAACACATAAACAAGATATATTATATATATATATATATATTATATATATATATATATATATATATATATATATATATATATATATATATATATATATATATAGTACTGTGCAAAAGTCTTAGGCCACTAGTTTTTTCACCAACAAAACAATGGTTTTAAGTCAATTATTTATATCTTTTGCTGTAGTGTGTCAGTAGTAAATATTACATTTCCAAACATTATTTTTGCCATTTAATGTAATACAGTGAGATTTTTGTTTGCACAAGGAGTCTGACAGCAGCCAGTGCTCCACACAGAGATCTGATCTCATCATCATCATCATCAGTCTTCTGTCTGGAATAACATGAAGAAACGGAACAAACTGAGACCGACTCAATCCAGAAGAACTGTGACAGTGTCTCCAAAACACTTCAAGAAACCTACCTGCAAAGCTACCTGAAAAACAATGCGCAAGTTAACCTAGGACAATATCTATTTTTTTTATACCAAATGTTGATTTAATTTAGTTAATAGAAGTTAATTAATAAAATTTATATCATTATTTTTGATGACATCCTCACTTTAGAGCATTTTTAAGTGTGTGCCTAAAACTTTTCACAGTACTGTAATTTTGCAGGTTTCTTAAATTGATAAATAATTAATTAAAATGTCATTAATTCGTTCATTCGTTCATTCATCCAGGAGTCATTAAGTTAAATTGGAACCAGAATCATTCATTTTCTTATTGTATCCTTGCTCGTAAACATTAACACACATTATCTATCTAAACAGGGACATCTCATAGTTTTTACTCTTTTAATATAGATTTAATTATAAATAATATATCTAACCGTAACTCTAACATAAAACTTTTGAATATGTAATAAAACACAACAACAACAGCAACCCTTTATTTAATTTATATATATATATATATATATATATATGTTTTTTTTTTATAAATGAGAACGCCCTCACACACACTATCAACATCTCTAGTGAGCTTTAATGACTATATACTAGTACTCATTCATGTGAAAAAGACTCTATCCATTCAGATTATCCAAGTTGTCCATGGCTTTTTCTTCTGTTGTATCGATGTCCTAACACAACCTTCCTCCAACAATCTGCGGTGAAATGAGCTGAAGTTGGAAAGCAATAAAAGGGTTCTGTGGCCAAATTAAGCAACAAAATAGCTTCAGACTGCATAGCTGTGTTGTACAATGCCATTTATGATGGCACCATGTTGCTGGATGTTTATGTAATGCTCTTGTTAGCGTCTCAATCTCAGCCTGAGACAGCCCTTGCACGGACCATATGAAGCATATTACACAGAAGAATAAAAAAAAAAAAAAAAAAACATGCTTTATTCTCATTGGCTTGCTTTGTGCAATTTCTGGGAGTCATAATGCAGCTTTTTGTAAGTTTGCAATATTAGATTTAGATATTTACAGTTACGGTTTTACAACAAGATTAATTGCCAATAAACATGGTCATGGTTGGGCACTTTACATAAAAAAAAAAAAAAATGGCGATTTGGACCAGGTTTCTTGCCAATTCTCAAAAGTCTGACAGTGTGACTAGTTAATGTGGCTGGCATTTCCCTAAACGCTAGTTTGCGTGTGACTGCTGTGTGTCGAACATGTCTTGTTTTGTCAGGCTCACCCCATTGTGGTTTCTCTCTGTCTGTATATATCTCTTTTTCTGTCATCCCTCGCTTTGTCTCTGTGTGTGTTAGTCCTATAACTCATGGCAGCCATTCTCTCTGTAGTCCGTTTGACCTCAAATGGCCTTATGACTCCGTAGGGGCAATTTGTGCATATGCATGCATGTGCATTGGTGTATTTCGGGCCCTCTGTCTTTGTTCTAATTAAGCGAGGCTAAACAAACCACGTTCATCATGGGGAGGAGCGTTTGTGCTCTGCATGCTGTAAACGATATTACAGAGCCTCTGAAGCTGAAGTATGTCTCTTTTTTAAGTTAAAGTACATTATATTACCCTAGAAAAATATTAAAGAACTACAATTACTGAGCCAGGGTGAATTCCTTAAAACACTAGTGCTTTCAAAACATTGCTCTGTTTATTTGAGAATCTGACTAGCCCAACACAGCAGCCAATCTGAGAATATGGGTGGGGCTATTTGTTTATTAGACCAATTGTTGACCAGGAGAGTGTTCAGAAAACTTTTTTTTTTTTTGGAAATTTACATACATGTACACAATTGCTCTTATCCAAAGGTAGACATTTTCTTCAGGTTTGCTTTCTCTGGAAATCGAACCCATGTCCTTGTAATTAGTGCAACATTCTACTGTTTGAGCTTTAGAAAAAATGCAATTATTGGTTTTGCAATCTGCTTACAAATGAAATGCATCGTAGCAGCTAGTGATGTGCAAAACGACATTTTCTACACCAGTATATAATAGTCTTTTTTCCTTTACATTCTTGTGATCTGACATGTTTTTAGGGGACATTCAGATAGGATGTGTTCTTATGTTCAAAACCTGACGGATCACAATTTAATGTAAAGAAATACACGGGTCTTGATTTATTTGTTTGGACTGTTTTCATGTCTTAACATGAAGCACATTGCGCAAGATGCTAAAAAAAAACATCGCAAAACGTGGCCAAATATGTCTGTGGCTGGTTTTAGGGGGACGAGTTTAAAGATGCAATTTTCTGAGAGCGTTTCACCGTGCAAACTGTTCGACAGCTGAAGCAAAGCATGAGGTCACCAGTCATGGTGATTAAAGCACCAATCGAAATATCAGAACTAAAAATAAGAACAAATCTAAAACTAATCAAGCTCACTAATCAGACTTTAAGTCATGGCTTTCATAGTCTCACAGAACTGGACTTTTAACTATTTGTAAACCATCTAGTCCAGTTATGTGTTACTTATGCTGGCTAAGAATTGCCGACTATGGGTCTCTTAACATGACATTTAAGGGTGTTTAGGATCCTCTGATTCGGCCACTCAAACTCTAGTGTGCTCTAGTCTCTGAAGTTAACACCACTCTCTTTCAGCAAGGAGCCAAACTGATCATACAGGTATCAGGGTGCATTACTCTTAAATATTGTGTAAGCCTTAACGGCACCGTTCAGACATGCCCAAATGTGTCATGTCAAAAACCATTAGCCTTTTTATGATTTATGCAGGGCAGAGATGGAGAGATATGGAGCAAATTAAAAATAAGAATGGAGAAGAGGAATAATATTGCAGTAAATCAGATTAGAAATCTTCAGCTTTTGACGCTGTAGAATGGAAATGCTTGTCTTTACCACTTCAAGTGCAAGCTTGCATGATCTGTCACCTTCCCACTTTATCACCACTGTTAAAATGAAAAACCTTTGGAAACGTGCCCTTGAAAATGTTTTTTCTTTTGTCTGGCCTCAGTGGGTGTCATGAGTCACCAGTAAAGAGTTATGTTTGAAGCACTGTGAATTTCAACGCTTTCACAACACTTTTTTTTTTTTTTTCATTTACATTTAGTGCAGAGTTTATTCACTTAAATGCTGTGTCATCACATTTATAGATTACTGATATTAGTCTCTAATGGCTAAACTATCAACACACAATAAGGTCTCCTTTCCAGCTTATTCTGGTTAAGAACTGCCTATTTAGGAAAGTCTTGGTCTTTTTTTTCTAGTAAAAGTCATTTTTTAAATTCATTTATTTATTATAAACTAGAAGACTGCTAGTTATGTAAAGCCAAATCAGATTGAAACTGCTGATTTGTTGTAAATTCTTTTATGAGTTTTATGTGTGTTGCATGACTTGGTGTTGCATGTGAGGCTGAAAGTGATTCTTTCTTGTCTCCACAGAGTGACGTGGTTTATTGGTTAAAGATTTGGGTTGGTACTAACCAGAAGGTTGTAGGTTCAGACCCCCAAGCTTTTTGTACATGACTCTTAACCTTCTTTTGCTCAAAGCAGACTGTCCCTGTAATAAGTAGAGTAATAAATTATTTTTGGATAAAAGTGTCAGCTAAATGACTGCTTACTCACTCTCATAAACTGCTGGGGTGTTTGATATTGCTGCACAAGTGTGTTTTAGTGGTGATGCTGTTTCTGGTAAGGCGTTGGGGTGTTCGTGCAGATGCTCTACTGAAAGTATGCACAGCCCTTCTGCTTTCACCCTTTGCACACCCTCTCTTTCCTGTGTGCCACCGACTGCCTTCCTGTCTTCTCTATTTTAGTGTTATGTTTGTGGGACTCTGACAAGTCTCTGTTTCCTTTCGCGAGATGACAGTGTCCATCGTCAGGCCACACGACAGCGGGTCCCACTCTTCAGACATGCTGGGACATGGGGAGTGGCACATGCCTTGTGTCTGCAGTAGAGTTATTTTGCAGGTCTCGCTCTGGGATTTGTGCATTCTGCTAACATGTTTGTGTCTATCGTTCAGGCATCTCAGTTGTGTCTAAGTTTGATTATTGTCAAGAATTGAGCACTTGGGTACATTTATAGACCCAAAAGGTTGGAATTTGCATGCAGATGTATTAAAATGAAATATTGCACTTTTTCCCTGTTTAACACTAGGTATACACCTCAGCACTTATGTTACGTGTCAGCATTTTGAATTAGTGCATCTGCGCACCTGTGCATGATAGTTGCAGCTGTGTTAAATTTGCCTTAGGGTCTTACGCGCCAACACGCCCAGTTTGACCTGACTCACAAAACGAGTCAATCTGCTCTTGAAAAGTAATTAATAGACCAAAAGTCTAATTTCTCTCAAATGTCCTGTTGTGCAAGTGCGACCTTTAACTTCTAAAATGATATTAATAGCTTGAAAACTTCTGGCAAGAATCTACATGTAAATGTATGTAAGCTCAATGAGGAAATGCTTTGAAATTAATGACTAGAACTGGGCGATATGGAGCAAGAAATATATCTCGATATATTTTGCTATCTCTAGATATACTATATATATATCTCTATCTTTACAGGAAAAATAACCCTGCAATACTGCAAAAACAAATATTTTGTGTTTTTAGCATGTGTAATTTATTTTAATGGGTTAACGTACCTTTACAGTTCTGTGTATGTGAGACTGCAGTCTATGATGTGATATATGATGCTAGTTTTACTCACATCAAAAGGTCAGATGCTCATGAATTGACTCATGAAGTGTCTTTTGATTAATTCAAAATTTTACAAATTCAGTGACATTCCACGTTAAACTGTAAACTCCGTTTTTATGACTGTAATCATAGGGTCCTACAGTAGACATTTGCCTGCTGTTCGTCCGACGCCTCAAAACCGAAGTATCTCCATATAATGGAGCCAGTTATCTCTTTTTGAGACTAGTTCTGTAGCCTCCGGGCTGGTTGCAGACGCCGTCATGTTCAATGAGACAACACGCGAGGGGAGGGGGAACAAAATCAAGGAGGCTGGGGCGAGCAAAGCACAGAGAAGACAAAGAAGCAAAGTGGTGGAATCAGAATGAATTTAATATAAACAATATATTGATAAGTCAAAATCCATATCGTGTTCAAAAATCTCTTGATATATTTTAAATATTGAGATATCGCCCACCACTATTAATGATAAATGTTTTTGCAGTGGTTGTTTTGCGGTGGGATGCAACAACGGTCGCCTCCGGTGTAGACCGTGTTATGGACCCAGCGTAGCAGAATTGCAATATTTGAATAACAATAAATATAGGTAAAAGCTTCACATAACACACTCAAACTGACACAACAGATTTTGTGGAAAGAATTTTGCATATTAAGTCTTTCACAAAATTGCGCAATTGGTAACACTTTTAGAACAAATGTATCTACATACAGTATATTACAAAGTAGGATTTACTAATACAAGCATTTAACATCTCATATATATTTAATTTCTGTATGTGTAGTGATGCAAAAGGCTTGTGTGCCCAAACATTTTGAACGTACACAAAATACGTTCAAAATAATGTTTTTAAATGAGTTAAAATGCAATGGCATTAAGGTGTCAAACTTTTCGATGTTTAATGCAGTATTTAAATGGTCAAATAGTCAAATTTATTAACTTTTTATTTATATGTCCTTACTGGTTCAAATATACTGTATTACTTTTTTGAGTTCAAAATTACTTTTCGGTATCAAAAAATAGCGTTGAACCATTGCACCCTTAAATAAATATCACTTAATAGGTCTCTGAGGGTGAAGTGTTACATTTTCCATTCACCGTGGCAACATTAATTCTGAAATAATGTAGCAATGCTGTATGATGTCAGTAAAGTATGCCAGATTGTGCTGGTCTGCTGCATCCTCTAGCAACCTAGTGCTTTGCATTCGACCCATAAAAAAAATAATATTCAACAATAATGTAGTGGATGTGTTTGTGTCATACTGGTCAACCAATATTTGGCATTCTGCAAATAAGTTTTTCTGCTTGGCCAATGTGTTTGAGGCAGGACTTTGACGGCATAGCACGGCCGTGCCTGAGCACAGAGTGCTCACATTCTCTCTCTTGTTTGTTGTCGTTGTTAACAGTTCTGTCTAATACTGATAGGAGTCTGTTTAATAATCAGATAGAACGGTTAAACAAAAGTTAAACGGTTAAACAAATACAAAAAAGTATTATAAAACATTACGATGCTTTCTCTTTGCTGTCAGCATTAAGCAAATACACATTTATATCATTTAAACAAATCTTTGAATGACTAATGAACATTTAATATTACAAACCTTGCAAACTTAGTCATTCAGCTGTGAGATCTTGTGAAGTGTCTATGTGTATCCTGCATGATCGCGTGTTCTCTGTGTGATGGTCAGTCCATGTGAATTGAATGCTTTAAACTTTAAACTTGTGATTGCAGTTAATATGAAAATGAACAGTTTGTGCAGGTGGGTAAATATAGACGTCCTCAGAAGACAGTTATCTACTTTGTGATTCTGGAAACTGTGGGACTTTACCAACCAGTTATAGAAAACGTGCTCCAACAGCTTTGGGCCACAGTAGACATACTAGGTGTCTATAGACATACACCCACTGCTTTGTTAATCGCTGTGTATGAGTTGGCACTGTAATCATTTCTTGAAGATTCTCTCAACTGGTCCAAGGAAAAAAATAAAAATAATTAAATAAACAGCACTCAAATTTTTAACTTAGCTTTTTTTTTTTAATGTATGGATTGTGTTGAAATGAGAAATGTTTATTATAAATATTCTAATTTAATAATGAAAATAGAATAACACCCAAATTGTACATTTATAATGTAAATAATATAATTTCTAGTTTATTATTTGTATGAGCTCTGGACATTGTAGAGATGTCAGGCTTTAAATAGAGTTTTAGACAGTTGTGCTGAAAGTGAGATGACATACAGCCAAGTATGGTGACCCGAACTCGAGACTCGAACCCACAACCTTAGGGTTAGGCGTCAAACTCTCTAACCAGTAGGCCACAACTTTTGGATTTGGAATGTGCTTGAATTTTGAATAACATCCTAGAAAACACTTGATCTTTTTCTTAGAACTTCCAATATAATAATAAAAAAGTAAAATTAGAAATTACTTTTTACAAAGATCAAGTGCTGGAAAAGTGCTTGAACTCTAAAACAACTGTATGAACCCTGAGTGTTTCAGATCAAGTGCATTTCAAATCAGAAATTCCATTTCACTTGGGATACTGCCATCAATGAAAACTGCCTGATGTAGGCAGTAGGCTAATGAAGCTTAGTAGGTTTTGGAAAAGAGCTAGTGTCTCTTTTTATAATCATTCAGATGTAGGCGTACTGCAATTTCATTGAAAGCTGAAATATGTTTGGCTGAATGCAGATGTTAATGGTGCAAGTGCATGTATATGTGTGTGTGAGTGGGCGTTTGAAAGTCCCTATGATTGGCCTTTGACCTACTTTCTTTTCCTTCCTCATCTGTAATTGTGTCAGTATGACACTCATATCCCACTGAAAGACGAGGTTTCCACCTTGTATGCTGATTATCTTCGCAGTCTCCTTTCATTCGGTTTATAGGCTTTTTTACACTGAAGGACTGCAGTGTACGTGGCCACAATATTCTTTCTCTCCTCTGTTCTCCTCTCTCTGGCTCTCCTCCTGGCTTCTAGCAGTCGCTTTTTGTTGTTGGTTTTTCTTCCAACTTGGCAGCTGTGTGCTGAAGGAATGCTCTCTCTCACTCGCTCTCCTTCTCATTGTTTTATAGCTCTACTCAGCGACAGGCTGGCCCCTTCACAAACGCGGGATAATTAAATGTTTCATTCTTTTTTAAACACTGCTGCTATGCTCCACTCCTTCTCCTCAGGTCTAAGATTATTAAACAGCCGTGTTGTTTTTGAACGAGGGCCCGCAAAGGCACACTTACCATTATAACTGACTGAACTCTGAGGGATATAAACTGTAAATATATGAAAAGTACATAAGTTGTTTATAAACTTAGACACTAAGACTCGGAGTGATGTACAGGTAATGGACTTGAGCTCATAAACACACATGCACAGTCATTCATTCACATTGTTTTGCAAAGCATGACGGTCATGGGATGATCATTGGATTAGTAGGGCTCATATTTTCAGAAAACTACAGAATATTACCACTTCATGAAGTCACACCATCATGGCACTTTTGAACTGTTTCATCCATACTAGGATCTGAGACTAGTGGTTGACCAATATGGGGAAATTTGTCAGATGCTGTAACTACACCATTATCTTAGCAAAAAGTCTGCTGCTTCTTTGACCTTTCAGAACGAGCTGTATAGGTAGATTTCTTATTATGAAAATAATACAGCCTACTTTCAAGAATATACTTAATTGCAAACTGACGGTAATGATTTCTGACATGTAATTGCACGTTAATTGCAATTAAATGATAATTTGTTGTAGTTTGCATTTATATTTAATGCAATTAGCTGAACTAATAATTGCAATGAGTTAGGGCTGTGCAAAAAATCGAATGCGATTTTCATGCACAGCTCATCAGTAAAAACGCTCCATTAATTGGAAGTATTATCTCCAGCACGTATGTTCAGATCAGGGTCGCCAGGGTTTCACAACAAATCCTGCCCTATTGCTTCTCAAAACTAGTCCAAAACTAATCGCGATTCCAGGATGTTCCCAGATAATAAAAAAAAATGCTTCCCGGGGTTAAAATATACGTTTTGTTTTTTGGCATGGATGTCTTGGTAAAATTAGCATTTTAGGAGCTAAATATCACGTTATTGGTATTGGGGTTGCTTCAAACCGCGGACATGAAAAACAACCGCAGACTTGGCAACACTGGATCAGGTGGAGCAGCAGTTACTACACAGAGCCGTAGTCCACCGACAACTAACACAAAATCGCTTTCAAAATCGACAAAGAATCGCCAGCGATTTTAACATCGATTTTGTGTAGATTGTCAGTGAATTACGGCTCGGTGTAGTAAATGCCAACCAATGTTGCCAAGTCTGTGGTTGTTTGTCATGTCCGCGGGTGGAAGCGACCCCAATAGAAATAACGTGATATTTAGCCCCTAAAATGCGAACTTTACCAAGGCAACCATGCCATAAAACTTAAATTTTATCCCCGGAAAGCAATTTTTTTTATTTATCGGGGAACCTCCTGGAAACGCGATTGGGCTAGTTTTGGACTAGTTTTGAGAAGCAACTGAGCAGGATTTGTTGTGAAAACCTGGCAACCATGATCTGAACGCACATGCTGGGAGATATACTTCTAATTACAGGAGCGTCTTTACTGATGAGATGTGCATGAAAATCACATTCAATTTTTTGCACAGCCCTACAATGAGTAACAAGTGGGTAAAAGAAAAAAAAAATTACCCACTTAAATATTATGCAATTATATATTTATGTAATTTTCATAAAGAATCTAATATACTAAAACTAAAAGATAACTACTTTAATGTCATTCCTAATTAATCTCCATGTATTAAATACATTGTAATTAAACCTTTGTAATGATAAAGATGTGATTTATTACATTAAAAATAATATCTGAATATAACATTGAATAACACACTACAGTTAGGTAGTACTTTACATGTGCTTTAGTTGTACATATTTAAAGCATTAAAAATAGGTGCACTTGTTTAAAATATATCAGCAAATAAAAAAATAAAAAAGAATGGTTTAAAATGTACTTTAAAAAAAAAAAATAGAATTTTGTCATTTTTACAAACTACACTTTTTAAGTGTACTTTAGTTTGCTTAAAAATAATAACATGAAAGTGCATTTTAAGGACACTTAAGAGGCCTTTTGTTTCATTAAAATTATTATATAGTATATATTTTTTTAAACATACTTTTTGGATTTTAAATGCACTACAATTGTACATTCAATACAATAAAATGCTAGTTTTCACAAGGTTCCATCAGCCAATCAGCTTTGTCATGATTCTATTTTCGTTAATCTCTGAAGTAATTAGTCACGCTTAAAGTTTGGTAACACTCTATTTTAAAGGGTCCGTTACACTTGTTGCATGCACTATACCTACTGTTATAATAATAATAAATTATGCATACATGCAAGTAACCCTAAAAATAACCCTAATCCTAACCCTAACCATATTGTAAGTACATGTAGTTGATTAATTTTACTCAGTACTTAAATGTATAATTACACTATAACAAGGACACCTTAAAATAAATTGCATCCAAAGTTTTAATGAGCAAAGAAGGCAGCATGCAGGTTTGTGTACTTCTGAGCCCACATGCACCAGCCTAGCAACTTCCATTGAGCCTATCGCTATTTCTACTCTTGCATACTATATGCAGGACACTTGAGTTGTGAAATGCAGTCTGTGTCAACCGGAATAGCCTCAGCAATTATATGGAATTGCAATTTACAGTTTTGTTTTGCATCTTGATGTCTTAAATCATGTGATGTGACAAATATTTCACTTCCAGCAGCCAGTGCCCGGTCATTTGAAAGAGGGCTGCGGAGCTGTTGCAATTTGCTGTAGTGTGCATGCCAGTTTCTGGAAGCTTTGACATCCTCCACGTGGTCTCCTCCCCTCTCCTGGCACTCCCTTCCCCCCGTCCCAGCGCACAGTAAAACAACATACACTGTGTGTGTGGCTGTGTCGGAACGGCAGAGGTTAAAGACGTGCAAGCTTTAGCCACTCCCTTAGCCTACAAAGATTTTCTTTTTTTATCTCTTTATCTCCTCCTCCTCTAGTTTCCCTTGTTCTCTCTCACCCTCGCGTTCACTCGCTCGCCCTGGCTTTTGTGTGAGCAGACGTATGTGTGCAGCGCTGTCCAGGAAAGAAAGAATGTGTGTATGAGACAGAAAAGAGAGACACAGACTTCAAAGAGACAGACAGACAGACAAGAAAGGAAGACACGAGGACAAGCGGACGAGCAGCAGTGAAGATTGCAGACATATGCGCGAGCGGAGAATGGAAGACAGTACGACAGGTTTAGCTCCAGTGTGCAACTCTACGGCCACGCTGAACCACCACTGCACCGGTAAAGCAGCGCTGCGGGATTGTGGGGAGAGCTGTGTGTGTGTGAGACTGATGCATGTGTGTCTGCGCGCGCAGTGTATTAGTATGAGTCTTCCTTTTTGTCATTTGGAGGTTCCCTTCTGCACACCACACAGAGAGGAAGTGTGTGTAATGCTTTAACCTCACTACATTGATGCAACTCAGCCATTTATGTGTGTGTTTCGTGAGTAAAGCAGTTTATTTGAATGCTGGTCACCACACCGATAGAGAGCTTTGTGTGGTTATTGTCTTAGAAGTAAAGGTTCTTTATTGGCCTCAATGAATTCACAAAGAACCTTTACCATCCAAGGAACCTTTTCATTCCACAAAAGATTATTTACAGTGGACAAAGGTTCTAATCTTGAGATTATTAAAATGTTCTTTACACTAAGAAAAAATTTTTATTTTAAGAACTGTTCACTGAAAGGTTCTTTAGGGAACCAAAACTGGTTCTTCTACGGCATCGCTGTGAAAACCCCCTTTTGGAATCTTTATTTTTAAGAGTGTACTGTAGATGTTAACCATAATTTAATATTTATGATGGCTTGACAAATCTGACATAGATTTCCAGCAAAAATGCTAATTTGCTGTATCTTTTCTTACTCATTTAACTTAAGAGTATTCCCACAGCAGACGATTCCACATTGCAAAAAAACTGTAGACTTAAATTGACTTTTTCTCATTGTTTAAACTCAATGCAACAAACTTAGCACAGAACTTTATGCTTTTGAGTTATGCTTTTTCTTTTATTTTTTTAAACCATTAAACTTGCACATTAATTTACATTGTTAGCAGATCCTTGGACTTTTGTTGAGGAAATAGGTACACTGGAGGATTTCTCATTTAAGAGTTTTGTTAGAAATGAAATATGTTGAAAACAGCATTCTAAATGTAAAATAGTGATTCATATTTATAGCTGTCTCAGTTTGGTGTGATATTTCAGGTTTATACTATCATTTAAGTAAATTCACATTTGGGGTCAGATTTTATTCATAAATCTATTCATTTATAAAGTGACATTAATTTAAGACATTTGCAATGTTACAAAATATTTATATTTTAAGTAAATGGATTACAATTCCCACAAAAACTTTAAGAAGCAGTTTTTTTACAGAGATGTTTCTTGAGCAGTAAATCAGCATATTAGAATGATTTCAGAGAATTCAGCTTTGCATCACAGCATGTATCTCTGTCTGTCTTATTCTCTTCTGTCTATATGGTCTATATAACCTTCAATCCTCAAGGATTTTAAAAGCTTTTTGATCTTCCAGATAAGGCTTTCTCAAGTCAGCATTCAAGGATTATCTTGACACGCTGTCTTTTTCTATGTTTTTTTTCTTGTGTGCGTATGTGTAATGCTTGTATCTGTGTCTTGTGGCTTTTTCTTGGGATGCCACGTCTGTACAGTCTGTTTGTGGTGTCTCATTCATGGTGAACTGGCTTGGGGCAATATAAGCAAATCTCTTTGTAAGTGTGTGTTTAAAAGTGTGTGTGTGTGTGTGTGTGTGTGTGTGTGAGACTCGTTAGGGTTAGAGTATTAATGCTGAGGATGTGAAAAAGAAATACTCAGGTTCAGTGGCTGAATTTGGGCAGAATACTGCCTCTGGTCAGGGTGTTTCTCCTTTCATTGTAATAAATGCTGGTTAAGAAACAATAAAAAAGTGAATGATTAACTAATGTGTGTGTGAGTGTTTTTGCTCACACCATTTGTGAATCTACCTGTAGTATGTGTTCAGCTGGTGTTCGGATTGTGTTTGTATTTTTGCAGATGGTACACAAGCTTTTCTGTTTACTTCCTTCTGTCTCACTTTTCCTTCTTAGTTCTCTTCTTTAACGAAAGCTGAAGTGTCTGATATTGTTTTAAAAATGGTAAAACACTTTCTCCCATCTGGGTTTGTATGCAGAGACAACTGTAAGTAAGCCATTACAGGTTTATTTCCTCTAAGTGTAAACAATGTGTCTCTGTGTCGCTTTCAATACATTGCTCTGTTTGTTTAAGCATCCAGACCAGCCCTGCACAACAAAGGCTCGACCAATAGCGTGAGTGTGGGGTTTGTCTCACCAATGGTATATGATGGAAACCTGTTTGAAAACATTATTTTTGCAGTTCTGTTAGTGTTGCAGAAAAAGGGGTCATAAAGGGGTCATATGATGCGATTTCAAGTTTTTTTCTCTTTGCAGTGTTACAAGCTGTTTGTGAATACATAAGATCCCTAAAGATTTGCATAACACCGCCCAAATGTTGACGCAAAGAAGGAAGGCGTAACTTTATTGTTGTTGCCACCACCAAGGCAACCATGTTGTGGAGACACTGTGCGTTTCATTGCAAAAGTGAAAATACTTTGTTTGGCCTTCCAAAAGAGGACACGACTAGAAATCATTGGTTTAGTTGTATTCACAACACTATTCTCGAACCGTTCAAATATTCATGTGTACAACTAGAGTTCCACGATTTATTGAATGCGAATAATCATGATTTTCATGCGCATTTTGTCAGTAAAGCCGCTTCTGTGATTAGCGATAAATCTCCATCAACTGCTTTCAGGTGTAGCAGCATTTGCTACACAGAGTCTTAGTTCACTGACATGCAATGCAAAACTGCGTTCATAAGCGCAGACGATTTAGGATTTTTAAATCGAAGAAATCATTCGCGATAATGACAGCTGTTTGCGTATCTTCTCAATGAACTATAGAAATGCTGCTCCATCTGAGAGCATGTGAAAATCCCACATTTAATAACGTTTTTACTCCGTCATTTAAGTTCACTTAATGTCAGTCGAGTGTTTAAAATAAATCCTTCTGTGAGATTATATGGCTTCTTAAAATGAATAATTAATGATTCCGAGATTTCATTGTATTCTAAGCAGTAATAATCGCTGTTGATTAGCATTTTATTATAGATGTACTTATGATGATTTGTTTGTCGTTTCTCTGATCACAAATGCAGATGGTTTTATGTGTAAAAATACAGTACAAATCATTATAATCTGTAATTATGTCCTCACTGGACAGAATTAATGCCTAGTTTGTAATGGGTTTTAATATTTTTGTCTAGGCACTCAGGGAAATGGCATCACAGTGTAGTAAGGGGCGTAACATTTGAGTCACATGCTTGAGATATTCGCCCAATCACAATGCAACGGATAGCTGGCCAATCAGAGCACACCTCTGATCCACTGATTTTCAGAACGATGAGCTTTGTAGAAATCGTTGTGTTTCAGAAAGGCGGGGATTTGAGGAGAAACAATATTGTACAATATGTGGAAAATAATGTTTTTTAACCTTAAACACATAAACACTTTCCATTAAACCAAATACACAAAATGTAATGAAAAGATGAAAAGATATCTCTCTTTCTCTGTCTAATATAAATTTGTAACTTTTCACATCATTTATAAGCAAGCTGACAAACAGCACAGTTGGACCGACCATCTACTGTATATAGACTTTTATGGTTGTATGTACAGCTCATGGCTGTGCAATATTTAAAAATACATATATATTAAAATGTACAAATCATAACATGCATATTGTGATAACTTAGTCGCTGAATATTTGCTTAATACTGATTTTAATACTTCAAAAAGTTAGGAAAAGTCCAAATTTTTAATTCAACAAAAAAGTCAGAGAAGACTCGTCATCCAGCTGTGTAAATATAAATTTAATTATTACGTGATTAAATAAACAAACAAACTTTATTTGTACAAATGAGTACGTCCCAACAATGAGGTTTCACGAGACTCCACTCACTTTTGAGGACACTTTCTTTTTTTTTTTTTGTCCTCAAAATACAGTTAGGTAGCTACACGTGTATACACACACGTTCTATTACAACCGTCTGCTTGTATTTGGCGCTGGAGTTGAAGTACTGTACGTTAGGAGAGATTCCAGCTGAGAGAATCTCTCAGACAACTTTCACAGATGGACAACTGCTGTGTGTGTGTTTGTGTAGGACATGTTAGTGTGTTTAAGTTTATCTAGCACTCAGAGGTTAGTTCGAAATTGTACAATAGATATCTAAACTTTGTGAATGTGTGAATAGAAACTTCTAGCTTTTCCACTTATGTTTGCCTGGACGTCTGCACAGATATAAATATCTATACATATATGTATACCATGAGGAAATCATCTTTGGATGCTAACAAAATATCACCAGAAATCTACCATGGTATAACCACTAGGTTTTTGGCCACAGTACCATGTATTTTTGCACATCCATTCCATAGATGGTGATTCTGAAGCTTTCTTTAAAGGACTTTGAAGTACGGTGGCATTCTGAATATGCTATTACCATCTGATACCATGATTGTGACGTGATTCTTCCTGATTCTTTTGATACAATGCTGATAGTGATATCTTGAGGCCAGGGTGTCTGAAGGCCAGTGCTGTATTGATATTAGTATTAAACAGTTTAGTGACGGCAAATAGGACGATGTATACCTGTTAAGTAACACAGGGTAAATCAATGTGTGGTTTTATAGAACGGATGTGGCGTTCTTTGTGCAATTCTGTGATAATCCTGCTAATTCATTAGCAAATGTGCTGCTGTGTAAACCCTGTCTTCAATTTTCTCAGTGCAGGTTGCACAGTTTAATGTCTTTAAACAAACATGTCACCACACGAGTTAAACAATTTAAAGCCACTGTGAGGCAGTAAGCTGGAATCTGCAGCACAATAATTAGCACTTCAGGGAGACAAACATTTTATTATTTCCGTGCACAGACCTTCATTATTGGGCACATGTTGGCTGTGTTTACAATGGAATGCTATGTACTGCATACTGTGCAGTGTGCACTGTTCATTGCCTACTATTCTTTTTTTTAATACTAAGTGTAACAGTATGTACTGTATTATGCTGAATTGTTCAGGTGTTTTTTTGTTTTTATTTAATTTAATTTTTATTTTTTTAGAAAATGTAAACAATACTATGTCATGCTGAAGTGACAAATTACATCATGAATAATAAAAAATGAATAATAAAAATGAATAATAATAAATAATAATAAACGTGCATATAAATATAACTATGTACATTTTAAAACAAGTATAATAGTATTAGGGATTAGCAATGGGCTTAAAAATTATCACAATATTTCTAGTATTTATTTCCAATTACAATTTTAATCCTGTTTCTTTAGAGAAAAGTATTATCTTTTCTATTTTTTACCCAAAATAGGGTTTTGTGAGCATTGCTGAGTAGCCTACACACGTAATGCATTGACTGTTTAATTCATCCTGGAAGCCGGAGGGCATCCTTGTGCAGAAACTCCACATGCATAGCAGAAGTAATACTACTGACAACGCTCCAGGAAATACCTAATATGGACAAAGGTATCCAGTTATCGCTGAATAAGACGCACAATGGAGATTTTAGCTGATGAAACTTGAAGACAATAAACATACAATTGCACAGAATATATGGTTTATCTGTGTTCTTCAAGCATTCTTGGGTATTTTTTACAAGGAAAGTATGTTTATAATGCAATGACCGATGAATACAATCAGTTAAATGGTTTAAAAAGTCATTTCTTTATTTATTTTCAGTAATCTATCAAAATATTTAAAAAGGTTTGCTGCATTTTTAAAATAGGCTACGTTACATAAAAAAAGTTTTTTAGAGAGAAAATTATATTAATAAGTTGCATTTTATTATTTCATTCAGAAATAGGCGTAATGCCGACACAAAATGTTTACAAATATTATAATAAACACTGTAAACATAGCTATGCTTTTTTAGTTCCCCTCACTCCACAACAAATCCTTTCAATTAACAGTAGTCTATTTAAAAAAGAACAAGAATAAAAAATAGCCTATAAGAAATTATAGCTACATAAACATATCCTTTCTAATTTAATTCAATTCTAATTTAAAATAATCCTGTCGGCTAACAGGTAGAGTAATAATCGGATAACGAACGTTGGTTGTCAGTGAGAAAAAAGAACCGAAACGAACATCCCTACCCTTGATGTAAAACTACATGTTTTATTTAATTGAATTGCATTTAATTTAAATTTAACTGCATTTTTTTCAAATGCCCCAATTGCTGAAGGGTCTGAACAACTTTTTTGTACAAGTTCAAGTTGCACTGTTATATCGCAATATATTGTAGAATGTCACAATATATTTAAAATCGCTTCTGGATTTGTTAGTCACATGGAAATGTTATAATATCAAGTTAAGCACATATTATCAAGTTAAGCACATTGAACTGTGGGATACAGTATAACATTACGGTGTATACTGCTATCTGGGTATTGCATACAGTAAGTTGCATAGTATGCTTAGTAAAATGCTTACTGCAAGAATTGGTATGGTAGTACAGTAGTTGTTCCAAACAGCTAGTGGTTATTTGGTGGATCTCTGTGCTGCCTTTGTATTAGTGGATTAGTGAATTAGTTTAACCAGAGTCTGTTTTGTCTTTTAAACATCAGCACAGCTCAAACTGTCCATTATATAAGAAGGAGAAAAGGTGGTGAAAATAAGTACCACTTACTATCTAATCCCACATATGCCCCACAGATGTTTTAGTGCGTGTGTGTGTGGTTTTGTGTGAGGAAGAGTATGTGTGTATCTTGTGTGTCAAGCCCCGGGACATTACAATGAATCATTAACATGAAGATTCAGTGCCGTGTAGTTAATCGTGTCTGTTACATGCATGCTGGCCTGCTGAAGGCAGAGGAATCTCATTCATAAAGCTGCACTGAGCCACTCTCACTGCAGTCTTAATATTCTGTTAGAGTTGTTGTGTCATCTTTTATGACTTTCTTCACAAAATCACAACAGGAGATAAAAAGCAGAGTACATGATTCATTGTATTGACAGCAAAGCAATTGTAAAGATGATGAATATTCAAGCTCTCCTGAACAGTCTAGTGTGGAAGCTCATCACCTTGAGATGAGGACAGAGCGCAAGTGTCTTCCTCCCTAGTCTCTAATATGCAACTGAGCTTTCATTTCTGTGACACATGTAAGAGTATGTAATCCCCTGTGTGTGGATATGCTGAATTATAATGTTTAATTCATATTGCTTGCATGCAACAATGATTCCCGGTCTCAAGAGGCTGTCTGAGCAAGTCTGTGTAACTGGTACTTCTATAAAAGGACTATAACCCTACAAAAGTGTGACTTTAATTTATAAATAGTGTTGATTTTTATTTTTATTTTAGTTTTTTCCTTGGGCAAATAAATAGGAATCCTTCAGCAGGTAGCTTCATGGCGATGACTTTTATAAGGGCAAACACCACTCACTCATCAGTGTTCTAGTTAGGATTATAAATATCTCCTGTTAGCATAAGTTTCGGGTTCAATGTGTAGTGTGAATCTTTGCATGTTAACCGAGAGTTGAGAGATGCATCACGGCTTGAAAGCAGAGTGTCAATTTATTTCAGAATTTTTGCTCTTATCTCCCACATCTTTGAGGTCACTTCCTGTATGAGCTCACCTCTGCAAAATGACTCAAAGCAGTATTACAGAGGCCTTGCACAGCTTCCCTTTTGTGGCTTTCCCTGCCTTTCACAGTCACATGTTGAACAATTACCATACTGCAAATGCAAAAATATTAAAAAAAAACATGGTATTATACTGTAGCAGTCCTTTTTTTTAAATAAAGTTTGGACCATGGTATTGCAAAGTGTATTTTCAGTTACTTTTAACAATACTATGCTTAAAAAAAGGCTGTGGTAATACTGTTTTCGGACTGTTTTTGGATGATTTGTACAATCGCTTACATAGTACTACAATATATTACATCGTTCCATAGTACTACAATTACTTTTTAAAACAAATTGTATATAGTACTATTGTGGTTTTTGGAGTATCACTGTTTTCTCAAAAGTACCACAGTACAAAATAGTTCATTTTACAGACCTGTTCTACATAGACAGGGCCAGGGGATAGTGGCCTTCAGCTCTTCTGCATTGTTGGGTCTGGCATATCGCATCTTCCTCTTCCTCCCAATTCCCCATAGATTTTCGGTGGGGTTAAGGTCAGGCGAGTTTGCTGGCCAATTAAGAACAGGGATACCGTGGTCCTTAAACCAGGTACTGGTATCTTTAGCACTGTGTGCAGGTGCCAAGTCCTGTTGGAAAATGAAATCTGCATCTCCATAATGTTGGTCAGCAGCAGGAAGCATGAAGTGCTCTAAAACTTCCTGGTATACGGCTGTGTTAACCTTGGACCTCAGAAAACACAGTGGACAAACACCAGCAGATGACATGGCACCCCAAACCATCACTGACTGTGGAAACTTTACACTGGACCTCAAGCAACGTGGATTGTGTCCCTCTCCTCTCTTCCTCCAGACTCTGGGACCCTGATATCCAAACGAAATGCAAAATGTACTTTCATCAGGGAACAAAACTGGATCACTCAGCAGCAGTTGAGGCCTTTTTGAAGCGAGACACTTCTGACGCTGTCTGTTGTTCATGAGTAGCTTGACACAAGCAATGCGACAGCTGAAACCCATGTCTGGCATATGTAGTGGTTCTTGAAGCACTGACTCCAGCTGCAGTCCACTCTTTGTGAATCTCCCCCTCATTTCTGAATGGGTTTTGTTTCACAATCCTCTCCAGGGTGTGGTTATCCCTATTGCTTGTACACTTTTTTTCATCCACATCTTCCTTCCCTTTGCCTCTCTATTAATGTGCTTGGACACAGCTCTGTGAACAGCCAGCCTCTTTTGCATTGACCTTTTGTGTCTTGCCCTCCTTGTGCAAGGTGTCAATGGTCGTCATTTGAACAACTGTCAAGTCAGCAGTCTTCCCCATGATTGTGTAGCCTACAGAACTATACTGAGATTAGATTAGAGTGTGGCACCAGGTGTCTTCAATATTGAACCTTTTCACAATATTCAAATTTTCTGAGATACTGAATTTGGGATTTTCCTTAGTTGTCAGTTTTAAACATTTAAACATTTGAAATATATCAGTCTGTGTCTAATGAATTAATATAATATTCGAGTTTCACTTTTTGAATGGTATTAGTAAAATAAATCAACTTCTAATTATATGACCAGCACCTGTGTATATATGTGCTTAATACAGTAAGTGCATTATCTAAGTAATAACTAGGTATTAACCTAGTATATACCCCTAAACCTAACCTTAAATAAACTCACTATTTAACTTTCCTGAGGAAGTACAATGAAAGTGGTTGTGTAAAATAAAGCGCAACCAAAAAATATATCATTATAGTACGATGGTACTGTGTGCTAAAAGAATATGGTACATGTCTAATAAAACATGATAAATCTATAGTACTTTTTGCAAGCATTCAGGTCCATTTAATTATGGAATGCACGTGTGAGAGTATAATAACCCTACTTCAGTTAAATGTTTTGTTCTCTAAACCATATAAGACTCTCACACAGACATAACCAGTTTAGACATGTGCAGCCTTTTGCTCTACTCCAGTTTACAAGTGTGCTGAGTGTTTTAATGATCTCCTAACCCCCGGCAGCGTGACTTGATTATTTTCCTTGCCAGGTACACAAGAGATATCTCTGCTGCCTCATGAAGGTCAAGTCCAACCCCGTTTTGTGTGCAGCCAGTCAATGCTTCCGTCTATCCCTTATCTTGTACTCCGGAAGCTCACAGCTAAACACCATGACAGATTATCAGAGCTATCTGTTAACATGAAGTGTTGCAAATGATGAACATTAAAAAGACACATCAATCAATGCTAGCGAATGTTGTGTTTGTGTGCGACTGGAGCCTGAATGCAGCTGATTGCACCACTGAGTCTTATCTCAGCTGTGTATCTGCCATCTAATCCTGAGGACTTCCTCCATAGACCTCCAGTCAAAATGAAGCATGCCAAAAACAAGTCTTACGAGCATCCAGTCTGGCCACGTGCCATGAGATTGTGCGCATGAGCGTATGTTGGGCTCTGGTCCGAGTCTGGGTGGTTTGCGTATCTTCTATGCAAGATAAATTGGTTTTATTCTGAGGTTATGTGTGTTAGGTTGGAGGTGTGTGTGCATTTAAGTGTACGTGCTCAAGGGGTGGGGGAGAAAACTAAGGAATGTGACGAGCTATTGTGAAATATGACATGTGCGTAGGCCTTCCTTCCTCTTAGCCCACAAGGAATCATGGGTAGAAATTTGGAAGAGGCCAAATTTATCTGCATTTTAGGTGTATCCCAATCTGGAGTAACGTCACACCATTGATATATATTCAGGGGGAGGTTACCTGGGGATACTCCGTCACCTTCCAACCCTCTCTTTGTCTTTCTGTTTAGTGTGCTCCCTCTGCCCTTGGTTTTTCCATACACTCTGCCAGTATCAAACAACCTCCCAAAGCGATTTCCTCTCAAAGAAATGCATTGTATTATAAACGTTTGCCCTCTCCATGTTTCCGTGGTCTGCTGAGATAAGACGGTTTGAGAGGAAGGACCTGCAGACAGGGAGGAAACCACGGGCAGAGAAAGCAAATGAAATATTGCAGCCGTTTCGCAGCCCTCTAGAGATTGGATTTTATTGGCAACTTCCTGCAACCTTGAAATGTTTGCACTTAGTTTCTTGGTCAAGTTTTGACTATAAAACAGTGTAGCGTTGTTGGTGTGTATTGGCTTGTGTCTGGTGTAGCCTATATATTCACCCCAGTGGAGTCTTTTGTGGTGACTATATATGTTCACGTGTGTCCAGGTTCCTTAATTCACCGACTTTTATTCATTGAAGGATAACGTGCATCATATTATTAAAAGTTTTACAGGCAAAAAAAAAGCTCTGTTCTGTATTGTCAACTGTGTAGCGTTGTATGAAACACAGCTCACACAGAAGTCAATTTCAAAACAAGCAGCTTTCTGTTAGTCCTGTTGCAATTCACTTATGTGAATAGAAATGACAAAATCAGAAAAAACCTTTCTTCCATGTAAACTTTGCATTTGCTTGCAAAAGCATTGGAATGTATAAAGAATTTACTCCCAAAACACATTAATTTCCATCATCAGTTTCGATTATTTTCTCGGGGGAATGCAAAACTTTGTGAGAAAGTAACAATCTTGCTTAAAGTAATAGTTCTACCAGAAAGACTCGGGAGATAGAGGAATGTACGAAGCATACATTTATTGACAGCTCAGCGAGCACAATTATACATTTCTTTGGCGGAAGGCCCCGTCCATGGTTCGTAATCCGAGGGTAGCGAATCTGCATTTCCTGCCTGAAGACGAAGGCAGGGGCGCAGCAGACCCCCCCTGGAAGGTAAGGACAGGACCATCCTGGTGGTGGTGGGGAGGGTGGAGGTTGTTGTCGCGTTGGCATCTGCGAACTCAAACATGTGTAAGTACGATCTTTTATACAGGAGTATAAAGACGTGATTGGATAATGATGAAGGTAATTAGTGACGAAGTGATTGAGTCTTCCTGGCAGAACTTAGGCTAAAGCTTCCATTTCACCCAAAGATGAAAATTACTCCATGATTTACTCACCCTCAAGCTATCCTAGCTGCATATTCTTCTTCCCAGCCACTTTCCTGAACACACTTACCTGTTCACCAGTTAGTGGAAGCTAGAGAGATTACAGTTAGTAAATGTTTAAATATGGATATTTTTCTTATACAAATGCATTAGTTCACTTTAGGAGGCCTTTATTAACCCCCAAAGCCATGTAGAGTACTTTTTAGGATGGATGGATGGATGGATGCATTTTTTTTTTTGGGGGGGGGGGGGGTTAATATCTCAACCCCCATTCACTGCCATTATAAAGCTTGGAAGAGCCAGGACTATTTTTAATATATCTCTGATTGTATTCGTCTGAAAAAAGAAAGTCATTTATAGTACACCTAGTAAATTGTGAGGTATTTTTTTTTTTTTTTTTTTTTTTTTTTTTGAGTGAACTGTACTGTTCCCACTTTGTAGCATTAGATTTGCATTGTCAATCCTGTGAAGGAGCTACTCCATATTATTGCCTCAGGTTTGATCCTCTACACAAGAATTATTCAAACTATAAGCGCTATGTTTGGCTGCTTTGCCTCAGAAAGAGCCTAATTTATAGAAAGCCTTGGTGTTCACTCTGTTACTGGCTTTGAGATCTGATGTAGATCTGAAGAGAGTAATTCACTAATAATTCTGCTTCCTGATTACATTGTTTATTTGCACATGTTATCTTCAATCTAGCATCACTACAGGAAATGCAAATGGAGGTAATGTTATGAACACAACCACAAAAGTATTGCCCAATCATTTAAGGATTTACTGTTGCCGTAATCAATCAAAAAGCACATAATTTGAACATCAAATTCAGTCTTACCCCCAGCTTCTCATGGGTGATATAACGTCAGATATTCACCCCTGATTATTCTTTGAAATGCTTCCATAATCTGGACTTCAGATGTCAAGACTTTAAAAAAGAAATAAAGCAAACAGCACAGAAGGTGATTCATTTTTAATGATAGTATTCGTGATTCACCAAGGCAGGAATGAAAGGTTTGATATGCTACTCTGAGAGACTAAGTATCGATCAATAGTTTTGCGCTCACTTGGCGTCTCTGACCCACAACAGACGATGGCTTGGACAGCATCAGGAGGTTGATTGTGGTTGAATCGTTTCGCTCTCCATTGCTGCGATTTGCCAGATTGGACCAACTGATCTTTGTGTTAAGGGATAACGGTAAAGTGTGTTAGCTCAGCTATTGGCCCAGTATCTAGCTAATGTACTTGGCTTCATGTCTAATAATGGACTCTGGGTTAGAGTGCACAGAGGGTCCCATTGTTGGCTTGTTTGACTTGTTTTGTTTGGTTATTTAACCACTGGCTTCCTGTTAGTAGGTTGTGGGTTGGTCTGTGTGAGTGGGTGCCAGGGCATTCCTGAACCTCCTCCCCATCTCCACACAGAGCTCCGCAATGACCCAAAAACTGCAGGGACCCTTATCATTAGCGCTGTGTAGGAAATTAGTCGATTTTTCAAGAGCTGGATGTGTGGTGTGGTAATAAGCTTCTTGTATTTGTGCCCATGTGTTTTGTTTGTGAATTCTGTGTGGGTGAGTTTGTGAGTACTTCCAGTGATTTATTAGTGGTGTAAAAATGTCCCATGGTTTGGTTTCAAGCTTGGATCTGAGATGTGTTGGTGTGTGAGAGTTTGAGTTGTTATATGGTATTTTATGCCCCTTAAGCTAGCTAACCGCAGCTCAGAATGCAGGGCCTCTTTGATCAGGGAAGCAGTCCAGCAATCAAAATCCCAACCACAGTAACGCCTGGCAGCTGACTGCAGCGCTGCAGAACAATCCAATACCCCCCATCCAGAACCCAACACTGCAGCACCAGTAATACTGCTAACCTTCTGAAAATCTCCTCTTATGTCGTTACAAAAACTTTATTGCTTCTGTGAAAAATAGAAGAAGATAATTTAAGAAAAGTCACAATTTTGTCAATACACAAAGTCAAAACTGTTTGGTTTGCCAGCATTCTTCCTATATATATATATATATATATATATATATATATATATATATATATATATATATATATATATATATATATATATATATATATATGTAAAGTACGACTTTATCAAAAGTGAAATATTAACATGGTATCTGTATTATTTTTTTCATTTTTTCAGACAAAACAAAAACACAGTTTATTAAAGGGATAGTTCACCCAAAAGTAAGCCATGATGAAATTAACCACTGATGTCACATGGACTATTTAAACTTTTTGAACGTGTCAGTTGCATTGCTGTCTGGAAGATCAGAAAGCTCTCGGATTTCATCAAAAATATCGTGAAAATATCTATTTGTGTTCTGAAAAAGAACCCAAATCTCTTATGGGTTTGGATCAACATGTGGGTGAGTAATTAATGACAAAAGTTTCATTTTTTAGGTGAACTATCCCTTTAAGCCTAGCTCACACTAGAGGACCGACTCTTCTGGTTCTGTCGTGTTTGACTGCTAGTTCATGTCTGTTAGCTTTGAGGGTGTATGTAAGTGCTACTGTACTACTCAAAAGGGATACAATTCACGTTTAACAAATATTTGCTTCTAAAATACTATTTAAATAACATCTTCAATAAAATGTTCTATGTTTTTGCAACATCAAATATCGATGAAATGACAACTGTTTATAAAAAGTATAAAACCTGTTCTGAAATCCAGCCTACCTGTGTTTAGATGCTTTCATTATCTCTGACATGTAAAAGAGCATGAATAGCAGCAGCCAATGCAATTGCTTGAGGAAAGAGCCAAGACTTAATGCATAAAATGGCCTTTGCTTACCACCGATTTCATCTGTAACTGATAAGCTGTGCTTCCCACGTCCCTTACTGTCTCATTCATATTTTTTTTGCCTCTTTTCTTCTTATTCTGTTTTGTGTATAAACAGCCCCAAGCCCAATCATTGAGAATCAATGTTGTTTGTCGACGTTAGTGGTGTCTGGTGCTTTTCAAGATTGGAAAAAGCACAGATGTCACTTATCAATGGGAAATGTGCTTTGAAGAAGGGCTACAGTGGTGCTCTATATGAACAGTGTGTCCACTAATGATCTATGAATATATTCATGTAGACAGCAGAGAGCTGTTTTGAATTAATGCTACAGTATGAGAGTTATGTGGAATGGTTTATGCTTTTATCGCCGAAATAATTCTAGATAAAAGGGATTTTTGAGAGAAGTTTGGAATTAATACGATTTTGTTCTTGTTTTCGAAAGAAGTCTCTTAGGTTCACAAAGACTACAATTATTTGATAAAAAAAATACAGTAAAAACAATAAAATTGTGAAATATTATTACAATTTAAAATAACTATTATATTTTAAAACGTAATTTATTTCTGTGATATTAAAGCTACATTTTCAGTCATCATTACTCAGTCTTCAGTGTCACATGGAACTGTAGTGTATGTAAAATTGCATTGTGATTTTATATATATGTATAAATAAAATGTATTGCTGCAGGAGCTACATATACACACACACACACACACACACATATTGTGCATCTGTACTATATGATGAGAAAGTCATCTTTGTCTCTCTTTCTCTGGCAGATGACAGTATTTCTGCCGCGAGCACATCAGATGTGCAGGACCGCCTGTCGTCTCTGGAGCTGCGGGTGCAGCAGCAGGAGGATGAGCTGACGGTGATGAAGGCCGCGCTGGCAGACGTACTCAGACGTCTGGCTCAGTCGGAGGACTCCGCAGCCACTGCCAAAAAACAGCAAAGCAGCAAAGGTAACCTAGCACTGCCGTGTGTGTGTGCATCTTTGCCTCTAGTGATCCTCGCACTGTTTACATGCAGGAAGTGTAGGAGCGCGGCCAGACCAGGATCTGTTAACAGTTTCAATCTAGCCTTGACCCACGGCGCTGAACGTTTCCATTTGAACAGCAGCTGTGTGTGTGTGTGTGTGTGTGAACGTGTGATCTTGGGGGCTGCTTAAGGGAAGGCATTTAAATGTTTGACCATTAAAACTGACTTCACTTTGTTCTCCGTTTAACACACCGTATAAAACACACTGGCTGCCTCATGCCCTGTTTCTCTCGCTCTCACGCACACACGTATACAACGTGTGTATATTTAAACTTTATGCAGCTTAAAGTTTTTTGATGTTAAAATACTTTAGTCCTTTCCTGGTTTAATATGTAAAGACTAAGGATGACTTACGAGAGTGTAAACAGTGTGGCGCTGACAAAATATTGCTCTGTTTGTTTGAGTGGCCCATATTAATCTACTATTAAACACAGGTTTTTAGAAATATTGAGAGAAACAATAAATGTTTCTTGTTCCATTGATGTTTAGGAAAGTAGTAGGGCAGTACACAATCACATTTTGTGTAAAATAACAATTTTTAGTGTTTAAAGTAAAGAATGACAAGTCAAGTGCATTGAATTGCATTTTTGGATGCAATCTTATATAGTATTCCTTGCTGTATATTGCATGTAATGGAAAATATAGCTAGTCATTCAGGTATTCTTTGAACAAGGAATTTGTTCATACTGTGACATTTGGGCTATTACAAAGCAAATCAAATCCGTATCAGTAAAATTCATTTTGCAATGCAGAGGAAACACAGAAGCTGCATCTGAAGTGGCATTTAGATAAATTATTGCAATTACAAATGCATGCATTTATTTTTGATATATTAAACAAAACAACGTTAAATACTGATATTTAATATTATTTAAATAATAAAAGATACTTTGAATGTGAAATTGAAACTACCAGCAAGTCACTTTTAATAAGGGAGTCATTTGCGATGAAGGCAAATAATTTAAACTGGTGATTCATTCAGGAACGAAACGGCATCATGCTGCTCAGAGACGCAAAACAGTGCTGTGACTTTGTTCGGACTTATTTTTATTGTCGAAAAAACTGGAAATTTTATGTTTTTTGCAAAATACTTGATATCATCAAATCGCACATTGTTAGAACAACATTTACGATATTATCGCAGATGAAATATATTGAACACCCCTAATAGTACACTACACTATTAAAGTCTACATTGAAAGGCTGTGCATTCTTCTGGAAGCAAATGCTTAGTTTGCGCGTTAAAACTAAAGTATGCTTTAGACTTTATTTTCAGCAGTATCTGATTTAGCACACATCTTCATTGTCTCTTTAAAATTAAAGATGCGAACAAACACTTGTACTCATGCAAGTTTACATTTATACAATCCTTCTTATTAAAAATTAATAAATAAATAAAAAGGGCTAGTAAATGTATGTGCCTAACGAGAGTGGATGAATAAAGGGGATGAATTACTGTACATATGAGGACAGGAGAGATCTGGAACTGTGTTCTCCTCATCCATTCACTGGCCTCCAGTTTCCCTTTCCCTGTGGGATCTGTGTACGGATGGCAATACTGTTATGTCCCTGTGTGACACCTCCCGCCCATCCACGACCCGACCAAAGGTGCGTCACACTAGACCTCATGTTCCATTCACTCCCATTCACAAGCAATTCTTACCATTTTACAAAGATAGCTGGGTTGGATTTCCCTTTGTATGTCAGATGATAGGCTTTGGAGAAATAGACTTGAGTAATTATACGTATAAGTGTACAGATGTCTCCAATTAGACCAATGGACTGACTAATGAATGTTTTACTCAACACAAGCAATAACAAAGAGCAGTTTCATCCCAATGAAATACTTTACTGCAGAACAGGCCTAGAAAGATTAAAATTAATTATTAAAATTTCGTTGACTTTAGAAGATATTTTCTCAGACTTTTCTGTTTTTGATTTACTAAAAATATTTTTTTTTATATTTCTTTTTATTTTAAGTCTAGTGTGACGCAGCTTAGTGTGTGTGTCCAGACATTTGATCTGCTCTGTGTAAAAGAGCCGGTCATGTGACGGACAAAGTGGGTGCTTGAATCTGCCTTTAAAAACATACAGGGCATGGCCTAGAAATAATTTGACCAAAGGAAAAGATAGCTAGAAACAACAATTCTCAGGCAGTGAGCAATGAAAACAGGGAAAACGAAACCAAGAACCTAAACAAAATAGAAATTCAAGCCCTGAACGGCTATTGCCAGACAAAACCATCAGAAAGAAGGCCAACCACTGACTCAACACAGAACTCAGCTTGGACCGCTACACTGCTCATTCTTTATTATGACCGTTTTCCACATTTCACAGTAATAGACATCAAAACTGGAAGCTAATAGCCAATACAAACCTCAAAATAATGGTATTATTTATTATAAGCATGCAGAGCTTCGTCCTTACTAAAAAGATGTGTCATAAGATGAAGGTCAGATCATCCTTCCTGAATCCATGACTGATTTAATTTATTTTGAAACAAAAATGTATCAGTGTCCGATTGAATCTTCATTATAAACACACTCAAAAAAGTGTGCATTCCTTCCAAAAACTATTTGTTAGATTACATTTGGCATGTCTGCTTTTCAGACTTCATCTGTTTGAATTCAACAATTACTTTGGATCTCAAAATAGCTTCATGATTAAGCTAGTTGAGACTGGATTTCACCAATAAAGAGATTGTGTTAAGCTGTTCCAACCTAACCATGCAGTCAAAATATTTGATCTTTGTTTTATACACTACTGTCTAAAGCTTGGGATCAGAGATTTTAAATAGATAATAATAAGAAATGTGATAAAATATGTGACGCTGAACAGTGGAGTAATGGTGCTGAAAATTCAGCTTTGCCATCATTTAAATGAAAAAGTTATTTTAATTGCAATCATATTTTACAGTATCACTTTTTCAGTTTTCATATTTTATTAAAATAAACGCATACTTTAAGAAATTTATTTTAGGAACATTAAAATTCTTTTGAGCAATGGTGTGTAAAGTAGAAGTTTATTAACATTTAATCTTACTGCTATTAATATAAAAGTAAATTTATAATTTTAAAAAATTATTTACTTTCAAATGGGACAAAACACGCATTTTTTGAGTACTTGCACTTACATTGTGCTGTTTATTAATTTTCATTGTAGATTAAACTAGTCACTACATCTCATTTCTCACATTTTCTTTCCACTGCCCAGATTTACTCACTGCGCCCATTATGACCCATTTTTCTCACTTTTACGCCTCCATTTCTCTTTCATTCTCACCATGCTGATTTGAGTTTCAAGGCTGACTCACTGCTCCTATAACATTCAATCCCCCTATCTATTCCCCCTCATTTCCCATAATCCCCCACACACTAGTATCTTTCCCCAAACTCTCAGTCTTTCCACTCAAGTCCTCGCCCAAACCTCAGTTTATCCTTAATCAGCTGCTCTCTGGACAATATCTGTGAAAGGCCTCAATTCTCGAAGGAAAAGAGAAGCGCTGGTTCCTCGCAAACTGCTTTTCCCAGTTACGGATGAATGCAGTGATTGATTTATTGTTTTTGTGATTAATCTGATCACTCATTTGGCATATCGTGAAATACATTTGAATGGATTTTCACAAGCTGTCTGTTTCAGTAATGCAGGCTGTTGTTGAGGTGGTTTATTGCTGTCTTCTATTATATGAAGTACATTGAATATGATTAAGAATGTCTATATATGTAAATCCAGTAAACTGTCCTGTATTTTGAGCATGAAAGTAATGGTGAATACCAGTGGTTTTGGTGTCTAACAGCTAGTGACAGGCTTATGATGGAAGGCAGATAATTCCTTGCTTTCCTGTTGGAGTGAGGTCACATGAGGACTTCCTGTGCGGCTGTACTGACTAGACACACACACACACACACACACACACACACACACACCCATGCAGTATACACAGGAAGAAGATCATCTCATGCTCAGATGCTTAGTCTCTGTCCACGAAAGCCAGTGGTCTAAACACAGGAGTTAATTAGTTCTTTGATGCAAACAGCGTGATCTGTTGTGACAGTAGTGGCAGCTTCCAGTAAAGTCACCTATTAGTGAGACACAAATCTGAACGATTAAGTTTCCTTAATTATAACAGTATGATGTTGAAAATAAAAGCTTGTGTAGTTTGTTTGACTTTCACTGTTAAACATGTAAAAACGGAATCACAACGTCTGTAATTCGAACGGTTTGAAACCTCTCCTACCCCACGCATGTTTGTTTGTTTATTAAATATTTTGGCTTATTTTCAGCTAGCTGTAATGGGGCCAAAACTTAATATGACACTCTCAAAATATCATTTTAAATTCAAAATGTTTTCAGTGCATCGGAGTTCTGTTCCCAAGAGCCTGAAAGTGCACTTTTCCCTTTGTGTGTGTGTGTGTGTGTGTGTGTGTGGTGCTAATAATCCTGGTAATATGTATAATAATAATCAAAATAATAATACATTTTTTTTTAAAAATCAATACTGTAGTTGTATATTAGTAGTATATTATTTGTATTTATTATTATTATTACTAGCAATACATTTCAATATTGATATTAATTCATATAGGCATTTCATCTGTGGTATTTTTTTAAAGATCTTGTCTTTGCTGTTAGTTTGCACATGTTGAATACAAAAGCTGAAATGGCAATCAGTTGTTTTATTCATTTATTTATTTCAGTGGGCAACAGTATGGTCCATTTGCAAACATACTGTTAGTTTTAATAACTGTTGAATCAGCTGATCATAAAAGTTATTGTTATTACTTTTTTTGTTATTGCAGCCCTAGCAATAAAGACGATGCAGATTTTCCCACAAAATCAGCGTAGACAATATACAAAACTTTTAGTTTCTGCCCGGAGCTGGAGCTGTTTTAATTTAAGAATAAACCTAGAACTAGACCATTAATGTCTTAGATCATTAATGCACACTAAATATTTTTAAACATTCTAATTACATTTTAAAAGAAACATGCGCAAGGGAAATTCTAGATGAATGTGGCATGTAGTTGTTTTGCTTTTTGCTGTGTTTTATCTGGAGAACTGTAGAGAAAGGTTTGCTGAAGCACACATCTCTCAGCAGTCTGTTGAGGTCCGCCACACACAGTGTGTTTTTGTTGTGGGCTAATGGAGCGTGAAACAGAGCCATGTGGTACTGACATCGCATCACCACCTCCTAAGATAATATACACACGCATACGCGTGCCCCGGAGAAAAATGGCTAATCGAATCGACCACGCAAGGCCTGCACAGGCGTCAGTCTCTCTCACAAAGAAAAGGGGTCAAAGTGAAGTGACCGGTGAGCAGCCAAGAACCTAAATCAGACATTTCCACATGCAGGCCATTCAGAGAGAGTTTTAAATAGCATGGCTGATGCAAGCCATTGCAATCATGGCACTGATGTTTAGCGTGAGAACACCATAACAAACTCAACTGGACACCTCCAAAATACTAGTTTAACACGAGTCAGTGCGTCTCCACTAGGGTCCAGACGTCTGAGACTCCTTCTGTTGTTTATACTTTCTCATTTAATTAAAAAGGAAAATAAATCACAGAATGTTTTTTCTTCTCTTTTCATTCTGGTCTGGTCTTCACTATAAATATTACAGACATTATATATATATATATATGTATGTATATTTATATTTGTATGTATATATATTTGTATGTGTGTGTGTGTGTGTGTGTGTGTGTGTGTGTGTGTGTATATATATATATATATATATATATATATCATTCAAAGGTTTGGAACTGGCAAGATATTTTATGTTTTTA
Source organism: Carassius auratus (assembly GCF_003368295.1). Lineage (NCBI taxonomy): Eukaryota > Metazoa > Chordata > Actinopteri > Cypriniformes > Cyprinidae > Carassius > Carassius auratus. The sequence continues at coordinate 16,589,268 of NC_039280.1, read as the reverse complement.
TAATTAGAAATTTATATTTGTTGTTATTTTGCTTACCAAAGCTGCTATATGTAAATAATAATTTAAAAAATGGTTAAAACAATTTAAAAGTTTAAAAGTTAACAATTTAAAGTTACAATAAAAAAAATACATGTTCTATTTGAATATATTTAAAAATGTAATTTATTCCTGTAATGCAAAGCTGAATTTTCAGCATCATTACTGCAGTTTTCAGTGTCACATGATCCTTTAGAAATCATTCTAATATTCTGATTTGCTCGATATAGACTGATATCTGACTGATATAATAATAATTTTTTGACTATTTCACCCAGCCCTATTCAGATGATGCCAGCCCAGAAACAACACACAACAACTACCAAATGTTGCTATAAGTTTATTAACAGCAATGATTATATGTTGTGATCAGTGTTAACCATCTGCTTGATTACGTCATAACTAACTGCATGATTTTTACTGCACGTTTCTACCATATGGACATCAATTTGACATAGTCAACACTGATAAGCTACTACTAAATATAATGTAGAAACTTGATTTTTCTGTAAAGCTGCTTTGCAACAATTTGTATCGTGATAAGTTTGTAGAAAAACTGTCATGCGCCCATCTCATTTTTTGAAACTTTGACCATGTTTAGCATGAGAATCTAATTCTTTAGCAGTGTAAATATGTCAAAATGCACGAAACAGCATTAGGCCTCCCCTTTAATTAAAAAAGCTTATCCAATTGGAAAATTCATGGAAATGTAAAAGTCAAAGGGTGTGGGAACCCTAATAGAAGCTCTGTGAAGTAAATATGTTGCAGTGCTGAGATTTGACTCATTGTTCTAAGATATAAGAGGGAATAAAACCGATGCGCAATGTGTCTCCTGCAGGTCAGACCCCGCTGCGAGAGGCTTATTCAATGTCTTGTATTGCCAATGGCAGTTCCAGCGGCCGCAAATCTCACAGAGATAGTTCCACAGTGTCCATAGCCAAGAAAGAGACACTCTCCTCCGCCGCCAAGAGGTAATGCACACACAACCCAAATATGCAAATGACCTCAAAATCTCCTTTACACATTTTGGATGTCTCCCTTCTCTGACCCATTTCAGCTCTCCACTAATGAGCTGATGATTTGAAGCAGGTGTGTTAGTTTGGGGAGATGATCACAATGAGTTGTGGTGGCAAACCTCCATGACTGGTTCGGGAAACACTTTGCTAGGATACTCATTAAATGAGTTTTTTAACAGACACGCTTTTAAAATGCACTGGAATGTCGTCTGGAAAAATGCTGTCTAAAATATTGACGACTCATTTTACGCTGACGTATTGAAATGTTGGTGCATTCAGATGTTCTCTGTTTAATATGTAACGTTCTTTCAGCCTGAAGATATATATTCATCTGAATGTCTGTGAGTGTTTCAGTGTTGAGATGCTCAGCTCTCCTCATCTTTAAACGTGTGTCGGATCTTCCTCTGTTGACCTGCATGTTGTTTTTGCAGTGGTGGCGAAGGGAAAAAAGACAAGCCTCCGATGGAGGGGATCAAGGAGAAAGAGGAGCCGCCACAGGCTAATGATCAAACCCCTTCAGCACCCAGCACCCCGCAGGCACCATCCCCTTCCAGCAACCCCCCCTCCCCTCATCCCCCACAGCCCCAAAGACGGCTTTCAGAGAACAAGGGGTCAACCCCGGCCAAAAGGTTCCTCCCATCAGCCATGCAATTCTGGCAGTGTTCGAGCAGCATTTGGCAATCTGCTTACTGCGGTTTCGCAACCTATTGACGTAAAGCCAAGGGGCAGGGCTGACATGCTTCCTCAATCAAAATCAAGATCAATAGAGAGCAACAGTGACTGGCCGCTTTTTATCTGCCTTGGTTCCGAAAGTATTTTTCCCATTCATTTCCACCATAGGGTTTTGAAAAATGGTTAACTAAAACATTTCTAAAAATTTTCATTGTTTCATATATATATATATATATATATATATATATATATATATATATATATATATATATATATATATATATATATATATATATATATATATATATATATATATATATATATATATATATATATGAAACAATGAAAAATCAGCTTTGCCATCAAATGAATAAATTACATTTTATTAATTAATATATATTAATTAATATATTAATTAATAAAATGTAATTTATTCATTTGATGGCAAAGCTCAATAAATCAATAAATTACATTTTATTAATTAATATATTAAATAATATATATTAATTAATAAAATGTAATTTATTCATTTGATGGCAAAGCTGATTTTTCATTGTTCACAACACATATATACTTACATTACTTACATTACATTACTATTCATATTTTTTAAAAGAGTGGATGCAATGGATTTTATTGTGGAAAAAAAGGATTGGATCTATACTTGCAGAACAAAGTATGCATTGCCACATGTAAGTTACCAAGACTTAAAAAAACAACATCCATCAGTACTCATTACAAAAAGCTCATTTCCAGGCTCTTAAATTAATTATATCTAAACAAATTATTGCTTTCTCATCATTTATCAGTCCTGCTAGGTTCAGGCTGACAGTGTAGGTCAGAATGTGTTATGCTCTGGATCGCTCAGAGAGGTCCACCCAGAAGAGGAAAGTAATGGAAAGCAGATGTGATGTCCTCTCAGTGCTCAAACCCTTGGTTCTTGCTTAATAATCTGCAGGGTAATCAGGCTAACACATTAGCCCAGCCATGCTTCAACACCATTAGCAAACCTTCTAGTCTATACTTAATAACCCAAGAGCCCGCCTGCTGAGTTATTCATATCGACCCTGCAAGCTGTCCCATCCATTTAGCTAAAGAGAACTTGAAAACCAATTAGCTGTCTCAGTAATGTCATTTCACGGCCCGATCCATGCTTGTTAGACGATGCAACAAGAAGATTATTAGCCAGGATTTGGCCACAGTCACATTACTTAGAAAAGCCTCTGCAGTCGATGAAGATTCCACTCACACTAGCAAAGACTTGAGCTTTCTTATAGGTGATTGAAATCAGAGATGTTAATTTTTTTTGTTGTTATGGTTCACACAATGAGTTTTTTTGAAATCTTGCAGAGATTATTTTGAGAAATATACAGTTGTCAATACAGTGATGCCTCGTGATGTCTATATTTTCCTCAAAAGAACTCCTCTTAGGAATAGAAAGTGCAGTAAATGTAGGGATGAGCATTGTTAGACCTGTATACCTCACAAGTGGCCCCATATGTAGAACTCAAGCCAGTTTTTCACATGTGGAAGTGTGTCCGCTCTGCCCCGGAGTACTATCCTTTCCCTTTCCTAACTTACTATCATGTTTGGTGAGGTTGGAGGTACTTTGCTACAGCTCTGACCTATTTAATGGCCTTAAGCCCAAAGTATACTTCAGTTTAAACAAGAACACCTTTCATATACTGTACATACATTCGAACCCACAGCCTTTCAAAGTATACACCATTTGATAGCGTGTGAGAACACAGACGCTCAAACCTTGCGAAACCTCTAGAAAGTTTCTTGTGTCTTCGGTGTTTCTCTATTACCAATAAAAATGTCTTCAGACTCGTTTATGAAGTACAAATTCACACGGATAGTAATTTACAGTTCACAATGTACACCTAAGTATACTTTGGGCTTTAATGTATGTGTACATCTTTGAGTTTCTGGATCACTTGTATCAATTTGTTTTTACAAATGCTCCCCTGTCTTTACCTCTATAGACTCTGCTAAGTTTAGGGCTCCTAACCAGAAGGTTGTTGGTTCAAGTGCCAAAATGAGCAATCATTAATACATTTTTTTGCATAAAGGTCAGATTTTCCCAACATTTTTGTTCCACTTCTCACTTTTCTGTCAACATCTCCTTTTTAGTTCCCATAGCGAATAAATTGGAAATTGGGTCGATGTAGAAGGGGTGGTCCAGAAAACTGGTTTGTTTTTGGTCTTTTAACATTTTTTTTCTTGTACACAGCTTCGCGTGAGGATAACGCTCCTCTGTTTTCCCTTTCTAAACCTCTGATGTGTTTCCTACTTTCCTTTAGCTTTGCTGTGTGGTGTCTCTTCCCCAATCAATCTCATGCAATTTACCACAGGACTGGGTTTCAAGTTTTTCAGCTCCCCTGTGTGTACTAACGATCGAGTGGATTGTGTGCATATGCATGATCTTTTACCTGAGGGATGCATTTTTGACTTTCAAGGGTCGTTGCTTGTTTTCTGGCTTCCAGTTTGAAATTAACAAAAGAGGAGGAGAGGTTATTTGAGTTGGGAGGACCTGGACAGAGTTAGTATCTAGACTTTGCGGTCCATCCGAAGTAAAATTATCTAAACAAACCTTTGATCTACTATGCAGATTTATTTAGATTTAACGGATCGTTCTCCTCCTAGCTCACAGTGCCTCTCCTCAAAATTTTTAACTTCTCCCCTCTGTTCGTTTTTCACCTTCCTTTTCGAATGAAATCCTTGTATGTTTTTTTCCTGTCGGACGCAGGGGTAGCAGTGTGAAGCGTGGAGGAATGGAGCGTTCTCAGAGTAGTACGTGGGACAGCGGAGAGGAGAGCAGGAATAAGCTGGTGAAAGCAGCCTCCACCTCCAAACTGCTGTCCAAAGTGGTGAAGAATGCAGAGAAGTAAGTGTTGGGTTTCTTCTGTTCCCTTTGCCCTACAAAGACTTGTGCTGTAGACTCGAGTCCTCGTATAAGTCATCCAACTACACTGCAGTGTACACTTTTCTCAAATTTCCAAGAAAATTCTGAGAAGTTCACATGATTTATGAAGTTACACCAATATTTGATACATTCCATGTTTCATTTATTTTTTTGTAATATGATTATGCTTTTAGCTACCAATATTTAGTGTAATACTTGCTGTTCAGCACATTTGAATTAATTCCATAAAATTCAGCACATAATATGCACATAAATCCAGATTCATGTTTAACTGCAAACAATCGAAGTTGTTTATAACCCTTGCCTCTTGCTTAAAAATGCTGAAGAAAGGCTTCATGTACCCTAATGTAGTAAACATTTATGACTTTCTTTTTTGTTCTTTTTATTCATGAAAACACAAAATGAGAAGTTACTGATAATTAAGAAAATAACATAAAAGTATCATAAACATGCGCTATACCACTTGCGTGCTATATTCCAAGTCTTCCAACAATAATGTCAGAAATTTTTGTGGTCATTAACTTGTAATATTCCCTTCGCCATAACATAAAACTTGGTGCATCTGTGTTGCTTTTATATGATTTTGGGTAACACTTTACAATAGTTCCAATTGTAAATATTAGTTAACTGCATTAGTTTACATAAACTAACAATGCAGTATACTTCTAAATCATTTGTTAAACTTAGTTAATGTTAATTGCAGCATTTACTAATAAATTATTAAAAGTTCTACAAATTTTTTTGGACTAACATGAACTAACAGTGATTTATGAATAAATGAATGATAAAAAAAGAATTTGGACTTAACTAGCATTAACAAAGCTTAATAAATACAGCAACAAAGGTATTTTATTAATATTATTATTGTTTAATATTAGGGTCCTTATTTGTTGAATTCCCGCTCACTGTCATTGTGTGGGAAAAAGCATGTCAGAGATTCTCTTTTGGTATTGTGTGGAAAAAAAGAAAGCCATATGATTGGGAAACATCATGAGGGTGAGCAAATGATGACAATAAAATGAATTTTCATCTTGGAACTGGTCCTTTGAGACATTCCTGTAGCTGAACAAACATGCCATTTTTGGAACTCACTTATTTGTCTCGTGTTAACAATATTTTGGTTTTCTTCCCATTTCCTCTTTAGACACAGAGATCCAGTCATCAGCCAAGGTAAAGTCTCATTTTGCCTTTACGTGATCTATTATGTTTCACCTTCATTTTTTCCTCATGTGTTCCTCTCATTTCCTGCATCACAGTGGTTCAAGTGAAACTGCTGCCTCGTGCAGAACTTGTGCACTTAAGATGGTTACACATTCTCATTTACATGTCATTTGCACAGTAACATCTGTAAAAACATTAAAGCTGTGCCCTTTAGCCAACTTGCATTTGATAAGTGTAAACGTAAGCTACAGTAGCATGATGCCACCTCTCAGTACTTGGCTTTATCCCAGGACAAGATTAACGTTGGCACAAAAAAATACTGATAACACGGGGTTCATGACAGTGGTCACAGGCCAAGTGTGCCCTGGAACCACCTTATCCCGAATCTGGATTTACCCCTGGGCCGAGAAAAGTACAGGTGTGAACATCTCTCGAGTCATTTTAATCTTGGCAAAGGCGCACACAAACTGCATTCCTGTGTCTTGCGGTTCCTCGTTTGTTCTTCCAGACGTTTCTAATGATCACGCCCATCTTAAAAACTGTTGACAGGCCTCTCTTACAGCGCATCAATAAAACTGTTCCTTGTCTGCCATTCTGTGTTTGTTTTTGAGAGATTATTATTTCTGTCCCATACCCAGCTAAAATGTCAACCCGTGAAAAAAACAGTCAAGGTAAGGTTTTTTTTTTCTCTTCGGGGCCCAATAACCGCCGGAATTTTTATTTTTTTTACCCCTCCCTTACCCTTCAGGCACTAATCCCGCTTTAATTCTCTTAACTTGTTGATCGATCTGAAAGATCAATGGTCAGTCACTTCTTCTTCTGTCTCTCTGTCGCTCTTGTTCCTCAAAATCTTAAATAACATTTCTGGAGGAATCAATAGTAAGTGGATTTCATCCCAGCTTACAGGCTAGATGATAAACACGCATCTCGCTTCTTCTTTTCTTCTCACCGTTCTGAATAGATGACTTACTGTAGATTCACCACCAGTTACTCATTAGCAGAGGAATGTGTTTGTCCTAAAATAAAGATAGCAGAACAGCTTTACGGCTGAATCTCACTAAAGCTTTTAAGAACAAATCGTATTTCACTGCAAAATCCACAAAAAAAAAAAAAAAGAGAGAGAGAGAAAGAAACAAGAAAGTGCATTTTGTAAAAAGAAATTAACATTTATTTTAACTATACCTAATTGCATTTTTTTTTATGATAGCTAAGCTATTTTATCTTGATGCTAAATAGTCTCATTCTCATGACTGTAGAATATGTGGGGAAGAATATTTAGTACTTAAAATCCTTTGAAATAGACCAAATCCAAAATATTTTATTTTATTTTATTAATTATTTTATGATATAAAATATACATTAGATAAATTGTTTTGTTAAATGTATCATTTATAATCTAAAAATAAATATTTATTATTTTTGTACTTTTTGATTTTGGGATGAAATGAGTCCTAGACATGTTTTTGTAAGATTTCCCTGCATACAGTATAGATTAATTCAGTAAGCATGCACTGTGATAGTTCACCCACAAATGAAAATTCAGTCATCATTTACTCTCATTTCATCCCAAACCTGAAGGCCCTAAACATAGATACATGTATTATGATTATAAAAAAAAAAGAAAAGAAACATGCACACAGACATTTCTAAAATTCTTTCAGGTTTGTAACAACATGAACATGAGTAAATGATGATAAAATATTAATTTTTGGCTGAACTATCCCTTTAAGGATATCAGTGTCAGTGAGGAATGTTCTAGATATCCTCGGCCAACTAAGCTGTTTTTAAAGGTTATCTGTGGTCAGATGTCTTGTTCAGTGTTAAATACTTTATCGAATTATGCAATGCTATAATATGATCTGCTACTGTGCAAAGAGACCACATAAAAAAGATTTCTTTTTTTCTGCCTCACTGTCCATTTGTTTCATCAACTTGATGTTTCTGCTCTATACCTTTCTTATTTATTAAATCACAGTTAAATGTGGGCATTGTCATTGCTCTGGTCCTTCTGCACGTCGCTCAAAGCTTCACTTTTGTTTTGCTTGGGTTTATGAAGAAGTTCTTAGCATGAGCCTCACTAACTCCATCGAAGAGCTTCATTTAGAAATGTTTTAGAAGTGTAAGAAGGAGCAATGCTAGAAACTAAATATATGCTATGTGTATGTTAAATGTTGCTAAAACAAACAATCTATCGCAGTCTTTTCTGAAAGACCATGTTCACTTCTAAATTTCTGATAACTTGCTGCTTAAATTCAAGATACATTTCACACAAACAAACATGGTTTTGTTTGAGATATAGGTCTCATTCACAGTTGTTAGTAATTGCTTATAATTATTGATTCTTAATAATTAGTTATTATTTCTAGTATTTTCTAAGAATTTATTTCTTTCGTCAAATTTCTCCACAGAGGGAGAATATATAAAAATGTTCATGCGAGGACGACCCATCACGATGTTCATCCCATCGGACGTGGAGAATTACGACGATGTCCGAACCGAACTTCCCCCAGAGAGACTCAAACTGGAGTGGGTGTATCCTTTCTAGCAGGCTTTGAACGTATTGTATTTTACAATGGAGATTTAAAATGCTTAACCTTTGAAAGTAAAGACATAAAAGTCAAATCATAGCTTGACATAACATAAAAATGCATAAAAAAATTATGGGAATTTTTTATTATTAAAATGGATTAGAACTTCTATGGCTAGAAATTTTAATTTTATTAAATTTTATTTTATTTTAGTTTTTAATTTAATTTAATTTAATTTAATTTAATTTAATTTAATTTAATTTAATTTAATTTAATTTAATTTAATTTAATTTTTTAAACCAGTAATTGCTGAGAAAATACACCATTCTGTGAATTAATTTCACAGACATTAAACTATTGTGATGGACAGTTATAACACACATTTTTGGTTGGATTCTTGTTGTATTCTCTGTATCCTCCTTGACTCAGACGGGCAGATATGGCTACAGGGGACGTGAATGCCGTGCAAACGTGTACTTGCTACCTACCGGAGAGATCGTATATTTCATAGCCTCGGTGGTTGTGCTCTTCAACTACGAGGAGAGGACACAGCGGCACTATTTAGGACACACTGACTGTGTCAAATGGTGAGACTGAAAACACATTTGGTGTTATTTGGGCCATGCAGGTATCTGTTGGTCTTATCATCCGTCATATGGGACGTCACTGACGATGATTAAATAACCAACTCTCACTGAAAATTTCATTTTTATAGTTATGAATAAGGCATTAATATGTACTTTTTAAGTACTAATAAACCGCAAATATGCTAGGAATATGTATGCTAATAAGCAACTAGTTAATAGTGAATACTGTTTCTTAATCTAAAGTGTTACCAAATACTGTCTAAGATATGTATATAATGGAATTCATACTGGTCTGTAGATATCAGTATATGGACAGGCCAGTGGAAATCCTTATCTGTTGCTTATTTGGCAGATGACATATTAATGATCACAAACAAAGCCAGTGTGGATCAGGGAATGTTGTGCTCTCTCTGAATGTCTGTTTCTCTTCTAGTCTTGCTGTTCACCCGGATAAGATCCGTATCGCCACAGGACAGATAGCAGGCGTGGATAAGAATGGCAGGGTGAGTTTTATCAGCGCAGCTACTGTGATAAAGCACAAACCTGTGTTCGCTTTAATGTGTCAAAAGTATGAGATCAAATATTTTGATTGAAATTAATACTGTAACAATGTAAAAACACTTTACTGACCCTGTATTACTTGTGTTACTAATTTCTTCTTTTCCCGCCAATGTTGCTTGTTTATCAATGTAAGCTCTTTTGGGATATTTACTGTGTGTATTGTGAATCGTGCAGCCGCTTCAGCCTCACGTCAGAGTTTGGGACTCAGTCAGTCTGTCCACGCTGCAGATCATCGGCCTCGGCACCTTTGAGAGAGGAGTCGGATCCCTCGCTTTCTCTAAAGCCGTGAGTCTAGCATCAGCTATCTAATTTGAGTTGATTTCATTATGCTTAGTTAGCACTGCCTAAAATCTATTTAGATAATTGATAGGCATGCTGGTTTGTTTGTTTGTTTATGTATTTTTTTTTCTAAATTATTCTAATATTTTTTGTCTTGTACTGCGCTCTTCCTGGATATGGGTCATGTGTGCATTTGTTTTTTTGTTTTTTTTACTGTAATGCTAACCTTGAAATCAGGGTAAACCATAATAATCAAAATAATACCGTATCTGTGAAAATCGACTGAGAGTCGAGTAATCATTTTAATTTGGCTCAGAGGAAGTTAGGAATTTAGTTGCCTTTGTGACTGTTTTTCTGGTGACTAATGGACAAACCAAAACTTCTTTACCTCACAAATGCTGGAAAATCTATGAACCTGGTTGTTTCAACATCAAACACTGTGCTCTTTGGCCATTTTCAGTGACTCTATTTGAATGAAGTGCAGATATATGAACAGCTCTTATGGGGAGACTGAAGAAACCCAAAGTGTTGTGATTTAGTGTTTGTTTGTAAACAGTCATCCAATCTAAAATGTTAGAGTATGGATTTGTAATGCTCATACTGTGTGTGTGTGTGTGTGTGTGTGTAGGACTCAGGCGTTCATCTCAGTGTGATTGATGACTCTAATGAGCACATGCTCACTGTGTGGGACTGGCAGAAGAAATCAAAAATCGCTGAGATTAAGGTACGTGGACACTTCTTTGATTCATTTGGTTCTTTTTTCTCACATATCACAACTCCCCTTCCTTTGTTCCTTTCTTTTAGTTTTCTTAGCTCTTATCTTGTTTCCTCCTTCTCCTTTCTTCTCAGCCTTTTTCATCTCGTTTCAGATGGCTTCCTTCTCGGCCTTTTATGTTTTGCCATGTCTATTCCATTTGTACCCCTTTTCCCTGTTTCCCTGCACATTCCTCTTTTGCTTCTTATCTTTTTGTTTTTCATGTAATGATTTTGCCAATATACTGTTTTATCAGACAACCAATGAAGTGGTCTTAGCAGTGGAGTTTCACCCGACTGACGCTAACACCATTGTCACGTGTGGGAAATCCCATATCTTCTTCTGGACCTGGAGCGGTTCCTCACTCGCCCGCAAACAAGGCATCTTTGGCGTAAGGACACCCATGCTTATATTTCTCATCTGGGAATAAAATAAAAAATAAAAATAGTTCACCCAAAAATAAACATTTGCTGAAAATTTCCCCTCAGGCCATAAACAAACTGATTCACAACTCTGATTCAGTGATTATTTAGCATAATTACTCCGAACAGTCCATGGAAGACTCCATATTGCAATTTGTATTCTTTTTAAAAATATTTTAGTTAAAATGTATGTACTGTAGGTAAATGTTATTTTTTTTAGTACTGATTGGGGGGGGTCGCTGTGTCAGACCATTTCAGAGAAAATACAGTAATATTGAGTCGTGTATGAAATAGGCAAAAGGTCAAAAAATATCAAGATGAATTTTATTTGAGCAACATTTCACAGCCCAAGAAACATGTCTAGACTAATGCTGCTGTCGGCTTGATGTACAAAGCACAGACTAGTACATAGTACATGGAGTTTATAAAACCTGACTTCACATTTAATACTTTGTTTGTGTGTCTTTGACAGAAATATGAGAAGCCCAAATTTGTGCAGTGTTTGGCTTTTCTCAATAACGGAGACATCCTGACCGGAGACTCGGGAGGAATCATGCTGATATGGACTCGCAGCACCGCTGAACCAGCACCAGGGAAAGGGCCGAAAGGTAGACGCTCGTCACACACACACACAGGCACAGACTTTATTGACACTGCCAGCATACTAAAACACATACTTCACATTAAAATTCTCCTAATTTTTCCATCATCACCTGCATTTCCTTACAAAAAGTACTTTGGTGGCAAGTTATGGTATCCTCCTCCAAATGCAGTCTGATCCTCTGCTCTGCTGCACGCTCTGAAACCAGAGACTAGAGAAGTTCCCGCTCACCATAAAAGAAAATAAAGGAAGTAGAATGAGGCCAGATGCATGTAGGGTCAATTCATAACCACATTATGTTCTACCAAAAAACATGTCATATTAAGAGTAGCAGACAAGTTACTGCACAGGTCACGAAAGGCTGTAGGTTTTACAACTCTTGACGACACACTGCTAGAGGAAATCTGTGTTTATTTCTTATGTCAAGACTGTGAAAATTACATGAGAAGCTCAGTTTATGATTGCTGTTCCATTTTGTTTTACTTCAGTAGTAAAAGAGGAATTTGTTACATTAAGGTAAATGCAGCAACTAAAACCTCACTGACCCTTACATTTGACCTACTACAGCCCACATGTGCTCAAGTTTATGTAAAATAATCATTTCTGTGCAACAAGTCTCTTTTGTTCAGTAAGGCTACATTAATTTGATCAGAAATACAGTAAAAACAGTATTGTTGTGAAATAGTATTACAGTTAACCGTTGTGTTTGAATACATTTTAGAATGTAATTTATTCCATATGATGCAAAACTGAATTTTCTGCAACATTGCTCCAGTCTTAGTGTCACATGATCTTTCAGAAATTATTATAATATGCTGATTTGCTGCTCTAGAAACATTTCTTAATATTATTGAAAAGTATCATGGCACTTTGAGGTACCTTATTAACATTTTGTTTCGTCGGTAATGTATAATGTTAATGAGGCCAGCATTCATTTCAGCCAAACAGTGACGGAAACAGAAACTTCTAGAAACCTGTTGTAGAGAGTAGCTTTCAAGAAGACTTTCAATGGAAGTGCACATCTCGTGATATGTGACTGAAAACTGTTTGCGTGCACGCATGCTAGAGTCTGTGTGCACAAGTTGACAGATTCTTTTCTCAGTGTTGATCCTGGAGTTGTAATGGTTTTCACTGGCATGCTCTTCATCACCCCCTCAATCTGTGTCACAGTGCAGTCCTGTGACACAGCGCCCCCTAAAGGACAGAAACTACTACTACTACTCCCAGTCACAGAGCCCAGTCCAGCATTTGTAGTAGTTTTACTTGATACTTTGAACTGAAAATCTTCATTAGTCTATAGAATCTGTAACTTTCAACTCTTTCCTGAGTCCAAAGAAGTGCATTTATGGAAATAGCTGCTGCCTGTAGCTGATCTCGAACTTCTACATAAACAAGTTAAAACATAAGCACGGCTGTATTTACATATCAGTGCCACCTGATCAGAAGCTTGGCGCAGTGTTATTGCACTACCATTCAAAAGTTTACGGTCAGTAAGATTTTTTTATATTAAATTACATTTACACTTACATTTTATTCTGCAAGGATGCATTAAATCGATGTTACAAAAGATTTCTATTTCAATTAAACTCCCTATTCATCAAAAAATCCTGAAAGTATCACAGTTTCCACAAAAAAAGAAAAAGGAAAACCGTTTTAACACAGATAATAATCAGAAATATGCCTTGAGAAACAAATTGGCATATCAAAATGATTTGTGAAGGATCATGTGACACTGAAGACTGGAGTAATGATGCTTTTTTTTATTTATTGTAATAATATTTTACACCTTAACTGTGTTTTTGATTAAAGATGTTGATAAAAGAGCATAAGAGACTTATGAATAACGTTCCGAATATTTCCAGATAGCAATGGTATTTAAAATTGAACTTGCATAGCTAGACACGTCTGTTCTTGTATGTTTTGTGGATTACTATTTTGTTAAATGAGTTGAAAATTAGAGACATCGCGCAAAAACAACAGTGAAAATGAATTCCTGCTTGAGCTGCGCAACATCCTCCTGTAATGAAGCCTCACATGTGCTTCGCCGGCTGCTGCTTCATTTCTTCTTTCCATCTTAAGTCATTCGGCATATGTCATGTCCTGAACTGGCCTCGTCTAGCTGATTTCCTGTCTCTGCGTCTGTACTCGTGCAGATACCATGTAACTGTAGAAGTGCGGTAGTGCAGGTGGGTTCCAGTGTGTCAGAAACGCATTCGGTTTCAGATATGTGTGTGTGTGTGTGTGTGTATTGACAGGGCTGGTTAGGCACTCCAGGGGTCTATATTTCCCTTGGTTTGGCTCTTTGCGCAGACAGCCGAGCCATCAGTATTATTGCAGGGAGAAGTGATAATCTACTGGAATTCCCAGAATGCATCATCATCACACACACACACGCACCCCGGGCCTCACTGGCAAGCATATCTATGAGCTTCTCTTTCACTGGCTTTTCTAAGAGCCCTATCACATCCCCGATGGCAAAACAGTCTGGCACTTAAACTGCACTAGCCAGGAGAGATATTTGTGGTGTTCTGTTCCCAGAAATTGTGTGCAAGCGGGTCTAAGGCTGTCTTACTAACCTGTCCCGTCCCCGCAGGAGCGTTTCAGATCTTGCGTCAGATCAAGGCTCACGACGGCAGCGTCTTCACTCTGTGTCAGATGAGGAATGGCACTCTGCTCACAGGGGGCGGCAAAGACCACAAGATCATTCTGTGGGACCACGACCTGAATCCAGAGAGAGACATCGAGGTGAGAGACAAAGCTGAGCGACGCTCACACACACACATGCATGTTTTAAAGAGACACGGATCTGGTATACAAAAGTAAAAGTGTGAAATAGGCTAATTACATTATTTTAATGTTGCTTTTCTTAAACACTTTACTTAAAACGTTACTTTATTTATAAAACTTGTATAAATGCATTTCTTAAAGTAGTTTTAATGCATTAATTATGCCTTGTAATGCACCTTATACTGCATTGTACAAACTCATGAATAATCATATCCACAGTTAGTACACTGTAACACTTAATTCATTGTTACGCTATGCATTTTTAAATTTGGTTATAATTATTTATGACAAGATGTAATGTATTACATTTTGAATAATCATTGTGCATTATACCCTTTAATAACTCTTTATAATGCATTATACATAAAGGGTTTAAGTAAACTGTTACCAAAGTTTTCATGCTTCAAAGCAATAAAAGTTTAATACAGCTTTACTTTTTTCTTTGATTTTCTATACATTATTAACATGTGTCCCATTTAGGGCCCTATTTTAACGATTTAAATTGTGTCGCATTGAGCCGGGTTTATGATAGTGCCCTTCATTTTTATTAACAGTTGTTCATATACTGTACCAAAAAATCTTGTCAGTCATATTTAGAACAAGAATCATTAGATGGCATTAAAAAACTACTATACATATACTGTCTTTACGGTTTGCTAGGGTTATTGTAATTATGCATAATTTACTATGTAAATTATGTAACGTGTAACTATGTCACCCTAATAACATAAAGTGTCACCAGAAATCATAGCATACAAGATAAGAAACATCACAAGCTCTTAGAGAAAATAACATTTCTATCATGTGTGATTGCTTTTCTTCAGGTCCCAGATCAGTATGGCACTATCCGTGCAGTAGCTGAGGGCAAGGGCGAGCAGTTTCTGGTGGGCACTTCACGCAACTTCATTCTGAGAGGCACCTTTAACGACGGATTCCAGGTGGAAGTGCAGGTACAGCAGATCTTTTATCTCATGTGCAGCCTTATACTCCTAAAAATAAAGGTTTCAAAAGGGGGTTTTGTAGTGATGCCATGGGAGAACCATTTCTGGTTACCCAAAGAAGCTTTTAATTAACAATTCTTAAAAGAACCTTAGGCCCTGTTTACACTACACTCTTAAAATTAAAGGTGCTTCACAATGCCATAGAAGAACGTTTTTGTCTAAATTGTTCCATAAAGAACCTTTAACATCTGAAGAACCTTTCTGTTTCACAAAAGGTTCTTTGTGGCGAAAGAAGGTTCTTAATTATAAATAAGAAAAAGAAAGAGATGGTTCTTTAAAGAACCTATGACTGAATTTATTCGTGAGAGTGTAGTGTGTTTTGGTTTTAAAACGGTGTTTAAATGAAAACAATCCTTGTCTGCACTGGTGTTTTCACTGCATTTCACAATCTATCTCTATCCACACTACACAACTGAAAACACATGTCTCATCATCATTCATGCAGGTACAACCATAGATATATGTATGGGTAGATTCCCTATTATTTAGATGGCAGATGTGTCTGCATTGTTGGAGCAGTCGCATGGGGAATCTACTGTACCTATTCAAATCTATGGGCTCAACATTGAGCATAGAAAGGATGTTAAGCGGTAGTCAAGAATATGGAGAGCAGGGATGATTCTAGGATTTTCATTTTAGGGTATGATAAAAAAAAAATATTATTTGACTATTTGGGTAGGGTTGTATACTACTAACCTCATTGCAATCCACTATTCCATTGTATTCCCTGTATTTCATATATGGGAGTGGGAGTACTGACTGAGCCATATACAACACTGTAAAAAAAAAAAAATTAGCTGTGACCAGTCACTGTTCCTGCAGTCACAGTTATAAGAGTTAATTTCACAGGACTCTCTATTTTTAGGGACACACGGATGAGCTGTGGGGTCTGGCCTCCCACCCGTTCAAGGACCTGTTCCTCACCTGTGCTCAGGACAGACAGGTGTGTCTGTGGAACTCAGTGGACCACACGCTGGAATGGACCAGACTGCTGGACGTAAGTCTCCCACAAACACACATTTGCACACATACAGTGACCTTAAACTGTCCATTCAAGCTTAAGCCCTCCAATGTGGCTGAATTAAAACAATTCTGCAAATAAGAGTAGGCCAGAATTCATCCACAACAATGTTAAAAAATGTATTGCCAATTATCGCAAATGCTAAATTGCAGTGGTTGCTGCAAAAAGTGGCACAACCAGTTATTAGATGTAGGGGGCAATTACTTTTTCACGTAGGGCCAGGTAGGATTGGACCACTTTTTCCCCTTTAATAATAGAAATCATAAAAACGAAGGGGGCGGAAACCTTTTAACGGCACTGTATGACTATCAGTGTCCTGACAAAGGTCATAACCACTAAATGTTTCATTTATGTAACTATCAAAACAATCCAGGCCTACAGTTCTCTGTTCTATACTTCAGACTGGTTACTGGCATTAATTATGGCCCAGTGCTTTGTTCTTTTGAAATAGCAAAGACAGCTTGTTTGTTGATTTTGTGAAACTTCTCTCTTGGTCTAGATGTAATCCGTACTGAACATTTCTCAGAAGACAAAGCAGAATAAACAGATGGTGGGGAATTTGTTGGCAAACTTTATGACACATGCCATGACATTAGTGGTTCTTGCAAAACCTTTTTATTAAGACATCAGTTAAAAGTCAGCTTGCGCAGTTTGGCAAATACAGATTTTTTTCACTCTATCATTTATTGTAACAGTGGTTACTGTTTTTGGACAGTGTGTCTCTGAGCTGAGACTATGGTTTGTAGGACCTTGAAAGATTGAAAGATAGACCGAATAACCACTGAATACCCTTGTCATCTTAACAGTAGGCTGTTTACATTTGTATTAATGCAGTAATACAGTATTTAGTTGATGTATGTATATCAGGTTTAAAGGTTTTTCTGACTTAATCCACGCATTTAGAGCAGTGCTTCTCAAACAGGGGGCCGGGACCCGCTAAGGGGTCTCAGCACATTTCCCAGTGGGCCATAAAATGGCTTAAGATTATATATAAAAAAATAAAATAAAAATGCTTGCTTCTTTCCAAAGTCTTGGAAAACCTGTACACTGTATGTGAGGGAAGTGTGATGATTTTTTTTTTTTTTTTTGTAATTCAAATTCAAAAATGTTTATCATATAGAAATATATATATATATATATATATATATATATATATATATATATAATTTTTTTTTTTTTTTTTAAGACTGGAAATGTCATGCAAATGCATTGGTCATCAAGAGTTTAAATTTGTTATGCATTCAGTTCTTAAAACACTTTAAAATTTTGAATTTTTATAATTTATTTTAATGCATTGTCACATCTAATGTCTGTAAAAGTTTAAAAACAAGCAGCTTTCATTTCTGCAGAAATATAGAAATTAGAGCATCTGCATTAGATCCAGAGCTCTCAGTTTTTTAATAGAGTCCCGTGCGCTTTGAGTGTGACAGTACTAATGTGTTTGTATGTTTTTAGGAGCACGGGCACTGCGCAGATTTCCATCCTAGCGGTTCGGTTGTTGCAATTGGTACTCACTCAGGGAAGTAAGTGATCTCTATATCATCTCTATATCAAGTTTACATGAATAACTTTGCCCAAATTTAACACAAAAAAGCTTTGATGACTGTAGTTCAGAGGTTGTTTTGTATGTGTCTCAGGTGGTATGCTCTAGACGCAGAGACGCGAGACCTGGTGGCCATTCACACAGACGGCAATGAGCAGCTGTCATTGTTGCGCTACTCTGTCGGTGAGTAGGAGAGTGGTTTGTTTGCATACTCTGTATTTTTTTTTGCATTTCTATCGAAATCAGACAGCCAGACGTCTCTCTGTCTCTCCTCAGATGGCACGCTGCTGGCAGTGGGATCACATGATAACTTCATTTACCTCTACACAGTGTCGGATAAGGGACGCAAGTACAGCAGATATGGGAAATGCACTGTAAGTATCTGAAGTTTATGTGGCTGTTTGCACAAAATGTGTTCTAACATAAAAAAAAAACAGCTCAGTGGATCTCAGGCGCATTGAACTCCCAAATTTTACTACTGTGCTTGTCCTGGCACTTACGGATAGAAGAAAAAAAAATAAATAAATGTACCTGCAAAAATTACAAAGTTTGTTAAAAACAAAAAAGAATGCAAAGAGTTTGAAACATGTATTTAAAATAAATTTGTGATCAATCCATAAGTAATGCCTTTTGATTGATCTTCTAATTCACATAATTGTTGTATGGCTGTATTATTGTCATTTTCACTATTCCCCATTCTGCTGGATCCGAGGGCTCAGGGAGAGTGGAGAATAAACTTTACCATGTGTGACCGTTCGCCCATGTCTGACCTGGGTCTCGTTTCGCTCTGCTGTACTCCATCAACACACTCTGAATCACACCACTGTGCTTCTGATTCCTCTGATTTTATTTTTTCTTTGCAGTTTTTCAGTAGTTGAGAAGTTTAGTATCATTAACATCTGTGTTCAATCACAGTAATAATGGAGTCGTTCTCTGAAACGGGTGACTTACAGAGTACATTTGTGTAGATTTATACGTTCTGTTAGACAAATAAAAAAAGTTCTGTCATGTGCTAATATAGGCTAATGTAATAGACTACCTTTATAATTTATCTTAAAAAAAAAAAACTGTGTTTAGTGTTCTTCATTAAACATAATGGACACACAAATGGTTCTCCTTTCATAGAATTATGAAATAAAATTATTTCCACATAGTTTTGTGATTGTCTGTCCTTCGATGAGTAATGAAGAGAGTGAAGAAACGCTTGATGTGAAATGGCTGAAGATGTCAGTGTGATTTTAGCGGACAGAATGAAAGCGTGCCTGTCTTTCAGCACTCTTGCCTGCCTGACACGTCTGAGCTTCCAGAGGGAATTCAGACATTGTGGGAACGCTGTGGTTTTATTGATGCTTGGCAGACGAATCGCTCATGTGTCTGTCAGCATAGCTGAACCGTGTTACTCGCAGACAGATGAGAGCAGATGAACACCTAAAGTGGCCCCAAAACGTATTTGGACACGTAAGCAAAACTTAAAAATATCAGACCGAGTGATTCATGTTAAAGAAAAGAAGCGCAAAAACACATTTTCAAGAAAATATCACAACGACTACAAATCACTAAAACATCAACTTATTAAAAGTATCTGAAAAATGGCTAGTTCTGAGAAAAGCTCCAAGAGCATTTGAGTGCAGATGACATGGTTTAATAGTTTATCTATGCGATTCATAAGAGATTCATAAATTTGTACACGTGACTTAATTGTGCAAAAGTGTCCAAATGCTGTTGAGGTCAAAAATTCCAAGCAATGCACCGTTGAGCTATAAACCATTTGCATTACCGTGCAGCGTGGGAATGTTTGCCTTTTACTGACCTCTTTCGACAGCCATAGAAAGGATGCTCAGGATCTAGGATAGTGGAAACGGAAAGCACATGTCAATATGTGTATGAAAAAGCTGGAAATGGAGAGCCAGGTGATCTGTATAATCTACAGGGGGGCCTCTGTGTGCAGATAGCAAGCTTTCACAAACGCACGACTCTTTAAAACACGCACACACTCATGTAAATGTGAGTGCACATATGGTAGGGAAGCCTGCGGACAAGTCGGAGCCAAGTCAGCCAAACTGAGATTCCCTCCCTGAGCTGTAACTCAGACGGTATTAGTTTTGTGTCTCTCTTTGCTCTGGGTGGAGACCCCTCCTGCATTATTTATTGAGACCACTGAGTTCAGTCTTTGAAAAAGCCTCTTCCATCCATTTGATTAGTTGTCAGTGTCAGTGAGATGTTCAGGCTCTTGTTGACGTGGTCTCATTTGAAGAAGGTTTATTTGTGCTTTTGTAAAATAATTGATTTTTCAACTGAACTTTTGTTGCTTTCATGCTTCAAGGTTAAAGAGTACCTAGAGTACCTCAACGTTTGAATGGTTATTTTCTCTCTAATATGTTGTTTCAAACCTGTAAGATTTTCTTTAATGGGAAACAAAGTTTGATATTTCGCAGATCGTCTGATCAGCTGTTCTCCATACAAATAAGCATTCACTCTCTAAGGTTCCGAAAAGGACAACAGAGCACCAGAACAATATAATAAATGTAGTCAAAATGGCTCACACACACATCATTTGAAGTATTTAGAATTATTAAATTATTTTAGGTGTGGAACAATTTTAAAATCGCACTTGCTTCCAGTCTTTCATGGTGCTTCATGATGTGTTCTTATTTTGGTTAAAAAAAGAAAAAAAAAGAAAAATGTGCATCTAAGTATACTTAAAAAAAAAAAAAAAAAGAGTACTTTTTCTCTCAGAAATATACTGTAAGAGAATACTGTTAATGTAATGTTTCAGACAATCTCAATTATTATTCTTATATTTTATACTGAATGCAGTTAGCTGGACTTTAAGTACATTAAGTTGCATTAAGTACATAGAGTTTAAGTACATTATTGTTTGTAATGTCATATGTATAACTTTTATTGTCAATGAAATAGGGTTAAAGTGTACTGCCAAATGCATTTTTGGTAACCTAACAAACTTTAATGTGATTTCTGTATTTGAATGCTGTATATTTGCAATTATACATTTGTTAATGATGAAATCAAATAGTTATAATCAAGTATTTTACATGTGCTTTAATATTTTAAGTATAAGATGTACACGTAAACAGCATTTTATTTCATTAAATAATATATTATTTGCAAATAAAGTTTTTATATACTTGTAAGATTAGCAGTACACAACAAATGCGCTTTCAAAACAAATAAGAGTTGCAGGCATTGAAATGTTTGCTTGAATGTTTAATTAGTGACATCTCAAATTTTGATCTTTTCTTTGAACAAAGACATTGTGTATCTTCTAGTGTCTGTATAGGTTGAATGTACATTTCTAGTGCTTGTTTTGTCCTAAACAGTTGTGATTGTCCTTAATCAATTCTGGTTATTGAAAATAATGTGACAGAACTGTTTTAGTTCTCATTTTTCATTGTCAAATCTTTAAATCTCTGTCCTCAGGGACATTCCAGCTACATTACACATCTTGACTGGTCCCCCGACAACAAGTTCATCATGTCCAACTCGGGAGACTACGAAATCCTTTACTGTAAGTGGACGACCGCAACAAGCCGTCTCTGGCGCGTTTTTCTGAAAAACATTTCCGTCTCCAATCGTATTTGTTTTTTGTCTCATTGGTTTGGTAGAACTCTTCATTACTGATTCAGCTTGTGGTTTGTGTTTGCACTTTTGCACTCAAAAGAACTTAAATTTTGCACCATATCCCAGATTTCCCTGACATGTTGTTTTACCTCTTCCACAGGGGACATTCCAAACGGTTGCAAGTTGATTCCTAACCGTTCTGAGTGCAAGGATATCGAATGGGCCACATATACCTGTGTGCTAGGATACCACGTCTTTGGTCAGTATCTGTAGATGCTGCATTGTGGGTGTTATTACTAGTTGGGGTTTGATACCTACAGTACTAAATACTATACTGTAGTACACACTGCTGAAATCTCAACACCTTCTAAGGGTCTGTCACTGATTAACTATTGGCGCTTTTCCGCCGCATGGTATGGCTCGGAAGAGTTCACTTTTTTTGGGGATTTCCACTAGGTACAGTACCTGGTAGTCTACCTGGTATTTTTTTCTGTACCACTTCAGTTGAGGTTCCAAGTGAACCTTGTCGTTACCAAAACGTGACGTGTAAACTCTGCCGATCACTGATTGGCCGGAGAGAATCATCACTATCTGCATCACTGAACTTGCGACACATCCACAGCAGAACCACTAGATTTAAATCAGCACAGCCAGCGAAGGATCGAACACAACTGTTGGGAGGCTGTTCGGTTGCCT
The DNA here is from genome assembly GCF_003368295.1 of Carassius auratus. Lineage (NCBI taxonomy): Eukaryota > Metazoa > Chordata > Actinopteri > Cypriniformes > Cyprinidae > Carassius > Carassius auratus. The sequence continues at coordinate 16,567,095 of NC_039280.1, read as the reverse complement.
GTTGAGGAAGTACAGATGTTCCTCTAGTTGATAGCAGAGGAGTGGATCCAGCGAGAGCTTGATGGCGCGACGCACAATTAAAACTTTTTTCAGGAGTCGCGTCACTAGAAGCAACTATAATGACGTGAATAATCCCGCCCACTCTAAAGCGATACTAAACTGCATTGGAAACACAAACCGAGCCGAGTCGTACCACGCAGTGAAAAAGCGCCATGTGTGAACCAAACTTGTGACTAAAAATTGGCTAGAAGAATGTTTTCTCTATGTATTATGAGTATGTGTGCTCTGTGTATGCATGCCTTGTTTGGTTTTTCCAAACGTGTGGCTTTGAACTCTTTGCTTTTTCACACTCATTTCCTGTCAGTGGTTTAGTCTTGAGGGCGTTTGAGTCATTCACTTTCTCGCACATACCAACACACGTTTGCTTGGCAATCTAAACACAACAGATTTACTTTAACTTCTTAATCTAACTTTTACCAGACTAATAGCTTTAACCCTAGAAGAGTGTGTATATATATATATATATATATATATATATATATATATATCAGATTCCAAAAATTAAGTACTTGTAATTAAATAATATTACATTTTAAATACTCATAATCAGACTACAGTTACTTTTTATAGATTATGTGATCAGATGTTTTTCACAAAATGGCAGTAAATTATGCATAACGAATTAATTTGCTCTAGTTATTTTCTCTCTTAAACTTTCTTTTTTTAAAAAAAGTAAATAAATAATAGATCCTAAAATCCTTAAATTAGAAAAAGTCTTCAAGTTTTATGGACCTGCAGACACCAGCCAGTTGGCATGCGACAGTAATTGCATAGACATTGCGAATTATTTTTTATTATCAAAACATTATGAATTATTATCTTTTCATCACTTTTTTTTGAATGCCCTGTATTTCATTTATGATCCCAGTTTGGGAAACCCTGATGTGTGTAATGTTTAATGCACTTCATGATGTTGATAAAGATTGGAAAAAAAAATTCTTACAAGTTAGGTCAAAAGTAATCTAAAAGTAATCATAGTAGTCAGAATACATTATCTTAAATATGTAATCAAAAAGATTAAAATGCTAAATAGATAGATAAATAATCATAAAAAGCAATCTGCATTTTGTAATCAGGTATGTAAAAATGAAGGCTTTATTGTATTTAGCTCATTTCTATCGGCAAATGTTGCACATCACCATTATTTATATATTCATCTCACTTTCCTACTGTTTTTGCAACTCCATCATTATACGCACAATTATAGTCTGCTGTTCTAATTTTGCTCACACTCTGAGTGACTTCATGTCTAAGCAGAGTGATTTCAAAAACCTAAAGTAGTTCAGACCACAAACTCACTTTATCTGTCAGCATAGCGTTCCGTCTGGTGTGTGCAGGTCTGTAATACTGGAGCACATTCACACACCACCACTCCACATATTTGAGTACTTTATTAGACTGGAAAATATTTGGTTAAACTGTACAAATCCCCAGCACTGAGCCAGTAGATTAGAGCAGTACAGTGAATGTGATATTACAGAAACTGTGTGTGTGAGATATTCTTGTACCTGGTGTTCTTCTGCCTCCTGCTGGAAATCTCGTTGAAGGCTCCTAATCCATTCATGATCATAGTTTTTGAATGAGATGAGGTGTCTACTATATGTGCAAAGCGGTGAGGTCAAAAATACCTTCCCTCCTAAAAGTTAGTAAGGATTTAATATTTCTGTTTGCTACCAGCTAAAGACGGATTTGAACAGAATATTAAATAACTAACTTAGTGCATTTATCTAGCACAAAAATACATAGATTTGGATTTCAACATCAGATTTGGACACAATTTAATAAAATGTTAAAGGTTAAAGTATATAAAAAATATGTACAGTTAAAAAATTTAAAACATACCATATTTCTCATATAAAAAAGAATTAAAACATAAAACCATATTTATATTATTTAACTACAACAACAACAAAAAGGAAAAAAATATTGAATTAAAAATAATTAACTGATTTACTAAAATGATTCCCTTGATGATTGACATGATGCGTAAATTTACATATCACTATCATGTTGTGAAATGACAGTTGTTCCTGGAAAAGGTGATACTGACAGCCTACTGCTACTGTAAATGCTAGACTGCTAGAGTTTCTCTTCTAGCTTCTTTTGTGCGCTGACGTGTCTTGTTGTTTGCTGCGTAACAGGTGTTTGGCCGGAGGGCTCAGATGGGACAGATATCAATGCACTTGTGCGATCTCACAACAGGAAGGTGATCGCTCTGGCTGATGACTTCTGTAAAGTTCACCTGTTCCAGTATCCCTGCTCAAGATTCAAGGTCTGTCACAATTTAACATATATGGACCACTTTGCGGTCATATTTTAAAGAGCGTATTTAGTTTTACATTTTAGAACATGAGGATTATTAGTTGTTCGCTAGATATCTGAAGCCAGATATAAACCAGTTTGAATAATTATTCATTGTTTTGTTTTTTTGTTTCAGTTTGTTTCAATGTAATGAACAGCAATTTGATTCAGTACTTTAAAAATTGTCATTTATAAGTTCTTTAAAACTTTAGTGTAAATCCTGTTTTCATCTATTTTCCAAATGCATGTTATTGATCTTATTGTGAACAATTTATGCGTGAAATAGTTTTTTTGACCTCTTAATTCTTATCGGCCATCTTCTAGTGAAACTACAGACTTCTCTCTGGTGACATATGTCAGATTTCTCGAATCATTTATTCAACTTAAATTTCATCCAATTGACTGCAAACTCAGATCTGCCTCCTCCATCCAGTCAGCAATCGCTACACTCACAAGTCACTGTCCTACATTTTGTCTATCACAACTAGGGGTGGGCTATATACTGGTAGATACATTTAGCCGGTAAAAATTTGTCAACCGGATAGAGATTATTTGGACTATCATCTCTATCGCAGTTGCATGCTCATGTGATGTTTGCAGTAAATAAAAAAAAATGTAGTAATTACACCATAAATGCATATAATTAAAGTCTACTGTGCTTCACAGTCTATACATATGGCTTGTTGGCTAGTTTTGAAGAAAAAGAGCACTTTTAGATAAAAAAAAAAGGCAATAAAAGATTGCCTCCTGGAGGTAGGAAAACAAAGTTTATTATCATGATTGCTTGTAACAAAGATTTAAATGCAAAAGAAAAGGCAGTAGAGCTGACTGTTTTAATTTAGAATATTTGTGATCCCCTCTTAGAACTGTCACATATAAGAGGGAAATTCCCTTTATTTAAAAAATTTAATTCAGGCACTGAATGAATGTCTAAAATCATGATAGGATTATTACTGTAAATAATTATAAAAGATTGTTATCGGTGATCATATCGGCAGATACTGCTTTCTGTGATCGGCCTCAAAAATTGTGATCGGAGGACCTCTAGTTTTCTTTTTTTTATGTCATAAAGACCTTATTTGAAGAAAAAAAATACTATTGTGATATACAGTACCCTCCATAAGTATTGGAACCGTAAAGACAAAATATTTTGTTTGCTGGGGAGTCAAGAAATCTGTAAATATGATTAAAAGATGAATATGAGACAAAAAAATGTATTATTGGGTGATTCAACACAAAGATGTTTTACCAGCTAAGAAGATCAGCACTTTTAGAGTTTCATCTCCTTATCTGATGTGAGCAGAAGTATTGGGACAGTTGCCTCGCAGGTCTTTCTAAGTGTTCAGCTGTGTCCTGTTGCATTAATTCTTCAGATATTAAAAGCATGGAATATGTCTTATCAGTTATATCAATTGCTTCTGCATTGCAAGTCTTGCATTCGATGATGAAACACACAAACCAGGATGAAGACGATGAAGCCAACTCTGAGAGAAAAGCAAGCAGTTTGGATTCTAAAAGAAAAGATGAAGTCAATTAGAACTATAAGAAAAAAAAAATGGAGGAGTTTGGAAACTATCGGCGACATCAGCATCCAACAACGACCTGATCGGCTGAGAAATACAACAGTAGTTGATGACAGCCAAATCAAAAAAATGCTGTGAAAATGAACCCTAAAATACATGTCTGTAAAATCACCAACAACCTCCAGAAAGCTGGGGTGATGCTCTGACAATGTACAGTCCACAGGAGAATTGGACACAGAATTACAGAAGCTACACAGCAAGATGCAAACCTCTGATCAGCACCAAAAAAAAGAAAGGCAAGATTCTTCACAAATGTAAGCCAGTAGAGTTTAGGAGTTGATGGACCGATGAGACAAAGATTAATCTTTATCCAAGTGATTGGAAGCAAAAGTGCGGAGAAAAAAAGTGAACTGCAAATGATCCTAAGCATACAATCTCATCTGTAAAGCTTGGTGGAAGGGGTTTCATGTCTCTAAAACAGGACCTCTTCATTTTAATGATGACTTTATGTATGATGGCAGTAGCAGAATGAATTTGCAAGGGTACAAAATCATCTTGCCTACCAGTATTCAAGAAAATGCCAGCAAACTCATTAGAAAGCACTTCATGTTGGATCAGGACAATGACCCAAAACACCCTGCCAGTTCAGTCAAGGACTTAATCATGCCAAAGAAATGTAAAGTCTTAAATTGCCCAAATCAATCTCCAGATTTAAATCCGACTGAACATTAATTTCACCAGCTGAAGAGGAGACTAAAGACAGAAACTCTGCAAAACAGGCAACAGTTGGAATTGGCTGCATCAAAGGCTGGAGAAAAGCATTTCAAAGCATAAGAACAAGAGTCTGGTGATGTCTATGGGTTGCAGACTCACTGCTCTGATTGCATACAAGGGATCTGCAACTAAATATTAGCTTTTAATCTTTTACATATGTTTTAAAGTCAACTGTTACAGTATTTATGCTCACGACAAATAATTGGATGAACTCTGAAAGTGCTTGCCTTTTTTATTTTGTAAAACATGAATGTGTCGAAAGCCCTAAAAATAAAGTGACATTTTGTTGCATATTCATCTTTTGATCATATTTGCAAATGTCTAGACCCCACAGTAGAGAAAGCAATTTTGTCTTTACTGTTCCAATACTTATGGAGGGCACTGGATATCGTTATTGTGAAATAAAGTTACTCCTATCGGGAGATAATATATATTTGTCATGAGCTGCAATTGAAGCCTGGGGGATATTACTTTCTTTCCTTATCTGATGTTTTACTGATTTTATTATTTAATTGCAGGCCCCAAGCCACAAGTACAGTGCCCACAGCAGTCATGTGACGAACGTGAGCTTCATGCACAGCGACAGTCACCTGATTTCAACAGGTGGCAAGGACATGAGCATCATGCAGTGGCGTCTGGTGGAGAAGACCTCATCCTTGGTGCATAGCGACTCCAGCTTGGGCCTGGGTGATTCCCTGCTGCACAACTCCACCCCTCGCACCCTGCCGACGGTACCCAGCGTGCCCCACACTCCTACTGAGCCCTTGCCGGTGCCAGCCTCGCTTCCCCTCAGCACCCAAACCGAAACCAACACTCCCCCTCCCACTCCCCCTGAACCCCTGCACACGGTTACTCCAAATGGACAGCAGGACGGCTCCCCTGAAACCCCGTCCCCTTCCGATGAGGCCACGCCCCCATCCGACAGCACCCTGAGCCCCAAGGACAGCCTAGAGCCTAGCGACGATACGGCCACACCCAGTGATGAGGGCACGACCTTTAACCCTCCCTTATAAGGCAGTCCAACCCTTCTCTCGCCTGCTCGATAGCCCGCCCAAAGGCACCAGCATGTCACTGCAGCCTTCCTGTCGGATTACAAATGCAGGGTCTCATCAGTTTTTATCCTTTCAAGATCTTCTTTTTTCGTTTCGTGTCTTAGTTTGTTATGTTGACATTCAGTAGATGTGGTTGTGGAGGCATCGGTTCGGGTTGGATGGTGAGAGATTTGGAATGTGTAATTAAAAACCTTTAGAACACCAGATTTAGAACACCTACAAGTTTACACTGACTCACACACACACACACACACACACACACACACTACCACACAAACACTAATACACATGCATAGACACATCAGTAACTGTGATACATTCAAAAAAGAGAAGAAAACAAACGATTTACCAGTTTTAGATACAAACAACATGTTCATATAAACAGACAAATAGACAAATATAACATAAAATGGATACATGCTTTCAAATAACTATAGTTTGGCTTATACATCAATATATTAATTGATTAAGGATCAGCAACTAAGGGTGAATTAAGCTGGATTACTGAACCTTTTCCTCTCTTTCCTGACATGAAAAAAAATGTATGTTCTGTTTTTTTTTACTCATCCTCAAGTCTCAAACCCATATGACTGACTTTCTTCTGTGTAAAGCAAAAATGTTTCATAAATGTTTTGAAGAGATCTGTTGAAGATCTGTATGAGGATTTTTGAAGATGTTTAGGAGGATATTTTAAAGATCTTTTGACAAAAGTCAATTAGGCCCAGATCAATACTGGACCCTTTTGACTTTTATTCTTCAAAACAGAATTTTATTTGTTCTGCAAAAGGCAATTCAAGTCATACAGGTTTGGAACGACATAAAGTTAAGTAAACATTGTTCATTTTTTGGGTGAACTATCCCTTTAAATGAGTAAACTTTTTAAAAAAAAATCACAAGATGTAGATCATTTATATTCTTTTGCTCTCTGTGAACATTGGTGGAGGACTGCATGTAAAGCTGATTTGCGTGCTTGCATAGCATCTGTCCCTAAGCCAAAAACTACAGGACGTGTACTATATCCGGTGACACCAGGCAGGTGCCCCGGCTTATTGTTCAGAAACAAGGACCTCGACAATTCAAGCTGCTTCTGTTGGTCATCATGGTCACGGACACCTTGTATTTCAACTCGGCACAACTATCGCCGCTTTACAGGAGAACAGCCATAAACAGCAGAGCACTTCATTCAATACAAACACAAGTAACACACACTCACACACGCCTGACCTGCATCAAAATGGGGTCTGCATGGCAGTAGCCAAGATATTTTATAAATAAAATACAAAAAACAATTTCAGTCTCATCCGCCTGTCTAAAGATGCCGTACCACCCGCACATCTCTCCGTTTCCTCTGTTGGACTGGAGAACCTCCTCTGTATTCATACCATCCGTTTTAACCTTGCATCCAAATGACTCTCTTCTCAAGACTGCATTGTTTTTAGGTTTCATTTTGGGTCTGTTTTTCTTGTCATTTTCTTCATCGGACTGAGATGTTCTTGTTTTGTTTTTTTTTCATCATATGAGAGAAACAAAAGATTAAAGAAGTCTTAAATGTGCGTGCGTAACTGTGTATGTGCACGCGAGTCGCCGCTTCTTTCATTCCGCTAATGGGTTATCGCCCTCTCCCTCTCTCCCTCACATTTTCTAAGGATCACTCTTTTTGGACAGAGCTTGTAATGCTTACAAAAACAGTACCAGAAAGTACCATAGTATTATTTGTACCATATTGGGCTAATGTAAGTAATTTGGACAATGTTTTGACATTGACAGGATTGAATATCATGGTATTTGAGTATGGTATCATATTATGCTTATAGTGATGAGATGAGAGGACAACTTATATTTAAATTCTATCGCAAAAATAGTGCGAAGTTTTGCACTCATTAACAAAACCTTTGTGCTTTCCTGCAAAACTACTACACTCCCCTTAGAAACTTTGTATTCTGCCTTGAAACATGTTTTCTAAAAGTATTGCGTTCACCCAAGAATGTTTGCATTTATTCGCAAAGCATTTGCATCTATCTATCTTAATTCCTAATATTATTTCCATCACAAAATATTTGTGAGCGAACAAAAGACGATGCAAAAGCATTGAAATATAATTTAGTATTACCATATGATACCATGGTACTTTTACATGGTACTGCCTTTGTGTGTTCCCTCAAAGATATGGATGAAAAAGAAACTCATTGAAGATTAAACCGCATTCGCAGGCGCCGATATCTTGAGATGAAGCATATCTTTTTTTCTGAAATGAATCAATATCAGTGAAACACAAGAGAACAGCTGCTGAGAGAGATTCCCTCTAGTGCTGCTTGATGAACGGCAACCTAAATCATCAATATTACACCAGAAAATACATCAAAACGGCTCTCAAACCAGACAACCTCTAGATTTAAAAGCATTGCAGAGGATTAAAATGCATTGCATTTGCAGTCTCTGTGTACAAAGGCATGAGAAAGCATGGTTTACACACTCAGATTTTAGGTTGTGATGCTGTATTGACGTACGGTATTGAGAGGTTCAGATACACATTTACAGTAATTTGGGTTTTCCTTTTTTAATTTTGAAAGAATGACAATCTTCTGTAATGTGTATAACAGTACACATCAGCATTCAAATACTAAGTATTTTACACAGCTGCCTCAAATTCATGTCTGATGTGTTTTAAGGTGATTTGTAAGTGCATGAAATAGTGGATTAGGTGGTGTTAGCAACGTTTAGATGACGGAATGATATCTGATTGTTTTTGTGGTGTTGGTGTGCTTATGCAACGTTTGCGCTGTAGACGGTGTTGAGTTGAATGCCCTTCAGCTGGTCTGCAGTTAACTTTTTATACCTTTTTATGAACGGTTTATGTACTTTTCCTGCTTTTTGTTCTTTTTTTTACTTTTTTAAGAAAGTTGGATGGTTTTCACAGTAGGTTTTCCATGGACTTCCATGTTTTATGTTTTTGTCCTGTCCTATACAATGGGAAAGCCACACTTAAAATGCAGAATTTCTTAGTGGAAACATACAGGCACATTTTTTTAAAGCAAGATATTTCAAAGAAAGCATATGAAGTTCAAAACAAAGAAAAAAGTCCAATGCTAATGTGATCGTTTTTGCGTTGTGATTGCTTTGTGTGAACTTGAGGGGGGGGGGGGATCACCAAAACACTAGCAATCAACATTGCTCAGAAATGTGACATTTGAAAAGCTCATTCATACATTCAAATCTAATTTAATAGCATTCAGACATTTGTGAAAAAAAAAGTTGACTTTTTAAGGGCCACTAGCTTGGACTCTCAAACCTTCAGGACACCATGGCTATCAAAAGGGCAACTCTCAGAAGCTTTACACAAGTTGCAAACTCGGATGTCGATCTTTCACAGACCTTTGTTGTTGCATTCAGGGCTGGCTTTATTGTGTATATATTGGTGTACCTGTATGTATATAACTATTTTTGGGTAGGGCGTTTCTCTGAAATGCAAGGGCAAAGATTCCATATTTGTTTTCATCCATGAAAAAGCTGGAGACTGTTCTCCTGCAGATGCAGGTATAGTGGCCTTGTGGCATGGATTCAGATTTTAGGATTCGTCACACTGTGGCCGGGTTTTCTCAGTTCGGAGGCTCCAGGGCGTTTCTATAGACCTGTCACATAAACCTGTTAGCTGAATGGAGTGTTTTCTGAATGTAACAGATTATTTGCCTTGTTATTTGATATTGAAACGAATGCTAGGTGTGTTGGTTGAAGTATTGGTGAAGGGTTTGGGTGTTTTGAGAGAGTTTTCACAAACAGGAGTGAAAGTGAAGCTGTTGATGATCAGTGTATTGGAGAAGACTGCTTTTTTTATTTTTTATTTTTTTTATATCTGCTAATATCCAAGAGCTAATTTCCAAAACATACACGGGGAGAGAGAGGGGATGGAAAAGCCCAGCTGGTGATTGTCTGTACGCTTGGTGGAAATGTTGGGCTTGAGTACAGCTCTGGACTTCTGAATGCTTTGTTGTTTGCAGGCCTTCTGACTATGTCCTCATTGAATAAAGGTGCGGAGACTAAGCTTTTCTGATAAACAGAATCACAGTTATGAAAACCACAATGATGATTCTGTTTATGCAACTGATCCAATCATGTTAACAAAATATGAAAATGCATTTTTTTCTTCTTCTTGTGACAAAGTTTGAGCCAATCTGTTTCTTATGCATTCCTGCCAATGGGCAGAAAATACTGAAGAATTTAGAAAATAAAGAAACATTTCAAAACAGTCGTTGTGTTGTCTCTTAAAGATGCCTAGAGTAATTTGTTCATTTAAAATTCTACATATTTATCTAATGTGAACATTAAAGGAATTGTTTGCCCCCCCCCCAAAATTTCTCAATATTATTTGGTTGCATTATATGCTGCTTTTGAGGATTCTGTCATTGTGTTTAATGGCCCTTGAGCTTTCCAAAGTTGAGTAGATCTAACAAAAAATATGTTTATTGAAAAAAATCAAAAAAACAAAAAAACAGAATGAAGAAAGTTGTTTTTTTACTGCCAGATGGTGCAGTTGTGAACTAGCAGCAGGGGCTAATGGAGTCATGCCAGCCAAACCTTGACCCTTCAGACTTATTGCATCTGTAAACTCTGAAGTTTGGACCAGTAAACAAGCAAAATCGCAGACCTTGAATGATGTTTATGTTCTTTATTGATTTCTTCCATCTGCGTTAGAGAGCGAGGTTATGTTGTTGTGAAACCGACGAGGCACCTCACTGAGAAAGACGCTTGCTGACTCAGCAAAACGATCTGCTCTTTGCTGTGCAAATAAATAACCGGCCAGCGGGCCAGGCCAAAGTTATTTCTCCTTGATGTATCTATGTAATATGCTAGCTGTTAAACCTTATCTGACGTCCAATTGAGAGCACAAAATCATAGACTGATTGCTGATATTTATTTATTTTTTATTTTTTTTGAAGTCATTGGTGTCACAATATAAAATCGTATTGATGTCAGAGAGTATAAAATTAAAACAAAGATGACTGAGGCATAAATGAAGTTGGTGCTCAGTGAGGATCAAGCGTTGCACCGGTTTTCATGACAACATTTCCAGCCTTTCTTTTGACAGAATTCTTCGCTGACGCAGCCTTTCTCTCCGGATGCTGTGGAAGAGATTTCAGGTCAATTATCACACCCTCAACATGTAAGATATGTCCCACTTTCTTACTGTGGTATTATCTTTTCTAGTGTTCCTGTAGCTCAATTGGTAGAGCATTGTGTTATCATGCGCAAGGTTGTGGGTTCGATTCCTTGGGAACAGATGATAGGTAAAAATTGATAGCCTGAATGCACTGTAAGTCGCTTTTGATAAAAGCATCTGCTAAATGCATAAATTTAATTTAATTTAATCTTTTGTAGTACATCTTTATATGTAACTTCATAATTCTATTGTCTTTTAAAACTGCTTTTTGACAGTCATTTATGGTAAACTACAATATACAATAATTTCAATTCTATAAAAACTTGTATGTTTTTAAAATATATATTTTAATTACACTTTTGTACTTTTGAACATTAAAGAGCTTTTTCACAAGAATTGTTATGAAAGAAAAATTGTGTGAATGAACTGAGACTCCTTAGATTGAAGAATCTTTTGAAAGACTTTTTAACTAAACTATATATCTACATTTTACATTAAAAATAGTAGCCTATGTCTTCAATATCATATTATATTACTGTTATGTTGCATACTGACAGTTAAAAGTTATTTAAAATACAGCAGCTTTTTTATCTCCATTCATCTATGACTTTTACCATTCCACCATGACCTTGTGTTATTACTGTTGGCACTATATGTGTAAATGTTTCTTAGAAGATGACAGGAGTTGTTACAAAAATGTTACAATGTCCTTGTCGCCCCTACAGCTTTGTTGTGTCAATAACTTATCACTGTAATGAAGTCATTCCACTGTTCTTTGAAATTGTGATTGTATCTGATTCCGTTGACTGTGTAATGCAGAAACATGCAGAGTTTATACTGTCCTGAAGCTGCCCTTGAGTCGCAGCTGACCGTGTTGTGCACTTATTTACCTCTGGTGTAGCAGGCCTGAGGAACTTTACTCCTGCACTGCAGAACCATGTTCCTCACCATCAGGAAGTCCTCACCGTAGCACTCAATGTAATGATCCGCTGAACACACAAACACACAAAGGACCTTAAGTTTGTTCAGTCTGGAGTCAAAACAGTACAATGGTTTGGGCTTGGTTGAATTTTTATTCATTTATTTATTTATTTATTTTAAAGAAATTGATACTTTTAGTCAGCAAAGATGAAAAAAAAAATGAAACGTGACAGTAAAGGCATTAATGTTCTTTTGAACTTTCTGTTCATCAGAGAATACTGGAGAAAAGAAGTATCACGGTTTCCATTGCAATATGAAATGGCACAGCTGCTTTCAACATTTATAAAAGGAAGACATGTTTCTTCTCCACCAGATGAACATATTAGAATGATACTGAAAATTCAGTTTTTCATCACAGGAGTAAATTACATTTTCAAATATATTCAAATAGAAAATGCCTTTTCACAATATAACAGATTTTACAGAATTTTTGATAAAATAAATATTGCCAAATATTATTTATAAATATTAATAATTCTTAAATATACTGAGACTTCTTTCAAAAACACACAAAAAATTTTTGAAACTTTTGAGTGTTTATCTTAAATTAATAAAATATTTCCAAAATGTTTTTTTTATATAATTGCTTTATCAGTTAAACTCAATATTCACACTCCAATACTTATTAATTAAAAATAAAAATTTGAATTTAGACATAGTTTTTTATTACTTTTCATTGTATAACTTTATTTTATTAACATCCATCCATTCTTCACACTGCTTGTTCTTAGTAGGGTCTAAATTGCTCATAGGAATATGAGAGTCTGCCAGCATATCTCAAACACCCCTGGATGGATGGCCAGTCCTTCACAGGGCCAGCACACACACACACACACACACACACACACACACACGCACTATGGGCAATTTAGTGTCTCTAATTCACATGCCCTTAGGGAAACTGGAGCACCTGCAGGAACCCCACACCAACCCGGGGGACATGCAAACTCCTCGGTCAGCATGGACCTCAACTGAGCCACCATACCCCACTGTTGTGGTAACGTGTGATAGTTACATACAATTTTTAGTCAAAGTCCCCATATAGATAATTGAAAAAAACAAACAAACAAACAAAAAAAACTCATATTAGAAAACAAAAAGAAAAACAAGTTAATGTTGTAAAAATGAACTCCATTTCATCCGTTCTCATCAAGGATTCACTACTTACAAAAGTTCGAACAAACTTCAACAGTGATGGCAAACAATGTGAAAGGACTTACCCATGCAGAGAGGCAGCAGCAGGAACAGAACGAACCAGACCTTCATCTTGGATCTGAGGTTTTGTGATGGAGTTTCAGTATCGTCTGGCTGCTCTGAAATGTCTGCTGGAATCTGAGCTTTTGCTCTTTTATAGCGGTGGAGACGCAGGGTCACGTGTGTCAAACACACGCATGCAGTACATGCAGTGTGCAAAGCGTAAACAGTCTTATCTCCGTGGATACCTCTAAGAACAAATAAAGATGAAAGAGTGTACTATGAATGTTCTATGAATGGATGAAATATACAAATAAACCCTGCTTGACTGGATATACCAGCTTTGAATTACAAAATGTACTTTTTTAAATGTTTACTCAAGTATGTTACGAAATATAAGATTACATTTTGTGGCTTTTTATTTAATTGATATTATAGTTTTGCAAGTGCAGTCTTTTTTATACTAAACATATAAAATACAATTAATATTTGAACTATACAAGTACATATTTAAATGTAATAGTATATGACTTATACTGCTCTCTATAGAGTGATATTGCCATCTATATCTATCTATCTATCTATCTATCTATCTATCTATCTATCTATCTATCTATCTATCTATCTATATATATATCTATCTATCTATCTATCTATCTATCTATCTATCTATCTATCTATCTATATATATATATATATATAAATATATTTGTGTATTCTTATACAAACACACTACTGTGAACACACAGACACACATCTCTATGTTTTATATGTAATATATCAACGTATTAATGGCTTTTATGATGCTATTTAAAAATGGAATTACACATTAGAAAAAACTTTCACATTTGTATGGGCTAGATATATAGTTCATGAATTAAATTGTTCTAATTTCAAATAGGATTCATATACAGTATTTCATAAAGTGCCATCATATGACAATATTTCAGTTCTATGTGTTCTAAAATAAAACTTTACTACAAAATTGTGAGGTTACCATTTTTAAAACATGTACATTTTTATATATTTCCCTGCTCAATACGTTTAAACATTGTAATATTTAATGCTTTTATTTTAAAGTTTTATTATTATTATTATTATTATTATTGAACTACAAAGTTGCATAATTATGGAATATGAAGAAAATGTATCTTCTGATGTAAAAAGAAGACATTTTTTTGTACATTTTACAAGTACATTTTGACAAATTTTTTATTTGATAATTGCAAGGAAATTGAATAATTGGATGCCTGAATTTAGATAAATTCAACAGTTTGACTATTTCATCATATGTCAGAGGTGTCATGTGTCAAATTCAGTTGGTGGAGGGCCGCAGCCCTGCAGGGTTTAGATTTAACCCTGATCAAACACACCTGATCCAGCTAATCAAGTCTTTCAGGCTCATACGAAAACTACAATAGCATGTGTGCTGGACGAGAGCTGGCACTAAACGCTGCAGGACCGTGGCCCTCCAGGGACTGAGTTTGACTGCCCTGATCCATGCAAACACCACCACTCTCCCACTGCTGACACTTTCGTGATGCATGAAGTCAGACTGCAGAACGAAGACAGGTTTCCTTCACTATCTCTGTCACACTTCATTTACCAGTTCACATTCCTGACATAATTAACATTACATGTGTGATTCTGTTATCTGTGTTGTACCTATGTCATTTGAGAACACTTCTAATGTGGGACATTCTGTGCCATAGGTGTTATATCAAAGCAAATTAATCTAGTACATGATGTACCAGATAATTGGCTGTTTGTAACTGCAAATACAAAATTATTTTAGGTTACTTTAAAGTAACAACCCTGCAATGTTCTAGGAACATTATTTTAAGTTATTCTAGTAGTTTTGGCGTCCCAGCATGGCATTGTCATTAGTGTCATTGTACTCTCCACTGTTGAGTGAGCCTCTTTATTGTGGCTGTGGAATTCTGTAACCCAGGTGCCACTAATACCACCCGGAAGTATCCGTCCAGCCTTGCTCCATCTGCAAGGTTCCGTCCAGGTGTGCCGTTGTAGGATATGGTGGATTGTAGGTGGCATATTCAATTAGTAATTGTAACTTGGTCAGAGTGAGTTTTGCGTGACCTTATGCTTTTTGAGCCTCCTAAATCTAGCCTTTTAGTGAGGTTGGTGGCCCCATCATCAATGGGATAGGTAAGTTTGGGGTACTTTTAATGCCAGTCAATGTGGGTATTAATGTGGGGCAGAATTTACTTTTATCCAGGTAATTTAATTGGCATCCCTGTAAGTTCCCCTCTAGTGGTTCAGGCAGCTAGTGTGCAGCCTGAGGTTTTAGATGGATGTTATGGAATATGGAAGGTTAGGCCTTGGGATGAACCTTAAGGTTTGAAATTCATTGTCGGGGCGACGATGCCTGATGTGGGGGTGGAATGTAGTAGGGTAAGGTATTAGTCCAGATGTCATGCCAGCCTGGGAACCTATCAGTGTTCCTACTCCTTCGTCATTGGTTAAAATGGTTTAAATCCAATGAACCATTCAGTGTTGGGATTGATCCTATTAAAAAGTGAATGGTTTGATTACTCAAGATGCATCATCCTGGTAACTAGATCATTGTGGAAAGTCATGGACAAAGGATAGGGTTTGTTGCATCTCCCTGTTGGTGTTGCAACATGCTAGGAGCCGTGGCCTCGTATGGTAAGCAACCATGCGTTTTGCTACCTTGGAATTCTCTCTCACTGCAGTATGACTGCACTGCTGCTTTGTTTTTAGTGTTTGTTATGTAACCATTTACCTGTTGTGATATGAATGTCTTAGTTTATACCAGTTAATTATGTGATTTTATGAGTAGTAACTTTTAAAGTGGGGGTTTTATACTTTCAGTGTGTCCACTTGGGGTAGTGTGGTGTTTGGCCAATTGTACTCCTCTCACAATTGAGTGGTTTGTGGTATGATGTGAGGTGATAATCCAAAAGGCCCCTGCTGGTCATCTTTCTCCTCCTGGTCATTTTGTAACTGGTAGACTTGTGTATTAGGCATGTTTTAAATTGTATCCAAAAACAAATGTTTGAACCATTACAGTTGTTTGTGTGTGTATATAAATAAATTGCAAGTGTTTTATACTCTCTGTCTCCATGCTCACCCTGGCTGTTGGCCACGAACCTGTGTGCCTTTCGTAGGGCTGTTATGTCCCGGTATATTCCGGGTGGCATAGTAGATGTATATCCACTTTTGGTGGATCCTCTCCCCTACCTGACCGCTTCTTGCCACACAAACACCGAAGTCAAAGTGCTCCAGATTATCCAGGATATCTGACTGTAAGTCTCCGTAATGTACACTGGTCAAGTCTTAGCAGTTTTAGCATTTTTCTGCAGCTTTTGAAGAAAAATTCTCACAGATTTTCACAATGTGTCTATGAGTGTTTACACTTGTAGCAGTTCCGTCATCTTGGTTATTTTTCATAAAGTATAGGGTCACAACTTGTGACTACGTCCTGTTTTTGGTTCATTTATGCAGAACCTGATTTTACCAAGTGAGACCTGTTCCTGGGACAACATCTTTGTTGACCCTGGAACAACATTGTGATTAACCAATAATATTTGAAGAACAAGTTTATAGATCGTGAAGTTTACGCTTACGATTACTGTTAGGTGCTTGTACATCAGAGTCAATTTAAACACACTCTAAATGATCCTAATACCTACTGTACTCCATTTGTCCAAGCATCTTCTACCATACTTTAAACTTCAGGTTTCCCACATGTTTTAGTGCCTTAATGAGAGCCTCACATTTTATTCAAAAAGGTGTGAACTTATGAATTAAGGTTCTTATGTGAGAATCTTGTCATACCCAACCCCCATCTAAACTCTACATCCCTTGGACCCCCAAAGTAGTCAGCTGGGTTCCACTTTATTTTAAGTGTCTAAACTACTATGTACTTACATCAGAAATTAAGTTCAGTGTACTTATTGGGTTCATATTGTATTGCAAAACACTGTTGCTATTGAGGAGGGAAATGGGTAAGTTTAAGGATAGGTTTGGTGGTATGGGTAGGTCTAAGGGTGTAATTAAATGTAATTACAGAAACAAATTACAGATGCAATTACATGCAGTTATTTTTAAAATATAAGTACAATGTAAAAAAATGTATGTACACAATAAGCACATTGTACCAAATGATACCAAGTGAAAACTGTAGTTTTACAGATCATCTGACCTCATCTTCACCTGTGTCTTATTTCTCTCTCTAATTACATCCTTCTTCTCCTGGCCTCTGCCAGATTGTGTTACTCTATTTGAGGTGTTAGTGCCACTATGTCCCATTGTTTAATTCAGTTTGTTTGCTTGGATTACTTTGCTTGTCAGAAGGATTATGTGTTTCTGCCTGCTGATTTATAGCAAGTCTGTCTTTGTGTGTGATGTTTGCTTTCCTGGTTTATAATCCCTGGTTGCCGGCCCTGCCTGTGACCGTTTGTTATCTGGAGGAGCTGCCTTTATTTGACCTTGGTTTGACCTTCCATTTTCATTCACTGTTTTGTTAGCCGTAGGTCAGCAACTTTTTTATTTGTTTTGTGTTACAGAAAAAAATGCAGAAAAAAATGCATCTAAAGCATTTATTAATGTTAGTTACATTTTCAGTTTAACATTTAAAAATACATTACTAAAACCGTAGGTTGTACTTGTTAATATTATTTGATGGGACTGCTGACCTGAATTAATAAATAACCACTGCATTTTTATTATTTAACTTAATACGTCTATGCAATTTGTAAAATGTCTGAAACTACAGATCCACTTATTGATCACTGATTTATCCATGCAAAGAGGAAGGGCCGAAACACAACCTAAGTAAAAAAAAGAAATACACAAAAAGAAAAGAAATACACAAGTAAATTTGCATTTTTATGTTTAAAACAGTCATGGCGAAAGAGAGGCGAAAGTTATGTAGTTCAGCTTTAACTAATAGGATCTTATTGTGAAGTGTTAAAAAAGAAATAATCATTGTGATTTGATTCGCTAAACAGTTTTGTGGATGCATAATACACAAATACAATACAAATACAGTTTGAATACAGTTCTGTTTCAGCTTGATTTACACTACTTAGAACAGCCAAATAATCACTGTAGACTATGCATGGAATTAAATGTTTTATAAGACCTTAAATTCCTGGGCAGCTTCCTCCAGTGGAATAATCTGATGGACCTTGACAAAACCTCCTGGTCATCCTCACAGAAGAAGAAGAATATATTTTTCCATGGGCACTACAGCGCTCCTCTGGAGTCTGTGTTGATTCCCTTTCTTGCCTCTCTTCCCTGCGTGTTCTGTCTCTTCTACACTGGACTGTTGCCTGACTCGAAAACTCTCCTCTATGTTCCACTGAACCAAACTAGCTGGAGGCCTTTCACTGAGACACGGCGTCCTACAAACAGGGAATATTCTCTCTGAACTGACCATTCCAGCACTTGTCAATACATGCCTGGCAGAAACTATGGCTGCATTCCGGAACCACAGGGCTGGAGAAGAGCTCAGAGCACACAGGGCAGCTCACATCTTCTGAAAATGAAGTCTGGTAAGCCATTACTAAGATTTTTTTTTTTTATTGATCCAAGTTTGGTTGAGGCCTCTGGTTTAGGTGTCAGAGTAATGCTACTTTCACTTTCTCCCAAGTAGCCTCCCAGCCGGCATTTCAACGTTGATTCAACGTTGAAACAACGTCAGGTACCATGGTTGAATCAACGTTGAAAAACCTTTCGATTTTGCAAATTGGATCAACGTTGAAATCACGACGTTGATTCACCGTTGAAATCGTGACGTTGATGTATGGTTGAAATCACAACGCTGATTCACTGTTGAAATCCCGACGTTGAATCAACGTTGAATAACCTTTCGATTTTGCAAATTGGATCAACGTTGAAATCACGACGTGGATTCACCGTTGAAATCGCGACGCTGTTTCACCGTCTTACCTGCATTATGGGTGAATAGGGTCGTGCTGCAGCCCTGGGATGAAAGCTGAATGAGGTGTTGATTTTGAAAAGTTAATCAGCGTTGATAACACGACGTTGTTTCCCCGTCGTACCTTGCACCGTGGGTAAATACACCTAGATCCTAGTTGGCATTTAGATCAACAAGGTACATGCAAGGCTAAAAATCTAATGACTGGCAGCAATGGCTTTACAAACAACTTCAATAAACTACCACATGCTCAAAATTGTCAAACAGCAGTTTAATTTTGGAAACATACTGTATAAAACAGATGAAAATAATCCCACACTTTATTATGCAGAGTATGCATGGAGGTAATGCTACAAACAGGTAGTAGAACAATCCAAATACAATAATATTTAAAGGTTTTTGTGAAATAATTTGGCACATAAATGCATATTTTTTTGCAGCACTTACAAGACAAACCCTTGTACCTTTATGACTGAAACCAGTGGATCTTTTATTTTGGTGGAAACCTACAGTTTCTGTCAAAAACATGTTTTAGTAATGTGTCTCATTACAAGAGTTGTGTACATTTGTGCAGTGAAAATGTGTTGAACAGTTCGAGAAGGGAACCTTCCACCAGTTGATTTCTAATGGGAACCCCCCCGGACTGTGTCTTCTTTACCGTGGGGAATGCAGAATGAGATTTCTACCGCAGGGCACTCTAAAATGTTAGAACCAGCAGCCTTAGTGTATACAGTGTGGTTGTGCTTCGGGAGATCCTTGAAAGTGTCCCAGCGCTCGGTCCTTTCTGACGCCGTCCCCTCCACTCTCTCCCACTTGTGCACTTTCTGTACCGTCCTGTATAAAGATTTACATTTAATCATTTAACAGACGCTTTTATCCAAAGCGACTTACAAATGAAACAACAGAAGCAGTCAGGTGTACAAGAGAACAACAACAGTATACAAGTGCCATGACAAGTCTCAGTTAGTCTAGTTCAGAACGCATAGCCAGGTTTTTTTTTTTTTTTCAATATGAAAGACAAGAAAAGAAGGAAAAGTGCTAGCATTAGTTGGTTAAGTTCTGGTGAAAAAGATGAGTCTTAAGATGTTTCTTGAAAATGAGTAAAGACTCAGCAGTTCGGATTGAGATTTGGGAGGTCATTTCACCAGCTGGACACAGTCCAGGAAAAGATCCGTGAGAGTGATTATGAACTTCTTTGGGATGGCACCACAAGGAGTCGTTCACTTGCAGAGTGCAAACTTCTGGAGGGAACATAAGATTTAACCAGTTTGTTTAGATATGTTCACAATGTTTGACAATAACTTTGATATTGTGAAATATATTTAACTGAAAACTGAATGCAAAATAAATCACACAATATTTTCACTTTACAGTTCAGTAACAGTGAGGTTGGAAACAAAGTGGACAACACTATTCATTAAACACTTTATGTATTCAGATGAAAATGTACAATATTAACAAATTATTCACAAGCAGTGTTTTCAGAACCCCCAGTTACACTGTTTTAAACAGAACACTAACATTACAGTGTAGTAAAACAAGTCAAATCAAATTCAGTACATTTTTATTAAACTAAGCACAATCAAAACCTATCACAAAAGGTCAAAGCATCTCTAGCAGAAGTGACAGTGCAATGTAGCAGATGAACAATTTCTTACCAATGTTTCAAGAACAAGCTGGATCCTTGATGACTCTACAAGGGGAAAGAAGAAATGGTTTACTGAAAAGTTCTTAAAAAGCAGGATTTCATATTATACCATTTCTTTAAACCATTGATCTCAAACTCAATTCCTGGAGGGCCACAGCTCTGCACAGTTTGCTCCAACCATAATCAAACACACCTGATTCAGCTAATCAAGGTCTTCAGGATTACTAGAAACTTCCAAGCAGGTGTGATTTGGAGCTGGTTGGAGCTAAACTCTGCAGAGCTGTGGCCCTCCAGGAATTGAGTTTGAGACCACTGCTTTAAACCATTGATTCTCAAACTTTTTAAAAGTACCACTTCAGAAAATATTTGTTATTAAATATTAAGTTGCACCATAATGACCAACATTACATTTCAGCAGTGTAGTAGGCCAAACTATTCAGCTACAGGTCTATAGTTAAAAAATGAGGCAGTTTTATTCTAATAAGAAAATTAATTGTCAGACACTTTACCATGGTAAATACAGTTTGAACATTAACACTACAACTGTGCTTACATACACAGGTAAATGAAAAAAAAAAAAGTTTAAATTAAAATTTAATTTTAAATGTAATTATGTAACAAAAGTTACAAAACTGTACTGTACTTTAACTGTAACATACTTAAATGTGCAAAAAAAAAAACTTACTCAAAGATTAAGTTAAAATGTATTAACATTAATTAGTTTAATTTAGTGATTCACCTGCAAAACAACTAGAGGGGGCCTGACACTTTGAGAACCATGGCTTTAAACAATCCTTTTTTTTTTCTTTTTTCATTTTCATTAATTCATTAAAATTATATTATTTAAATACCGACATTTGCACTTATATGTTGCAGAAAACACTTTGAAACTATTATAAGAATACAAACATATATAACACACCTAATGCATGGGATTCATATCAGGAAAATATGGGAAAATCTCTAAAAGACAGACATTAACACATAACTCACCAGCAACACAGTAGGTGAGCATCTAACTTGATCATCTGTGATAAAGCAATGCAAAAATAGACACACGGGTATTTATTTATCTGCAGGTTACATGTCCTTTTAACTACCCATTTGTAAACTCTGGTAATACTTTAAAGTACTATTTTCAAAAGATAATAAAGATAAAGTTAGCGATTTTCTTACCTCATTTTGACAGGATGTTTTCAGGACCTCGCAGAACACCTGACCTTTCTTGTGTTCACAGTTTTTGTTCTCCATTGACAGGTCACGACTCAAATTCGCTCAAAATAAATAAAAAATGTACAGGCAAATATGAAATAATTCGGGACCGACCGAGCAGTCAGATATAACGAGCAGCAGCTCACAGTTAGCCGCCTCAGTCACTCACAGAAAGACGACAACAACGGTCATATTTTTAAATGTAGAAAAGCGCGAACCGATTCATTGTCCAGTTTCCTGAATGACAGCCAGATTAACCAATCATGATAGAAGTAATAAAATAAAACTACCAATGGGAGTTGTTTCAGTGTGATAAAGCAGCGAAATGTATAGTTTTATTGTTGTTAATGATGATAATATTTAACATATACCTTTAGATTTTAGAATAGGTATCATGACTAAAATATTTTTAAATGCTATTAAAATAATAATTAATTTAAATAATTTAATATAAATAATTTAAAAGCTTGTTAACCTTTTTCTACCATTTAGCATTAAACATTTTTAACATTGTTTCATTAAAACAACTGACCTTATTTCAACCATATTTCAATGTTGAAAGTTGGTCATGTGCTGGAAGTTTTTCAACCATTCAGCTTTAAACGTTGAATCAACGTTGTTTCAACGTTGAAACCACAACTGACCTTATTTCAACCATATTTCAACGTTGAAGGTCGGTCATGTGCCGGCTGGGCTAGATCAAATCTTTCTGGTTTAAGAATGCTGTTCAGCAGGTAAAACTAAATAAACAAGTAGATCCGAGACAAAAGAAATAACACTTATGTAAATGTTGACTGTTGCTAACATTTACTTTCCTTTTTTTTTTTTTTTTTTTTTTAACATGGTATTTTATGAACATAAATGCACAATTAAATTCAGCCTGGTATGTTCATTTGAAAGTAAACAAAACCTCAAAAAGTAATTGGATGAACAAAGTATTTGAATAGGAGAGGACAATATCCTTATTTTGTTTGTGGTTGTGTCCCCTCATATATTCTCTTATGTGATAATTATCTGAAAACCCAAATCGGCAGCCTAGTATAAACTGACCATAGATTAGCATCTAGAAGTCAGTCTGAATCTTTATTATCTAGTCTTGAACGCATGGAGATCTCTGTTCAAACTATATCCACTTGCTACAGGTTTCTAACTTAGCTCTGTTTTCTGTGTTTGCCATTTCATTAACTTCCACGAGAGGGAGCACCTGCCACAAAAGTCATGCTCTACAGGAAATCTAATTAGTCACTTGAAAACCCTTGTCCAATATGCACTTTTTGTCATATATTTGCGCCCCTTGATTCACGTTTTAGTCAAGATACTATACTTTATTATACTATTGCAAGAATGTTTTAGTTTTCCTCAGAGGCTATAGACTTTTATGAAAACATAATTTATCGTATAAATTTATATAAACTTAAATGCCTACGTATGCGATAATGTATGCAAGTAGCATATGCAATGTTATTAACAATGTTAATTTTAATTACAAATCAAAATATTTATTATTTTGGGGAAGTTTTGTCACTTTTGGATGGTACATTATTCTGAAACATCAATTTTATATAATGCAGATAAATATAAACACATTATGACAAAATATGTTTCCACAGCAGTCATAATCTACAGAAAATTTAATTTTTCCATTTGAAAAACGTTTCCTTCCAGAAATTAATCTATACAATAATTTATTTGCCCTGGATTCATAAAAATATGCTGTTTGTCATCTTTTTATTTATTTATTTATTTATTTATTTATTTATTAATTATTTCATAAAAATACAAAAAATAAAAACTAACTATGTTATAATTCACAGATATATATTATAATTTAATTTAAGATAAATTTATGCATCTAGCAGACCTGACTTATAGAGCATTCATTCTTAATTTTTTTTTTTTACGTACCATGTGTTCCCCTAGGAATCGAACCAACAACCTTGCCCTGCTAACGCAATGCTCTACCACTTGAGCCACAGGAACACTATATATATAGGTAAATATAAATATCTAAAATATTATATTAATTTCACTGTGTGTTAAGAGTAATGTTAATGAGAATTAGAAACAAAATACTGAATCTTTTTGTTGTTGTTGTTGTTTTAATGTCACTTTGACGACATCTTTGCCTCAATATCCTGTTAATTTATTTTCCAGAATAAAAGTATTCTCCATTTAATAGGTGCTGCTGCGTATCTTGGGGTCAATCATTCACCCCTTAAATTGAGGATATATCTTCAAATACATCAAAATAAAAAATAAAAATCTTAAAATTAATTATGAAAAATGCAGTGTCTAGTCCAAGATCTATAGAAATTTTTCTTTCAATATAAGATCACTATAATTTCATTTATATTTAATAGATTTTGCAGCCTCAAATGAGTAAAACCGCAGCCTTGTTAATACTAGATGATTATCGTCGAGTTTGGCCTGAGGATATAAAAATAGGCCATGTTCTGACAGTGGAGTTAAGGTCATTCCTGTAATCTGTTCAGTTTCATCTGAAACGCTGAATCCATCCTGCTCTACTTTCAGCTGTGAGGAAACATATGTGTGCACTCCTGTGTGTGTGTGTCAAGATTTCTCATAGCCAGCAAATATTTGAGTGATGATTGTGTACGGGGAGATGTCTGATTAGAAGAATGTTGCAATCAGTGAAATGCTGCAGAAGTACTTCAGTCCAGCTCCTTTCACAGAGGGAACCAAACAAGTGTGTGTACTTCAGTGTGTAGAGCCGCCTGTCAATCAGTCTTTCGCTCCTCAGCAGGACGAGGGACAGATTAAGTGTTCCCAATGCATACTAACACCATGTGCTCACACCCCCATTACCACTAGAAAAAAGACCTGGTACCACGCAACTGCAGCACACATCCACCCCAAACAATTTCTAATATCAGCCGCTCTTCACAAAGGGAGGACATTCTCAGGCAGTGCATTAAAAGAAAGCTAGCTCTTTTTTTTTCTCTCTCTCTTTTTTTTTTATGAAAGTGTATTACAAAAAAGCTAATTATTTTAAATAATCTTTTGTGGAGTTTCTCTTCAGAGCTGTTTTCTACAGGTGGTTGTTATTCATTTTAGCAATGAGCCTGTTAATGGGATGTTATGCCTCAATGAACAAACTCAAGCTCAATTCAGTCCTTTTGATGATTATGGTTGACACGCTATGGCTGATCCTTTCAGAAAACAAGGTATTCTTATTTTGTGATGTAGTTCCATGCTTTCACACTCACTAGGCCCATTACAATGTCTGTAAACAATATGACGCCTCACCCCTGTACCCTTAAAAAGAGTTTCAATTCAAGCGAAGCAGAAGTTGGGAATTAAAAAAAAAAAAAGCTGATGGCTTTTCGTCATGCTTTTCCAGTTTAATGACTCACAGGCATTTAATGGCAGGGATTCATTTGAATGAAGCTCTTCTGCTCCCCACAGGGGATATATTTGCAATAATTTTGAGTCCAGACAATACAATTATCTTGGAGCCGAGAAACCGCCACCCTCCCACAAATCTTAAAGACTGCTTGTCTGATCAAAAGCTGTTTTCTTTGAAAGCTGGCTCTTTCTGACAAAGGCTCTGAGATTGATTTTTACGAAAAACACATTTCAGCTTTTACTGTTTTGTTTACATTAAAACATTACACAAGAATAGGTGTTTTACTTTCTTTTCTATGTCGATTTTATTTTATTGTTCTCCCAGAGACCCAGAACTTCAAAAAAAAAAAAAAAAAAAAGTCATTAAATCTAAATTGTAAAAACAGTCATAGCAAGTATGGACTTGCTAATGACAACAGATACAAAGACATGCTGCTGTGAGCATGTAAGATATGCTTCTGCTGCATGAATAGAATAAATAAAAACCCTGTAGCAGATCTAGACAGGTGGGGCTGGGGGAGGTGGAGGGTTTCGAATGAACTCTGACAGCGAGCTTCAGGACCAGCTTACAGCGAACACTAAACTAGACAATTTAAATGTTAAATGTAAAGCAAGAAATCTGACTGACTGAGGAACTAGCAGTGGACGACCATCATATACTGCATATAAATTACCTATCAGCCTGTGCCATCCAGAGTTTCATCACTAAACTGCTAACTATGAAATTATGAATAAATAAATACATATAAGATATGCTGACAACAATAGTGAACAAAGTTGAGAGAACCATTAATATATTGGACATGCACAACTAAACAAACTGGTGAAATTGTGAATCTTTTAATTTCTAAAAATCCACAAGTGCTCATGGTAGAAATGGCCATTTAAAATTTTGTGAGTGCACACTTTCGATAATGCGATATGTGGGCGATACAACATGTTACCTGTGTGGCATTTCCAAGAGGCCTTGCAGTGAAAACCTTGAGATGACAGAGTGTTTTATGATACTGTAGGACATGTTGTGTTTCTCTCTCCTTAGCTGAGGTGAAGTAGAACTGGTTGGTATGAGAGAACAGACCACAGAGAAAGAGGAGTGAGTCAGTCAGTCAGAAAGGGGATGATCTGAGCCAAGCAATACTCTTGATTTCATTAAATCTTGTGAATAACTTCTTTTTTCATGGAATATATTTTATACTCGTTCTTTGGTCTTATTTTAGGTGCTGCAAATGTCAGATATGTAATATATAAAAGTGAAATAGTAACCTTTTCAAATCTCCAGAATTCTATTGATGTCTATGAAAAGGTCTATGATAAGGCCCAGTGGAGAAAGCTATCCCTTCATCTCAATGACAGTTTCTTGGCCTGAGGAATAGCTGAATGGCGATAGCTTCTCTGCAGGAGCCATTGTTGTTGTATTAGATTTTAATGGAAAGTCTGTAATCCTCTTTTTGATAAACATAGACCAACCCACCGTTGGCCACACCAATAAGAAGACCCTAGAGTCAGCTCAACCTAACACTTACCATTTTCAGAGTTTGATATATGTTCATCCCTGATGAATCAGTTTTTTTTTTTTTTCATAATCATGCATGGTGCCATCAAATTGAGTCTGCATAATTATCTGCAAAATGACTCTCTGCATGAGAAATGAAAACATAAAAAGTATGAAAACTCAAAGTGCTCGGCCAAATTATCTTTGCTGTCTTTTTTCCCACTTCTGCAGCAGGCAGCAGCATTTTGTGGTTACCTCTAGTTTGAGTCTGACCGGTAAAAGTAATTAACTCCTGGGGCCTCATTTATAAAACATGCGTACGGACAGATTTGATCTTCGAGTCTGCATACACTAAAATCCACGGCAATTTTCATATTTATAAAAACGGTCTTTGACGTGGAAAAGAACTTACTGTCACGTCATGGTCTGACCAGACGTACAAACTTTTCCTTGTGGCAAAGTCGGAGCACTGGAGCTAGCTGAACATCTAAGCTGCAATAACAATAAAAGAGGTGTACGTGCAAGCACCAAATTCATATCATCATACGACAAAGACATAGTGTAAGAGATTAATTGTGCAGTGTTGTCAGATTTTTTTTTTATTAACCAGAGTTTTTGCAAGATTAAACTGACCTTTTTAGTATCCAAATGTTGATAGTTCTTTACTCACTTTCTGTACACAGTTTATTCCATGTTTTTATTATTATTATTTTATTTTATTTTACAAGAGAACTTGCAAAGTCTTGATTTTACTACTGAGTAAATCAGACGAAATGCCTACAGTAAATGCATCTCCAACTGTTTTGTCTGTGTCGTGCAATAACTGTTTTAATAGCCTATATTCTATTTAATAACATTAACTCTTTTTTTTTTTTATAACATCTGTTGCTTTGCTTCTGTGAAAAATAGAAACATCCGCCTTAGAGTTTTTGTTATTTTCATCAGTTATAGTTGTATAAAATACTAATTGTCTAATCACATAAAAAAAAAAATTCATAATCGTGTAATGTATTTTATTATGATATTAAATGTCAAAAAATTTTCAATAATCTTTTTTAAAGTTTTGGAATAATTTTGTGATACTTAACTTTTTATTAGTTGTGATTTTAAAAGTAGGATGGCTCACTTTTTTTAATAAGTGAAATAAGAAAATTTTACTTTGCATAGTTTACTCTTACTTTTGGAAAACTAGTTGTTTTATTATTATTATTTCTATTACTATTATTATTATTATTATTATTATTATTATTATTATTATTATTATTATTATTATTATTATTATTATTTTAAGTAGTAACTTTGATTAATAATCAATAGAAAAAATATAAGCACACAAACATTGTCCACAGAAAAGTGTCCCCGCACTAACCTCTACCTCCACTAGGGGTTGCACGACTACTGATTTCTACTAGTCGATTTTTTTATTTAAAAAATACTCAAGTTACTCGACTACTCGTGGTTCATGCTTCTGTAAATGAAAAGAAAATTTTTTTTTATCAATAAATGCTTATTTATTCATAGCCTTATGCAACAATTACATGTATAAATTGTCAAAACTATTATGACATTACATATTAACATGTAACAGCCAGTATTTGTATCTGTTTCTGTATCAATCACAAAATTTTCATGAGAGATATCATGACAAACGTTTAGTGATCATTTGAACATGACTGAATCCATTCAATGCACACATTTTCATTACATTAACTCTTTAAGAATGTCTTAAAGGGTGGTTGAAATGCTCGTTTTCACTCAATATACTGTATATCTTGAGTATCTATAGAGTAGTACTGCATCCTTCATAACTCCATAAAGTCTTTAGTTTTATTATATTCATAAGAAAAAGACAGTCTGTACCGATTTTTCCCGGAAAAACACGAGCGCCTGGACGTGTGACGTGTGGGCTAAAGAGCTAAAGCTAAAGAATCACGAGCGCGAGTAAGCTTTTGCGTTGAGAGCATTTGGAAGCTGTGACATTACCGTGAGGAAAAAAAACATCCAAAACAAACCATGGCTAACAATCAGATTCAGCCGTTTATTTATGATCCAGAATCAGATCCAGAGGCTGAAATTTAACAAGAGCAGCATCAGCAACGACGTCTCTATGTGGTATGTATTGAAACTGTATATATTTGCTTAGCGGACTAAGTTCCACTTTATGTCGTCTTTTTTTTTTCTTTTTTTTTTAAGCTGTACATGTGGAAAGTGCAGTTTGTTGACATGTTGTTTACTTGATGTGCTTACATGCTGATAGCTAAGTTAACAACACAGAGATATTTGAAGCAGTTTTACTCACCGCCTGCGGTTCCAACACACGATCGTGACCCTTTTTCGTTGGGACTGCATCATCCTTAAGAAATAAATGATGTGCAAATCCGGCGTCAAACTGGGCCTTGTTTGTAAAACAAGCATCTTCGAAATGCAGGGAACAAACACTAACACTTGGACAACTCCGTTGATGCTCTGTAAAAATAAACTCCATCCACTGGTCCCTTAATGCTGCTTTTTTTTTTTTTTTTTTTTGATAATCTGTGCAGGGTTGTCTTGCCCTGCCGACCAAAAACACATTTCTTTTGTGACAATTCGGTCTCTTGCTCTGATCAGTGAATGTCTCTGCTCTCAGTGCTCTGCTCTACGGGAGCGCGCGCTCTTCCGGCAGACGTGCACTTAGGACCCATATAAGGAAATCCCGCTCCATCTAAAGTCACACAGAGCCATACTCGAAAAAAACTTTCCGAAACTTGTGACAAACTGGAAGAGGTATTTTTGGAACGTTTGTACTTCAAACGTACAACTTAATTTTTGAAACTTTGTCCATGTTTAGCATGGGAATCCAACTCTTTAACAGTGTAAAAAAACTCAGTATGCATGAAATAGCATTTCACCCCCCCCTTTAATGTTTTGTGAACTTCACTAAACAAATGTGCAAGTGCCTAAGTGGAAAATATAAAGATGCAAACATGTAGGCCAAATATAAAATGTATCCATATCTAAGTTGATTATCAGCCTGCTGGTTTTTGAGAGACTGACGCGCAGCGTGATTGTTTGATTGGTGAGCGCGCTGTGCTTAATCCATTCATTCGCATCATATCATAGCCTAAGCTTTAAAGCATTGCATTTTAAATATATACAATAAAACATGTATGATGTATTATTATAGGTGATATTATTCTTGCCAAGCTCTGATTTATGAGAGCTGCACGGAGAGACAACAGCAATGTGGTGTTTGATTTGCGCTTTTTTTCATTCGTAAAGTTTACATTGATTAACTTCACACTCGTGACTTTAGAGATCTGTGTATAATATTGCGCTGATCCCATGGCTCACCTGTTATCTAGCAAACTCTGGACTGTGCCAGCTTCAGCCGAGTATTCAGTCAGAATTATTCCTTGTCCGTTATTGTTTTTGAAGCCTTATCCATGCCATTTCGAATAATGTCTTCGGCTCCAGGTACACCCCTATTTACAAATTTAAATTTTAAATGCAACATAAATAAGGTCATAGAAAAGTAACAGCTACACGAAATTTTGTAATCCTAAAATTCACGTCGTACTTGCAAACTCTTTGTACACATTATGGTTAATGCATGCTTGAGTTGTCGATTGTTCCCGACAGCGCTGACTAGTGGTTGAAGTAGCTGATCACTCCACTACTCGATTAGTCTATGCAAGCCCTAACCTCCACCAGTGTTTTTTTTTTTTTCCTTTTCTTTTTGTGCTCGTCATTCTAAAGCATAGAAATTCGGATATTGACATGTGCTCTTTAATATGTTAATGATATTGATTAGGGGGCGTTTAGGGGTCCCTGGTGTGTGGACGGATGAAGGGAAAACAGTGGCATTTTTTCCTAACTGAATCCAAACGGATGCAGAAGCACTGCTCATGCCGGACTGACTGGTGAAGTCTTTTTCAATTCATTCAGTTTCTAAAGCTGCCCACTTAAACCTTCTTGAGCAGTAATATATCCATGACATGTGTCTACATGTGATGATGGAGTTTACATTGCAAAGCAAAAAAAAAAAAAAAAAAAATTGCTTATACGGAGAAGACACAAGCCATTTGACTTTTCAGGAAATTTTCACTTATGTTGTGAGATGCTGTGAGTTTCCTGGAAAATGAGACCATGATTAAGCAGTGTACCAGTTCTCTCAATCTTTACCTATCTTGGTGTCTCTGATCTTTCTCTGTGTCTCTTCCATAGAGTGAAGTTTGTCAGCTGAATGATTAAGAAAGATTAGTAAAGACAGGCTGCTGCTGGTCACTGAGCAGGTGCATGAGGAAGATCTTGACTCGACAGCAGAGTGGATTTGCATTTAAATCGAACGCTCACAGAGTGCTATAAACACATGCATCTGAAGGCCTTTTTTTCCATGTCAGCTGCTTGTGCTATTGATCAATTAGGGCTTTGCGTCAAAAACTTTGTGACAAGGCAAGACAGGTTAAAGCTAGAGGACACAAGAGTAACTTTATCCCTTTATCCGTGAGAGTGGAAGTGAAAAGAAATGCATTGCAAGCACCGGATATTTATGAGTTTGATTTTCACACCCTGTTACGCATTACCAGAAAAGAAAATTACTCTAATAACATCTTATCCCATAGTATTAAAGCTTGACATAAAATCAACAGTTACTTAAAATATGTGTTCTCATTAACAAATAAACATTGACTGAATAACTAAAATACATTTATACTGAAATGCTAAAATTACTGAATGGAAATAAAACTTTAGACACTCTACTAGCAGTAAGTAACTTTGCAACTACATGTCAACTAGCAGTTAGTAGAGTAATAGTAGACTGTCTGCTTAATATCTTCTAACACTTTCTTTGTCAACTTATTGTCAACTTACACTAACTCTAAACCTACCCTAACAGTCTACTCTGAGAGTTAGTAGACCTGTAGTTGCAAATTTCTGAGATTTAGTTGTTATGTAGTTGACATGTAGTTACAAAGACTTATAGTCCGTAGAATGTCTAAAGTGGACTATCGAAATAAAGTGTAACCTAAAGAAAAAATGAAAACAGAAAATATGAATTCAAAATATTCATAAAAATCATAAAAGTATTCAAATAATGCTATATAAATAAATATTATAATAATATACTAAATAATAATAAACATAATACATATGCACTTATCTGTACATAGTAAATGCAGTTATTTTTAAGTGGTTGTTGACAGCCTATCTAAAATATGATTTAGCCAAAGTCAACAACAACAACATCAACATTACCACTCTAATACGTCTTGGAATATCCTCGTGTGCAAAAGTTCTGCATGATCCTCTTGTTCAATATTCTCTGGGTCTGAATCCAGCTCAAACTTATATTGCAATATTGATGCCATCCGGAACTTGCTGCTTTGGCGAGGGGCGGGGCAGTACTGAAACACCATCTAAGCTTTTCGCCAATCACAACGCACTGGGACAGCTAACCAATCACAACACATTTAGTTTATTCGTAAGGCAGGCCTTGATCAAACCCGGAATTAATCAAGCCGTTTGTGCCAGGCTGGGGAGTAAATTATGTGAAATAATTATGCGTTTTTCGAACCACCAACTACTAGAGCATGTTCTAGTACACTCCCAAAACAAAATCAAGACTTCCAGACGTTATGGTTGACTGGGTCTGCAGGAGTTTGATACCACAGCTCCACCTCATAACACATCTGCACAGACTGCACAGGCTCCAAATGATGTAATTTACTCTAGATGGCTTCACTTTTCTATAGTGGAAGGAAACGTTTTACAGTCTATGTTCCAAACCATACTCTTTTATTTCAGATTTCAAAAGCAGAAAATACCTGTCAAGGTTGACTACTGTTAAGGTTAGGGTTTAGGGTTAAAGCATATTGAAAAATTTTTTTCAAACTGTTGCTCCACCATTGTGATAGTTAAACTGGAAGGGAACTGGTCATGAAGAAATATTTGTCAAAGCACTTCTTGTGCAATGAAGAGAATGCAACAAATACTTGTGTCACATTTTAAACAGCAGGTTACCTCAATTTAAAATGCAACAACACACATAATTAGCATTGTGTAGCAAATGTTTTAGTCATTAAAAAACACACAGTACAACAGATAGATTTTAATACATGTGTTCCCTGGGAATCAAACCCATGACCTTGGTGTTTTTACCGACTGAGCTACTGGAACACACTGTGGGTAATGCTGTTTTGAATGGAGGAGGCCCTTGAGAGGACTCACGCTGAGTTAATGTGATGACTGCTGGGCTGCTGGCTCAGCAACACACACTCAGCATGAAGAAAACTGAGAAATTAAGTCTCAAACCCACTGGAATGAGACAGCTCCCAAAAACCTATAATCACACATTCATCTGCTTTCTGAAAAAATAGCCTGACTCTCTCTCTCTCTCTCACACACACACACACACACACACACACACACACACACACAGGTAATTAAAATTCACAACTGGGCCATGACACTAAGCAAGGTAATCTTAATAGAACTGTCCCACAGGGAGCTGAATCGGTTAGCAGTAAGCAACGGCCCTGTAAAGTTAAGAACCCTGAAAAAATTATAATAATAATAATAAATAAATGAATAAACCATAAAATACAAGTTTTTCTTATAATATTTTCTGATGACTTTCCTGTAGCTCAAACAGAAGAGAATCTGTTAGCAGCAGCGATGAGAAATATTCCAAATACATGTATTTTAAATACAAAATACTATTTTGTATTTAAATACATTTAATCTTAGTATTTTTGTAGTTTCAAAACACATAAAATACTTTTTGCCAATCAACCTCTTCATAGACTGCTGATTTCCTGTCCCAACAAGTACTAAAAACAAAAACAAAAAATACTAAGATTAAATGTATTTAAATACATTGGTTCTATCTGACATTTTTGTCAAAATTGAGTTATTCACATATTCCTATTCTGTGACCATTTATTTACATTATGTGATGTTTTATTTTAAGTTGTGTATATTTTGGGATTTTTTTATTGAAAAAACAAAAAGGTTCTATCTACAGAATTCTATGGAACACAAAGATTTTAAAGCTCAATATCTCAAAACTACTCAGAACGCAGATAGAACCTTATAATTCCAAGGGGAAGAAATACATTAGATTTTTTTCCCAAAGGTATTTAAAACACTAAACAGTATTTCAAATGCATGTATTTGAAATACTGGCCATCACTGCAGGAACCCAGCAGCTTTTGAACATTTAAAAATACTCAGATTAAATGTTTAAATGCAAAATACATTTGATTTTTTTTTTTCTTTCCAAAAGGTATTTAAACACAAAATAGCATTTTGTATTTCAAATACATGTATTTAAAATGCTGTCCATCCCTGGTTAGCAGTGCCAATGTGATGGGTTTGATTTCCAGGGAATATAAGTTAATGTAAGTTAAAAGTGGGTAAAATTGTCTGCCAAATGTAAACTTTGAGTACCACTGCAATACATTTCCTAATAATTTCAACAATAATGATCTCAATGTCCCATATGCAATACAAAAACTATATATTTATTGATAAAGTACATTTAAAAGGGGAACTACACCAGTTTCTACACACACAGTTTCTACCAAATCGAATATTAATCTTGGGTACCAATAATCTTGAGTAGTACTGCATCCTTCATATCTCCAAAAAGGTATTTAGTTTTATCAAATTTATAAAAGAAAGATACAGCTTTACGATTCTCTCTGAAGACTCGTGGAAGCACGCTGTAGGCAGAGCTAAAGAATGGTGAGCACTTGAGCACCGATTGCCAACAAAACACAGATATTTTGAATCATGACCAGGATCTTTTATTGCTGGGACCGCTTCACCTTTCAGAATCAAATGATGTGCAAATCAAGTGTGGTACTTGGCCTTTATAAAATATTCTTCAACAAACACACTTGCCAAACTCCATTGCTGCCTCAGAAAACAAACTGCATTTGCTGTTTACCTTACGCTTGATTCTTCGTGAAGCTGAACAAGGTTACCTTTCCCTTACAACCAAAAGCAGACCTCTTTAGAAACATTCTTCCCGAACAAGTTCCATTCTCTCACTCTGGTCGATGTGTTGCGGGGGTGCGCTCTTCCGGGAGAAATAATATAATATAAATATAAGGTGTTCCACCTTTCATTAAGTCATGAAAAGCCCCAATTTAAAAAAAAAAATAAAATAAAATAAATAAATATCTTTCCAGAACCTGTATGTAATTGGCACAGAAGTACTCTTTTATACATCCAAATCGTTTTCTGAAACTTTGGCAATGTTAAGCATGAGAATCTAACTTTCAGCATTGTACAATCCCCCTTTGAAATACCAGTTAAACTATCAGCACTCTCAGAAAAAATGGGTACAAACGCTGGCACCGAAGCTGCATCCTTTTAAAAGCTTTATATGTGTACTATTTAGGCAATAATATCCACCCTTTAGGGGTAAAGATTAAAGATGCCAAGATGTACCATTTGCAACTGCCCCAGTGACAGGTTTTGTACCTTAAATTTTTCTAAGAGTGTTCCCACCTATTTTCCATGAAATCTTGCTATTCTGCCAAAACTGCCTTAAAACTTTTGGCTCTGCTTGCTCTGAAAGTTTCAAATCCAAACTCCAGAACAACAAAAAAAGAAATGTAATGGGCCATGGCCAAATACAGGACTATGACATATTTTACTTTACCTGCTTCTAGACATATGAAATATGAACCATATGGCCGTGAATGACCTATAACTAATGTCATTTTTTAATTTAGAGCTGTGTAACTTCATGTATTGCATTGAGACTTTTTCTACAATCTATAAAATAGGCAACAAAGAAAAATTAAGAGACACAGTAGGCTGAATACATCTTCAATGAGATCCGAGTGTGTCTAGGTAGCGAAGAAAACAAATGGAAAATATATATAATTTACACCATCATTATTAGATGAAACCCAAAGCTAACTGTGACTTTGTTAAGCAGGTTGAGAGGTGCATAAATTCAATTCATTTAGTCTTGAACAAATTAGTTTGGCTTAAAACAGATGGGACGCCTATGCAGCAAGAAAAGGGATTGATGGGACTTGAAAGAGATGAATGACGCTAGAGGAGAGGACTTCTGTTCTGCTAACATACTGCCATTGTCTTATTCATCAAGGGGAGCTATGTAACAATTCAAGGGATTTTGAAAGAATTTTAAATTTAAAGCGACAGTGACTCATGAATAGATGTCACTCAAAGGTTTTTAAATAGCATTAGAACCAAGCAATTATCGAGCATTAATTATGAAGCTCCACAAGCTGTTAAATTAGTTTATTCAGCACAACACTGCAAGTAGACATCAATGATGTCATTTCTTTCTTTTTTGGTTTTTGGTCTTGTGCCATGTATTAGGCCACCTGTAGGCATAGCCATTATGACACAATCCAGCCAGACACTGACCCTGCACTATAGCTCTAATGAAACCTGGATTTGATGGTCTCTCATAAGGCCAACAAATAGATTTCTTTCGAGGTTTTTTATGTTTCTAATGTAATGAAATTATAGTTGTATTGGAGAATTCTAGCAGCAGACATTTTTCTTAATCAGTTTCACTATGTCAAGAGAAAATTTAGCTTTACCATTTTAGGTGTGATCACATTAGTAAAATGTGTTGCAGGCAAAAAAGCTCCATTGCCAATCATCGATAGTGTAATGGTGTATGAAGCACAGCTCAGAAGGCATTTTCATACTGTACAAAGCAGCTTTCGGTTTACCAACTTTAACATTATGTGAGAACTTTTTCAGCTTCTCATGCAAAACTCCATTGAAATGAATGGATTTCATCAATGGTATTTCCTTTGAGGCAAGTCAGCTATCTTGACAGTGGGCTTAGAAACGCTTAGTGTTGAGTCCAAGTTCACTTTGTTGAGTCATCAAGTAATACCCCTTTTAGTTTTTTTTCTTTTTAAAGCTTTGACTTATCTTTAAAAAAGTGCTTGCTAAATAGGATAAATCAATCGCTTGCTAATTAGTGGCTAAATGAGGCTACAGAGGTTGTCAGGATGTTAAATGTTACACCAAACAGGTAAACTCATCTGCTCATTGGTTCGCTTTCACAGTCTTGTCGTACTTAAAGGGGGGTGGGGGGTACAGTGGTGTTTCATGTACTCAGAGTTGTTCACAGTGTTAAAGAGATGGATTCTCATGCTAAACATGGCCAAAGTTGTAAAAAATAATTTTGAAGAATGACTGAGAATATTTTTTCGATTGTGGATCTAATGACGTAGACGATGGTGGAAGTCCTTGTATGAGCATTTCTCTCAGAAAAGCATGTACACGTTGACCAGAGGAGGGCGAGACCATGCACATCAATGCGCTTCATCGGGAAATCGTTGGCAGCGCTGAATAGGATTTGTTCGAGAATGTCTCCAAATAAGAACCCAGCGTTACATGAACAGTGGATGCAGTTTGTTTTTCCGGGGCAGCAACAGAGTGTATTTCTGTGTTCTGTTCATTTGAGTGACGAATGTTTTATAAACAAGGCCCAGGTCGATGCTAAATTTGCATATCGTTTGCTATTAAAACATGGAGCAGTCCCAGTGATAAAATACCCCATTCTATAAGTACAATTGCATCAGATTTCTGTCTTGTTGGAAATCAGCACATATGTGAATATATGTTAATGGAAACAACACGAAATATCAGTATTATAGCTCCGCCCACGGCACGCCTCTAGGAGCTCGGCTTTATCCGGAAAGCTGTATTTTTCTTTTATAAATATGATTAAACCTTTATACTTTTTTTATATATGAAGGATGCAGTACTACTCTATAGGCACTCAAGATAAACATGGGATTAGGTGAAACTGTGTACAGTATGTTATGCACCCTTTTAAGTCACACCCTTGCAAACTATTTCTAATTCAACAAAAGAGTTGTTGGAAATCAAATGAATACCGAAGTCATGCAACAGTGTTGTAGTTCATTTATAGCCAACCTTTAGATTTTTGCTTCTGGAGATTGTATTTTTGTTTGTCGAAGAGCTTATTTTCTGCAATAATTCAAAAGCCAATAGAAAATCCTGTTGTGCTTTTGCCAAGTGAACCATGGTGATGCTAACTTCCAGGTTTGACTGCAAAAACACATCATCACTGAAACGCTCTATTCCACTCATATCCAGAAACTAACGTCAAAGATGAACAGTAATACCAGTTTGGCTTTTACTTGATTTAACTCGTTCAGTCTCCACATACTCGCCTCAGCAGCCAACATTTCTTCCCTGCAGTCTCTCCTTTCTCTTATCCACAAAGCACTGTCCCAAACCCGCCACCATCCAACTGTGAACTCATTAATATTTCCATATAAATATTCGAACAGGCTTGGAGGAAATAAGGCTTGCTCCCCATCCTGCCATCACGACTAGCTCAATCAGGCATGGGACAAGGACCGGATTAACTTTGCTATGTCCTCATTAGCTTATCCCTCTGCAAATTAGCTTCCGCAAGCCAGTGCACAGGCAGCGTCTTGTTAGGGAACATTGCGCCTGACTAGTTAACACAGAGACCACAAGAGACAAGAGGGGTTGAGGGGCTGATAACATAGTGAAACACAATACAGTTGGTAGATGAAGCCCATTAAATTGAGACTGATCTTAAGGACAGTCTGAAAGCGAGGGAGGACTGCTGGGGGTAATTATTTTGTTTGCATAACATGAAGTGAAAGTCATGACATTTGCCAGCCCATACTTGGAATAGGTACTCTGCATTTAACCCATCCAAGTGCGCACACACACAGCAGTGAGAAGTGAACACATCCAGAGCAGTTGGCAGCTATATATCCAGCACCCAGGGAGCAATTGGGGGTTCAGTGCCTTGCAGAGTATTGAGGGTAGAAGAGAGAGCTGTTAATTCACTCCCTCCCACCTACAACTCCTGCCAACACTGAGACTAGAACCAGCGACCTTCGGGGTAACTAGTCCAAGTCTCTAACCATTAGGCCACAGCTGCCCCATAACATGAGGAAATCTGATATTAACCTCAGATGTTCGTAGAGAATAGGAGGGCATGAGGCCATGGATGTGAGAGGCATATAGAAATGGAGGTGGGGATTGGAGAAGGAGCGATTGCTGGGAGTTTCCCATGGGAAATGTGGGACATTAGAGACTCTAGACCCCTGATAGAGAAGGTCAGAGGCTTTGAGAAGTTCCTACCATCAATCAATTACCTGAGCTTCAGTATGTCCACACACATTCACATCAGCTTAATTGGATTTTTTGCATCATTTATCTTTTATCCAAAACAACATGTGGAAGAGACTCTATTGAACGAAGGTGAGCCTTTTATTTTCTTACTATCATTAGAGTGGTACTCCATCTAAATGCCAGCTGGGAAGCAGACACTTAGAGAATGGGGGAAGCTAAATGGCTTCTGAACAAACAACGTGCTCAGTGTAGCACAGTAAATAACCTCTGATGTCTTTGATTAATTGCTTCATTTCTCCCATCAAGAATCCTGTCTGATAAGATGCCATTTGGTTCCTGTTCCAGTGTTAAGAGTAAGTGTGCTGTTTGAACTGGATTACTACTATGTTCTTTCCAATTTGTGTGAATGATTAACTTGCTATTACATGACAACAGCAACAGCACCAAATCACATGTATGTCCAGGGGTCAAATGGGCTTTGACCATCATGTTCCCTCTGTGAGTCACCTGGGACCCCAGCGCCGTCTACGGTTATGGGACCTCTCTACTTGTTCATCCATTATGTCTTCATTCAGGTGGAACACAAGCTACATCCCACTAGAGTCACATTTCACTCTAGTTTCCTAATAAATCGTGACATTTAAGGTCATCTTTATAAATTAAGATAAAATGAAAATCAAGTGGTGGCAGTGATTGTGCGCTGACTACAAGAGATCCTGCCTCCTGCAGGAACAGCCCATTACAGTCTAGTGGAATATATTGTCCCTCACAGATTTGTTAAGTTCCAATCAAATCAGAGTTTGTAGCACTTTTTCTGGCATCTAGGTTGACTACCAAAAATGTAGACAATAGTAGAGCAATAGTCCTAGCTATTAAGACTCGCTTTCACCTGCTGGATCCTTTGAGGCCGGTTTCGTCTTCTGTAATGCTGAGGAACTCTGATAGGACACAGAGAAGATCCTAATGCAGATGAATAATAGCAATAAAGAATAAACAAAATACAAGTACCAAGAAACCTCAAGAAGAAACATTGAAGGATAAGAGCAGGCAATGAACACTGGAGATACAGGTGTGTTCAAGTCTTTCTGGGAAGTTTGTAGTTATGACATCAGGTGCGTTCAGGTCACTGTGGTCGGAGCAAGATGGCAATGTACCTTTTCTATATCAAATTCAACAAGACTTTACATCCACAAAATGTTCATGTGCAATCAATTCATAAATATGATATATTATATTAAACATGGTAAAAAGACAGGTTAGAATAATCGAGTAGCTAATCACCAGATAAACTAAAATCAGTAGTTTGAAGGAAGGGTGGATGGATGGAGATTATATTTTGATCTAAAGACCTCCATTATTGAGTCCTAAAACTGCATGAACAGCTCTTCTTTCACATGCCTAATATGCACCGTTCATGATGTTCTTTATTGTCAAACGCAGTGATTCATCCATACTTTGGAGCCCTTCTATCACAGATGGATCTGGAGCAGCTGGGTCATTTTCTTGTGTAACTGTTAATGTTGATGGCATTTGCTTAAAGAGTGAGCTTTTAGAGTGCCATAAAAGCACTTGTTCCTTTATATGAACAAATATGATTCCAATAATGTTTTCTGTGAGATAGTAAATGGTTAAAAATGGATGTTGTTAAAACCTTAAAAAGCCTCATTATAACACTCTATGTACCTATCAACTCAAGCAAAATGGCTAGCAGGATAAATAATAATAGCTTAATGCCTACATTAAAGTGATAGTTCATCCAAAAATGAACATTATATCATCATTTACCCACCCTCATATCATTCCAAACCCATTACATTTTCATTTTTTCTTTGAAACACAAAGATATTTTTAATGAAGAGCAGAAGAAGATTTCTGTTCTTTTATTGAAACTTCATTCCACTAAAACTTTAAAGCTTTAAAAAGTTCATAAAGATGTCATAAAAGTAATCCATATGAATGAAGAGGGTTAAACCAAGTCTCTCTAAAATATTTATTTAAAAATATATCTATTTGAAAATGAAAAAGTCTTATGGGAAAGACATGCCTCAATTTCTGTTATATTGAACAGGTCTATGTTACTTATCAGCTAATCATTAGCAGTTAGCATTTATTGTATTTATATTATGGGAATTCTTTTTTGACACAGCTGAACAAGCCTTAAAAACGATATTCCTGGAAATCGTTGTTTAGTATAACAGATGGAGGCCCTGTAGTGCAGCTGGATGTTATTTGGTTTTGAGAAAAGTAGCTACAGCTGTTTCAAGCTAATCAATGCCAATGGCTAAAGAAAGCACTGACGAGGCTTTCATTTAGTTATTACACTGATTGCGGTCCAGACGGCCAGTAAAATGACCCCCTGTGGGATTTCTTAAATGCTGTTCTGTTAAGCATATTAATGGTGCTGTGCCTGTCATGACATGGAGATACAGGAAATGCTAAAGTTAACCATTTGCCAGTTCAAAATGCATTAGTGTATTTATTGTATTGTGTGATTCTCTGAGATTCTGAAAAAGTAAAAAAAAAAAAAGTCACATGACAAACAGCCAAGTATGGTGATCCATACTCAGAATTCATGCTCTGCGTTTAACCCATCCAAAGCCCCTTTCACACTGCCATTCCGGCAAATACAGGGGTAAAGTGTTCCTGTAATCGTTCCCTGGTCGCTAGATTTGGCACTTTCACACAGCCAGTGATGACCCGGTATATGTGCGTGCTTTCACACACAACCCTTGAAGATCCCGTAACGACACGTGACATCAGCGCGTGACGTGTAATGTACGAGTCGACAACGCTTGGCACATTATACTTTAACTGAAGCAAGCAAACGATCTCTGCGTCAGCGCGGAAAGTGAGGAACTAACTGATCTCTGCTTCATTACAGTTTGCACATGTGTTTTCAGCGCGTATGTTGATCTTCCTTCAAAACAGCCGGTAAAAGAGTCGCGCGATAACGCGCGTCATCACTTCGATACCGAATTAGATCTGGCTTTTGTTCACACAGCGCTCGTTCCGGATCGATTACCGCAATGTTACTAGGTCCCCGACCCGGGTTCGATTCGGTAATCAATTCCGGGACGTGGTTGCTTTCACACAGAAGGCGACCAGGCAATGTTACGGGAATATTGCGGGTCCGACGTGCAGTGTGAAAGGGGCTCAAAGCACACACACACCCAGAGCAGTAGGCAGCCATTAATGCTGTGGCACCCAAGGAGCAGTCAGGGGTTAAGTGCCTTGCTCAGGGGCACTTCAGTCATGGTATTGCCAGCCCAAGACTCAAACCCACAACCTTAGGGTTAGGAGTCAAACGCTCTAACCACTAGACCACAACTTCCCATGACTTCTAGGTTCTCTGAGATTACCTGGATAAGGATACATTATATTTGAATTAAACTTTGACTAAACATCATAAAAGTAACAATGATATAAAATCAGTGTCATGTTAGCTACAGCAGTTTCATTCTTAATTAAATACCTTGCTTTTATTTCTCATCGTATTATATGGAGAATAATTAGTGTACAGAATTTATTCAAAATAAACAATAAACTAATAAACTTGTTTTTGTTTACTAATTGTTGTTGTCAGTTTTACTGTATCACTGTAGAACAAATGGTATCTTGAATTAGTTTTTATTCTATTTTCATTTTTGTAATTTTGTGTGTATTTGTCATTTGTAGATTCTGTACGACCATATTCTACATCCATAATTCTAGCCAATAACTCAACAGCTACGTACTAGCTATTAATAAGCAGCAAATTAATAGTTTATTGAGGCAAAAGTCACCGTTAATGGTTTGTGAATAGCAAGAACTGGACCTTTTAAATAAAGTGTGACCATTTCTGTTAACTTTTATTGTTAAAATACGTTGTAAAAATATCCTAAAGTTCTTCCAGAACTGCCTCACTGCGTGTTCTAAAGGCTTTACGCTGTAGAAGGCAAGTTGTTTCAGAGTGTTGCAAAAGAAAATAAAGAAAAGGACTGTAAGTCTGGAGTGGGATCTCAGTGGCTGTGTTTCTGTGGTTTTGTGTGATCAGACACATCAGAGTTTGAGGGACAGAAGTCTCACGCCCCAGTCTCCTGCTGATTCACTCCTCTCAGCGCAGTCAGGCAGCCTCTCTAACACTGATTCACACTGATGCTCCAGCCAGGCTCCGGGAATAGCCTCGTGTGAGGAGGAAGCATGCTCATCAACAATCAACCTAGAAAAGAACTCTCTTCCACACACTGACTAAAAATCACTTGCCCTACATCTGTTGTGTTGGTTGAAAAGACCAGCGTTTGTTGTGTAATGAATGCTGCTATGCTGTTGTTTTACCAGCTACGCTTTGCTCGTGAAAAGATCAGTTACATCAGCACCATCAGCATGTATCTTACCCACTCAATTCTCTTTTTCTGTAATTATTGTCTGAACTTTTAATTTGTGTGGAGACATCAGAGTGTACTGTACATACTTGTAAAAAAAGCATTGTACTAATTGTATTGAATGTTCACTTGGTTAGGGTTAGGGTAACAATAAGTGTGCCGAAATACATGTTTGTTGCACTTTTAAAAAGTGCACTTTTTAATAATGTAAAATTAAAGATTTTACTTTAAAGTGCATTTCACTAATTTGCAGTTTTTTGTAATCTTTTGATGTGCTTTAGAGAAGTACACTTATTTTGATGTGTTGACTAACAGATTGAAGCACAAAAAGGTTTTTTGATTATAACTAACTAACTGCAGTGTTTCATTTAATATTGCAATAGAAGTTAATATATTTTAACTTAATGCATAGTTAATGCATTTTTAAAATAGGAATTTA
The DNA here is from genome assembly GCF_003368295.1 of Carassius auratus. Taxonomy (NCBI): domain Eukaryota; kingdom Metazoa; phylum Chordata; class Actinopteri; order Cypriniformes; family Cyprinidae; genus Carassius; species Carassius auratus. Next base: position 16,523,482 of record NC_039280.1, on the reverse strand, counting down.
ATAAAACATTGTACCAAAAGTTTACTATAAATGCTTGTCAGTACATTCAGCAGTACCCTTTAACCATATTTATAAGTAGTTATGAAATAAGTATGCAAGAAGTTTGCAATTAAGTTTTATATATATATATATATATATATATATATATATATATATATATATATATATATATATATATATATATATATATATATATATATATATATATAATTTTTTATTTTTTTCTGTTGTTTTTTTCTGTCCTTCTGAAACTTATTTCTGTTATAAGTACTCTTTTAAAAATGATGCTAAAGTGTACTTGTTTTTCACAAGGGTGTCTATCTGCACTTAATAGATGTGTCGATAGAAGTGTTGTGTGTGTGTGATCATACAAGCATATGTTGTAAGTCAACTTGCTATTGGCACCCTTTAGATGAAACCAAACTCAAGCCAAAAGGAAAGCTCCAGAAATGGTGTAAGATAGAAAGAGCGTTCTGTAGCACTGGCTGGCAGATTCATTCAGACTACAGACTGCTGATTCTCATGGCTGTGGTCATGCTCTGTTGTGATTTTGTAATTGGCTTAGTCCATGTTGATCTATTTGACCATGATCTTCAGGGATTAGGACTCTTAGCCACTGAAGAGGATGTGGTTTTGGTCGGCGCAGGTGGGTGAGAGTGCATGAGATTTCATCTGCTCCTTTAAACCAAATGAAACATATGTTTTCACATATGTGGAATTATTTGGTCATGTGCTGAGAAAAACAATAAGGCTGTAACAATAAAATAATTTTGTAACAGCTAAAACATAACCAACTTTTTTTTTTAACTGTCACAAAGTATTTACTTATTCAAAAGAAACCAATGCTTTCTAAAGAAGTATTCTTAACTGTATAAATGTGCATTTGTAGTGAGACATGAATAATGTCTATTTTAGGATTTTACTTTAAGATACATTTAACTTTTGTCATGTTTTAAAGAAGTACACTTATTTTGGTGTGTTAACTAATAAACTAAAGCATGTAAAGTGTTTGTAATAGCTGATATATTTTAAATGTACTTAATCATTACAAATGTGTTACAATTATATTTAAAACATGGCATAAAAGTTTCAATATAAATTACCTTAGAGAATGTTTTAATTTACCATAAATATTTGTCAGTACATTTAATCATATTTCAAAAACAATAGCTGCCTATGTGAAGTTTTATTTAAAGTTGTATTTATGTTTATGTATATTTATGTATTTAATGTAAACTATAATACATTTTAATTTAATTGTAAAGTGACTAAAAACACTGCATTTAATTCACAAATATTATTTCTACAATAAGTTTTTATTGTAAATACATCCAAAATATACTTCTTTTTCACAAGGGCAGAGCTTTGAATCATTGCCAATTTGGCCTATTGTGAGGACTAAGGATGCTTTAAATACTTCTCAGTTTACAAATTGATTTGATCTTTTAAGGTGCAAGATCTCAATAATCAATACCCTTTAGTACACAAAACTTCCAAAAGGAGCATTTTTTGAAGAGGAACATCATCAGATGATCATCAGCATTTATACACCAATGATGTCTGTTGAGCTATCACCAACTTGGTCCACTCAGTAATGAGGTATTGAGGAAAAAAATAAATACTGTTATTCTTTGAAACTAGATCCTTTGCTTTCTCCCTCAAAGCACTGTATGAATCTTTGTGCACAGGGACATGTTTCTACCGAGTTGGCCACTCAACTTCAGAGCCTTGCCAGAACCTTTGACAATTTCAGACCTCTATTCCCTTCATGCAAAATAGCTGGCACTGTGCATGTAGAGGAGCACTTTCTTGGCAACTACTAAAACCAAATTTGTCCTTTGACTGCCAGATGGTGAGGCTTGATCATCAGTGCTCCCAAGGTTTTTTAGTCCAGTAAAAGTGAGTTTTACGCCACTCCAGCTGATGCTCGGCATCATGCGTGCTGATTCTAAGTTTGCATGCAGCTGCACGGCCATGGAAACTTTTTTCCCTGGTGGGAAAATCTCATTTGTTCAGCAATTAGGGAAGGCTACAAACAAAGCCAATCTCTTACAAATGTCACTGATTGAGTTACTAAGTAGCAACTGAGAGCATTTCCCCTGAAATAAATCACTTTCTATATTAGAGTCTTTGGTCACGTTTGAGTGGCAGACTGAATATTAGCATGATCCGGCATTATGCTTCCACTTGTTCAGGTGTTTTGACAGTGTCTGTCTGAATATAGGAATCACCTCACACAGACTAATAGACATTTGTCTGTCTTTTTCTTTTCCACTCCTCTAACTTCTGTTTTTAGGCATATATTGACCTAAAAAGTGCCAGTAGTGCTTTTCTCCACCAATCTATTGAATAAAAGATTTGGGTTGAAATGTGAGGTAGAGAATACCAGACGAGAGAGAGAGACACTTTCAAGCACATATTTCGTGCAAAAATAGCAGGCTGAGAACTGTCCTCAAACCCCTTGACCCAAATCTTTTTAGGGAGAAGTTGCTACACATGTACAGCGACAGTCAGTATCCTCCCAAAATGTTTCTTTTCATGCTGAAAAACATGGATTATTTGGAGACTAAAGAAGTGATGGACATGACATTACACTGACACACTTTCCCGAGAATGCTGGCAAATGTAATATTCATCTGGCATCAGTTCAGTCACTGGATTCCAGCTTTAAATGCTTGATGTAGGTTTTATGTTGTCTGCAGTGGATCCAAGAGTGAAGAGCAGATGGGAGCCTCACTTTGCAATGAACCTTTGGCTCCAGTGAAGCACATAATGAACTTTGTTCAAACCCTGTGATGCACAAAGTATTAAATTGCAAATAATATATAAGAAAAAAAAAGAATATAAGTAAGTAACTGGGAATCCCAATTACATGTCTAATAAGATGTATATCCTTCCTCGGAACGCTGTTGTCTGTCTAGCACTCTTTCTCTGCTTCACTGTAGACTTTGTTCCCTCTTGTTAACCACCTTAGTGGCTGATTACAGATCAGTCAAACATCTAACTTTCACAACTGTTGCTTATTCTTCCTAACAAAGCAAGTATTGCAAGTACAAGCATTTTTATATCAAAGCATTTATGGTGTTAACATAAAAACAAGCAAAAAACATAACATTGAAACAGGTAAACAACAATAATATAATATATAATAATAATAATAATATCCAACGCAATATAGAAAACATATAGATAGTTTATTTTAATATGTATTTAATGGAATCTTTTTAGGCAAGGCAAGGAACGTTTATTTATGTAGCAAATTTCATACACAATGGTAATTCAAAGTGATTTACATAAAGAAAATAATAATACAAATAATCAGGACAATAAAACAAAGAATTTTAAAAACAAATTAAAATGATTTAACATTTATTTAAAAGGTTTAAAATGAATTTTAAACAGTTAAGAATAGAAAATTATATATAAAATATAGTGCATTTACATTGCACAGTGCTCATTCAATAAATGCACAGCTAAACAGATGAGTTTTGGGTCTGCGTTTAAAATGTGACGAGCAGACTCTCCTTGTTTTGTGTGAACCCTTGGTATTTACTGACTCCATCCTAATGATGTGAGTGCTCTGTTAGGTTTATATTCAGTGAACATATCTGCAATATATTTCGGTCCTAGGTCACTGAGTGATTTATAAATGAGTAAAAGTACTTTAAATCAATCCTGAATGTAACTGTAATCTAGTGTAAGGACCTGAGGACTGGTGTGATATGATCAGATTTTCTGGTTCTAGTCAGAATCCTGGCAGCAGCGTTCTGGATGAGCTGCAACTGTCTAATGGTATTTTTGGGAAGATCGGCGAGGAGCCCAATGCAATAGTCCACCCTGCTGGTGATGAAGGCATGAACAAGTTTCTCCAAGTCTTGACTGGAAAAAAACATTTAATTCTTGCAATGTTTTTTAGATGATAGTATGCTGATTTAGTTATTTTTATTTGACATGACTACTGAAACTAAGGTCTGTCTCCAGAATCACACCAAGATTCCTGACTTGATTTTTAGTTGTTTGACCCCTAGAGTAAAGGTATGCATTCACCTTGAAAACTTCATCTTTGTTTCCAAATGAAATGAGTTCAGTTTTTTTCCTTGTTTAATGGAAGAAGGTTCTGGCATATCCAACTGTTAGTTTCATCAATGCATTGACAGAGGGAGTCAATGGGGCTGTAGTCATTTGGAGTCATGCTCTCCTAGACTCACATAATAACCTCTTCCTTCTAAGTATGACCTGAACCATTTGAGTACCATCCCATAAAGTCTGACCCAGTTTTACAGTCTCTCTAGTTGTATTTTATGATCAACAGTGTCAAACGCATCTGACACAAACTGAGATCTAGTAATAAAAGCACTTATATTTTGCCAGAATCGAAATTTAAGCAAATTTAATTTATTTTCTTAATGAGCACTGTCTCTGTGCTGAAAATTGTCCAGATATCCATTTGAGTTGAAGTATTTGTCTAGCTGATAAAAGACTACCTTTTCAATAATCGTGCCTATAAAAGGAAGATTCGATATTGGTCTGTATTGCTCAATATGGAGTTATGAAGATTGCTCTTTTTCAGAAGGTGCTTAACAACTGCAGTTTTCAGGGAGTTTGGAAAAGGCCCAGAAAGACGTGAGGCGTTAATAAAATATGTAGGAAGTGTGTCAAGATAGCAGGTTGATGATTTAAGGTGTTGGACTATTTCTTCCAATCATTTCTTGCTATCAGTTTCTTCAAAAGCAGACATAGTATCTTCTTTTTGATATTGCGGTCGAATCTGTCTGACCTCTGCATAACTTGGGGATGTGCTAATTGCTAATAATCCTGATATTATTGATCCTCTCATTGAACTCATTGTATTTGCTGTCGGAGAGCATTTCACTGGGAACCTGACTTGTTTGTCAGTCTCTCAACAGTAGCAAAAAGAGTGCGACAAACAAACTTGATAGTGTGTTCATACAGTCTACTGTAATGCTAGCCAAAGAATGCCAAGAAAAAAATGTTTCCAAATATATACTGTATGTATGTGTATTTATATATACATAATAAATATACACAGTTGACACACAAATATTATGTAGACTAAAACTTTAATTTTGGATAAGATTAATGGCAATGAATCGTTTGACAGCACTAATTATAATGGAAGAACTAGACTGGCCTGAACTTGAAAGCCCAGACTTGAACCCCTCCGAACACCTGAAATGAATTGACCTCCATGATACTTGTGTTTAAATGAGAGAAAATCCCCAAAGCTTAGATCCAACATCAAGTGGAAAGCCTTTCCCAGACGAGTGGAAGCTGTCAGAGAGGACCGGTTCTCTATCAACGCATGCTTTTGAAATGAAATGTGATTTTCTGCAGTCCATGTTATTTGCTCCTCTAGTGTCCACTCTTATGAGCGTTAAGCACTGAGGGGTTAAACAGTAGGATGAGTGATAAGGAAGCACACATCTGAACAAGCTTCAAAACATCATGTGGGTGTGTGTGCTTGTCTTACAGAGAGAGACAAAGCTAAATCGGCCGGGAGATACTACACTCAAAGCAGAGCATGCTGATGAAATCCCTTTTCTCTGCTCTTCAGCCCCCTCATAGATTCATCCACATGCCAGAGTGATCTGCCTCTGGTTTTCCAGCCCAAGACAGTGTTGTTGTTGTGCCGTGATGCAGGTCTTTCATCTGTTGCTCCAGGGTTTTCAGAGAAGACAATTAAGCGTTATACGGTATACAGAATTTCATTGTACTGAATGAGTTGGGAGGCAGATTTGCTGCATTTTGTATATCCGGCCAGAGTTGATTATCATTCTTGTTACTTAACGGCATCTACGCTTATCTCATTATTGGAACAATGCTAATTTTCAAATTAAAAAGAGCTCATCAGGTTGAAATGCTTCTCGTCTAACATGAGACTCATGCTTCTACTACTTAATTAGCGCCGATATTTATGAATACACGCTTGAAGTAATTCATTAATTCTCCACATTATCACATGACTGGGCTGCTGTGTAAAAATATCTGTGTAATTGGAGACTACCTCTTTGTGTATGTATGAGAAATGCCAGTTGAATGTAAGTTAATTAAAAAGGGGTCATTCAGATGAGCATGTCATGTAAATGACATTTCAATGACTGTCAGTCACAGGCTGGGTTCACCTGAAGAAGGCACTTCACTGATCCACTAATCATGTGCTTCATGGACACATTTCGAACTGTTAAGAGAAAGGCTTTGTCTGTGAAATCCATGACAATGAAAATGATGGAAAAGTGGTAAAAATTTTTGTCTACTATTTATGTTTCTAGAGGCTGTAACTCTGCTTTGCAAATCAGCAAAACATTTTCACTTATTCGATTTAAAATGGGAATCCAAAAGCCTGAGAACACTAGTTTAATACAAAATGTTGAATTAATCTGATCTGTGATTAGGGATTATATATTAGGGCTGTTGATTTCACATGTTGATTTTATTTAGTTATTATGTTTTAAATTAATTGGGTTAACCAATGATTCAATGACACATTTATAAAGATAGTTTTGATTAAAATAGACTTCCACAGTAGGTAAAAATGAATCATAGAAAGAAATCGTAGCCATTTGTCTAATTATCTTGTTAGGCTGTTATCTTAAAAGTTGATGTGAATATATTCCCCTTGTTAAAACAACAGCAGTACTTCATTATTAGTCAGTCTATTGGGCTGCTCTGATTGCATCCACATCTGCAACATTAATACTTCTCATCTAATCTCATCTTATCACTTTTCTACTATTGACAATCTATTTAATTAGTTATTTAACAGTTGAAAGCATTGCTTCAGATGTGAATTTGATATGCTGTCAACTGTGTGTCGAGGGGCCAGTCTTAAAAAAAAAAAAAAAAAAACATATTTCAGAGTATTTCACAATTTTTTGCACATCCATGTAAACTTAAACCAAAAAATATCTAAACCTCCTCACTACTTGTGGGTATCAATTATCATACTATTATGTTATAAAGTGTAACATTTTAGCCCAAATGTTACTAATACAAATGTTACTAATGTTATTCATAAAGCAGCTGAAATAAGACGAAACACTGTCCATCATTCTTTAAATCTTTTTTATATAAATAAGCTAGTGTGTCATCACACATAAACAGACGCATCGTCTCAGCTGTCTCAACTCATCTTTTATGTCTGAAGATTTGTCTGAGGCCAAGTTATTTGCATAAATACATTTGATAGGGCAGGACACAATCGCATTCATGCCTGCCATGGTTCACATTTGGAAAGCTGAACTATGGACAGAAAACACATTCTCCATCCAAATATAGTCCGAAGACTGCAGTTTGTACAGAAAGCACTCTAATGTATAATGCAGCACAACGATTATCATCTAAATCAATAAGAGAGTTTCATAAAAATGATTGACGGCTTAGATTCGGCCTGCTGGTCACTAGTTGATGATCCCCGCTGTATAGTTTCTTTCTGTGGAAATGCACATAGCTGACTGAGAGGAATTTTTAATCAGCAAAGTTTCTCCTTCAGTGTCACGTCCCATTAGTCAATGGTTCAGCCCTGCCACCAAATACAGGCTTCGGAGATCCTGAGGGACAGATGTGGCCCACCCGAGCACAAACAAACTCAAACAAACTAACTGCATCTGACCCTTTGATTGTCAGCCGGGTTAGGATAGCCAACACACTGGCTTTGTTTATGGAGGTGATGGGGTGAGACAGAGGCACACACGGTCCCCGTGGACCTACTTTTCGATTACCTATCAGATGGCGAAAATGAATCCTGCTCTTACTGCTTAACTTCATCTGAGCCATCGATCCACCTGTCAGGGAAGATGTAGTGTGTGCCATTAACAAACAGCAGAAGACATCTGACTATTCATAAAGTTGGAGACCCGATTCTGAGGCTGTGGTGCCGAGCCAAATGGAGACCGCATGACACCTCAATAGGGACAAAGCTGGGTGGCAATGTGAAATCTGAACGCACAGCTAATGGAAAAGTGAAAGCCATTGAGAGTTGCAATCTGAAACGATTCCAATCGCTTCTTTTTGCCTGCAAGAGTGATTTTTATGACTGGTTAAGAAGGTTGATGATGGTAGCTGCATCAGTGGGAGACAATGCAAGTGACTCATCACAGTTAGTGTCCGTGAAATGTAAACTGTAGAAGGAAGCCAATGAAAGAGAGATGTCAGGGGGTTAAATTATGAATCCGTCTTCATTTTAAACTCCTGGTTCTAATGACCCATTCCATAGCAACCGGTATCGGAACTGTTAAAAAGAATCTGTGGAGATGTTTCTCATTCAGACATGGAATGCTCAGAATTCTATACATTTCTGCTTCCCGGAGCTGTGTGAAAGGACATTATTTCAGCTAAAGAAGTGGATTTAGAGAGAACAGCAATGATAGAAGAATGCATTCAAGGATAGATGGGGAAGAACATGTTGAATGGACATGTAATTTGCAAAGGGGTCTTTCAAATAAACAATAAGTTCTTTGCGTATGCTTTTAGAATTTTAATGATTTTACCTACAGTTATTTGAATCACAGAAATGCAGTCCAAATAATAAAGTTTTTCACTTCTCCAACATGTTTATCTTCATGAAAGCATCCATACCCTTATGGCTATCCTTATAGCTTTGAATTATTTTCAGTGAATTCACAAGATTTAAGCTATAGGTAAATAACTAGAAGAATAACGAAATGCAAAAGTTCAATAAACATCTGGAAAGTAGATTGCACATTTCTGGTTCGAAATGAAAGGCCATCAACAGACTGTTATAATGGGAAGCATGGCCCTTAAAATCAGCAGCAAGAGTTTAAACTAGTCCACACTTTATTAAACGATGGCAAACTCTTTAAGTTATTTTTGAGTGTGCTCTATTGACTTCTTTGATGCAGTGCAATAAGGCAAGGCATTATTTTGATACTTATATTCATAAAGTCTTTTTTTTAGAAAATGCTTTGGGGGGGCCCTGAGGCAAATGTTTTTCTACTTCTTCTCACACATAATATATAGACACATTTCTTCTGGCACCTTGACATCACGCTCTGCAGCATCTTAACTTAAATTCAACACGTAACAAATAACAATAAATTCATTGTTAATGTGACAGCACCTTTAAGGTTTTAAATACCTACCCAATGTCTTTTAAATAAAACCTATGAACAATGACTCGAGGTGTGGCCCATCCGAAGTGGTAATTCAACAGCCCTGCATCAGTTATTCCTTACTTGATTTATCTTAACAAATGCTAACTTGAATCTACTCATGACTTTTCGAAAAACATAGCAACTGTTCTTTCCTGACAACATTTGAAAAGCAGCATATTTTAATTCAGTCATCGCTTGGAGGCTGCAATCCAGAAAATTTAGTTTAGCACCCACATAACCATATGTTTGTCCTGCGTTACACCTCCAAACAAAGGAAAGAGCTGAAAAAAGACAAAAACAAGAGAAAACATGTTGTGGTCTTTATCATGTTTGCCTACCAGCACATGGGGAATACAGTCTTTTGGCCCTGAACCTGGTGATGAGGTAATGCTCAGTCTGAGGAAAAATCATCACCATGTAGCCATTACTGATGATTCAGTTTCAAAGGTGATCAAACTTTACAGTGCATTTATTTTAAAAAACCTTGCATATGCCTCTGTATCTTGGTACAGGCCATTTTATTGAGTTTGTGAGTCGAACAGCTCGAAGGTATAAGCTTTTCCAGAAATTTCTCTACCTCTATGGGCTGATGTAACAGCCAAATCACTTTATTTTTTATAAAGATGAAGTGCTGTTGCAATTCCCACATAACCGAGGGAATTGGTTCTGAGTCAGATCCTCTCATAGTTCAGGATGAGTCTGTTTTAGAAGAGCAAGCTTCTGATCAGCAGGTGTTGATTACACTCAAATCCAGGTGCTTTATTCAGTCTCATCAAGAGCTTGACTGTGAACTGTCTTGGACTGTACACAGGAGCAACTGTGCATGATTGCAATGCTCATCATTTCAAGGAAAAATCAACTAGGATGTGAATTAGAGCTCTGTTAATTGGGACTTTATTCCACTGATTGTCATCATTGATTGCTGTATTGTTTCAGCAGTACTGGGAAGTTTACTGTACAACGCATGTAAAAAAAAAGCTATTATCTTAGCTATTTCTATTATGCTTTGCTATTTTGATTGACAAAGACCATTTTAGAATAAGCAGGAGTTCCCCTAGAAAGTTGCTGATTAGAAACCATTGTTATTCTGCTGTGTTGTGGCTTGATTCAGCTGTGTTGTTAACTCATGTTTGCTTTTTAATATTGTGGGTCCCACTTTATATAAGATGGCCTTAACTACTATGTACTATGTGCAATATACTTATTTTGTTCATGTTGTATTGCAAAACAATTGTGTTGCTAATGAGGTTGTATACAGGTAAGGTTAGGGGCAGGTTTGGTGGTATGGGGTGGTATTTTTATTAATATAACCCAGTGAAAAAACATGTACACAATATGTGCATTGTTCATTTAAATGCTAGTACACAGTAGCTAAGGCCATCTAGAGTAGTGGGGCCAAATGAGTGTACTACCGGGCCCCCATACAACAGTCCTGCAAACAAGAAAGCAAAAACATAATTTGAGAGAACAAGAAAGTGCATTCTAGTCTGTTTAAATATATATTAACTTTAAATGAAATATTGAATCACACACTACTTAAAAGCATGGTTAATTAGGCTACCTTAATTAGTCCACACATCAAAACAAGTGTACTTCCTTAAAGAATATTAAAACAATAAAACAATTGAAATATACTTTAAAGCAAATGTTTAATTTTACATTATTGAGAAACATAGCCATGAAAGCATACTAACCTCTTTAAGTGCAGTTTAGTGTCTTTTCTTACTTAATTAATTTAACATTCTGCAAGTACAATTGTTTGAGTATATTAAGATTTGAAGTACTATATACTTTAAGTGCACATACAATTAAGCAAGGATAAATAATAATAATAATAATAATAATAATAATAATAATAATAATAATAATAATAATTTGAAGAAAACGTTTAATTTTGCTGACTAGTCCATAGCAAATGAGCAATTGAACAAACAAAAAACTAATAAATAAATAGATAAACTTGGAATGCATTTATGTAAAATAAAGAAATAAAATATATTATAATTCTAACGTATTAATAATTGTATAGTTTGCTATAATTAACACAAAATAAATTCCTTGATCATGTTGAATGTGAAATGTGAATGTGAAACGCAGAAAATGTGAATAGTATGATAGTGAGTTAATGCTTTTCCATTCATTAGAGATGATCAAACTTGAGTCATTCTTCAGCATATCATTCTTCGCTCTTTTTATTTAGATTTCTATTGAACAGGAAGCTTTGGACACTCAGAATGGGTTGCTTATCTGCTTCTTTACTACCACAACATGACCGGTATACTGAATTTTATTTGTCATTTTTTTGCTGCCAGATTTTGTAGTGTTGACATTTACCAGCAGGACCTAACAGCACTATGACTAAAAGTCAGGTAACCTAGAGCTGCGCTCAGAAGCTTCTCGTCACCTACTTTTATTGGAATGCTTACCGGGAGAAATAAGTCCATAAAAAGCCCTGGAAGAAGGCCAGGCAGTTGTTATAGAGCAGAAAGAAAAGAGGTCCCATAAGGTTAAACCTAATCACAAACCTGTCAATTCTCTTTGGTGCTGCCCTTTGCGACCTTGCACACTTTGATGTGTTACTGAGGGCGAAGAAGAGAGGAGGTGGGAGGAGGAGAGGAGAGATAGAATGGCAGAACGACAGGTGCGCCCGATCGCATCCATCTGTCTTTCCTACACCTCTCCTCAACACACAGTGTTTCTCACTCTCTGTTTGTTCCTGTGCTAAAGTCGTGCAGCCCTCGTTTGTGTTGCTTTGGTGAATAATTTACACCACATGAGGCGTGAGAGGTGGTGGGTAGTATGGCTTGTATGTGTGAGGGTATGTGTGTGCTTGTTGAACATGCATTTGTCACTGCATACGTCTGTTGTATTCAATTCTGATTTAACTCCATATCAATTCACTTGGGAATAGTTCAGTGAAAATGTTAATTTATTAATGAATCTCAAACGCATCTGAATGCAACTCTACGTTTCTAGCTGTTTGGGCTCAGAATTATTATTTTTTAAATAAATTAATACTTTGACAATGTAATTTTATAAATGTAATGACAAATGTTACAAAAAAATGCAATTTCAAATAAGAAAATATCACTGTTTCCACAAAAATATTAAGTAGTAGTTTTTTTACATTAATAATAGTAATAATTGTGTTTAGCAGCAGCTGAGCATATCAGATTGATTTCTGAAGAATCATGTGACAATGAAGACTGGAGTAATGATGCTGAAAATTCAGCTTTGCATCGGGAATTAATTACATTTTAAAGTAAAATAGAAAACAGTTATTTTAAATTGTAGTAATACTTGACCCTGGACCACAAAACCAGACATAAGGGGCTTTTTTTATTAATTTAACTGAATAAATAAGCTTTCCATCGATGTATGGTTTGTTATGATAGGACAACATTTGGAGATTTGAAAATCTGGAATCTGAAAAAAAAAACAAATTTTATTTTTTTGTTTTATTATCCTTTAAAGTTGTCCAAATAAAGTACTTAATGTGTATTTTGACTCATACAATGTTTACCTTTTTTATTTTTTGTAAAATATTTGTTTATTTTGTTACTACAGGCTGTTGTTCACCTATTATTTATACTTACATTCTCTTCAGGCCATTTGTCAACAAACATTTGGTACACAGAGCATGAAGGTAGCAGGCAACCAAGCTGACCCGAGTGACCATTAAAAACCATCTCTGTCACAGATCATCATTGCATTCATTACATCGGTTCATTTCGAGTCAGACGTGACCTAATGTGGTGATGTCCAAGCAGAGAAACACAATTGCACAGTGGGACTCAATGCTGAAGACTGACCTTTTCTAGATTCTCTCCTGTTCAAGATACTTTTATGAGTGACTTTAATCTTGGAGAAAGTGTCAGACCTCCCTGATGTGACATTTCATTGATAATGATGAAGTTTTGGAGAGAAGATATGGCAGTTTATATGGCAGTGACGCTTTGCTGCAGTGACTATATCAGACATTCATAAATTTTTATGTTGGTCTTGAGAGAGGATTATGCTGATTAGTTCTGGTTTGGTACTGCAAAGCAAGCATGGTTAAAATGGTCACCAGACGATTTTCTAAAGTGGTCGAGCATTATTAGCATCGTCCTTCTAGTTGACTATTGATGTCTTGGTGGTTAAGCTAGTTAAGTGCAAGTTAAGTACAGTATGTTGAACTGGTCTTAGTGCTACAGGGTTATAGGTTCGATTACCAAGGAAGCTGCATTCTGATTGAAAAACATTTTTAAATTCTGAATGTACTGGGGGTCGCTTTGGATAAAAATGTCTGCCAAGATGCATTAGTGTAAAATGCTTTGTAAACATTGTGATAGAAACTGGGTGATGTAAGAAATGCATTATAGATTATAGTCTCAGTTGCTTTATATAGCCTAGCTTTCAATTTACTTCTTAACTGCTTTTTATTACTTGAAGAATTGAAAGAGAAAATGTCACGCTGATGTTTTGAGAGGTATGAGTTGAGATGAGCATACTGATGTTATGTACAGTATTTGATTGAGTTGTGTTGCGACAGATTTTCAGGTCTGTGCTCCTCATACATTTGACAAATCTGCGCTAAACAATCCGTGACCTTGCATAATGCACTCGTCAAGGGATGTTACATTTCATGCCCTTTAGTCACAGAGAATGGCTCTTTTATGAGAATTGGCCCTCTTGGGCCTCCATTAACTGCTCTTTATTAGGTTGTTGCAGCATCAGCCTTTTGATATTACAGAGGTGAATACCAACTGTGGTCTGAACTTTTCACCTTTGAATTTCTCTTCCTTCGCTCTATTGCTCTCCTTCTCACACACACACAAAACATGCATGTTTGCAAAGCACACACTCATCTGTTCCCATTAACACTTGTTTGATTAGCAAAATGCCAGCAATGAGCACTAAGGTTATTTGGAAGCAGGAGATACCTTGAATCAAGAGTGAACTAAGGCAATGTGAATTCCATTATATATATATATATATATATATATATATATATATATATATATATATATATATATACATACATATGTATGTACACTGCAAGCAACAATCCACTTTTTGTATAGTATGTAGTTGCAAACATATGATTTTCTTAATTAGAATACAGAAGTCATATCGCCTTTACAGTTCATAATATATAAATAAGGTTGCATTCTCCCAGTTTAATCATCTAATGCATATATTACATCTAAAGCCATTTTAACTCAGTTTTTATTAATTTTAACTATTAATTTACATCAATTATGAATTCTCAAAATAACACACATTAATATACTATGATCGCTTCTTGACTTGATATATAATGGGATATATCTGAGGTGTTTGAAGGAATAAAGAAAGGTTGCATGCGCACAGGTAGTCTCAGCCTCAGACGTCACGTCCATGGACCGTTGGCTAAACATTTGATGCATATGGGACACAAAAGTGGAAACACTTCAGGAATGTCAAAGTCGTTATCGGATTGGTTGAATTCTACAGGATTTCCGCAAGACGCGTTGTTTAATGTTCCTCCTGGAAAGAAATATATCATGGCGCCAAACCCCCTCACGAAAGTTTGATGAACAGATGATCAGGATCAACTAAATGCTGGATTTTCCAAAGTATGTGAAATATTTAAAGTTCGCCACATTGAATCTTTAAAATATGTCAGAGAGTTTTACACACCGGTCTGTTATTGTGGCGATATTCCGCAAAACTTGACGATGAATGAAACTAACTGTGATTGGTTGTTGGACATGTCAGTCAAACCTCCTCATGGGTGGGCCTTGGCCAATGAAAGGTGCCATGATTTCCAGACCTACAGCCTGAAGATCTGGCTACGCGAGACTAGTGCACAGGCAACCCTTTTATCACCACATATACACCAGCTACCACTCCAGAACACAAACACGCACTGGAACACATTCATGCACATGTACCTTATGTACATGTAAAAGTGTGCTATTAATATGCTTCTTTTTAACTTAAAATAGGAAAATATGTTTTTAGCTTACTTTTTATGTACAGAAATGGGCTTTATGTACCCCTCAGAAATATACTTAAAATTACATTTAAGTGTACTTGTCTTATACTTACAAAAAGTCTAAATATATATGAGCTATACTTGTGTTCCTAGAATCAGTGTTTTCATTATTATACTGTAGATGGCGCTAGCACACATCTTTTGTACAGAATTTCCAAAAAAACACAAGTGAAGAAGAAAAAGAAACAACAGATACTAACACATGTAACACGATCATCTGACATGAAACAGCATTAAAACTGTAATGTTATGGAAGAAAATGGCGTCCGATGAAGAGGTAATAATTACAGTCACGCTTTGGGGTGTTGATTGACTCCATATACCTTTTGATTATCATTCTGAATCCAATTCAGTCTTTTCCAGCTTTTTTTTCAAAATGTTATTTCTTTATTGCTATGAAACTTACCCACATAAAGTGTTTAGAAAAGAATGCATGAAGCTAGAATAAAATGTTTTTGTTTACGAGCAGATACCCTGTTCTTTCATTGGATGTTTTGTATTTTCAGACAAAATATATTCAAATTAATCCTAAATATGGAAGTAATAGTATACTTAAAGTATGATGTAAAGTTTACTAAAATAAAACTTCTGAGTATACTTGCAGTATAAAACTGCAACTGAGTTTAATGTGACTATACTTCAAAGTGTACAAAGTATTTAATTAGTAAACCATCAGTGTACATATAAGTTCACTTTTGGTAAAATTGCAGTACAATAATTTTATACAATAATAACACAATTTTATCAAAGCCATCCACCTTACATTTTAGAGTGGCCTTTTTTATGTGGCCAGCCTAAGGCACACCTGTACATTAATCATCCTGTCTAATCAGCATCTTGATTTGCCACACCTGTAAGGTGGATGGATTATCTCGGCAAAGGAGAAGTGCTCACTAACACAGATTTAGACAGATTTCTGAACAATATTTGAGAGAAATAGGCAATAGAAATAGGTTGGTCTTCATAGAAAAAGTCTTAGATCTTTGAGTTCAGCTCATGAAAAAACAGGGGGCAAAAACAAAAGTGTTGGGTTTATTTTGTTCAGTGTATAAAAAGAGTCACAGGTCAAAGTAACCCATTGTGCTTTGGATGTAATGTCACTGAATGGATAAAAAGGTCCTTCAGAGATTATTTCAGTGAACATCATACTTCACAGGATTAATATACATTAATCCAGCATATAGTTTGAATCACTTTAAATAAACTTTAAACAAACACTTACAAACTCAGTGTTGTGCATTTAAGGTGAGACTTTCTGTAAATTATACTCTTCACCTTCACTAACGTCCAGCCTATGCAGATAATCTCACAGTTGCTTCAGTCATCATTAAAAAAATCATTCCTTTCAGCTCTTGACTGCATGTAGCAGTTCACTGAACACATGCTGCTTCCATTCTTTCACTCACTCAGTGCTCACAAAGAGATCCGCCAGCAGTGGCACCGGGCATCCAAGAGCTTGGAAATCCCACCGGGCTTCAAACAGAATGAAAGCACGAGCCAAAGAGATGTGCCCAGGCTGTGTTCCTCCCCAGGGCTTCATGCATCAGTACAGGCTGTGTGTGTGTTTTAGTGAGCATCTAGAGCATCAGTTCTGTTCGATTCTTTTCTCTTTCCCGGAGCGTCCTCCCCTGTGATCCAGCGTTTAAATGTTAATGCTGCTTGACTGAACACATGATAGCGGTGTGGAGCAGGGTCACACACAGTCTAAAGCTGATGGATCACAAACTGTCTGCATTCAGTTCCTATGCGAGCCACAGGAACCTAAGAACCAGGTCTGTCTTTGCAATTGAGAATTGATTGACAGGTCAGAGTGGTGAAAAGGTCCTCCCACTTAGTCCATCCACCTACAGCCAATTTGTTTTCTCATTCGTTCAACCTATTCATGGCTTTCTGTCTCTGTCCTCTTTCTGTCTTCCTGTTCTCCTTTGTGCGGTCAGCCTGTGGATAACCGTGTCTTTATAAAAGCCACAAGGGAAAAGGTCAATGACCAGACTAGAGCAAAGAACAAGAGAAGATAAATGACGAAATTAAAGGATAGAATGAATGGAGAGGAGAGGAGAGGAGAGGAGAGGAGAGGAACTGCATATGGCTGGAAAGTTCTCTCAGGTGTCTGGAGCTCAACAGATGGTGCAGAAGATGGAGAGTGATGACACTGTATTGCAAACTGAAGTCACAAAAGAAGCCTTGATGTGAACAATGCTTTTGATTTAAAATTAAGAGAATTAGCAAGAAAATGCCAAGCACTTTCATGTGTAAAACTATCAAAATGAGTGTGAAAAATTCTTGAAAGAAAGAAATCATTTTCTTAGTCATATTCACATTCCCCTACTTTTTTTTTTCTCTCAGAATTTCACTTGGTCTAGTATACGATTGATTTTTGGAAGATTATTGTCTGTGCTTATCTGATTTACAAAGTATTCTACATTATGATATACATTTAATTAGGATTTTCTGACAGAAAACAAATAAACACAATAAACATTTTATATATGTGACTCTGGACTACAAAACCTCTTAAGTCGCTGGGGTATATTTGTAGCATGGGTCAAAATTTGTATGGGTCAAAATTATACATTTTTCTTTAATGCCCATCATTAGGATATTAAGTAACGATCATGTTGCATGAAGATATTTTGCTAATTTCCTACCATAAATATATCAAAACTTTATAACTCCTAACAAATCATACAACAACGGAAAGCTTATTTATTCAGCTTTCATATGATGTATAAATCTCAATTTCGAAAAACTGACACTTAAGACTGGTTTTGTGGTCCAGGGTCACATATTTATAATGTTATATTATTCAAAAGTTTAGGGTTGGTAAGATTTTTTTATTGTTTTAAAACAAATCTGTCATGCTTACCATGGCTGAACTGATCAAAAATAGGGTAAAAACAGTAATATTGTGAAATATTATTACCTTTAAAAGGAACCGTCTTCTATTTGTATATATATTTCACATGTGATTTATTTCTGTGATGCAAAGTTGATTTTTCAGCATCATTACTCCAGTCTCAATGTCACATGATCCTTCAGAAATCATTTTTAAAATGCTGATTCACTGCTCAAATTTTATTATTTAAATTTTCTTTTATTTTTTATTATTTTTATTGTTAATTTTGAAAACAGACGTGCTGCTTAATATTTTTGTGGAAACTGCGATTTTTTCAGTATTCTTTAATGAATTTTAAATGTCTTTACTATTGCTTTACTAAGCAAGACTGATATATATATATATATATATATATATATATATATATATATATATATATATATATATATATATATATATATATATATATATATATATATATATATATATATATATATTTTTTTTTTTTTTTTTATGCATTATGTTATTTCACTTTGATAAATTGGTTGTCTACATAATGTTTCTCAATCATGAAGTGCAGAAGAAATGAAAACAGCCTCTAAATATCTAAACCAGCATGATTCTCTAGGCGTCTGACCAGCAAATGTTTAAAAATCTAACACAGCAGCCAAAGCACTGACCGTTAATACAGGCGAGCAGTCTCATGTGTGCAAGGACTAGTCACCAAGATACAGTAACTGTCATGAGATTCAGTGTCCCAGAAACATCAACGCAGAAAAAGGTTCTATGACTGATCGTGTCCACATCCAGACCACCTATTCTCGTTCTCTCTCTCTCTCTCTCTCTCTCTCTCTCTCTCGTTATTGCACAAACCTGCTCCTTGATCACAATTCTAAAGCTTCCCTCACAAATAACTCAGGCAGCCAGCAGCACAGTTTACTGGGTCCTCGTGGTTCAGCAGTATGCTTTATTAATTCCCAGAGTGTTGGTATACAGAGAGAGACCGGAGAACATTGGCTCTTTTTCTCACTTAGGCTCTGGAACTGTGTGCAGCAGCTGTGCAAGGCTGAAGATAGGCGATGACACACTCTTATTAAAGGTCAAACATGCTATGAGCATGACAGAGAATAGGTCTGTTTTATAAGATGGCATACATCAAAGGATGTTTAGTAGGAAGCAAAGAGCACAGAATCCACTTACATGAACAAACTTCATGTCCACGAGCAACAATGTGTCATACTCAAGACGGTGTTGATCAAGTAAATATACCTTTTATATTCACAGGATTTTGTTTTTCTAACTCTCTGATTGATTGTGTAACAGATCAGTCAGTCTCAGCCTCAGGCAGCACACCCACCATCCACCCACAGTCCATTCATTTTTGCCAAAAGACTGCTGCATGAAACTACTGACCAACTGACTGATTGATTGACTTGGAATTGCACCAGATGATGCAGATGGTTTTATATGTAACTGTTTAATAAATATTACCAGGAATAAGATTTATAGGACCAAAGATGTTAGATAGACCCAAAACTAATTATATTTTAGTTTCAATTATATTCAATTTCAATTTCACACAAGTTCCCTCTTGATGCATCCTCGGTAAAAGGGGCAGAACAAGAACACGTCCAGGGATTTGAACTGTACTTGGCTAGATATGAACTTTGAACTGCAGAGTTCTTGGGCAATGAATGACGATGTTTGTCAAGTCCACAAGTATAAGGCAAGATTGAGAAACTGCTTATCTCTACAGTAGAAGTTGTATAATATGCTATTTTATATTCAATGTCTTCGAGTAATGATAATTCATTGGTGTTTTTTTGTTTTGTTTTTAATACAGTAACTAGTAACATCCCATTAAGCACACAGTATCGTGTATTGTGTATACACAATAATACAGTTCTCGCTTTAGTTCTGGAAATAATTGCTTTTGTTTTGACCCCGTGTAAATTTACATATTGGCTGAAGTTGCAAGGCAACAAATCACAGACCAAGTGCTTGTGATTATTACTACAGGCCATATCATAGCATAATGGACTATGTAATAGCGTGTTGGTATTAATAGTGGGTGGTTCGGCGGTTTGTACTGAAATGGAAGGCCTACGCAGTACTTACAACAGTAATGGAATAATAATAAAAGAAATGAATCATGTCATAACTGTATGAGCCACTTTACAGCCTAAAAATAGCTGAATGCAATGTTATTAAGCTACTACCGTTTTATATATATATATATATATATATATATATATATATATATATATATATATATATATATATATATATATATATATAGTAGTCATAGGTTCTACAAAATTTTCGTATGACAGCAAAATAAATATCTTCCTTCAGTTGTTGTTAACCTACTTTCAAACCAGAATTCTTTTTTTTTTTTTTTATAGATTTTGAGAAATAGTTTTTTCTACTTTGCAGAGTTCTTCTTAACTGGGTTCAACTGGGTTCAGCACAAGAAAGTCCAAAGGCAGTCATGACACGGCCCGTATGCTGTCCTACTTACAAATGGAGAAGAGAATTAAAATCGGTCCCTGTGGTTTCATTGTGAAATCACTTCTGCTCTGAAATGTGTCATATATCACCACCCCAGGACGCGCTGTTCTGAAAAGTGTTAATAAGCTTGAAGGCACTCATATTGCATCTATACAATTATGCACACACACATACACACATAACAGTACAACACACACATACGTCAGATTATGCCAGTTATATGCATATTATCTAACCTCAAATGAACTCAAATCCTCAATTGTATTTTCAAGGACAAACTCAGAGAGACAAATCAGATTTATCAAGGACAGCATGGCCTCTTATTAAGAATAAATGATGTTTACAGCAACAGAGGACAGAACAGGTCACACTGACCTGATTCTTTCCCCAAAACAAAGAATAAGCTCATGCAAACTGATTTTTACAGTGAGATTTCAATTTGATCACATTGTTCTTTATGTATTTCAAAAGCTAACAGATTCATGCTTTCCTTTAAATGTGACTTAAAAATAAAAAGCATCAAAAATCGAGTGCACTCAAAAATAAAGCGCGACGTAACAGCCTGCAAAGCAGATGTTACATTTAATGGAGGTGGAGTCATGACCCTGTCTTAGTTTTTTGTCCTTATTGATCATACAATTTCAAACACTGTACCAGTATCCATGGCAACCAGAGAGATGTTCTATTGAGACTTGAAACCAAGAGGGTCTGTAAAGTCAGTGTGCATGTGCAAAAAAGAAAAGAGAGCTTATTTAGACCGTTGCAACCCAGGTGAATTATTAGTCTCTCATCAGACATATTTTTTTTATTACTTTTCACAAATCCTGTCCTCTTTCCTTTATTCCCACTTCTCTCAACCTCATTCCACAGCCAGGCATCAAAGCTCTCATCTGAGCTCTTTAAAACACGCGGAGCTGCAGGGAGATGAGGTTTCAGGGATGTCTCAGTCAATGTGAGTGTTGTGAAGTTTAGAAACATCTGGGGCGTCAGGGAAGGAAGGGATGGAATGGGTTGTGAGGTGATTCCTGGATCTGTCGATAGGATAATCCCTCAGAGCTCTGGGTTTATTTACAATCCACCAGCTCGGATTTCAATCAAAATTTAGTTCATGCCATGTACATTTGCATGGCTTTCTTACTACAAGTGTCTGCTGTTCTAAACCTTGACACTTATTTGGATCGTTATTGCGTGCGCATACATTCATGCATGGTGCATTCAGATATATTTCTGTTCAGACTAACAGGTCAAAGGGGGAAAGCATTGCTATATAAAGAAATATATATTGTGTGTATATATTGAGTGTGTGCGTATGTATCTCTCTCGCTCTCCCTCTCTCACTCTCTCACTCTCCATCTCTCTCTCTCTCCATATATATATATATATGTATTGGGGAAGAAAGGAGATTTAAGTAACTTTGAACATGGAATGGTTGCTGGTCTGAGTATTTAAAGAAATCTCGATTTCTGCTGCAACAGGCGGTACAGTCAGAATTTGGCGTAAAGAACATGAAAGCATGGATCCATCCGGACTTGTCTCAACGGTTCAGGCTGCTGCTGGTGGTTTAATGTTGTGAGGGATATTTTCTTGGCAAACTTTGGGCCCCTTAGTACCAATTGAGCATCGTTTAAATGCCACAGGCTACCTGAGTATTGATGTCCATGTCCATCCCTTTATGACTACAGTGTACCCTTCTTCTGATGGCTATTTCCAGCAGGATAATGCACCATGTCACAAAGCTCAAATCATCTCAGACTGGCTTCTTGAACATGACAACGAGTTCACTCAACTCAAATGGCCTCCACAGTCACCAGATCTCAATCCAATAGAGCAGCTTTGGGTTGTGGTGGAACAGGAGACTCACATCATGGATGTGCAGCCGAACAAATCTGCAGCAACAGCGTGATGCTATCATGTCAATATGGACCAAAATCTCTGAGGAATATTTCTAACACATTGGTGAATCTATGCCACAAAAAATTAAGGCAGTTAAGGCAAAAGGGGGTTCAACCTGGTACTAGCAAGGTGTAACTAATAAAGTGGCCATGAGTTTATATATATATCCTGACATTTTCAGAATGAAACAAACAGGATATTCAACAAGAAAACTGTATCATGGGGCTTGAATTCTGTATGGCATACTATCACATATGCTTACTATTTGTGCCAACTTTCTATATAGCAAGAAATTAAAAAAACAAATTTCCTCATTGCTATGCTAGTTGCATGGTCAACAGTGAACCTTCAGAGAAAGAGCAATTTATGACGTTCTGATGACAGATTCTGAAAACATTTTTAACACGCACTGATAAATAATTCACAAAAAGACAAAAAACATTCAAAAAATTAGTTTAAGGTGTCATGGAACAGATAAAAAAAAAAAAAAAAGCTTTAATGTGGTTTTTGAGGTTAATTTATAATGTTAATAAAGTTTTTTTTTTTTTGAAAAAAAAAATAAATAAAAAAATAAATAAAAATAAAAGTAAATAAACTGTCATATATTCTCTAAATAAATAAATCAACCCTTATTCTGTCCATGTCTGAAATTACACATTTTAAGCAAGTTGTTCTTTAAAATGTTTCAGTAAACACCCACTGCTATGACTGGCTAACATGATTAAGTGTTTTGAAAACATTATCTACAGAATTTTTTTTTTTTTAAAGCATTGTGTTATTTACTTATGATATGTAATGAAGCTACTGTCAGATCTTACTGTGAATTCCCCTTTACACTGTGCCTTGTTTACAGAACAATGTAAAGTCAAATGCTCCGAATAAACATGTATCCAGTGTGATTATAATGGATTTTGGTTGCTTTTGATGTGACACTTGCATTTGGTGTAGACAAAAGTACGCCATCAAGGGACTGAACACTAGTGGGCGGGGCCTGTGGTTGTGATGTACAGTATAACCATTCTAGTCATGTGTAAATATATTCACATATCCAATCGAGCTGTTTTAAGATCTTTTATATGTCAAAACATCAATAAAAATTTGATTTGTCATAAAAATATTATTTTAAGAAGACTTAAATCTTTAATGGTTATCAGACCATCACCATCATAAAATAGTAATAATAATAAAAAATGCATTAGGGTGTGGGATGCTAAATTCATGAGTTATTTATTTATTTATTTGTACATGTATCTCATAAAACTAGCATTTAAAGCTTAGGATAGGAATCCATAATAATATTAATAACCCTACTCCAGTAACCTAACCCACATACATACAGAAAGGCAGACAGGAAGCACACAGAGCGAATGAAATTCTAACGTTCCCGACACATCATGTTCTCAGCACACACTCCCACAGAGCAACGGAAACATGCATGGAGACCAAAAACAGGACGTCGCTTTTAAAATAGATGGTTAAGGATACGCTGAATTCTAAATTGGGCTGAGGAGTAAGAGAAAGTGAGAGAAATATACTTTAGGTGAGTAAAACTATAATGAACAATCGATTCTTTTTAGATTAAGAGAAAATGAAAGAAACTATCACTACTTTTAACTTTGTCTGGCCCAGGGGCTTTGGTCTAATAAAGGCACTTCTCAAAGCTGGTGGCAGCAAAATTGAAATACAAGAGGAAACATTGATCATGCAACACTGAAACAAGACTAGAATTAGACTAGCATTCACCAAATAAATGCACTGTGATGCCATAGGACAATGGGTAGGGTTTCCCAAATAACTTGTCAATGAACTGTTTTTTTTTCCCCTCCTTTTTTCATATTGTTAAGTACATTTTAATAATCAGATCTGTTTCCCACAGCAAAGAACTTATAGTGTAATGGATGTTAAAGATCCATAAATGCCAATAAAAAACCTCTGTCAGACTCTTGTTTGGGGACCATTTCTCACTATTAACTAACTTTTAAATATTATTTTGCCTAAATAGCTGCTTATTAATAGCCAGTAAGGTAGCTGTTAAGTCTATTTAACTAATAACAGCCAACATGCTAGTAATATGCATGATAATAAACAACTAGTTGATTGGTTCCTAAACGAGTGTTGCCATAACCTTTAATTTCAGGAGTTGGTGATCACCACCAGTGCACGATGGTATAATATAATTATTGTTAGAATATTATGGTACAATAAGACATTGGATTACAAGATCATCAAATAGGTTTATGGTATCATGCATCGGTGCATTTTTGTTGCATGTACTGTATTTGTGAATTGCAGGGCATTTGTGTTTGATACTGTTATCTAAATAAAAATGACTGGATCAGTCAGTCAGTTGTTGTGCTCTCTGGACCGCTTCTTCTTTCATTCTGCAGCTTTCCAAGCTTCACTTCGACACAAGCTGTGGTGAGAGCTGACCTGTACTGAAATGGGGGTTTCGTGACACTCTAACAGCTCTACTTTCAAGGTGCAGTGCTTGACATCTTGCATATGATTTCTCAGAGCCAGGAGTGCTCCGAAAGGTGGCTTCTCTCAAAACCACAAGTTAAATATTTTTCTAAAGAGCTGATGGACACAGCTTCAGTATACTGTATATACTGTCCCAGACACTTCTCTGAACTGTCTGTCTCCTCTCACAGTATCTTCCTCCCCCTCACATCCTGGTTTAGATCTAATCAGCTTTTCATGAGTTGGCCAGTCACAACATCTGCTGTTTATTTAATTTTATGCAAATAAGGATTTATACAGACACACCACAAAATTGAAATTAACGAGGCATCGCTATGTCAAAGTCTCTTATTAGAGGGTCTACTGACCCTAATTTTCACAGAGGGAGAGCGGAGGAGTCGAAGGCACATTTGGAGGTCATAGTACCTTGGTTTCAATTCTTTAAAAAAAAAAAATAAATAAAAATGTTTTTACATAAACGTGTACCCTAAAATACAAAATGCTTTAAGCTTCCTAGTTAATATAAAACAACTTGCTCAATGGTTTAGAACTTGTCAGTTGAACCCATTTGACCTAAAATAGGACCGTCAAGATTTAAAGTTAATATTACAATAACTTAACAACACAAAAAAAGCAGTGTGTTTGTCAGAAACAAACCCATCATTAAAGCATTTCTAAAACTTCAAACAGTTGATTCTGGCCAAAACAAGGGTCTGTAATCCATAATAACACTTCTCCAGTTGAAAACTCCATACCCTGTTGCCCTTTTATAAAAATCCACCAACATATTTGTAAAGAATATCTGTTTTGGTTCGTAAACAGTGCTTGATCTGTGCATATTTCTCTCCTGATTCAAGCTCGAGATTATGGATAGAAAGCAACCGTTTAAATTACAAATAGTGGTGGATTTGTCTCTCATAAGCAAAGAGCTTTTATTTTCACAAGACATTAACTGATGAACTGAAATGGTGTGGATTATTGTGATGTATTTATCAGCTGTTTGGACTCATTCTGATGGCACCCATTCACTGCAGATGATTCATTGGTGAACAAGTGGTGTAATGCTAATTTCTCCAAATCTGTTGTCAATTTTCAGCAATTTTTCACTTGCCATAAAATATAAAGTGCTGATATGCTTCCCAGTTTATGTACAGTGGTTTGTTAGGTCATTCAAACTTGGAGTTATCACTTCCCACAAAGTCCTTTTTTCTGTATATTAGTATCCCAGCTTCTTACAGTTTTTTTTTTTTTTTATTATTATTGTTTTAATTATTATTATTATTTTCGATTTTCTGCTTTCATTTTAAGTGTAGTTAAGTTTTGGTCATTCTTTCCTGTGTTTTGGTCATTTTTATTAGATTTTACTCAATTAAATGCAGTTTAAGGTACCTGAATTATGAAGGAACTCTCCTATGAATCCAAGGTCATCCCCTGTTTCATGTGTTAAATCCTGCAATGCACTTAAAATATTGGACACTTTGCTCCACTGCATTCCAACCTCGTCAAAGTCACCAAACACATTTATTTTGGAGAGTACTTCTTCAAAATCACCAACAGTTTAAGCACTGAGGACTGTCACGTAAGAGTCTCCACAGGGACTTTCTGTGCTAAGCATTTCTACACATACACTGGCTGAGAGCTTTTCCAAAAACTAGACATTGGAGACAAATTATCATTAGATAACAGCGTTCCCAATGGGTGTCCATCAGGAGCCAGTCAATTCTGTAAGGGAACAGATAAGAAAGGTCTTGAAATTGACTGGAACACATAGATAGTCTGTACTTCACAGGAGGTACAGACCTGCTTCTGCCATTTCTGCCTTTATTTATAGAGGACAGTACAAAGAACAGAAAGAAGGTGAAGTGGGCAACCATGCCATAAGTAAAAATGCTGGCTTTAAGGCTATCGGCTCAGCTAGGAGATATAGATTTTTTTTTAATGACAGACTTGGAAAACTGCTCAATCTGAGGAACAGAGAGAAAAAAAAGAGCTATAGAGGGACCCCAGAATCATCTAAGTTTTCAGTGAAGTTTAGCTGATGCTATAACACTTATTGACAGCTTCAGCCAACAAGATGGCAGATGGGCTTTTCAATTAGTGTGTGTCAGTTTCACCTGCATTAGCTCATTATTGTGTAGGTGAGGTCAGGGTAGTTGTTTGCAGGGGCTTTGGTTTTACCAGGCTAGTTATTACTTCCAGTCGGTTGCTATGAGAACCGCTGTAGCTGTAACCCTTCAGCAAATAAATGATCATGTCTCATAGGCATTAACAAATATGCAATTATGCTGTATGGGTCGATAGCAAACAGAGATAAGATGGCATAAATAACACTAATGACGCTGTTGTCTGGAAGTTCCAGACTATCTGTCTAATGACAACAAAGGCCTGTGTGACCAGGGCGCTGTGTTCTGTCCTGCTGTAATCACTATCTGGAGAGATGGGACCATCATGCCAGTCTTAGCTGTATGATTACCCTGCGGTCTTCAGTAACTGCAGGCGGCAGCAATGTTGAGCACTAGCTCTCTGTGCAGTGCATCGTGATTCAAACAGAGATGAGAGATGGGCAGCTTACATGCACGTTAAGACAGTTGCTATATAAGAAATGACTAAATTGGAAATGTAACCTTATAAGAAGGGAGGCAACCTTCTTATAAGTATTATCCTTATTTTTAACTACATTTTTGAAGATTTAGAGCTTTAAAGAGCCAAGATGTTTTACATGTTTTCATCCCATTACCTTTCAAGTTGTTTATCATGCCTACATACACTCATTTTAGAGAGATGACCTCCATGAGAACAATTTCCTTAAAAAAAAAACCTGATTACTATTAGACAAAATATAACCTTTAGAAAAATATTAAAATGTTATTATTTCCATATATTACAATGCCTGGAAATTACACTCTTGAAACTCCCAGATATTTTCAGGCTGAAGAACAACATTGTTGATATTTAGTAAAAATGCAAGCTTGGTTTATGTGATATCGTTTGAATGCACTACCATTCACAAATTTGAGGTCAGCATCAATTTTAAATGCGTTATTTTTTTTTACAGAAGTTCTTATGGCCACCAAGACAGCATTTCATTGATTGATTGATTGATATAAATATATATATAGTTATGACACGAGCTACCTATGATTATAACAACCAAAAAGATGGATGGATGGATGGATGGATTTCAGCCCAGTCTGTATGTTAAGTAGTTTGGGCTAAATCTAAATGCATATTAAGGATTCAGGGATTTGACCAAATCTTAAGATCAGTGCTTGACCAAACATCAATACAGCACTGCTACAGTAGAGGATGAATCCAAGACAGAAGCTCATTTCACATTTTACAAAAACATAAATCAATAACGGGCATTATGCACCATTGATAGATTGTACAATTTTACGATCTAATCCCAAAAATCAATTGAAATGTTAATTCTCTATTCGCCTGACCCAAAATGCATCTAAATGTGACTGATAAGGTTGAACCCCAAGAAACTAATCTAATATCAGTGAATCATAGGTTTTGAAATGCTTTTATGTATCGATTAACACTAACAACACTTACAATCCCATCAAACTCGTATCCTGTATGATGAGACGGAGCCAAAGACCACAGGATGTTGTTGCTAATAATGGAATGCCATCCAGACTGTTCTAGCTCAACAATGATGACACACACGAAAGGTTTAATTGTTCACTTTTTACAAACAAAATATATTTATTCTGCTAGGTACAAATTACAAGGACTTCATTTACAGGCTCACCAGCTTGCTGTCATTTACTCAAAAGATAAAAGGGGAAGCAAATCAATCAGTTCATCAGTGTGTGCATTATTTCAGTAAAACAGACCGTTAAGATAAACAACTGTCTAGAAAGAGGGACCCATCAGATATCCATATGAGAAGAAACCGGATACAATAAACTCTTATATAATAAATGTACATGTGCAATGAAATCAGATGGTGCTTCTCTGATTGATTTGAGATGTACTTGTATAACCAGTGGGTGACAAAAGTTTATGTCATCACTCCAACCATAATAATTACAGAGGGCACATGAAGGGCAAGTCACTGTGTTTTTCGGGGCTGGGCAGCGATATAGAGGGCCATTAAACAGTAGAGGGTACCGCCAATCGTCAAGCCCATCGTAGTCCTGTACAGCATCTTGTCCATGACTCCACGCTTCAGGTGAACCGGTGCTCCATCACTTTTCTGTAACAGGTCATAAGGTTTAACACACAAACACACATACACAAGCGTTTGCTAAAAAATTCTCGTTTTGTAAATTATTTTTTTTTATTTATTTGCATTGGTACATTATTTAACTGGCCTGAAAGAGTGCCTCATACCCAATAATCACAGTAGGCTTTGTTAATTTTGATATGAAGCATAATTTTAAGCTTTCAAATAGTTAATATTATCAAAAACATTTAAACATTATCTTTTTGACAGTCTTTTTTATATAGTGTAACAGATCACTATAGCACCTCAGTTTAAGAAGCAGCATAGATATGAACTGATAATCTGTTCCTGCTTAATAGTTACAGTAAGAAAAATGTATATATTATAAGTTTATATAACATATTAAAATAGAGTCCATGTAAAATCATATACATTTATATATAAACTGAATAATTAAATGTTTTCATACAATTAAGTTTGTGTGTTGATTCTTATATCTAAAAATAAACAGCAGTTGAATCTGAATGTTAATTTTAACCTTTAATATTATTGCAATGTGCCGGCCATACAGTTTACAGCATTAGATAAGAGATTATTTTACTTAAGAAAAATGGACTTGTAATTAATTTACAATTATATTTTTTTCTAGAGAATCAGTTATGGACTGAAAGCAACTGTCTAATTTGTGATGATAGAAATTTAGGATAACATAAAACAATTTATTTTATAGTATATTACACTTACTTCATACTATTATAATAACATTACATTATGCATAATTACATGCAACTAACCCTAAATCAAACCTTTATTCTAAATCTAAACATATACTAAGTATATTTGTTGTGTTAATTAACATTACTCAGTATTTAAATGTATACACTGTATTAATGACACCTTAAAAAGCTGAATGCGGCTTTCCAATCATAATTTAGAGTATGAATTTATAATACTGTTTTGAGTCTTTCGTTTTTAACTCAGGGGGTGCAAAATATGAATCTGTTTTAAGACTGATGCCAGCCAACTGTTCGTACAGTTTTGACATGTGTGTCTATAATTCAAATAAGGAGATGGAGTACATTTTCTATTATGAAATATCTAAATCACTGGGTTGAAAATCAAACAACTTAAAAAAAATCTATAAATAAATCACAGTGTAATACCTGGAAGATCTTCTGCAGCTCAGGAACTTTGTTGATACCCATGTAGTGAGCCACGGACCCGGTCTCTGAAACAACCTTGGTGGGTACCGCAAAGATCATGGGAGGAGCTTGAGAGGGAACCGTGGGCTTCAGCCCCTGACAGGACAAACACAACCATGACATAAGAGCTAGAGACATTACGCCACCAAATAAATCACTACTGCCTTTATTTACTCATTTTAACATCAGTCCAAACCCTGATGCTGGCATTGTCTTCCTCTGACCTCAAAAGGACACCCACACCCCACAAAGGTCACTCGTAGTGCACCACATCTCAATATCCGAATATCCAAAATTACCATAAAGCAGAATCATCTAAACCTGGATACACTAACATCACACATGTGATGAAACTAGTAACTGAATCATCATTCATGACTATCAAACACTCTTAAACTGGTTTACCCTTTATGGGGCTTAAAGATACAGTCATTGTGAATTGTTGTATTAGGGAAAAGAGCTGCAAGAGGATTGTTCAAAATGTTTCCTCGTCTGTTTGATGGAAGAATAACAGCATATAAGAAAATAATGACCGACAGACTGAACAGACAAGGACATGATGGAAGGTAAACAAACCTTATAACCTCTTAACCTTAGTTTAAAAGAGCTTTGAACGCTACAGCTGTCAGTTACATTAAACAAATACACCTTCACTTTTCCACTATTTGGTATAATTTCTGTTGTGTTAAGTTACGTTCCCTTCCAACAGCTGACTTTCATGAGCTCGGAGGAATTGTGTGATATTATGAAGATATAAAAATCCGGCCATGTTGCAGCTCTAGTCTCGGTCTTTAATCACTCGGATTTATTAACGTTAACGACAAACTTAGACTGCATTACTTTTTAACAAAGGCAGCCGTGATGGTAAATCCAGAGTAGTCGAGAGTGTTTATCAGCACAATAAAAACACAGAGCTGAGCAGTGGCTGAGTGTCTGTGAAGCGCTTCCTGTGAAGGTCACTGCAGATCCTCGCTTCTCATAAAGCAGCAGCGGAAGGGTTAAGTACCTGCGGGCTGTAAGCGGACGCTGCTGTCGCTCCCGTTAACTTCCCCGTGACTCCGCTGACCTTATAGTACATGTTTGTTGATGATACTGTGAGTCACACCGCAGACAGGATCGCGTCCGGTCCCACCACCTGCTCTCTTCTGTGTCCGAGAGTGAGAGGACCCAAGCGGAACTCACGTCACTTAGCAGCCCGATTCTTGCCCGATTAAAAAAACAAAGCGTCAACCCTACCTTCAGCCTCTGTTCAGACAAAATGCTATTATTAAATTGTGAATCAAATAATTTTCTCTACTGAGCAAAAGTTTGTGTTCCAGTAAATTGCAAATCGTAATAATATTCCCCAACAATACTTTGGAATACCTTCTACAACAATACAAAACAATAGCCTTCTTCTAAAATCTCTTCGCTTGTTTGGGATTTGTATAATATGGTCTGATTAACATTATTTAGAAACACACATTAGACTTTTGGGTAACACTTTAGAATAATGGTTCATTAGTTAATGTTTAACTACTTGAGTTAACATGATCTAAGCAAGAACAATCCTTCTACAACATATTAATCTTAGTTGATGTTAATTTCAACATTTACTTATGCATTATTCAAATCAAAAGTTGTGCTTGTTAACATTAGTTAGTGCACTGTGAATTAGCATTAATGAATGATTGTATTTTCATTAACTAACATTAACAAAGATGAATAAATACAGTAATAAATGTATTGTTCTTTGTTTGTTCACGTTAATTAATACATTAACTAACATTAACTAATGGACCATTATTCTAAAGTGTTACCGACTTTTGAAATATTATTTAGGATATTTTTTGTCTTCTCTAAAAAAATAGAAACTCAAAAATGTCAAGTTTAAATAGCATATAGAGCTCACCATGAAACCATTGTTTGTGTTTATTTGGAAAAGCAACAAAAACTAGCCTAATACAATAAAAGTACCACAAAACAGTCATTTATAATTTTTAGTATTTATTAATATCCAGTGTTCATGAATTTTGTCAAGACCCACTTCAGCTAACACAGAGGCAAATAGTTTATTCAAAATAGACTTTCTATTTAAAAAATACATTGAAAGCTTAAAGTATTAGAGAATAGAG
This sequence comes from Carassius auratus, assembly GCF_003368295.1. Lineage (NCBI taxonomy): Eukaryota > Metazoa > Chordata > Actinopteri > Cypriniformes > Cyprinidae > Carassius > Carassius auratus. The sequence goes on along the minus strand of NC_039280.1, from coordinate 16,491,136 downwards.
AAAGAAAAGAGAGAAAAAAAATAGCCTAACTGTAGTTTACAGCAGGATTTCAAACACTTGTCTATTACTAAACATTACTGGGGTATAAAAATCCCTACAAAAAGCTCAAGCCATGTGCAATAAGCCAAAGCTATTATATCAGTGGTACACAACATATGATCATAATGCACAACTGTTGTTACAACAATAAAATAAGTTTAATAATAATAATATCTAGTGTAAATGAGTTGTGTCAGAACTGTATATGTCAAAAGTTTATTTCTGCAGAATTAACACAACAGAGAATAAAAAATAAATAAATAAATAAATAAAAAAATCACAGTAAACATATATATGTCCATTGAGACAATTTTTGGCAACACTGTTAAGCAAGTGTCATATGATGAAGAAGTCATGATGGTACAGTGTCAGATGTGAATTCTCAGTGTACACATTAAAAATGATAAAACTGTTCCTCTGAGAGATCTCTTGCTGCTGTTGCGAGTGACTGAAATGAAACGGATCACATCCTACTGACAAACTGAAATATCTGTTGTTTTATGAGATGTTATTTATTCACATGTTCATAGCTTTTAGCTGTCATGAACTTTTCATTAGAGCAGTGATGTATTTGCATGTAAAGTAAACAGGTTCTCTTATGTTTACCACGATTAATGAAGCAGGCAATAGAGGGAAGCAGTGGGTTGAAAAAGAACAAATGAGTGGCAGCTGACACCTGCAGTCTGCAATTAATTTCAGGGATTTCGCTTATTTTCACTTTCACATTAATCTCTGGGTGTTGTTGTGTACACGTGAGCCAAGGGAGTTTGTGTCTGAAGTGATCTGAAGGCACACTGGAGAACACCTCAGCATGATCTCTTCGGGAGGTTTAATTAACGAGGAGGAAAGTCTTAGCACATTTCAGTCTGACACATTTTTCTTCCTGCAACCCAAAACGGAATGCATCTATTTCCAATCACACAAATTTCCGTTTATTAATTCACAAAAGCCAGTGCTACAGTCTGTGACTGCTGGATTCCATCCATAAACTGCTGTGAGGAATATGAATAAAGATGACGATGATTAGTAAGAATGTGGTAATTACAGAGGAGAGAGGCACCGCACCTTGCACAAGAGGAATTATTCGTAGAAAAGTTTGTCGCTTACTTCTTTAAACGGGTAGATTGTCTATATTTCAACTGCCGGAATATATATATATATATATATATATATATATATATATATATATATATATATATATATATATATGTATATATATTTATACATTAATTCCTTTATACATTAATAAATGTATAAAAAATTGACCAAATAGAGTCTTAAATAAATATTGTACCATATCATAGTTGTAATTTTATTATGTACTGTGAGATGAATACATTGACAATGGAAGGTTTACCATATTAAAAACAAATTGTGTAGTTTGCAACAAAATATGAAAAAGTGCAAAATGTTCTCTTTTGAAGTCAACATGAATCCGTTTTACTTCTGTGCTCTGAATATTAACATGTGTAACAGAACAGCACATTCAGTGAGGAAAAATGTAGGATAGAAAAGTGGATATTACGTACCATAAGGGACTAGGGCTGAAAGGGAGGAGTTATAAACAAAACAAAACAAAACATGAACATTATCAGCTAAGGAGGTTCTTTCAGAGGTGGATCAAATTATTAAGTTAAGACTTTTTTGAATTTGGAATAATGCACAGATGAATGTGCCCAAGCAAATAAACAGGGTCAATTTTCATGAAGACTCTTCCTTAAATGCTGACTTCCATTTAACAATGGAAACTGGCCAACATTATTTACATGTTATTTGACATCAATTAACTCTTCTGTTACAATTTTACACACAGTTTTTTTTTTTTGCTCCGTAGGTGCACTTAAATAAATGTGTCGAGATGAAAACCCAGATAACAGCTCAATCTCTGAATGTTCCCTTAAGAACATTAAGGAACATAAGGGCCACAATAACATAGAGACAGCAGTGAGTCGGGGAGAAGTGGGTGTCATGGGTGACTCCATGGGAGGAGATGGCCTTGAGGTAGCTGTGTCACTAAAGATCTCCAGAACCTTGCTTTCTATGCAACTCCAAGGGTGCACAAGCCTCAAGGCATCTCACTCCTGTGTGAAAACTGGCAGGGCAGTAGAAGACATTCATAGGTAGAGGATTCGGGGAGAACTCTACACGCTCTGCGTGGTGTCATCCAAAACACCCAACTCTCCATGACAGCACTCTCTCTCGATGGCTGTTATGTTCCTCTCAGCAAAGCTGCCCACACAGCTCTCACTTTATCCTTGTAATTCTCAGTCTATTCCGCTCATTATGTCCCACTACCTCTGGAGGTTTGCTGTCACACTAAATTGGGTCTACACAACACTTTAGCCTGGAAAGAGTATTCAGAAACTGGAACAGATTGATTAAAATTCATGTTTTTGTAATCTATTGTCATTAAAAAAGAGAGGCTCTCAATATTTTAAATGCTGGAAAAGTGGTACTGCTTTAAAACTCCATTGCTTATAAATGAAGGCATCATCAAAGAGAAAGGTTCCTGGGTGACAAGACGATTAATTTATTTCTCTCGTATCTGCTTGCCAACACCGTGGGCTGCCTAAGTGGCGTTCAAAAGCTAAATCCTTTGGAGGAACGCCACATATATAAGGTAATGCGCAGATCTCAGAGAAAGCTTTTTGAGTCTTTTCAAGGCCTCTGAAAGTTTCCCTCCAGCAGTGTGTACCTGTCAAGTACACCTGGCCTCTGCGATACAGTCACCATTGCAGCCTCCTCCAGCCCCTTGAGTAACAGATACAACACATACTGGAGCTCAGCGGCGCTGACAGAGTCTGTTCTGGAGATGAATGCGGCAGACGGAAATGCCTAGGGAGATCTTTGCACTAGCCATTGATTTCTCTAGCAGAAAGCGGTCCAGTTATTGGCCGCAGAGAAAACTCAGAGTCAGTTGAGGAACTCGGCAGACAGGCTTCGGGTGCAGCGAGCCGAGCGGAACTTGAGTTCGTGGTAACACTGCACAAAGCTGTGGTAGATGAAGGTGATCGGCAGAGCCAGCAGCACTATTCCACTGACGACGCACAGGCCACCAAGCACACGTCCCGGCACAGTGATGGGGTACATGTCTCCATAGCCAACAGTGGTCATGGAGATAATAACCCACCAGCAGGCGGCAGGAATGCTAGCGTATTCCTCGTTCCCGGACTCCAGATCCAGGCCGTGCTCTAGAAGTTGCGCCAGCGCGCCGAATATGGCCATGGCCACGCAAATGAAGACCATGAGCATGACCATCTCACGGTAGCAGCGCTTCAACGTTAACCCTAAAGTCTGGAGCCCCAGGAAGTGTCGCGCTAGCTTGATGACCCAGAAGATTCGCATCATGCGCAGCACGCGCAGGGTGACGCCGGCTCTCTGCAGCTGAGAGTTTTCTCCAGTCACAACCGTCATGGTGACAGAGATGTAATAGGGGGTAATGGCCAGCAGGTCTATGATGTTCAGCGGACGTCGCACAAACTCACACTTGTCTCGGGACACAATGAAGCGCACGATGCACTCTGCCGTGAACCATCCGATGCACACCGCCTCAATGATCCTGGACAGGTGCGCGGTGATGGGGAAAGAACAGAAAGACAGTTTAAGAGAGAAAGAACGGGATAAGGAACAGAGTCTCATTAACCACATCAGATGATTAATCCAAGGTGCCAAAGTTTGAAAGAATTCAAAGCCATTTTAAAGCTTTCATCTTGTTTGCTAAGCTGTTGAATGATTTACACATTGCTATTGCTGCTCGTTCACAGATCCTTTGAAAAACTGGCTGAAATTTTCTGAGGCAGCAAGTAGTAAGGTCAAAAAGTCAGCAATCGCTTTAGTTGACTTCCTTCAGAATTAAGCCTCTGTTCAAGATTGCGCTTACAACTTTAATAATGGCTTAGAATTAATGAACTGATGAAATTACACTAGCAAATAAATAAATGAACAGCTCTTTTGTTGTCTTGTGATCCAAATGACCATTAACTGATTGCTAATTGAAACAAATGCACAGTAAATTTATATTTTCATTATGTGAAACTGAAATATGAGTCTCTTGAAGAATTTTGAAATGCACTCTGCTACTTAATCCATGCAGCCGCTTGGATTCCAATAAGGCCTAGCAACACCGTTTATGGAGTAATGCCAATATTGATCACAGTATTTGTATTCCTCTCGCAGACTAATGATGACAGTAATGATGTCTGCTGAAAGCCAGACAGGAAAATGGATTGAAGTGTTTTCACAGAACAACAGTAATTGTTAGTGACTGACTGAAAAAAAAAAAAAAAATAAACAATATTAAGCATATGTGTCAATGCTCATTGTCTTTATCTATTTTGGCATTTTGTTCAAACAGTTGCTAGGGCTTACAGGGTTGGATAAATAAACCATTCCAGTTCAGAGTCCTGCCAATTTCTCTTTGTTTTAAAAACCAAATCAATATAACTTCACATTTGATTCTGAGGATGAGATTAGAATTTTTTGAGCTGAGAACTGGTGGAACAGATTTGGCAACAGATAGCCAAGTTTATTTCTCTTTGGTTCTCTGAGAGAGACAAGTTGCTGTTTCAAATCCACTTGACAAGTTAGACTTTTATTTTTTTTTTATTTTAGACAAATTCAGATTTAGTCTTTTATCAACATCTGTTACACCAAAATGACTGGTGTAGCCTATTTCTGTCCCAGTGTTTCAAACCCCAAAATAGATGCGCAAAATGTCCCATTTTACATCAAGTGGAGTGAAACTCTAGTTTATATGCAACAAAATTGCCTGACGTTTTCACATCAGATGTGCTTTTCTGACAGAAGTCAACTTTGAGCTGGAATAGAAGCGACACGGAGGAAAAATGGAGACATTGAAAGTTGTCCCCAAAGACATAATCACTCCTACTAATGACAGCTGAAAAGAAAATAAAAAAAAAATAAACCTGATTTTTCAGCAACATAGACCATGTTATTTTTTGTACACACAAACACACACAGTATGGAAGTTTGCTCCTCAGGTACCAGTACCTTCAGAACAGTCCATGTGGCAGTTATGAACATAGAACAGACAAACACAGAAGTTAAAAGGATATTAAATACAAATAAAATTGCTAACATACTAGTTTTCCCAGTGCTTGTTTCTAACACTATTTGTTGCAGGACTCTACCTGCTAATGTAGATTATTAGTGGCACCATTATTCAACTCACCTTTTGCTCATTTATTTATTAATCTTATTGTCATTTCTCCCCCCATTAATTAGCTTATTGTTTTAAATAACCTTAAATGGGGTCAGAAAAAAAACAGACCAGCTTAAATAACTGTAAACATCTGACACATTTTGCTGTTTAGAATCCATTCCTCCTCATGACCATAAACTGCTGGCTCTCAACCTTCAGTCAGCACCTTGGAGAGAGACAGCTCTACCTTCCTCAGAATAGTGCGCTTTCCAGCTTCGCTTCAGTTTTAGCTACGCACACTGTTACCAATCTCACAATCAGTGAAAATCGAGGAGCTTCGAGAGGCTCGAGTAGGCTATTTGTTGACTAGACTATGAAACGTTATGACTTCTTTTCATGCTGAAAGATAAAAGACAAACATTTAGGAAATATGATAACATGACAATATACACATGATACAGAAGACTTTAGACAAGTGTGGTTGCAGACGCGCATATTTATAGGCATTGCTTTATAAGAAATAGGCACAAATAAACACTTGATGTGTTCTTGTATTAAAACAGCTGGACAAACAGCTTGCATTAAACAACTAAGATATGTTTTTAAAAGTTTAATTGATTTTGACTGCTCATTGTATGGGGTGTGACGCAATGGACGTCATCGGACTCCTTTTTAGGCTAGAAGAATTAAAAATAGTGCAGTCCGAACACATCCTAGAATCAAATTATTAAAATAACTGGAATTAATTATAGGCAATGTTCTTGAATAAAATGGAAGAAAAGTTTTATATATATATATATTTTTTTTTTTTGCTGAGCTTGCACACTGCACATTATCTCTGCACACAAGTGAAAATATTTCAATGTTCCGATTTGTCAAATAATTATTAATTCATACAAACCACCAACTGCTTCCAGTTCAGATTCCTGTTATTTTTATTGTTCCCCCCCATGAGTTAAATTATCCAGTAGTTAAGTTATTTTGAGAAGGATTTGGCTGGTCGTGTGATTTCAACGTCAGCTGAGGAGACCCTCTCCATGTAAAATAAAACAGCTGTCCTAGGCTACTCTATACCGTATGAGTGTAAATCACAGATTCATTAAAAGTACTACTTATTTAATCATGTCTAGCGTTTTAATTAGAGTTCAAATTGTTAATTGCACATTTAAAAGCCATTCAGCGTAATTCGAGACACCTATGCTCGCTGTTTCAGTTCCTCTGTGTGGTGTCAAGCTGTTTCTGAACACAAGAACGCATCCTGTGTCAACGACCCCTGTGGGATAATTTACCGCTGAAATCTCACAAAAAAGTTAGGAAGTTTATTCAAGAAAGAAGAAGACGTAAATACCCGGATGGATGCTCTAAAGAGTCTGTGTACCTGTGCTCTTCCACTGTGTTGCTCTCGGCAGTTTTCCAGTCTGGAAGAGTGCTCGCGCAAAGCATTACCATGGACACAATGACAAAAATCACCGACACGGACGCCAAAATTTGCGCGGCCAGGGAGGAGGTGGGCTCCTCGAAAGTCCTGCGCATTCGCTCAAGCCACTTTGAGTCCCGCTTCCCGTTTGACGACGCATCCGTCCTGAATTCATCGTCCGTTTCGTGGTGCTCCTCGGTGAAGTGAGTGTACGTGTCGGACATGCGTTCGTCGAGTCTCCGCTGGCAGCAGAACTCCAAATGAGAGCTCTCCAAACCCCAGTAGATCATCTCGTTGTAAAACGACAGCTCGCACATATGCGGGACGAAGCGCAGTTTGCCGTACTTAACGTACAGCATAATGAAGCCGAAGGCTTCTGAATGTCTGTCAAAGAAGAACTCGTTCCTCTCTCTGTCGTAATCATCGCACACTTCCAGCACTTCTCTCTCCGAGGCGCAACTGTGGAGACGACTCACTCTCCTCAAAGGGAAATCCTTGATTACGTCCTTTGGAAAAGCATACTTGGTGCCACCCACGTTTATGATACAGACGCCTTTGCCGAACTTCATTTTTGCGAACTTTTAAATCCTAGAGTGCGGATGAAAGTCATGTTCAGTGGGTCGCGTCGAACACTCCCAGCTTTAGCTTCAAAGTTCACGCTTTCCCTTTCTTCAAGTGTCCACCACGCGGCGTTGGAAGCGGATGGAGATAACGCCGTCTCTATTGGCATCCTCGGTTTGGATAAAACTTGCGCGCTCGCGGTGCGCTTGTACCTGCGCGGCGGCTGTGCCCCGCCGATCTCCTCTCCACACACGCGGCATCACGAGGGCACTTTCCGCGATGCACCGAATCAATCCAACCTGCGAGTGAGGCACCGGGCGCGAACAGTGATGTTATGCGTGCGCGCACACGCATGCACGCACACACAGAGCTCCAGAAGTACTCTCAGATCTCTCCTCTCGATATTCTGCTGTCTATCCACAGATTTCAGGAGACACTTATCTGTCGTTTAGAGTCTACTTTATTATTTAACCGCTTGCAAATTCATCTTGCACAATCTTCGTAATGCCCTAGTTCTTCAGTAATATATTTTTTACTCATTTTGAAAGAGAAAATAGATCTTAAAATGACTACCTTAAAAATGCATTTATTATAAAAAGCAGTTAAAACATTGTAAAATGTAATTGAAGCACCATTTGTGGTTTCTCAGATCACTGGAGTGACTGAAGCTTCTGGAGCCTCGAACGTTTTAAATGTGTCTCAAATATCCCATTGTACTCAACGAACTCCATAATTCATATTTCAAGTGCATTAACAGATTTCCCTTATGATACAATTCCTAGAACTGTTGACAGTCTTGCAGAATGACTCACCACATAATTTAAAGAGAATGGGCAGAATTCCCTGTGCGAAATCACGTTTGTACATATTTTAAAAGTTAGTTTCTTGTTACTTTTGTTATCAGTGTTTATGATAGATTTAATTTAGTTTAGTTAATGTCTTATTTTTTTCTTGTGTATTGCACGTGGTGTTGAGTCCAACACACTCTCATGACAGTTCGAGACTAGGCCTATTTTATGTGCTGATGATTTGTGTGTTTTCATTCTGCTTATAATGGTTAGGTTTAGGAGTGAACAAAGGTGAAAAGCCACAGTTTAAAAACAACAAACAAACAAACAAACAAAAATTACCTGATCATCAAAAGTCATCTTTTTACTAGTATGTGACATCGATTTTATAAGATTACTTTAGATTCAACTTTATTGCCACTGCACATGTAAGGTACAAGGCAACGAAATGCAGGTAGCGTCTAACCAGAAGTGCAATAAGCAGTAAGTGCAGAATATACAAGGTCTACAATGTACAATAACTATACAGATAAGTATAGTAAGATGTTACAGACATAATTTACAGATAATAAATACTATCAGCATGATATACAGATAGGTGTACTATGAACATACTATACAGATGGATTATGTAAAAGTGTATGTACACTATAGGCAGAACTACGAACATATAATTTACACTATTGCAATGACAGTAAAGTGCATAGAAAATATTACAGTGTGCAAATGGATTACTCAGTGTTTCTGGATGAACAGACAGTAGTAATAACAAGTTTACTGTTTTTTGCTTGTTGTAAATGATAAATAAATCAGTCAGAGATAGTGATGAGGAGGGGGAGGAGTCTGTGTATTTGGTGTGTGGGTGTGTGTGTGTTTGTGGGGGCGGGGTTGGGGTTGGGGTGTCAGAGGGCAGAGTTCATCAAGGAGAAAGCTGTAGGGAAAAAGCCGTTCCTGAATCTTGTGGTCCTTGGGGTTTAAGGTTACATGTGCATAGAAGTAAGCTTTGGAAACTGATGGGACAGTATAGCGAAAGGCTGAAAATTATTTTCGGACAGATGCTGATCCTTAAAACCTTGAGCATGCTGCTCTGAGAAAAAGAGTGAAGCATAGAAAGAAAGGCATGACAGCTAGAGGGCGCCTCTTCTCTTTATTCATTGAGTGAGTTGCTGCTGAGTGACATTTACTCTTGCAGGCCCTAGACCTGTGCAAGAACACGAATATAAGGGATATTATCCCTCATTCAGTTAAGTATTTTGATAAAGACATCAGATTATGAACTATGTGCAGAACACTATTCAATTTCGAAGCAATGATTAAAGACTGATAATTACAGCTCCTGCCATGGGCTTTAATTACCCATAGCAAATAGAAAGTCCTGATTATAAATCTACTTTAATTATAAAGCGATTTAGTGAGCAAGAGAGAGAGAGCTCTGAAAAACAGGCTTTAGTATGGCCTTGTGCTAAATGAGGACCTCATCCAAACAGAATAAAATATTATAAAAACAATGCCTGCTCCCGGGCAGAAAAAAACAACAACAACAATAACAACAACAACATTGTTTTATTTTCCATAACCTTATGCATTATGAAAAGCTCATTCCCGGCACATAAAAAGGGGTAAGGCACAACAATGCAGATATAATCAATTTGTTTAAAAGTTCATTCAAATTCATTCAATCAGCCAAACTTGTAATGAAGAAAATAAAAATGTCTAGGGAATAAATGAGCCTTTTATGGAGCAAAATATGCAAGTGAGAATGAAAGAGAAAAAGGCCATAATTCCTCTAGAGAGAAAACAAGAGATGTGGCTTTTATAACCTACAAACAAACAAGCTAATTAAGAAATGATCATCGCCGTCAATCAAAACTGCCACATAGACCTACTGACTGCTACAATAAAACAGGCAGGGGCATAGAGTGCACTGAATACTAGAATTATTACATTTAATAGTAATTTAATATAACATTTTTTTTTTCTTTTTTTTTTCTTTCAGGCAGTCTATTCATGAAAACATGGTATAATATCAGATTATTCAGTGTATCTGTGGCCATGGAGTATGGTTACATTATTATACACTTTCACCCGGTTTCACAGACAAGGCTTAAGTTAGTCCAAGACTAAAATGCATGTTTGAGCTGTCTCAATTGAAAATATCTTGCTCTGAAATATCTTAAAATATGTCAGTGTCATTGTTCTGTGTTAAAATTCAATGTTTCTTCTATGGCATTTTTGTAACAGTTGCCTCAATCTCTTAATTTAACTAAGGCCTAGTTCTGGTTTAAACCATTTCATATTAACCTATAGTAACCCCATGTTTTTTTTTTAATCTGCAGAACAAAAACATCATACAACATGAGTGTAAAATGGAGTCAGAGACGTTCGGATCCATATGCAGTACTTTATTTTCAAGAATGGTCAAAAAGGGAGAGATCAGAGAACAGTGTCAGGTATGTCAGGGGATATCCAAAATCAGCAACAGAAACAAGCAGAGGTCGGGGCAGGCAGCAGAGAATCACAGTCGGTATACACAATCCAAGATCAAACATGGAAGGAACACAGAAATGCCAGACATAAATAAACAAGAGTCCAAACACAGTTTATTTTGGGGAGTGGTAAATGGGGGACACCTGGTTGTGATTAGCCATAAGAATGGAATTCTGGGAAATTAAGAAGGGAATGGAAAATGACCCCAAATACAAAAGACCTGAGTGGAGTGCCCTCTACTGGAGTTCATGGGCACTCCAGCTGATGATAGTGACAATGAGGTTGCATAAATAATTAAAAATTTTATGTTATTTTTACCTGTAATCTTTATACTTAAGAAGTTTTATTATCAGTTACTTTATATTTTAACTATTTTTAAAGAGCCACTTAACTGACATATTTTATTGTTTCTTTAAGTATGATGATACAACACAGTTCACTAAGCATTGGGTAACACGTTTTCCCATTGAGCTATGAGATGGAGGAAATATTTCCAAGTGAGCAGACCACCAGACATACCAGAGGAAGCCAAAATATAAGCACTTTTTGTTTGTGATTGTTCATACCACATATGACACAAAGTCTCTTCACCACAGGGAATGTTTTCAGCTCTCAAAATGTTAAATTCCTCCTGAAGAGGTCCACAAAGCAATCTACTGCAATAAAATCACTGAGCAACTGTGCACATTATGAGAGGATAAGATCAATGAGCCTTTCTTAATTAAAATCCCCTCGTATGTTTTGTTTATGTCTCTTTCACATATTAAATGTAATGAAAAGAGATCTGGAGAGCAGAACTAATGCTGTCACTGTTCACTGTGCTGTAAGGATAAATCATCTTTGCTGTAGGGACCATTAATCTATTCTCGGTGTATCATGTTAGATCAAGAGAGAAATCAGATTTTAAAAACAGATCTGAAAAAAAATAAAATAATAATAATTCTACATGAATAAATATAAATATTAAAGAAACACTAAACACAGAAATACGATACAGACTGTATTGTCAGATTTCACAGCTGTTTTCTTCCAAATGCTTTTCATAAATATTTGTTGATTTCATCTCACAATAATGCTGATATTGCTTAAATACAATTATTATGTGCTCATTAGATTTGAGTGGTTTGGCACGCTCAGCCTGGCCCTGTAGATTACTCTCGGCATGCATTCAAACTATTTCAGAATTAATATTCCAGCCTCATTTATTCACATGTGTCTGGGTTGAAAGTACTTTGTAATTATTCAGGTTGAGTTGTGAAATTGACTTCTTCCTCACATTCTCCAAATTCCTTTTGTGATTGAGAGGTAAGCACAGGTTGCACTGACACAGGGGTGTGACCTCCTACAAGTCTGCGCTGTGTTCAAAAAGCAGAGAGCTCCTCTTCATCTTAGCGATCAGAACCATTTGATAAAAGTAATTGGCTCTGGCATTTAAAAAAAAGACTACAGAAGTAAGTTTTAATTCAGAATTTAAGCAAATTTTGTGCTAGCAAATACATAAAATAAATAAATAAATAAACTGGTACTTTTTGGGTGCATGTTAGTTTTCAGCTTGCATGCATGATCACATCTCTCAGTGTCCTCCACGGATTGTTACTGTGGGGTTAAGAGTCTGGCCTTTGCTAGATAACTGTGTCCATCTCCACAGGGGAAGCTGGAGTGGTGGCGTGTGGTCAGTCAGACTGGTGCCCTGAACACTAATTAGGCTCATAACAGAAATCCATGAGGATTCGTCATGCCTCTAATTACCTCCTCACCGTGCCTGGTGGGTCCATGTCGCAGTGCTGTCGCACATTAATGAGCTACGTCTCAATACGAGCTTTTTCCAGAACGAAATAATTAAGACAATGTTATACACGGCTGTGTCTACTCATCTCTGCCCTGTCTGTAGCCAGGTTGTGAAGGTGGTTAAGAGTCAACCCGACCTGAATGATTGCCAAAAATATTAACTTGGCTTATGGCCCTTTGCTTCTTTTTTGATCACTCTGTTCTTCATTTTTATTTTATGCTTTTGGCTTTATGCTTTATTGAGTCGAAGATGTCTAGGTTGCCTGGGGGAGATTTAAAATTGGATGATTCTTAAGCCTTGATTTTAGATCAGTGATCAGCATACCCTTACGAAAGGAAAATATATTATTTACCAATTTATATATTGTGATATATTTTAATATATTATTTTCCCTTTTTATTTTCTAATATTTGATATGTTTGAATACATTTAATAATATATTGATGATACATATATTATATAATATATTGCAAAATATACAAATGATTGCCGCTTTCAATATATTGCAATATATTGGAAAAAATAAATATATATAAGAATATATGCCTAATATATTACATGATATTTTCCAATATACTGCAATATATTTTTGTTTCATGCGGGTAATACTAATCTATTTATGTTCATTAAAAATACAATATGAAACTACCATTTTGAAGAAGCCCTACCCCCAGGCACAGAACTCTTAAAATGTGAGATTTGAAACCTGCCATCATTGTTGATGGGATTTGAGGTCAGAAACTATAAACACTATGACCAACAAAATATATAATGGCATGCTAAGTGGCATTAGTATTCACACTGACACAAATGTGTCTAAATGCTTTTAAGAGTCCTTTTAAAAAATAATCTTTCACTGATGAAACTTTTACTTTAATATATAGAAATATTATCTGTATTTACCATTCAAAACTTTGGAGTTAGTAACGTATTCTTTAATGCTTTTATCATGTTTTTGTTCAGAAACGATGCATTAATCTGATCAAAAATGCAGTGGTGGACGAAGTACACAAATCAAGTACTTGAGTAAAAGTACAGATACATATGGTAAAATATTACTCCAGTAAAAGTAAAAGTACTCCTTTTTCAATTTTACTCAAGTGAAAGTACAAAAGTACTCAATTTTTTATGTACTTAAGTAAAAAAGTACTGCAAGATAGATGTTTGCAATTTTATATAGGCTACTTAATTTAATTTTATATTAGCACATTTTTTTTATAATCCTACTGCTCAAAATACCTTGGATTTTTTCCAAAATAACCACTATATGGAGTCAAGATATTTTTGTTGTTGATATGGACTACGCTGACGAGAGTAATGTTCACTGTGAAGCTTACACTGTGATATACCTGAGAGAAAACAGAGATGACCATCTGATTTTCACCAGTAAGAACAAAGTATTTTAAAGTTAGTTGTTTTACAGAACATCAAAGTTACAGTACAGACTAAAAGTTTGGACACACCTTCTCATTCAAAGAGTTTTCTTTATTTTCATGACTATGAAAATTGTAGATTCACACTGAAGGCATCAAGGGCTATTTGAGCAAGAAGGAGAGTGATGGGATGCTGCGCCAGATGACCTGGCCTCCACAGTCACCGGACCTGAACCCAATCCAGATGGTTTAGGGGTGAGCTGGACCGCAGACAGAAGGCAAAAGGGCCAACAAGTGCTAAGTATCTCTCGGGGAACTCCTTCAAGACTGTTGAAGACCGTTTCAGGTGACTACCTCTTGAAGCTCATCAAGAGAATGCCAAGAGTGTGCAAAGCAGTAATCAAAGCAAAAGATGGGTACTTTGAAGAACCTACAATATGACATATTTTCAGTTGTTTCAAGCTTTTTTGTTATGTATATAATTCCACATGTGTTAATTCATAGTTTTGATGCCTTCAGTGTGAATCTACTATTTTCATAGTCATGAAAATAAAGAAAACTCTTTGAATGAGAAGGTGTGTCCAAACTTTTGGTCTGTACTGTATATATGACATGATAATAAGGCCTGAAGGCCTTTTTCCATTTTAAGGAAAAAAATAATAAAACAAATTTCATAATGATTTTTTCCTTCTTAAATCTTGTCTGTGGTTTAAAAACACCCCTAGCCAAACGGGGTGCATCTCTTCCCACTGATAATTACTGTAGTGACCATGTTCTGAACATCACATCCTTTCTTTTCTAACCAGATATAATCTATCTATCTATATATATCGATCTATCTATATATATATATATATATATATATATATGTGGCTGAATAAAAATATTTGGACATTATAAAAATTACATCAACTTAGCACTAACAAGCTTGTTAGCTAGACAGTTAGCATCAGCTAACATTATTTACTTATTTTCAGTACGATGAACATTCATGTCTGTCTACTAGTCTAGTTAATCCAAACAATATACATATGTATAACGTTACTGTCGATAAACAATATAAAAACAGACGTAACATAGGACATTTTAATAAAACTGTTAACATTACAGCAGCGGTGAATTTGAACGTGCATGAGTTATTGTATTTAATCTGTTTTAATTTATGGGGGGTTTTTTTGTTGTTGTTTTTTTTTACGTACAATTGATGTGTCTGCATCGTCTGCACTCGAGCATTTGAGTGGGCTCAAATAGATCACTCTTTACAACGGATTTAGTTCCCAAACAACTGACAGTTTTGACCTAAATATGATTTTCAGTTACAATAATTAATCCAAAATTTCGACATAACTTACTTTTAGCAACATCAGACGCACGCGCGCTCACAAGATCTCCCGGTTCTTACTTCTGGTGACTTCACTAAACGGTTCATTTGAATCAGTGAGTGGTCGACTCCAGAACAGCTGCAATCGGATCATTCTAATTCGAAAACGAATCGTTTGGTGCGATTCGCAATCCGATTTAAAAGTTTATTTAGAAAAGATTCAGTTCGTTCATGATGAATCAGACACCGCTTCTGCGTGTCGGAGCACATGATATTATAGGGAGTAACGATATGTTTTATGAAATGTAGTGAAGTAAAAAGTACGATTTTATGCTTTGGAATGTAGTGAAGTAAAAGTAAAAGTTGCTCAAAATAAAACTACTCCATTAAAGTACAGATACTTGAAAAATGTACTTAAGTACAGTAACGAAGTAAAGCTACTCCGTTACTGTCCACCACTGCAAAAATGACAGAAAATACTTGCATTCTTACAAAAAATAAATAAAAAAATCTAATAAATTGCATTGGTTTAAACTTATAGATGTACATATATATATGCATTTAAAAAAAGTATATCTAAGTACCCATGCGATGCCCATGGGCTGTCTGTGTGTGTTTTTCTCAGCACATGCTCACCGTGACCCAGTTTCTCCCATGTGTTGTTGTCTCATTTGGTTCAGATGTGTCTCGTTAATTACCTAGTTTAATCCTGCAATTTAAAGTGTTGTCTACCCTATGTTTCCTTGTCTTGTGTTAAGCATCTTAATGTGCTTCTTGTCTCCAGCCTGCCCTGTGTTTCCCTGCATTTCAATTATTAATTACTGTTGTTTATGATTATCCCACACAATATTAAGCAGCACAGCTATAATAAAAATATGTATTTTAAGTGTAATAAGAAACAGTGCTTGAGAATACTGGAATGATGTCTGAAGGATTATGTGACAAAAAGACCTGGAGTAATGATGCTGAAAATTCAGCATCAAAATATTGTTTTAAATAGTATTTTCATAATATGTACATGCATTTATATGCAGCCTTAGCATATATATATATAAAAGACCCCAAAAAATGCCACTTTTAAATGGATGTCAATGCCTAAATGAACTGTTGTTTATGACTTTAAATGTTGGTGAGATGCTCTGTTTCTTTTTAAGGGGGTGATTCATTTCCCATTAAACTAAGACGATCTTTGAAAAGGAGGGCTTAACATGTCTTTGGATCTGTTTAAAGTTTACACCGTGTAAAAATACAATAACAATAATTATCAATCAGTAATATTCTGTTCCTCTACGAGGTAAATGTTCTTATGTATGAAAGCAGAAGTTGGCTCCTTGTAAGGGAATCGCAATATTCCACAGTACTAGCAACATTAACTTGTCAATTTGTTGTCTTGGTTAAAGCTGCCACCCCTGTGTTTGTTGCAGAGGGGTGCAACTAACACAGCCAGCATTGTCCTCTCTGCTGGCCTTAGGTTTTAATATATTTTTTCATGAATGTGTATTAAATTATTCCCAATAGTCTATTCTCTTCATTTCCAAGCTTTTCTCTCGGTCGTGGTGCTTCCTGAAGTGTATGTTTATATTAGAGCTTTTATCCAATCATATTTCAGCAATCGTGTTGCCAGGGTCAAACAAATCTGCCTAAGGCCTTCAGAATCAACAGTGCAGGCGCCTGTAGATTAAAATCAATGGCAATGAAACCGTTGCTTTAACCAATCAGATTTCAAGCTGGAAGCACCAGGGCCACCTGGCTTACGATAACGTCAGCATTTTTTCGTCCTTTGATTGGATGGTCAGACAGCGTTCAAGTCATAGCAAACAACATTTTTGTTTTCACAGTATTATTACTGTTTCTCGGGTTTCTTGCCATTTATGTTGTGTACAGTGCAAGACTGTAGATTTTCAGTGCATTCTGAAAATTATCCGCCTTCTGTAAATCTGCTAAAGTACTAAATAACCACGAAAAACAACCACATACCTCTTCTGCACCGGCTCTGTGAAATACTCGTGAAGTTGAAAAACCATTAACGCTAGAGTATGGTAGAGTAAATTTCATTTTTGACTTTTTATTGATTATTATTGATAATACAATTCTGAATCCGTTGTATTCTGATGTTATTTTCAAGTTATAAAACAGCTTTAAAACACATGTAATCACCTTATTTGTTTTATATCAATGCTATGTGTAAGGTATAAATACGTTTGAGTTAATCAGTGTCTATAAGAACGTTGAGTGGACTCTATTTGTGTCATTTTGTCAGGTTAATGCTTCAGTTAGAGTGCATAGCTGCGGCAACTTGTTAACTTGTGTTAATATCTCACTGTGTGACATTTAAGATGGCACCTTAGTGTTTGGCTCTCCATTGTTTGTACTGTTTTTGTCAGTTTTACCAGGGATGAACTGCTGAACATTCGGCAGAATACACCACAAAATCTTCTACCGTTTTTTGATTATTCTGACGTTTTACTGAACTTTGTAGTTGGGGGAGCAGCAGTTCTTCTTATACAAACCTACAGGCAGAAACTGAAATCAGCTAAACCTGTGTTTAGGACTGTTTAAAGAAGGACTAATGAAGCAGAGCGGGATTTACAAGCCTGTTTTGACCTCACTGATTGGAGTGTTTTTGAAGCTGCTGCCAACGATCTGGATGAGCTCAATGAGACTGTCACTTCATAATTCAGTTTCTGTGAGGATATATGCATCCCTAACAGGACTCATCTAACATTCAACAATGATAATCCATGAAGGTGGAAACCTGAAGGTTTACGTGGTGGCCATAGTTGCTAACCAAGCCCTTCAGGGTGGTCAGTCAGTGGGAAGACACCAGTAAGTTACATGTTTCCTCCATGGCACCCGGAGGCTGAGGCCAGTACAGTGCACCAAGGCGCTCTCATGGCACCAGTTTGCCAATACCATATCTGAAAATCTTATTAAATAAAACGTTATAAATAATCAAAATCTTAGCTGTTAAAAATAATGTATGGTTTTTAGCATTAAAATGTTTTGTTAAACGTTTTTGTTTTGCTTTTGTATTTATTATAAACTTAAGATGCGGAAGTGCCTTATCTCTTTCTGACCGCAACAAACTGGACACTCTTCACTTTCCCTCAACGTGCGAGTCAAACAAGCAAGGGGAAGTTACAGGTGCCACATGAGCTTCAGTAGAACAACAGTGAACTGCAGTCAGCTGATGAAATGGTGTTAGATGTTGTTCCGTCAGACATTTTACTGTGCTCTCTCAAATGCATGTACTGAAATATTCTACAGTTCAAGATCACAATAGGGTAATTTCTAATTTGGAATTTAATGCACAAGTAGGCAAAATGTAAAAAGCGCAGTGCAGTTGTACTAGAAAATATGCCCCATTTTTTTTATTTGTAAAGTACGAAAATGATATTTAAATGTATATAATAACTATTTTTACATTTTTTCAGAGGTCATTGATTATATAAAATTCGGTGAAGGTTGACTAAATTTTGAAAAATCTGCACGTCTCATCTGTGAGTAGTCCTGTGCAATGATGGAGAACAAGCTTTTGAAGGCTGTTGAGACCCAGAACCAAGCTGACTAAAAAAAAAAAAAAAGACAAAAAGCATCCCCTCAGTAAAACCACCATCCCCCTCTTACCATCCCCTTTAGATTAATAACGTTTATTATTTAAAACTTATCATGCAAATTAAATATTAAAATACTCTACTGATAATTCACAAACGTATTAATTGCACTTGCCCAATCAGAACTTGGTACCGTAAGAAGCTGCGCACAGCTGAAGCAAGTTTTCATCAGTTTTTACACAAAATGATTGAAGCGCAACTTTTGAAGTTAAAATATAAATAAAAAATAAGACAAGAAGGTATGACTTTTCCTTGATTAGAATTTAAAGACATTCCCCTGATATAAAGTTATTGTACTGTAGCTTGTTGTTCCGTACAAGAGCAGGACACAGCATTCGTGTGCCTGATAAACTGAATTTGTAGATTTATATGAATTCTGGGGGGGGCTAGTATAGTGGCATTCATTTAAAGATGTGACAAAATTCACAGAGGGTATGTTATGTTTGGCCTTTAAGAATGTTTTGTTGCCTGCGGTGGGGTTTTCCCCTTTAAGAGGTAGACCTTCTGTGAGTTCAGTAAGAGCTATAGCCTGTTCACGTCTTTTCACCCAATTTTGGTGTCATTTGTGTTCATTTAATCACAGGAACACCTATAGTACACATAAAACAATCAGTAAGATCAAAACAGGTGTTGATTTTCTTTTGCAGTGTCAGTGTTTAGCTACATTATTATGTCCTGAAGTGGCACATTCCACAAGCTGTCATCTTGACAGACTGGCTTCAATATAAGCTGTTTTAAGTATATAGTACAATGACCTCTTACATGTCAAGTGATCAAGGCAATTTTTTTTATTTCAACATTTTCAAGGAAATCGCAACCTAGAGATACCTAAAATGGAAACGGCCCTTGAAAAATGCCCCACATTTCCTTTAATCCTGCTTAAGTGTTTACATGTTATCCACAAATTAATGATCCTAGGGATAATTTAACAGTATCCCACAGTCACGAGTCTAAATCACACATTTATTCATGCACAACTGAAGCCTGACAACAAGTGACAATGACAAACAAGCCTACATGTTCATCCACTGCAGTTCTCAAAGAATAAAATCTAGGGTGCTTATATTCCAGTGCGGCCCGATGGAAAACAACTCCTGGCTCATGCCCTCAGTCTCTCTGAAACCCCTTCTTCACACAGTCCTCAAATCTTCCATTTCAGCCTTGAGCCATTACACTGTCATTAAAGTGTACTTTCAGAACTGAAACCATTTGTGAAGCTGCTCCACAACCAACATTTTAAGATGTTGTATCAACCTACATCTTAACAGGAAAACTTGTTTCGGGAAGTCCAAGTAATTTTAGACAATGAGTTGTTTTTTATTTCTTCTTAGAACTGTTGAATCACTTCTAAAAATTGGTTGTGACAAGTTTGGAATGAACTTTGCAAGGGCCATCCCACAAAATCTCACCACATCTTTTTTGCTCACTAGAGTGAGCATTTTCTGATTGCCTCGATTTTGCTCGGAACAGATTTCAAGCCATCTGGTCAAGGTATTTCATCTCCTCGAGGGCTGTTCAGCATTTCTTTGATTTTCTCTGAAATTCTTCGATTTCGTTCTCAGGTCATGCTGCTCTTTAGATTTTGCCCAGACATCCTGAAGGCCATTGAAAATAGCTGTCTTACCATCCAACAGACGTGGTGAGGTTATCCTACAAGGAAAACAAAAGAATGCATTTGACAAAAGGACTGTGAAATGTATAAAGACTAAAACTGGCTTCATCTAGTTTGAGATGCCAGAAGCAAAAGCATTTTACTTTGATTCATGGGATTTCTTTCACAGTAGCTGTTAATGTTCTTTTTTTACTGCTGTGTTCAGATCGCAAAGGTGAAAGCACATTCATGTTTGACTTTCCAACAACCAAAAAGAGTTTGATCCACAGTGAAGGTACACCTTTTTTGATTCTGATTCATTCTGCTTTCTTGTTCAGTTCTTTTATACAGTTTATATGTACCGTACAGTTTGACAGTATTTATGTATGTATATAAACACACACAGCTGCCCATATGCTTATACGTACCCCTTGCAGAATATGCAAAATGTCAATAATTGAAACAAAATTAGAGGCATAATGAAAATTGTATGTTATTCTTTATTTAGTACTGTCCTGAATAAGCTATTTCACATAAAATATGTTTACATGTACTCCACAATGCAGCATAATAACTGAATTTATAAAAATTACCCCGTTCAAAAGTTTGAATCTAGTAACACAATGCATTAAGAGCCAGTGGATGTTAACTTTTTTAAATGTGTGCGTGCGTGCGTGAGTGCGCGCGCGTGTGTGTGTGTGTGTGTGTGTGTGCGTGCCTGTGTAAATTTATTTATTTTTACTCAGGCATTATTTATTTAGTACATTTTTACTCAATTTCACTGGATAACACTTTCCAATAAGTATAAGTATATTCCAATAAGTTAAAATAATCAATGAATTATATATACAGTAAATATCATTAGCTCACAATTTACAATACTTTTACAGATTCTATTTTTACATAATCGTTTACAAATATATAATTTAATGAACATTAATTAACAATGAATAGTATTTTCATTAATTAACATGACCAAGAGATTAATAAATGCCATTGTTTGCTGTTAGATAGCTATTGCATTAATTAATGCTAATGAATTGAATCATTTTTGTGTAGTGTTTGAAAAATTGAAGGTGGTTTCCTATAGAAAACTGTAAAAAAGTTTCAAATTCCGCTATAGGATATGGTCCCTTGTTACTGTTATACTATAAAACTGTAGTGTATCACACTGGTGAACAAATTTCACGTCAAGCTTACACCTATATGGCAGCGCTTGGAAGTATACTACTGATTCTTGATTACTGGCTTTGCCATGTGGATAAATGCTGTAAATCTCTAACTACTGAATTTCGGTCAGTCCAACAGTATTTTTTTCATTGTTCCATGGAGATCCCTTTTACATCATGAGTTTGCCTTCAGTTAAAATATGCCTACACCAAAGAACAACGCTCTAATGTCCACAGTGCTTTCATTCATTTCTAAAGTAATTGAAGCAGAGACAAGAGAAAAGTGGCTTTTACAGGGATCTGGATCAAGAGTACAACAAAACAACGTTGAAAAAATAATGATAGCTTTTTCTGTCATTATCTGCTGTAGCACCAGTGGAGCAGTCAGGCAAATTGCTTTGGATGGAAGTAAGGGTTCAATAAAGCAATCCCCTCTGGCATTTTCAGAGATGTTCATTTTATTTAATACATATCAGATGGCTAGATGAGGCTCTGTTATGTCTGTTGGCTCATGTATGGTATGACTGATGTGATGTGATTTAAGGTTAAGGTAGGAGACAAAACAAGGAAGGGTGAAAAGTTACAAATCAGGTTAGGCAAGAATTTGTAATTAATTAGAGTAGGCAATACCTTAACAGTATCCTCCTTAAAATGTTTACACTATACTGCTTTGTCTAAAAGAAACTGGCATGTGGATCAGACAATTCAATATTAAGAGTGAGATGACTATTTGCATGCAAAGTAAGAAGTTGAGCAATGTATTCAATAATGTGGTGGGCCAGAGTGTTCGGTCGAGTATTTGGCCGTACTTTCATCCAAATGAACAATTATATCAGGGCTGAGAGGAAATGAGAGATTATACTCTATTACACTGTCCACTTTGTGTGCCCTCTCAGAGAATAATGAACTTTGAAAATGATAAATGCCCTGATGATTTAGTTACATAAGAGTACAGAGCATTAATAGGTTACAAGACATTTTTTGCATTGCAGTCATCTCTCATTTTTAAACTGCATTGCATGAACTCTCTTTTGGTCTTCTAATGCATTAGGAGATCACTCAAGCTACTCAATCTGCATAATGTTGTTAGAGATTTTTACCAGAATGGACAATTCCCAGTTATTTTAACTTCATTATCACACAAACAGGGAACTCTTCTGACTGACTGCATCATCTCCCATATTCTCATTTGGTTTGAAGACGAAAATTACTTGAGAAAAAAAAAGCCTTAGTTTTCCATATTGTATGCAGAAAGCAGTATATTACTGTAAATGAGTGGTAAATCAGGAGGTCAGTGCTAATGTTAGGGTAGATCGTTTACAGTTGGAAGACTTTTTATATTATCACACAAAAACTTGATGCAATTCGGTTGTTAAGTGATGACGTAAGAAGCGCTGTTTCCGGGTCCAAGCCTCAACTCACTTCACTTGAGAATACGACCTCAGCAGCCGTTTATGAGCACTGTTTATTCATATTAATAATTTAAGCTAAACGTTTTCAAACGTAAGGTATACACTACAGTCTCCATGCTCACAGCGTCCCAAACACAAATAATTTTTATATATTTTTTTTATATTTATATTTTCATTGTCTGGCTGTCTGGGACTTCGGTATGGAGTTAAAGGTTAAGATTATAACTTTTTCGCTAATATTCTATCACATTGTGAGTTTATATTAGCACCTTTTGTTTTTTTCTCATGGTTACTGATAGAGCGTTTGGACACGGAAGCGCTGCTACTTAACAAGCGAATATTTATTTCATTTCTTTACTAAAGAAATAATGATCAATAATACAAATACATAGTTCATATTTTCCATAGTTCATAAAGACACGACTTTTGATCGTCATACATTTTTTTTTTAAATTAAAACGTTAAACAGTCCACATTTCATCAGTAATTCACTGAATAATTATAGATCAAAAGGGATGGTTTGAAAATGGGGATAGGGATAGTTCAAAAATCATCATTCTGTAAAATAAATTTTCACCCCCATGTTTTTCTAAACCTGTTCATCTTCAGAACACAAATTAGATATTTTTGATGAACTCTGCATAGACAGCAATTCAACTGACACGTTCAAGGCCTAGAAACGTAGTAAGGACATCATTAAAATAGTCCATGTGATGGACTATTTTTGGACTATACAGTGGTTCTACTGTAATGTTATGAAGGAACGAGAATACTTTTTGTGCACAAAGAAAACAAAAATAACATTATTAAAAAAAAAAAATAATCCATGTCGGTCTTCGACACACATTCAGAAGAGTACCACAATGTGAAGACATGAGGATAATTAATGACAATTTTTGGTTTTGGATGAGCTATCCCTTTAAGAGTGTTAATTAGGAAAATGTAATTTCTAAAACATTTAACAACAGGTTTGAAAGACAAAAATACTTACCTACATTTTTTTTTTTTTTTTTTTTTGTAAAGCGATGTCTGCAGATGACTACAGTTGGGTGCTATAAAATGGAAAATACAATTGGATCCTTACCAAGCCTTACCAAGCCAAATTTCCAAGTTTGATGATTATATCTTAGAAAATTGGTGTTTTACACATTTATGTCTAGGAAACTCCAAATGACCAATTGTAACCAGTGACACATAAAATGCTCTAAATTGAATGCTTTGACGTACAGTTATAATTTTGGGCTCTAATGAAAGGTTACACTTAGACCTATTAAATTTCACTGTCAATAATTGCTGACACATGGTAACTGAAGCATAAACAATTATTTAGTGTTTTTTATTATTTTTTTAGAGGTGCTGTCATCCTGTACCTTAGTATATGGCTTTTTGCTGACTGGCTCCCAGACTTCATTCGATTCTGTCATGAGTCCGGACCCGGTGGTCCTCCCTCTCACCACCAGAGGACACCACATCCTTTCTCCAGGACTCATCACCTTCACCCACTCACATATTCACTCTGTACACCTGTTGCATCCACTCACTCTGTACACCTGTGCACATACTCACTCACACAGCTGTTCCCCATTTGTTCAAGAATATATAGTTAAATAAATATTATTATTATTATTATAATGTTGATTACCTGTGTCACTCGTGCTTGTGTTCCGGCTTGTTCCTGTGATTCATTTTGGTGCACGAATCGTTACAGAAGGACTCCATCAACAGAGATCCAGCGGTATGTCTGCTCCAATTTCCTCCCCAGCCATCAAGCTGGAGAGGAATGGCTTTGGAGGAACTCGCCTGGTTGTGTTCCGTTGAACCATGGGAGGTCGGTCAGGAGTGAGTAGCCG
Source organism: Carassius auratus (assembly GCF_003368295.1). Lineage (NCBI taxonomy): Eukaryota > Metazoa > Chordata > Actinopteri > Cypriniformes > Cyprinidae > Carassius > Carassius auratus. The sequence continues at coordinate 16,466,564 of NC_039280.1, read as the reverse complement.
AGAGGAGGTCCGGCAGCGATCTCCACTGTGGCCTCCCGTTGACCCGGGGTTTGGATGGGAGCCGCCGTTCCACGATGTGTTGTTTAAGCATCGATATCACGATGTACAAATCCACGATAGTCACATCGCAGGATGTGCGATGTAGGCTGTCGTAGTTGATCCATTATTCATTAACTGTATGGGCCAAAGAGCGCGCGCGCGAGAGAGAGAAAGAGAGAGCGCGAGCACGCGGCCGGCGACACACTAGATGCGTGTCTCATGCAGGCAGTCTAACCTGTTACTATGGGAGCCGAATTAAACGGAAAACACGTGCATGCTAGAAATAGAGCCGATGCCTATTTATATTTTTCCCAATATCGTTCAGCCCTAATTGTCTTCTCTTCCGTTGTCTGTTGTGAGAGAGTTCATAACAAAGCAATTTGTGATATCCAGTTCGCGAACGAATCATTCAATGTAACCGGATCTTCTTGAACCAGTATACCAAATCGAACTGAATTGTCTTAAACGGTACACATCTCCAATAAGCATTAATCCACAAATGACTTAAGCTGTTAGCTTTTTCAATGTGGCTGACACTCCCTCTGAGTTCAAACAAACCAATATCCCGGAGTAATGCATGCACTCAAACAGTACACTGACTGAACTGCTGTGAAGAGAGAACTACCGAGCCGAGCCGATAATGACTTGTTCAGGAGTCAAGAACCGTTTCTGTCAGAAGCGTCCAATTGGAGAACCGAGGAGCTGATGATACTGCGCATGTGTGATTCAGTGTGAAGCAGACTGACACACAGAGCGTCTGAACCGAACTGGTTCTTTTGGTGATTGATTCTGAACTGATTCTGTTCTAGTGTTATGAGCGTGGGTAAACCGAAGGCTTGAATCAAGGGCAATCATCGCCAATGACGCTATTACGTCGAGTGCAAAAGAACCGGTGAACCTTTTTCTTAAACCGGTTTATTGAATCGAACAGTCCAAAAGAACTACTGGTGATCCGAAAACCGATGCAACCGGTTCTTCACTACTGAACGAGTCAGTCTTTTGTTCGTTATCTGCTCGGCTCGGGGTTCAGCTTCAGTTCTCTCTTCACAGCAGTTCAGTCAGTGAACTGTTTGAGTAAATTAATTACTCCGCGATATTGGTTTGTTTGAACTCAGAGGGAGTGTCAGCCACATTAAAAAAGTTACCAGCTTAAGTCATTTGTGGATTAATGAGTATTGGAGAATGATCGTTCGAATGATTAGTTCGCAAACTGGATATCACAAATATGAACTCTCTCACAACAGACACGGAAGAGAAGACAATGAACTACCCCTTTAACAATACTATTGTACGTTACACACAACCAACTGTATTTATCACCACTGTTCTTATGTTGCTGCTGTTCATAATGTACATACAATCCTACATTGCATTCCTATTTATATTCTGTACATACTCTGCTTAATAATGTATATAGTGTGGTGGTTACAAAATATAAAATATATTAGTAAATAATAGGTGAAATGTTATGTGTGTCAAGATGAGAGAATGTCTTTCTAAAATGTATTTTACACTGTTTATTACATTGACGATTGATGTTCTCTGCTCAATCGATCGGTGTTTGTTTGTTTTTCCCTTTGGGAGTGTTCGCCTGTTTGGGGAGGGGGCGCGCGCGCTGCTCAAACATCACACACAGACTCTGATTGAATCAGCAGCGGCTCCGTGTCCTGTGTATTATTTATACTTTTATCTCCCCTCGTCAGGTATGGTACACATCAATGTTATAAGAATATGTTCTTGACGTGTCAGAGAGTTATGACGACTGTAAATGAGAGTTTAAAGTGTTTAATGAGTTGTGTAAAAGTTCGCTTCCAGTTACGTCTGCGTGTTGCCTGTGCTAGTTGTGCATTTCATGCTAATGACGGAGACCATGTGGTCTCAGGAAAGACGCGATATTAGAGTGAATCCACCAGTATGATTTGTTTTACTTAAATAATGTGATTATTACAATTGTAAGTCTGCATATGAGCGTGAAGATAAGTGTGTTTTCACTCAAAATGTGTTAAAGAGAATAATTTTGGCTGACATATGAACACGTTGGTTGTCAGGGTTTATTTAAGTGTAAAACACAGGAAGAGTGGACAATGTCACGTGTATATTATATGTTAGAAATTAGTATTTTATAGTGTTTAATTAGTGAACACAGTAGTCATTGAAAGACTGTATATATGTACTTCTTTTTCTTCTATATTGTGACTTCTCTTGAAGTGATGCTCTGTCATTTATTGACGTATAAATGTATTTGAACTGTTTTAAATGGTTAAAAAAAACTATACACAAATCCGTGTCCTGTGTATTATTTATACTTTTATCTCCCCTCGTCAGGCGGTGAGGGTACTACTGCACTGTACATTCTGTAAATCATAGCTCCACTTACTCTGCACTTACATGTAACGTTATATGAAACACTATACTCTTGCACTTCTGGTTAGATGATAACTGCATTTAATCAGCTCTGTACTTGTACTCTGCATAATGACAATAAAGATTAATCTAATCTAATCTTCTGCATAGGAAAAACACAGTAGTTATATTTCTGGTTGTTGATGGTCTGACAAAAATACTGATGTGACGTGACCCATACTCCGAATTCAACCTATCCAAAGTGCACAAACACACCAGGAGCGGTGGGCAGCCATTTATGCTGCGGCGCCTGGTGAGCAGTTGGGGGTTCGATGCCTTGCTCACGGGCACCTAAGTCATGGTATTGCCGGCCCGAGACTCGAACCCACAACCCTAGGAGTCAAACTCTCGAACCACTAGGCCACTACTTCCCCCTGCAGTATTGATTGTATCGTAAAATGTACATGTAAATGTTTGCATCATTCAAATCGCAAGAATCTAAGCTTTTCAAAGATATATGGCACGTTTATCTTTATTTTATTTTTTTCTGTTTCGCAAAGTTAAAAACTATAATTGTATCTAAGTAATATACAATAACACAGCACGAAAAAGTCATGCTACCCCCACATATAAATCAGTAGATGCTACTTTATTATTAATTGATCAATTTATACATGTGTGTCGTGTGTGTGTTAATGGTCCATATATTTTTATTTTATTTTTTAGCAAAAAAATCCACCAAATAACATTAGTGAAAATGTTAAGACAGATTTTTTAATGATTTTAAATATATTTTTATTAGATATATTTTTTATAAATCCCTTTTTTATTGCTTCCTTATAATATATTCATTTTAAAACAGCAAAACTACACTTTTTAAACAAAGCTAAATCAACGCTTTTAAAACAAAGCCAAACTGTGCTCTTAAAACAAGCTTTTATAAAAGCACTTAAGGCTCTGATGACTAGAACTATAGATGCTCAGATTCAGATGGGACTGTAAGAATGTGGACCAGCTCTGAATTCAGGGGTGCTCTCTGATTCTTTAGTAGTGGGCTCACATGAGGGCTTGAGTTTCCAATCTCCATCAGCATGTGAATTCATAGTGCTTTTTTCACTGGACGGTGTGTGTCCAACCCTAGGAAAGAGAAAGCCAGAGGATTCTTTACATTGACTGTCTTCACTTAGGTCTTTTTTTCTAGTCGTCATATATTACAGTGTAACAAGACTGTTAAAGTGAACTCACTTCACTGATCATATTTTAAATCTACATTATATATGATTCAGAATTGAAGGTGACAGCACAGTTGTAGTTTCCTACTCTGTCTGTTACACTGGCTCAACTTTGAAACCAATGCTGTTGCTATCCTCTGACTCTTCTAGATCCACTGTTTTAAACCAGTCATGCTGCAAGATCTGCTCGAGGGTCAGCCGTTCAGTAGGATCACGGTTTAGACATTGGACAATCAGATCACGGCATTCTGTTTTCAGGAGAGAGCTGGTTAGTCGTGACCATGTGACACTAATGCTAGCATGCACAAAACAGCTGAAACGTGGTTAATTTAAGGTTAAGGGAATTTACAATTATTAGAAACATATCTCTGAACACATAATTCTAACATCAGTTGGTAAATACTAAAGTCTGTGTTTTAGACAGGACATTCTCTACCAATGTTTGTTCATTCTGTGCAGAAGCTGTATGTGTGTGCTGTCTGTGCTATTCTCTCACCTTTGGATAAATCTGGGTTTTCAAACCTAATTTCGGCTTGCTTGATTTCCGTTATATTGCAAAATGGAGAACATGTGTTCACCATCTCATACAACAACACTCCTAGAGCCCAGACGTTTGTAGAGACAGCGTAGAACCTGCCACAGGTGAAGAGTTCAGGTGGGAAGTAAGCCTGTATTCCTGTAAGCAAGACATGTTCAGCATTCAGCAGTTCTCTGAAGAATCACATGATCAATAATAAGTCACTAAATACTGGTTTCCACACTCTGTTACACAAAATGCCAGCTCACCTCTATATTGACTGCGATCATAGCCATTACTACTAAGTAGATGACCACAGCCAAAGTCTATCAACTTGATCTCCAAAGTGTGTTTTCTCAACAGGATATTATCTGGATGAATATCGTTATGAAAAACACCGCACTCAATGCAGTGCTGTACTGCTTGCACCGCCTGACACATAATGAGCCGTGCTGTCGTCTCATTCATGTTAGGATTCTTGTTGATGAAGTCCAACAAGCTCTCGCAGGGATCTGGATTCTCCATCACGAGAGTAAATACTTGAGGGTGCTCAAACCACTCATATAGTTGGATGACGTAGGGGCTTATGGGTCCTTGCCTCATCGTTAGCATCAGCGCAACTTCGGTAATGAGAGGTTTGGGATGCAGAGTCTACAGAAAAGATGCGGCATAAGGTTAATAAGGTAAAAAAATTGTAAATGTACTGTACTTTACATTGCGTTGAACTTTGCAGATTTAATAAACAGAGTCAAAGTTGAATTCCTGCTTAATATTACGTAGAAGTGATCAGCACTGAAACAACTAAATACATATTATGTTTTGCCAGCTTACAGTTTGAAGATAATGATCCCGTAAAGTCTTTTGAATACGTTTGATGGCAACCTGCAAAAGGTAAAACACACAGTTGAGCATATTAAACACTCAGCCTTAACATAACAATGAAGAATTGAGTATTTAAGATTAAAATCTTTATGTTCCCTCAAATTTCTTTCAGTTTCTGCAAAATGTTCATCTACCTTTTTGCCATCGGAAATACGGATTCCCTCATACACCCTGCCGTAGCCTCCTTCTCCAATAATATTTTGCACTATATAGCGAGTGCAAATGGTTTCTGAAAAAAAAAAAAAAACACACACAAGAACGTATTAAATATTGTATTATATAAATATATTGTACATTGTAAAAACTTGCTAGATTATTTGACGTTGCATTAAATCCTTAAAGCAGTATAACGAATTATTTTTTCTTCTTCAAGATTTGTAATAACTTACAATGTAATGTGCATAAAGAAACTGTTCAAACTTGAAATAAAATCATCAACTAGGCAAACTGCTAGATGATTTATTCTTTTAAAGGCACAGTCTTAATACAATTGGTGCCTTGTGACAATAAACAATATTAATATACTGTAGAAAAAATAAGGCGCAAACATGTTTGAGAGTCCAACAGTAGATGCCAGCTAACAGCAAATAAACTTCAGTTAAGTTTAAGCATATTTTAATAAATTATTTGGAAACAGTTTATTACTTCCATTACATTTATCTTGTTATAATGATCACAGATTTACCATTAGTTGGGCCGCAGTCTGAAGGCTCTGGGACAGGTGACGGCTCAGGATCATCCAGTTCTGGTGGAGCCACAAAAGGCTTCACTTTGTTCTGGCAGCAGAAAGGCTTTTTCATAGCCTTCCACACGCTCTTGAAGAAAGAGTGGATTCCTCTCCTCTTCCTACGTTCTTCTGTACCCGTTTTTGTAACTAAGATCAAAAAATTGAATATTAGCTATTAGAGATCTCTGACATTTGACTGTTATAGTTACATGGATGTCCCTGTTGGTAATGCAATTTTATTCTCACCTGAAGCCTCCAATTTCAGTCTCTCTGTACTGTCCTCTGAGATGACGTTAGGTGTAGAGTCATCTAATCTGGATGCTGTCTTTAGGTTCAGGCAAGCTGAAGCCCTTACTGGCTCAACAAGCACTTCACCTGGAAGAGTAAAGCTGGACTGCTCCGGGCAGCCATCCGAACTGGATAAAGCGCCATCGCTCCACCCTTCCAGGCTAGGTGTAGAGTTGTCAAACTGTGGGTCCAGCTGTGGTAGACAGTCCACTGTGTTCTTGGAGCAGATGGGAAGCTTCACAGCCTTACGTACTTTCTTGAAGAAAGAGGAAATTATGTTCTTCTTCCTCTTGCTGACATGCTTGTCTGAAACCAAGTAAAACAAATAGAAAATACTATTAGAGACAAATATGACCCAGGGTTGTCATAATTAAATAAAACTAAAACATTTTTAATTGCCTTGGCAACTAACTGAAATAGGTTGAAGCACTACAATTACTGATGAAAAAAAACACAAACAATAACTCTTGATGTTAATTGAACTTAATGGAATTGCTTATATTTTACAAATAGATGGGTCTACATTATTTCATGAACATTTCTTATTTTTTTATTTCAATTTTTATAGTTTGTGTATTTTGAAATTGTACAAATCAAAGTCAACCACTGGTGTCTAGCAAACATCAAATAGCCAACTATGCTCTTCAAAGCTCGAGAAAAACTACAAAAATAAATCCAAGCCCCACTATAACCCATCTATTGCTTTCCTGAATTTGTGAGTTGCTGTAAGTCAGAGTTGAACAGTTTCGAACATATTTGTAATCTCACCTGTCGAGCTTTTCTCCACAGGAGGGGCCTCCATGACACTCTGAGTGAGGCTCAACTGACTCTCTACACTCTCCTCAGACACTGACGATAATCTTGAAGACATACTGTCTGGTGAAAATTTATCAAATTTGTGCACTGTGGTTGTTTGACTGAAGCTAAAGTAACTCTCTGTATTGCAAACTCACTCAGAAAATTAGCGTCTGCACACATATGATACTCCTATAGCATATGATCCTCAGAAAGATTCAGCGATTGTGGCTGCTGTGTGACGTCATGTAAATGGAACGCAATTTGCATAATGTATTAGAATGAAGGAGTTCCGATGTGATGTGCATTTTTTAAACTTCAGGCTTGTTTGAGATGCAGTTGTTTGGGGGGTTGGAATGAAATAAATGCAGTTAATATATATATATATATATATATATATATATATATAGGCCTATATATATATATATATATATATATATATATATATATATATATATATATATATATATATGCATTTAATTTCAGTTATGTTGCCTTTATATGGAAATAAATATGTATTTTAGATTTTTATAAAAATATGACAACAATTACATTTCTCACACAGAGATCGCAGTCAACCTGTATGTGAACGTTCATGCATAATTTAAATATATAATCAGGGATTTAAATTATTTAAATTTACTCTGGGGCTCGACATTAAAGCCAAATAAGTAACGTTAAGCATGTTGATGTAAAAGAAAAGAAAAAACGAAATGAAATGAAAAGTAGTATATTTAAAACATAGTTAATAAAGCAACACAACGTTTCACCATTACGACTGTTTAATAGTTTAATAAACAGTTCAATAAGCAAGTACAATAATATAAGGTAACTTACATTTTAGGCAAAACCACAGCGACTCTTACAGCAACCAGCCGATTCATGATTCTGTCTTTCTAAACGAATCGGTTGAGTCAAAGATTCATTAGCTCATCAATGAATCAGCCGTTTGAACGAATAGCTTGAATGAACAACTCAGTGATTCACTCTTTAATAAACCATCAGTACTTGCACCTTACTGCATTTTACATTGTTTGCAGATTCACTTTTTTTTTTATAAATAATAAATTTAATAAAATGAATAATAATAGTATATAATAATAATAATAATTACATTAATCAATAAAATCTATATGAAATCAAAAATTAATTATTAAAGCTGCAGTAGGTAACTTTTGACGCTCTAGCGGTTAATAAACAGAACTGCTTGCGTCTTGCGGAAGAACATCGTAGCCGGAACTACTTCTCTCTGTTTATGTCTATGAAGAATCACAAAGGTACTGGGTTACTCCGCCCCGGTACCCCCGAAGCAATCTAAAATAGTCCGAATATAAACACTTATTATAGGTGTACCCTAGTGATTCAGGACGAGCTAAAAACACGGTTTGGAAAATGGATTCATGGTGTACACGCTTATTATGTTCATTTTTCTACATTTTGAACACAAACAAAGTTACGGACCGCAGCTCTGATTGGTTGTTTTTTACCAGGAGCGCATGACTTTCTGCAAAATGGCAATAGGACCACTGGGAGGAGCCAGAGGAGCTTGGTTTTTTTCACAGATTATCTGTCTCATATTCTACTATCAGGACATAATGACAGGTTTAATAAATATGTAAAAATTAATTTTTTACAAAAGTTCCCTACAGCCCCTTTAATGAGGTTGGGGGAAAATGTCATCTATAAAGGTAAAAGAAAATGCCTTTGAAAAAACAAAACAAAAAAACAAGCAATTTTATATGTAGGCTATCAGCTGATAGAAAAAAAATAAGTATATTGCTTCATAATTAATCATATTTTATATAAAGGAAGAAGAAAAGCTTTTGTGTAAAACATGATTAGGATAGTTTTGACTAGAATGGAAATGATTGTTTTACAGACCTGGCAACCCTAGCGAAGCACGAAGCATTTGAATCCAAACTGTGGACTGATGGAGGAACTTAAAGAGGATGTATGTACAATTTTGACCCTTCTGAAGTCAAAGAATTACAAAATATGTTTGTAGATATTTAGGAAACATATTATGTTTACATGATCAGTGAGAGCAGAACGAATGTGTCACATGTTTTAAACTCAACAAAATAAAAACAACAGCATTGGATCAAGTGGAATAGAATCCTGAATGGGCCTCAAATATAGGCCCTCGTCCTAACCTGTCAGATTTTGCTACCTCTCATTTAAACAGTGGCTAGTACAATTCGATAATGAAAAATGCTACCTGTAAAATTCAGGTTTATTAACGTCTACACCTACCACATACCCTAAACCTACCCTTACAGCAATGCAAATACATTAAATATTCAGTCCCTCCAGAATAACGTGGATTATTTTTGTGATTGTTGCTGGCAAAAATCCTTGATTTTGCGGCAGGTTTTCTTAAAAAATTAGATTTTTTGCAATCTTATGCAATGAAAACACCCCCAACACCCTGTTCTCACTAGGCTACTACTACCTTACTGTAAAGAGTCATTTCTTATGACTTCCTATGATAAGCAAAGCAAGCATACTAAATCACATAATATTTAAGTTCTCATTCTGTTTTATTTCAGACCTTAATTAACACATGGCTCAAACTTACAAAACATTTAGTCAAACAAGTTCTCTAGCTTTACAAAAGGAATATTCAACAACTTCTGTAAAAATGAATACAAATAAAATATACACACAAATATACAAATGCTGTTTTACAGGAATTGCAAATTGCAATCTCTTGCAACGTAAATTATTTTACATACTACTATGTACTTACAACTGTAAGGTTTTGGTACTATTCTGTAACAAAAAAGTACAATCTTACAACTGTAGAGGTGCATCAACTTCTGAATGAAACTACAGGCCACTGTGAAAATGAAAGCTAACTGTGCAGCCTTTAACATTGGCCTATCATTCGCCATCCTCATCCCTCTCTCAAAATAATTTGCCCCCGTCATGTAACACACCGGGTAACTGTTTCGCACGGTCTTTTGCGCTTATTTTTGTTGGCAGATGAGAATGATTTGCGTGCTTCACCCTGGTTTCACCGCGGGCTTCACAGATGATGTTCACGTTGCGCAATTACGTCACTTCATAAGGTTCCCTTTGGAAAATAATGGCGATTTACTTTCAACTTTCTGCTAAGATATGTGACTTTTTTGCAATGAAAATTATTATTATTATGAAATCATGCTACCTCCGCATATTTTGCTTCCTGAAATCGGCAATTTATGCGGCGAAAGTGTGGCGTATTTGAAAAAATGCGACCCCCGCATAAACATGTGGCCCTTGGCTGATTATGCATTAAATCACGCGATCGCATAATCACGTTTTTCTGGAGGGACTGAATATTGCTGTTCAGAATGAAGAAAAAAGACACAATATTGATGTGTGCATGTGCATGTGCAGTAAACCCTGGTAGGACAATATGACTGGTAGGATAAAATATCAGGACACCGGCCCTTGTCCGACAGCCTATCAGAATTACCAGAATTATCAGTCTCCCCCACCCCTTCTGCCAAAACAGCTTATACTGCTGTTTCAGCTATTAAAATAGTTCAGTTTTGTACGTAATGGAAAAGTGATTATATTTCCTTCAGTAAGTTTTTATAAAGTAAAAAAAAAAAAAAAAAACTCAGTCACAAATTCACAAGCCTCCATTCATTTTATCCAAAATGTCCGAAGATGAACAAAGCTTTTACAGGTTTGGAACGTCAAGTGGGTAAGTGATTAATGACAACATTTTCATTTTGGGATCTAGTATCCCTTTAAGGCAGTTTTCATTAACACTAGATTCAGTTTTATTCAATTAAATTTTATATAGTTCTCTGACTTTTCATGAAAACATTTAAAGAGGTTATTTTTAATTATTTATATTATTCTCTCTCTCTCTCTCTCTCTCTCTCTCTCTCTCTCTCTCTATATATATATATATATATATATATATATATATATATATATATATATATATATATATATATATATATATATATAATTAAACTATAATTCTTTTTAATGCCCTTTTTATTACATCTATGTAAAATATTGATTTTAAAGGAAAGCTAAAACTACAGTTTTAAAACAAAGCAAATAAAGCACACAATTAAAAATAGTTTGGTAACTTTATTATTGGAGGGACTTGTCCCCCTCAATAGCCGCATTTCCACTGTCGGGCCAGTGCGAGCCAGGGCTTAAAGCGGGCCGGGCGGGGCTCATAGCCCCGGGCCAGTAGCACGACACCAGAATAGCGCAGGGTTTCCACATAGACAGTAAAAGAAATGGACACAGCGACCCCATTGGAACTCAACTGAGACAATTGAAGCCCATTTTTAGCGTTTTTTAGCACTTCCGTTTCTGACGCGCAGACTCAAACGAAGCTTGACGACGTCAGCAACCTGTCTGACAGATGTAAATGTAGTAGCTGTGCGTGAAAACTGCCATCGTTAATCTTGCAGAGACGGCGAGCTTGAGCGGGGAGTTCTTTGTCGTGAGTGAGCAGGAGTAAGTATTCTGATTAATTATTTTGTATAGTATTTTAAAATGTTATGCCAGTACGCCATATTAAGTTAATTGCCTGCAAGCTTCTCCTCCTGTCTGTACGGTAATGCGACAGAGAGTCGAGTGGTTATGACGCAATCGTTAGCCTATTATTTACAAAAACTGTTTCTACGGGGCCATAATGTAACATATAAGGTAATGGTGCCCTTTATACATTGTCGTGTATCTTTAGAAATAAATAATGGACAAACGGAGTCTTTAAACGCCACAGATGTAAAGTTATTCGCTGTCAAAGTGACGCCAAAATGAATGGGAGTCAATGGGAATGCTAACGCAAGTGAAGTTCTGCTAAAAGATGGCAGCACGCAGCCGACTTCAACTTCCGGTCAACTTCCTTGCCACCTGGGTTTCCACAGTGGAGCCTGAAGCACCACTGCACATCACTAAAACGCGCCCTTTACACGCCTCTCAGGACAACGTCATGCAACCTCATCATTTCACCATCAAAGAGAAGTTATCAGAAAACTAAGAAATAAGTCACTGGAACATGCGCAATCACAAAACGAACATGATAAAAGCGGCCGTTTGTTTGAAAGCTTTGTTATATATTCAAATTCAAAAGCATCGATGTTTTAACTATAGAATTGATTTGATTTATCAGGACTCAAAATTAATCACACATGAATACACTTATTTCTATTTGATTTATTGATTTTTAACGCTTATGAAAATAGCCTGCTTATTCAGTCGAGTCTCTTTCTGTTTATTAGCCACAGTAGCCGTCACATTTAGAATGAATGATAATATCTCTATTTTTATAAAAGCTCCCGAACAAAAACATTATTAGGCTATATTATTTTATGATAGGCAAGGTGAGATAAACTCTCGAGACGAGGCTTGTGACAGATAATATAAGTTACTTAATAAATACACGATTGTGGTAGAGAATAAGAAGGTGACGTCTGATTTCTTCAAGCGGTCATATTTTACCATGTTTACTATGGTAACATGTTTAGCGTGCATATCTTTTTCATCGCTTATAAATATTTCTGCCTTGTATGGTGATTATAATCCACATTGGATCAAGTTATTTCAAGCACTCGCTGCTGACTGAAAGACAGTTTTGAGCTCGACTTATTTAAAGGGGGGGTGAAATGCTCGTTTTCACTCAATATCCTGTTAATCTTGAGTACCTATAGAGTAGTACTGCATCCTTCATAACTCCAGAAAGTCTTTAGTTTTATTATATTCATAAGAGAAAGATAGTCTGTACTGATTTTTCCCGGAAAAACACGACCGACTGGAGGCGTGACGTGTGGACGGAGCTAAAAAATCACGAGCGCCAGTAGGCTTTTGCGTTGAGAGCGTTTGGAAGCTGACGTTACCTTGAGGAAAAAAACATCATCCAAAACAAACCATGGCTAACAGTCAGATTCAGCCGTTTATTTATGATCCAGAATCAGATCCCGAGGCTGAAACTGAACGAGAGCAGCAGCAGCAACGACTCGCTCCGAGCGGGGCTCGAACCCGGGTCTCCGGCATGGGAGGGGACGCACTAACAAGGAAGCAGAGATATTCGAAGCAGTTTTACTCACCGCCTGCGGATCCAACACACGATCATGACCCTTTTTCATTGGGATTGCATCATCCTTAAGAAATAAACGATACGCAAATCCGTCGTCAAACTGGGCCTTGTTTGTAAAACAAGCATCTTCGAAATGCAGGGAACAAACACAAACACTTACACAACTCCGTTGATGCTCTGTAAAAATAAACTCCATCCACTGGTCCCTTGATGCTGTTTTTTCTTTGGTAATCTGTGCAGGGTTGTCTTGCCCTGGCAACCAAAAACACACTCCTTTTGTGACATTTCGCGACGCTCTCGCTCTGATCAGTGAAGTCTGTTGTGCTCTCAGTGCTCTGCTATAACGGGAGCGCGCGCTCTTCCAGCAGAAGTGCCCTTAGGACCCAAATAAGGAAATTCCGCTCCATCTAACGTCACACAGAGCCATACTCGAAAAAAAACTTTCCGAAACTTGTGGCAAACCGGAAGGAGTATTTTTGGAACAGAAATACTCCTTCAAACGTACAACTTAATTTTTTGAAACTTTGTCCATGTTTAGCATGGGAATCCAACTCTTTAACAGTGTAAAAAATTCAGTATGCATGAAATAGCATTTCACCCCCCCTTTAAAACAAAGTGTTTAATGCTGTTGTTAAAGCTGTTATCTTTCTGAAATGATCCGCAGTGCAGACTCGCTATTTTTATAAAAGCTCCCGAACAAAAAACATTGTTATATTTTGATGATATGCAACGTGGAGCTAAACTCACGAAACGAAACGACAGATAAAATGTTACTTAATAAATAGCCTACACAATTGTGATAGAGAATAAGAAGCTGACGAATGATTTCTCCAAGCGGTCATATTTTACCATGTTTACTATGGTAACGTTAATTTTTAGCGTGCATAGTCTTTTACATCGCTTATAAATATTTTGCCTTGTTTAGTGATTATAATCCACATCGGATCAAGTTATTTCAAACACTTGCTGCTAACTAAGAGTGAGTTTTGAGCTCAACTTATTTTAAAACGTCTTTAATGCTGCTGTTAAAGCTGTTATCTTTATGAAATGATCCGCGCTGACGCTCTCCAGACACGGAGAAACTCCGCCTTTGTTCATAACCCCTCCTCTAGCCCCAGCTGTCCCACTTTGGCCCAAGGTTTTCGTCGGGCCAAAAAACCCTGGCCGTTGGCCCCGAGGAAGCCCCGGCGAGGCACGATCAAGCCCCGGAAGTGACAGTGGAAACGCGACTGGCCCTGGCACGCACTAGTACGCCCGGTCTTAGCTCGATAGTGGAAACATGGCTAATGTCTTTGGTGATCAGACATGAAAACATATTTAGGGACTGTCGTGCAGTCAGTTGAAGAGCTCAGGTGGGAAGTAAGCCTGTATTCCTGTAAGCAAGACATGATCAGCATTCAGCAGTTCTCAGAAGAATCACATGATCAATAATAAGTCACTAAATACTGGTTTCCACACTTTGTTACACAAAATGCCAGCTCACCTCTATATTGACTGCGATCATAGCCATTACTTAATTCTTGATCAGCTTGAGTAAGTAGTATACTGAACACCTAACCTTAACCTAACCATGAAAATTTTGAGTATTTAAGTATTAAGTATTGTAGGTAATTGTAGGTACTTAAACAATGTTTTAATCACGACAGTGTTTGCAGATATCAATGTAAGAGCACAATGCTACATTTTTGCCATCAGAAAAACAGATTCTCTCACACACCTTGACATAACCTCCTTCTCCAATAATATTTTTCACTATATAACGAGAGCGAATGGATTCTAAAAAATCTCTCTGTACCTCCAATTTCAGTCTCTCTGTACTGCCCTCAGAGATTCATCTTAGATGATTAGAGTTATCTAATCTGGATGCTGTCTTTAGGTTCAGGCAAGCTGAAGCCCTTACTGGCTCAACAAGCATTTCACCTAGAAGTGTGGAAGCTGGACTGCTCTTGGAAGCTATTTGAATTCAATCAATCAGCATCACTTCTTCCATGCTATCCATAGGTCCTCTCTTAATGATGCACGTGCCTACAATAAGGCAGTGCATATCCTGGCTGCTGAGGCTCAATAGTTCCAGTCTCTCCACATTGTCCTTAGAGATGGACAAATTGACGCCCGGTGTAGAGTTGTCAAACTGTAGGTCCAGATGTGGTAGACAGTCCACTGTGAGCTCTTCTCCACAGGAGGGGCCTCCATGATACTCTGAGGGCCGAGGCTCAACTGACTCTCTATACTCTCCGCAGACATGCATGATAATCTTGAAGACAATATCTGCTGTAGATTTATGAAATTTGTGTGTTGTGTTTCTGTATCTGTAATTCTGTATGGTGTGTAGAATCTGTATAGTCTGTAGACTGTAAAGACTTTATATTTGAACCGATTAGTTTTACTAAGCAGAGTTCTATACCGGCTACCAGACGGGAGAAGATTGAACTCTGAATACAAGGGGTGAGAATCATCTAACAAAATGTTCTCGGCTTTACCCAACACCTGTCTATGGTATAACTGAGCCATAAACATCTGCTTCCTCCCTGTTATTTTGTTTCCCTGATTTACGATCCTCTCCATACGGTTTTTATTTTTCACATTCAGAGAGTTAAACCAGCACAACAATGAAAAGGATAAAAACGACTCAATATAGGATCTGTAAAACATGCACATCAGTGTTGTATCCACATTAAAAGACCTCAATTTCCTTAAGCAAAACAATCTTTGCTGCCCCTTCTTACACAAATCATCAGTATTTGTGGAAAACGTCAATTTACAATATAATACAGTACCCAAATACTTGTACTGTTCAACACTATGGATACTCGTTCCATTAATACTTATTTTCTTATCATCAATTGATTTCCCCCTCAATCTATAATCAATAGTCATCTCTTTAGTTTTCAGAACATTAAGTTTTAAAAAAGTATTCTGACACCAAACAGTAAAATCCTCAACCACAGGACCATCCGTAGAATCCTCCTCACTCAATAAGCTAACGATTACAGAGTCATCAGCAAATTTTAAGATGTGCCTATTTTCAAAACTACTCTTACACGCATTAGTGTATAAAATAAATAATAAGGGAGAGAGGACGCACCCTTGAGGTGACCCAGTCGATGACACCAACCATTCAGAATAACAGTCGTTTACTTTGACTCTCTGTGTTCTCTGCACAAGGAAATCTAAAATCCAGCCTACCATATAAAAATCCAACCCAAATTCTTCAATGAGTTTGTCAATTAAAATATGTGGCTGAATGGTATTGAAGGCAGAAGAAAAATCGATAAAAAGTAATTTAACAAAAGTTTTCGGCTTCTCTAAATGCTGAAAAAAGAGAGTTCCAACAGCATCCTCTACACCTCGATTCTTTCTGTATGCAAATTGAAGAGGGTCTAAAGAACTCTCAGTCTTATGCATAATTTCCCTCTTAACTAATTTTTCTAAACATTTCATCACTAAGGAAGTAAGCGCCACCGGTCTAAAATCATCTAATAACTGTGCATTCTGCTTTTTTGGCAATGGAATCAGTGTAGACTGCTTCCACCGTGCAGGTAATTTTTGTATTTTTAGGGACCATGCAAAAATGGTGGGAATCAGCGTAATGCAGCCATGTAAGCCAGCAAATGCACTGGGTCAGAGAATGCAGATCCAAACTGATCTGCACATAAATAAAGTCATAAACTAATTGCGTTGCATTCCCTATATATTTGGCAACCCACGTGAGCTTAGAGTCTGAGAAGAAGGGGTGGGAGAAACAGCTTTCTCCACCTGTCAATATGTGTTCCTATATGGCCTGTGTGTTGTATTGAGTCATCTGAATTGATGTTCACATTTTAACTTTACAAATGTGTGAATAAAACAACAGGACCTTCTTATGTTTGTTTTTTATTATGTTCTAACATTTATTCATATTATTTTGTATCTTTTCAAATATATATATTTTTTTTTGCATAGATGTTATTGTATTATCCATGTCCCAGATGCAGACTGTAATATAAAAAATAATCTTAAAAAAAATATGCCAAAGTTGCAGTGATAACGAGTATGAATGTTAATATTTATTTTGTGGAAGATTTATACAACTATCCATCATTTCCACTGAACATTTGCTTGGTACGCTAGTTTACCAATGTGAAATCAGTCAGTGAATGAAATATGAGACATTTGTAAAGGAATTAGAATGAAGAAAAATCTATCAAAAGTCATTTTAACTTATGTAGTTTTTTATATTGCACATCATTTAATGTACAGATAGAAGGTGGATAATGGTCTTTTGAAAATACATTTGTGTGTATTTTGTCGAACATTATCAGTGAACCTCTGCAAAACAAAAATATAAAAAAATATGCTATGACCTCTTTAAGATGGCTGTGGTCTGTGGTATTTCTGTTTTTGTCAACCAGTATTATTTGTGAGCCTGGTGCTAGTATGGCACTCGTATCAATAGTGAGATATCACTGGAAAGCGCAGGATAATGGAAGCTGTTAGCACTTCATCACTTCCATCATACCCTTTGGCCAGTGCTCAATAGAGATACATAAATCCATAAACCCAAATCATCCTCTGATGACACGGAGCCAGTGCAACTCAGAAGATGGTTTACCTAGAGAAGTGTTTGAAAATTGTGAAAATGAAGATAAAACGGTGAAAGAGAGTGTGCATGTTTATGCAGCAAGTTGTTTGAAGATTTACTGCAGAGAGTCATGTATATGAAAAAGCTACAGATGTCAACAAGGTAAAGTGGCCATTACCCTGTGATCCATGCCTATGAATATATAAAAGGCAGTAAATGAGAAACAGCAGGCCTGAAGGCACCTCTGCCGTGAGGATCAAGTAGAAACTTCTAACTAGCTAAAGTCCTTGGCATGCATTACTACTTGAATAACTCATAGTTCTTTAAATAGGTCATGACATGAGAAATCTAATGTCCTTTGATCTTTTGACAGATAAAAGGACTGAAAAAAAAGTTTCCACTTCCTCTATATTGTGATTTCATAACATGGTAGATATTTGCAGTTGACTGCCTCCACAACTAAACATAAATGCCTAATTTACTTTATCAGCTTCATAGCTGACCCAGACGCGCTGAACAAGTAACATTACTTGCATGACTGTTGTATTACAGACAAAAAAAGAAACAGAGATGAAACAACAGCATGGGGATTATGCATGGCCATATATATGTGATATATTAAACTTGAAATTTGTTACAGGTACCCAGTGGTACCTTTTTTTCGGTACTTTACTCTTACTTTAAAAATAAAAAAAAACATTTCAGTGAAAAAAAATGATAATAATTGTCTAAACCTCTTATTTTCAACATTTGTACTTATTTATAAATGACACACTAGACAAACCGGTAAGACCACACACACACTGTGTCCCCAGCTGTTGAAAACACCCACACACCGAGGGTGTAGAAGAGGCCTGGACACAGATACCTTTTTGCCTAGCTGGTCAGCATTGGTATTTGGTCCCTCTTCTGCAACCACCACAGGATAGGATCCACTGACCTTAGGACGGCCGGGAAGCTCTGGTACACTTGATATCTTTCTTGGCCTTTTCAGTGACTGAGGGGCTACTGACGTCCATCTTCACTCTTTACAGCAGGGCCAGGTCTTGGTCTTTAAAGAGCTCCCCAAGAGCTGTCTTTAAATATAAAAAGGCCTTATGATAATTCATCAAGCATTATAAGTATGTCAGCAGTAATGTCCATTTCTTAGATGGGCTGCTGCTACTGCTGGTTTTCTGATGCTCCTCTTCTTGCTGCTGCAGCAGCTCTTATCCTTTTTACTCCTGGGAAACACTTCTCTACCCTTGAATAAAGCATACACAATAGTAAATTAAAACAATATGAATAGAATATAACACTTAAGTCTACTTTATAATCATGAACAGATCTTGTTTCTGCTTACAAATGTGACAGCTTCTTTCTCTAAGCATGCTTATAATATAATGTCTCATCCTGAACCTTGGTTTTGAATCTAACATCCAGGGCTGTAGCGTCCTAAAGAAACCGTTGAAGGTCATAATGTCTTTCATCGTAACAAGATTTGTCAATCTCTTGTCAGATGAGACACAGAGCGTAGAGTTGTAGGTGTCGATTAAGTCCTCACACTTCCACATGTCATCATCTGCCACTCTCTCCAGTCTGAGAAGAAAACCAGTAGAATTTTTTAGAATCAGTCTAATTCAACTTTCATTTTTTAAATTATTAATTTCTGTCTCTGTCAATCTCCCTCTTCAGCCGGGGGTCCATTAAAGCTCCCTGGACGGCAGTGAATTGTTTGAAGAAGCACTCTACCATTAGAAAGAGGCTGTTCCATCTTGGCTGGACATCCAAGATGAGGGCATGTTCAGGAAGACCTTTAAGAACACAAACAAAACACATAATTTGATTTGAACCCAAGTGGAACATAGTAAGAATATAGAAGAACTGTGGTGACAAAAAAGTAATAAAAATAATTATGCAACACATTATTAAATATAATATTTATTTATTTTATTTTATTTTTTTAATTGACCTTCCCAAGTTTACGACTTAACACCAAGCTGGTATGAGTGTGTTGAAGAGGACATGTCTATATATATATATATATATATATATATATATATATATATATATATATATATATATATATATATATGTATATAATATATACACACAAACTTATAAAAAATGGCAAGTGATCATCAAGGAAACAAAAGTATATATATACAGTACAGACCAAAAGTTTGGAAACATGAATATTTGTAAAGTTTTTGAAAGAATTAGGTTCTTCTGTTCATCAAGCCTGCATGCAAAGCTGAATTTTCAGCATCATTACTCCAGCCTTCAGTGTCACATGTAACATCCAGTCGATCACATGATCATTTAGAAATCATTTTAATATTCTGATTTATTATGAGTGTTGGGAACAGTTCTGCTGTCGAATATATTTGATGAATAAAATGTTAAAAAGAACTGCATTTATTAAAAAAAAAAAAGTCTAATAATATATTTTCTAATAATATATTTTCTTTACTATCACTTTTTATCAATTTAACACATCCTTGCTGAATAACATTTTTATTTTAAAAAAAGAAAGAAAAAAAAATTACTGACCCCAAATTACTGACCAGTAGTGTATATTGTTATTAAAAAATAGTTATATTTTAAAAACATAGCTTCTTTTTTTTTTATTATTATTCATCAAAGTATCCTAAAAAAGTCTCACATGTTCTGAAAAAATATTAAGCAGCAGAACTGTTTCCAACTTTGATAATGAATCATCATATTAGAATGATTTCTAAAGGATCATGTGATAATGATCCTAAAAATTCAGCTTTGCATGACAGAAATATATAATAAATTTAAAATGAATTATTTAAAATTTTAATAATATATCACAATATTACATTTTTTTCTGTATTTTTGATCAAATAAATGCAGGCTTGATGAGCAGAAGAAATTTCTTTCAAAAACAATACAAAAATATACATTAAAAACATTTCATTATCTCCGTATGCAATGTCATGACCCCTTTCAAGCTTCAAAACAAGTAACATTTATTTAATAGATCTAATGCTGTGAATAGAAAAATAATATGTTGTTGTGTGCTTTTATTTAGTCATTCTCTATTCATATTCGCTGAGGTTAAGAAGGGGTAATCTAGTTTGTTTGCAAATGCAAATTATACTCAGCTATACAGGTTGTTGTGAGTGGTTTCCAGGGCAGTTACTACAGTGTTTTCTGTGTATTTTATTCTGCTGACACATAGTTGCTAGGTTATTGAGGGTGGTTGCTAATAAGGTGTCGCTAGAAGTTTGAAGTTGTTATAGGTAGATTTTTGGCCATTGTTTACTGACCCAAGTTGTAGCAAGCACAACATTGAGTTTCATGTGGATGAAAATAAGGCTGTGATGATTTTTTTTACAATGGCATGCAAGCAGTTTTCGTAACTCAGAACTTTTATGTTTTTTTTTGTCTGCTGAAAGGTATTTGGAAAGATGTTTCATGAACAATCCTTTGAACATACTGTGCTTCTATCCCTCACAGCCTCGTTTCCATGTCTTTCAGAGATAGTAGGGTAGACTGAGTTAAAACAGTCTATTTTTAGTGGTAAGTTATTCACTTCACTTTCTTCTTTCAACGCTGAATAGCTTCTTGTTCTTTTATGACCATAAAATGGAACTTTGATCTTTACGATCCTAAATCTATCCTCTAAAAATTGCCATATTTAATAACAAGGTACCGTTCAGTGTTATTATACAACTTAGAGTGGTGCAGGGTGGTCAGTGGGGCAAAAAACCGATCAGTGAAATTAATCAAATGAAATTAGTTAATTGCACTCAAATAATAATGAAAGTTCTTACAGTGCATTCAGGCTACACAATGTTTTTACCAGTAAGTGTGTTCCCTGGGAATTGAACCCAAGACCTTTTACATTTTAGTTAATGTTTATTTTATTTTAAATAACAGCTATGTAAACATAATATGTTTCCTAAATATCTAAAAACATATTTTCTTTTTTGGCTTCAGAAGGGTCAAAAAACGTACATCCATCCCCTTTAAGTTTCTCTATCAGTCTGCAGTTTGGATTCAAATGTTTCAGTATTTGATTCGTTAGGGTTGCCAGGTCTGTAAAACAATCATTCCCATTCTATTCAAAACTATCCTAATCACGTTTTACCCCGAAGTTCTTCTAAGTCCCAAACCAGAGCCCTCCTCATACCAAATCACAATTTATATAAACTTATTTTGAATATGATTAGTCGTTTATATATAATAACTATAAAAAATAAAAAGAAAATGATTTATTCTGAAGCAATACTTATCCTTTTTGTTTTTCTATCAGCTGTTACATAAAAAGCTGCATGTTTTTTTTTATTTTTTTTTTATGTTTAATCCAAGGGCATTTTTCCCCCTTTATAACATTTTCCCCCAACCTCATTAATACTTCATCTTTGATTTCATATGCATTTAATTGATAAATTAAATTATAATAATGGGATTTATTTTTTTAAATATACAAACAAAAAAACAATAGTGGAAATTATACTTTTAAACTAAATTAATATGCCAGTAGGTGCAAGTACTGAGCGTTTAAGGAGTGAATCACTGAGTTGTTCATTCAAGCGATTCGTTCAAACGGCTGATTCATTAGATATTTATTCATGGGCTAATGAATCTTTGACTCAACCGATTCATTTCGAAAGACGGAATTATTCAGCAATGAATCGGATGGTTGCTTTGAGATCCGTGCTGTGGTTCTGCCTAAAATGTAAGTGACCTTATATTATTGCACTTGCTTATTGAACTGTTTATTGAACTATTAAACGGTCGTAATGGTGAAAACATTTTGTGATGTTGCCTTACTTACTGTGTTTTAAATCTAAAACTTTTGATCTTATTTTTTTTTTTTTTTACTTTTTTTTTGGGGGGGGGGTTTAATGTTGAGGCCCTGAGTAAATTTAAACAATTTAAACCCCTGATTATATATTTAAATTATGCATGAATGTTATCAAACACTGTGACAGTGAGATCTCTGTGTGAGATATGTGATTGTTGTCATATTTCTATAAAAATCTAAAATACATGTTTGTACCAAAGTAAAAATGGATGATTAATACACCTTTCTTATGGAATCAAATAGAAAGCACTTTGAGTGTCTTGATCATCATATTTATTTTCATATAAAAGCAACAGAGGTTATATCATGTCTATTAGCAACACGGTCAGGCTGTGAATAACGCGATCTGCCTTTGATCTCGTTGGAGAGACCCGTCTTGACTGCGTTTATTGTTTATTTCACTCCAACGACCCCCAAACAAGTGCATCTCAAACCAGAGCCATATAGATCTCTGTCTCAAACAAGCCTAAAGTTTAAAAAATGCACATGACATCGGAACTTCTTCATTCTAATCCATTATGCAAATTGCGTTCCATTTCCATGATGTCACACAGCAGCCGCAATCGCTGAATCTTTCTGAGGATCATATGTGTACAGTCGCAAATTTTCTGAGTGAGTTTGCAATACAGAGAGTTAGTTTGGCTTCAGTCAAACAACCACAGTGCACAAATTTGATAAATTTTCACCAGACAGTATGTCTTCAAGATTATCGTCAGTGTCTGAGGAGAGTGAGAGTCAGTTGAGCCTCACTCAGAGTGTCATGGAGGCCCCTCCTGTGGAGAAAAGCTCGACAGGTGAGATTACAAATATGTTCGAAACTGTTCAACTCTGACTTACACCAACTCACAAATTCAGGAAAGCAATAGATGGGTTATAGTGGGGCTTGGAGTTATTTTTGTAGTGTTTCTCCAGCTTTGAAGAGCATAGTTGGCTGTTTGATGTTTGCTAGTAATTAACACTACTGGTCGACTTGTGATTTGTATGATTTCAAAATGCACAAAATATAAAAATTGAAATAAAAAATTTAAGAAATGTTCATGAAATAATGTAGACCCATCTATTTGTAAAATATAAATAATTCAATTCAGTTCAATTAACATCAAGAGTTAATGTTTGTGTTTTTCTTCTTCAGTAATTGTAGTGCTTCAACCTATTTCAGTTAGTTGCCAAGGCAATTAAAAATGTTTTAGTTTTATTTAATTATGACAACCCTGGGTCATATTTGTCTCTAATAGTATTTTCTATTTGTTTTACTTAGTTTCAGACAAGCTTGTCAGCAAGAGGAAGAAGAACATAATTTCGTCTTTCTTCAAGAAAGTACGTAAGGCTGTGAAGCTTCCCATCTGCTCCAAGAACACAGTGGACTGTCTACCACAGCTGGACCCACAGTTTGACAACTCTACACCTAGCCTGGAAGGGTGGAGCGATGGCGCTTTATCCAGTTCGGATGGCTGCCCAGAGCAGTCCAGCTTTACTCTTCCAGGTGAAGTGCTTGTTGAGCCAGTAAGGGCTTCAGCTTGCCTGAACCTAAAGACAGCATCCAGATTAGATGACTCTACACCTAACGTCATCTTAGAGGACAGTACAGAGAGACTGAAATTGGAGGCTTCAGGTGAGAATAAAATTGCATTACAAACAGGGGACATTTATGCAACTATAACAGTAAAATGTCAGAGATCTCTAATAGCTAATATTCAATTTGTTGATCTTAGTTACAAAAACGGGTACAGAAGAACGTAGGAAGAGGAGAGGAATTCACTCTTTCTTCAAGAGCGTGTGGAAGGCTATGAAAAAGCCTTTCTGCTGTCAGAACAAAGTGAAGCCTTTTGTGCCTCCACCAGAACTGGATGATCCTGAGCCGTCACCTGTCCCAGAGCCTTCAGACTGCGGCCCAACTAATGGTAAATCTGTGATCATTACAACAAGATAAATGTAATGGAAGTAATAAACTGTTTCCAAATAATTTATTAAAATATGCTTAAACTTAACTGAAGTTAATTTGCTGTTAGCTGGCATCTACTGTTGGACTCTCAAACATGTTTGAGTCTCATTTATATTTTCTTTTTATATTAATATTATTTATTTTCACAAGGCACCAATTGTATTTATTAAGACTGTGTCTTTAAAAGAATTAACCATCTAGCAGTTAGCATAGTTTATGATTTTATTTCATTTTGAACAATTTTTTTATGCACATTACTTTGTAAGTTATTAAAAATCTTGAAGAAGAATAAAGAATAACTTATCATACTGCTTTAAGGATTTTATGCAATTTCAAATGATCTACAGTAGCAAGTTTTTACAATGTACAATATATTTATATAATACAATATGTAATACGTTCTCGTGTGTTTTTTTTTTTTTTCAGAATCCATTAGCACTCGCTATATAGTGCAAAATATTATTGGAGAAGGAGGCTACGGCAGGGTGTATGAGGGAATCCGTATTTCTGATGGCAAAAAGGTAGATGAACATTTTGCAGAAACTGAAAGAAATTTGAGGGAACATAAAGATTTTAATCTTAAATACTCCATTCTTCATGGTTAGGTTAAGGCTGAGTGTTTAATATGCTCAACTGTGTGTTTTACCTTTTGCAGGTTGCCATCAAACGTATTCAAAAGACTGTACGGGATCATTATCTTCAAACTGTAAGCTGGCAAAACATAATATGTATTTAGTTGTTTAAGTGCTGATTACTGTAGTTAATTCACTTTTACGTAACATTAAGCATGTATTCAACTTTGACTATGTTTATTAAATCTACAAAGTTCAAAGCAATAGAAAGTACAGTACATTTAAATATGATACATATTGTTCAGAGTTTTACCTAACTAACCTTATGTCGCATCTTTTCTGTAGACTCTGCATCCCAAACCTCTCATTACCGAAGTTGCGCTGATGCTAACGATGAGGCAAGGACCCATAAGCCCCTACGTCATCCAACTATATGAGTGGTTTGAGCACCCTCAAGTATTTACTCTCGTGATGGAGAATCCGGATCCCTGCGAGAGCTTGTTGGACTTCATCAACAAGAATCCTAACATGAATGAGACGACAGCACGGCTCATTATGTGTCAGGCGGTGCAAGCAGTACAGCACTGCATTGAGTGCGGTGTTTTTCATAACGATATTCATCCAGATAATATCCTGTTGAGAAAACACACTTTGGAGATCAAGTTGATAGACTTTGGCTGTGGTCATCTACTTAGTAGTAATGGCTATGTCCGCAGTCAATATAGAGGTGAGCTGGCATTTTGTGTAACAGAGTGTGTGGAAACCAGTATTTAGTGACTTATTATTGATCATGTGATTCTTCTGAGAACTGCTGAATGCTGAACATGTCTTGCTTACAGGAATACAGGCTTACTTCCCACCTGAGCTCTTCACCTGTGGCAGATTCTACGCTGTCTCTACAAACGTCTGGGCTCTAGGAGTGTTGTTGTATGAGATGGTGAACACATGTTCTCCATTTTGCAATATAACAGAAATCAAGCAAGCCGAAATTAGGTTTGAAAACCCAGATTTATCCAAAGGTGAGAGAATAGCACAGACAGCACACACATACAGCTTCTGCACAGAATGAACAAACATTGGTAGAGAATGTCCTGTCTAAAACACAGACTTTAGTATTTACCAACTGATGTTAGAATTATGTGTTGAGAGATATGTTTCTAATAATTGTAAATTCCCTTAACCTTAAATTAACCACGTTTCAGCTGTTTTGTGCATGCTAACATTAGTGTAACATGGTCACAACTAACCAGCTCTGTCCTGAAAACAGAATGCCGTGATCTGATTGTCCAATGTCTAAACCGTGATCCTACTGAACGGCTGACCCTCGAGCAGATCTTGCAGCATGACTGGTTTAAAACAGTGGATCTAGAAGAGTCAGAGGATAGCAACAGCATTGGTTTCAAAGTTGAGCCAGTGTAACAGACAGAGTAGGAAACTACAACTGTGCTGTCACCTTCAATTCTGAATCATATATAATGTAGATTTAAAATATGATCAGTGAAGTGAGTTCACTTTAACAGTCTTGTTACACTGTAATATATGACGACTAGAAAAAAGACCTAAGTGAAGACAGTCAATGTAAAGAATCCTCTGGCTTTCTCTTTCCTAGGGTTGGACACACACCGTCCAGTGAAAAAAGCACTATGAATTCACATGCTGACGGAAATTGGAAACTCAAGCCCTCATGTGAGCCCACTACTAAGGAATCAGAGAGCTCGGAGCACCCCTGAATTCAGAGCTGGTCCACATCCTTACAGTCCCGTCTGAATCTGAGCATCTATAGTTCTAGTCATCAGAGCCTTAAGTGCTTTTATAAAAGCATAGTTTTAGCATTGTTTTAAGAGCACAGTTTGGCTTTGTTTTAAAAGCGTTGATTTAGCTTTGTTTAAAAAGTGTAGTTTTGCTGTTTTAAAATGAATATATTATTAGGAAGCAATAAAAAAGGGATTTATAAAAAATATATCTAATAAAAATATAATATTTAAAATCATTAAAAAATCTGTTTGTCTTAACATTTTCACTAATGTTATTTGGTGGATTTTTTTTTTTGCTAAAAAATAAAATAAAAATATATGGACCATTAACACACACACGACACAAATGTATAAATTGATCAATTAATAATAAAGTAGCATCTACTGATTTATATGTAGTGGTAGCATGACTTTTTCGTGCTGTGTTATTGTATATTACTTAGATACAATTATAGTTTTTAACTTCGCGAAACAGAAAAAAATAAAATAAAGATAAACGTGCCATATATCTTTGAAAAGCTTAGATTCTTGCGATTTGAATGATGCAAACATTTACATGTACATTTTACGATACAATCAATACTGCAGGGGGAAGTAGTGGCCTAGTGGTTCGAGAGTTTGACTCCTAGGGTTGTGGGTTCGAGTCTCGGGCCGGCAATACCATGACTTAGGTGCCCGTGAGCAAGGCATCGAACCCCCAACTGCTCACCGGGCGCCGCAGCATAAATGGCTGCCCACCGCTCCTGGTGTGTTTGTGCACTTTGGATAGGTTGAATTCGGAGTATGGGTCACGTCACATCAGTATTTTTGTCAGACCATCAACAACCAGAAATATAACTACTGTGTTTTTCCTATGCAGAAGATTAGATTAGATTAATCTTTATTGGCATTATGCAGAGTACAAATACAGAGCTGATTAAATGCAGTTATCATTTAACCAGAAGTGCAAGAGTATAGTGTTTCATATAACGTTACATGTAAGTGCAGAGTAAGTGGAGCTATGATTTACAGAATGTACAGTGCAGTAGTACCCTCACCGCCTGACGAGGGGAGATAAAAGTATAAATAATGCACAGGACACGGATTTGTGTATAGTTTTTTTTAACCATTTAAAACAGTTCAAATACATTTATACGTCAATAAATGACAGATCATCACTTCAAGAGAAGTCACAATATAGAAGAAAAAGAAGTACATATATACAGTCTTTCACTGACTACTGTGTTCACTAATTAAACACTATAAAATACTAATTTCTAACATATAATATACACGTGACATTGTCCACTCTTCCTGTGTTTTACACTTAAATAAACCCTGACAACCAACGTGTTCATATGTCAGCCAAAATTATTCTCTTTAACACATTTTGAGTGAAAACACACTTATCTTCACGCTCATATGCAGACTTACAATTGTAATAATCACATTATTTAAGTAAAACAAATCATACTGGTGGATTCACTCTAATATCGCGTCTTTCCTGAGACCGCATGGTCTCCGTCATTAGCATGAAATGCACAACTAGCACAGGCAACACGCAGACGTAACTGGAAGCGAACTTTTACACAACTCATTAAACACTTTAAACTCTCATTTACAGTCGTCATAACATACATGCTGATGGAGATTGGAAACTCAAGCCCTCATGTGAGCCCACTACTAAAGAATCAGAGAGCTCAGAGCACCCCTGAATTCAGAGCTGGTCCACATCCTTACAGTCCCGTCTGAATCTGAGCATCTATAGTTCTAGTCATCAGAGCCTTAAGTGCTTTTATAAAAGCATAGTTATAGCTTTGTTTTAAAAGCACTTGTTTGGATTTGTATCAAAAGCATAGTTTTGGCTTTGTTTTAAAAGCACAGTTTAGCTTTGTTTTAAAAGTGTAGTTTTGCTGTTTTAAAATGAATATATTATTAGGAAGCAATAAAAAATTATATTCAATAAAAATATAAAATTTAATAAAAATGATCAAAATAGTATCTGTTTGTTACTAATATTACTTGATTGATTAAATATTAAATATTTAAATTATTAAATAATACAAATATATGGACCATTTAAACACATGTGCGCGTATAAATAGATACATTTGCTGAAACCTGGCTGACTAAATCTGTCCTTGATAAAGATATTGGCATCGATGGGTATAATGTGTATCGTTCAGATCGCCCCAAAAGAGGGAGGGGGGGGTGAAACTATTTATATCAAATGCAAATTTAATTCTAGTTTGGTGCTCTCAAAATCAGTGTGTAAACAATTAGAGTTTTTGGCCTTGGACCTTGAAGTCTCAAAAGACCACCAAATCAGGTTGATTGGTTGTTATTGAACTCAGTCTGCATCAAATGACTCTTCATCTACATTAGCAAATTTGTTAATTCAAGTTATTTGTAATGACACTATTTTTGTTGGTGATCTGAACTGGGACTGGCTAAAGGCCAATATCGGATGCTTTTAAAGAGCAGTGTAACAGTTTAAATTTGACTCAATTAATTAACACTCCTACTCGGCCAAATCATAAATGTCCGGAGAAATCATCACTGTTGACCATAGTATACTAGTTCAGAGACTAATCAGTATAGGTATGTCTCAGCACTCTGTGGGCTGGTTTATCAACTACCTCGCTGATAGGACTCAAGCTACACAAGTGGATGGCCTAACGTCAAAATTTGCATCTATCTGTAAAGGGGTCCCACAGGGTTCCATTCTTGGGCCACTTTTATTTACTATTTATATAAACTGTCTTGGGGAATATGTCCAACATGCATCTTTCCATTTTTATGCAGATGATACAGTCATTTATTGTTGTGCTACCATTAGGAAGGCCTATATGAATACTTGCAAACTGCTTTCGATAGAGTGCAAGCACAGCGTTGTACTTTAAAGCTTGTGCTTAATGTAGAGAAGACCAAAGTAATGGTCTTTTCAAACTCAAGGAAAAATTAGTTAGACCTGAATATTGTTACTTATCAGGGTAAAACAATTGAGGTAGTTTCATCTTATAAATATTTAGGATTTTTAATTGATGATCACCTTTCTTTTAAGCCTAACATACAGAATTTAGTAAAAAGGTTGAAATTGAAGCTAGGTTTTTTTTTTAGGAACACATCTTGTTTTACTTATTCTGCCAGAAAAAGGTTAGTCGAGGCTTCATTTCTGAACCGAATGCTGACAGAGCGAACTGAATGCTGACAGAGCGAACCGAATGCTGACAGAGCGAACCGAATGCTGACAGAGCGACCCGAATGCTGACAAACGGTCCATGCCGAAAAAACTGTCCTGGGACAGGAGGTAGGAAGACTGGATATACATACGCTTGTGTGCTATTTAAGATGATTAGCTAAACGAGATGCACCTGTGCCAAATTGGATGATTATCTGATCATGCTTCTCCCGAACTTTGTTAATAAAACCACATTTAAAAAAAAAAATAATAAAAAATAATAATAATAATAATAAAGTAGCAAGTAGCATATACTGATTTATATGTAGTGGTAGCATGACTTTTCATCCTATTGTATATTAATTTTTTTTTTACAGTTACAGATTGTGTTAATATTTTGAATCAGTTTTTTTTTTCACATTTTCAGTTATTTTAGTTGCCTTGGAAACTGGCTTAAGTAAAAAATGTAAATTGTTATATGTTATTGTATTTTAGTTAATGTTTATTTTATTTCAGGTAACAGAACTTTTGCTTTAGTTTTACTTAACTTTTAAAAACCCATTTCCGACAAATCAAAATTCATGAAATGTATAAATGAAATTTAGAGGGTTCAAAATTTTATTACTCTGATAAAGTAATTTTACACAAATAAATAAATGATATTATAACACTTAAAATGCAGCCTGTGTAAAATTGATTTAAGCAAAGCTTTAGCATACTTGATCATTAAAATGATATATAATTATATACTAGTATAATGTATAAATATTCTGAATCCCAGTAAAAAATCTGTAAAAGCTGTTGATGTGATTTACTCTTCACCTGGACACAAAAGCAGCTCACCAACTGTGAGATATCAAGCTGAGGGACAAACCTCATACGCAAATTGTGAAATGCAAAAATTATATCCAACCTGCAATTTAGAATCATACATTCTCTGCTTTTTCTGTAATTGTCTGTAATTTGAAGAGGGGAGATTTGCAAAAAAAAAAAAAAAAGAAAAACGCATTTAAGAGAATGAATGACACACTCAACATTTAGTGCCTCTAAAGTTATCAGGGTTCAGATGCAACAGCCAATCAGAGTAGACTAAAGAGGTGCAGAGGCGAATGAAGAGTGAAGAATGTGGGGTATGAGCAAACAATGGAACATGAACTATGATGAATAAGAACTTGACACGTTATTCAAACAACAGCAGAAGAAATCTGATTTTTCTTTTTTTGGCAAATAAATTCAGATCCATTTAAATAGGCAGATCTACAAGTGGGATATGTGCTGGCAACTGCTACTCCAGTACTCGGTAGAAATGTTATAGTTATTAATTTTATCCAGTATCTCCTGGACTGCTTAACAGTGGCAGTGCATCAATGTAATGGGGGGAAATTATGCAATAATACCAAGAAGCATGTATTTAAATATAGGTTTCATAGCACAGCGGATTCTGCATCCTGTGTGAAAGGGCCTTTAGTTGTCTTCACTGGCTGCACATGCATGCAGTGCACTCTGTGTTGTGCTCTTCACAAACAAATGACTGTAACAAATTAGTTCTTCATAATAAATCAGAAAAAAAGTATTGTGCGTGACTTGGTGTAAATATGAAGTCTATTAAGATGATCCCAATCATGTAAACTCGTAGGAAAGGCGATTTCAGAGAGGCCAGCAATAGCAAGCTAGCTTTACAGATTGCTCATCCACACAAAGCTAGAGCTTTCCCTATCTGATACACATAAAACCACTGAATAAACGACTCAAAGCGATGTAGTATACATGCCAGACCAGTATATGGCACTGTAATTCTGCCACAGAGATTATGGTCGAGATGTGGTGATGACATCATCGTTTCATAAAATATATGGATTGGCTTTACACACGAAAATGCAAATATTTTGTTTTCAGATTTATCCGGAAATCTGGTTAAAAAAATAAATTAGTTTCAGGCTCCCAAAATGTCAGATCTGTATGGAGGAAACGCTGATATGGTCATTTTTCTTTTACATATACAGCTAAATGAGTCTCCGTGTGGACGGGCCCTAAGATCCCACCCTCCCTGCAAATTACTCCCGAAAACATTTACTCCAAAACACATGAATGCGCACAGACAGAGCAGAGGCTAATCAGTGACATGATGAAAGACGCTGTTGGTGGAGGGTTGAATTTTATGCTGTCAGATTACCTCATTTTGCATTCAACTGTGTGAAAATATTACAATGCAAAGTAACTAATTTTACAATAATAACACATGCCACTCTTTCTTGCTCTTCAATAGCATAATGGAACGTGCTGATGACGTATCATGTCTGTTTGAACAAGGTGTGCAGTGCTTGAAAATAGTTTCATTGACAGCGGTGGTGAAGCGAGTCAGCCAAAATTATGTTTAAGTTTTCAAGTTCATTGATTTCAGTCCGGTTTATTTCAGGAACTTTTTGCCCCACGTGCAGAACATGTTATTTAGACATTTGCAACAGTTAGTTTTTTTACACATACAGATTGGTTCTATCCAGTCAATCCATTTAGCAGTTCTTTAAACTGTTGTTTTCGCTTGCAAATCACTGTCTTTTAGTGAAAACAACGTGCCAAAAGTGTAAGCAGGAAAAAAAATGGAAGTCAGAAGAATGCAGATCATATTTATTTTGCTTTAGCATGAAGCTGCTCTTTCACAAAACTCAAATTACACTTATTAGTAACAGTAAAAGGCTGTAAAAAAAAATATATATATATATTTTTTCTTATGCTTGAAATGCTATTTACAACTTTACAAAGCTTCTCTTGCGGAAGCAAATTTAATTTACAGTTTTATGTACACTTCCACAAGTCTTACACTGCATATGCAAATCTTCTAGGCATTATTAAGGCCATCTATTAAGGCCATCTAGGATGGACTCTGATAAGCTCAGCAAGATGAGAACTGCGAGTTGTTGTTTAGGATGTCTGAGCTCAAGCAATTTTGGAGAGGTGGTATAAAAAATCCTGTAGCCTCTAAGCTTGTTTTTATATATAATGTAGGCAGCGTAGGTGAACTGTACAGTGACATTCAAGAAGAAATCAAAGTGCATGCCCTGATAATTCTCTTTTAGAAGCCCTACAACATTTAGCCAATAATTTGTTTTTATGTTTTTTGTCATAAACAGATCTATAATGAATGGCAGTGAAAAGTAACATGATAAATGATATCAATATTTGTTTTGATAATATTCCGTCCTACCATGAATGCTCAAGCAGCCTACTGTTTCTATGGTTACCTCTTTAGTTAAACGAATTTCTGTTTTGAAGCAACTACACCTTAGGTGAAAATCACATGCCATATATTTTGTACGTTTTTATTTATTTGTTTGTTTGTATATATATATATATATATATATATATATATATATATATATATATATATATATATTTAGTTGTGTAAAAAAGTATGCATCTTCATTTAAACCCCCCTCAACTTGTTGTTTGGATTTATTGTGATGATTCAAGTCAGTCTCACCA
The DNA here is from genome assembly GCF_003368295.1 of Carassius auratus. Lineage (NCBI taxonomy): Eukaryota > Metazoa > Chordata > Actinopteri > Cypriniformes > Cyprinidae > Carassius > Carassius auratus. Next base: position 16,433,398 of record NC_039280.1, on the reverse strand, counting down.
TATTTCAAACCACGATGGGGAAAGTGCATCTGCTTTTATCCTTTGACCCTCTAATTTTTCATTACATTTAGTACAATTACTTATAAGCACTCTTGTGTCTAGAAGTATGATTATGACTCTTCTAGTAATGCATAGATACATCCTTAATGTAATTTCTGAATGTACTATAGAGTACAGCTTTCTGAGGTTTTTGTTTGAAACATGATCACCACAAATTCTAGCTTGCACTGCTCTTATCAGCTTCAGCATGCTAGAGGGATTGTCTGATTCACATCACCAGACTGTCAGCCCATCTACAATATGTGGGTTTCTGTTTCCAGAACTGTGCGTGTGTGAGAGAGAGTGAGTTCTCATCTGTATGTGTTGGTTTCATGAGCTAGAGGGAGAAAAATAGAGCGCTTTTGTTTGTGTTCTGTGTTGGCCTTGCTTATGAGTCAGCAGCATCTCTGGTAAACACACAGCATACCTCCCGCTAGCCCTGAACAGTGAGATAAGACCAGCGCAATAGATACATTCATTGCAGTTAGCCTACTGAATGGATGCTCCTTCCTGTGCAAAAGGAAATTAAAGTCACTACATCCAATGCCAAAGTTTTGCCATTTAAACACAAAACACTGCAGCAAAAGCCAATAGAGAGGTGACAAACCATCTCAGTATGTAAATATATCCGTGTGAAATGTGGAAGTGGTTTGGGTGTGAATCTTGAGAAAACCTTAAACTGTAAACATCTCAAACTATATATTCTAAATGTTTGGACTACAACATACCTACATGCGTGTATAATTTCCATATAAAAAAAAAGGTCAATGCAAAAAAAAAAAAAAAAAAAAGGTATTTTAATATGAATATTAGTTGTGATAAACGCCTGGAATGAACAGATCTTAATGCATCCTTTCACATTGACATGCACTCTGAAACATACTAGGTTATTTTTGCTACCCAGCCGCTGTGTTGAGCCTACTGGGTACAGTATGTTTTTTTTTTGTGTTTGGTGGTTTTTGGGTTACTGGCTGGGTCAAACTCACTGACAGCTGAAACTATACACCCATCCCCCTCACTCTAACAAAATAACCCAGCTCTTGAGTTACAATCGGAGCGTGGGCTTTCTGCATCCTCTTCAGTAGAGAGTGGTTCTCAGTGCTGCCTAACTGGTGCACAGTGAAATAAAGGTTTGTATACACTTAGTTTCACCTAGTCTTTAAATGATTTCCTCGTTAGTATAATGGACAGTATCTCTGCCTGTCATGCAGAAGACTGGGGTTTGATTCCCTGATGGGGAGCATTAGCTCTATGGGGAATTTGTGGCCTGGTGGTTAGAGAGTTTGACTCCTAACCCTAAGGTTGCGGGTTCAAGTCTTGGGCTGGCACCGAACCCCCAACTGCTCCCCAGGTGCCGAAGCATAAATGGCTGCCCACTACTCTGGGTGTGTGTTCACTGCAGTTTGTGTGCACTTTGGATGGGTTAAATACAGAGCATGGGTCACTTCACACTACACAATGCAACATTCAGGCACAGGATGTCAGTCAACTAAATGTGTCAGCAAAGTTAGTTTTGCAAGATTAAAGTATCTTTGTCCTTGCATTACAAACTTATTTTATTTGTTATAATACTGAATATAATTTATTTTAATGTTAAAATATGTTCTCTAATCTCAGTACTGTTTGTTTATGGGCAGGTCCCCCATCGTACAGCAGCCTATCACCGGCTCAGATTTTTAGAATCAGCACTATTACAGTGAAAAGGGATAACAGAGAACAGCTGAAAACACTTAGATTAAAGTACTTTACTTTTCAATAGAGCTATAGTCAAGTCCAGCTTTGTTGGAGTCCAAGACTAGGGCTACTTGAGACTGAAGAGGTTTGCGTCCAAGTCAAGTCCAAGTCCAAATCCAAATGAGAGAAAAAAAGGATCCTCTTCAAGACCACATACTTACCCTATTGATAACGTATGTGATGTGAGAGACAGCATATCTCTTATTCTAATAAAATAATTTTACATTATTATTTGTAATGATTAAAAACCATGTGCAAAGTAACACCTCTTTAGGACAGGGTCTCCAAACTAGATCCTGGAGGGCTAATGCCCTGAAAGGTTTAGCTCCAACTGGCCTTAACACACCTATCTGTAAGTTTTCTAGTGTGTCTATTCAGAGCTTTATTAACTGGTTCAAGTGTGTTTATTTAGGGTTGGAGCTAAACTCTGCAGGAAAGTGGCCCTCTAGGTCCGAGTTTGGAACTGTAGGATAAAATTATTTTTTTATGTACTATATTTACATTTAATTTACCTAACTTACTTAATTTACTTTATAATGTGGCTGTTTGCTAAAATCATGTCTGCGGTCAAAAATGTAAATGACTGATTCCTTAGTGCAGTGCACGCACACACAAAGCTCAGGTTATGACGCAAGCGCGTGGTTAAAGCTAGAAGGGATACGTTTGGCGCTATTGGGCATGCTCACATAAATACAGCCTAATTTGTCACACTGTACAACATTAATTCGTATTTCATTATTGTAAAGGGTAAGTTTAAGGCAAGTGCACTGCTGGTCAGGTGACAAGAACAAACGAATCAGATTTATCCTTTCCCGTAATAAAATTGAAAACTAAGCCAAGATGGAGAAACAGCTGATCATAGCTGTACAAGGATAGATATTTTTTTTTTATGAATTTAGTAGCAGAGCTACTGCAAGAGATTTTTAGTGCTGGAACTCCATTTATCCTTTGCTGAAACTTCTGCATCTTCATGGAGAGCGGGTCATGGTTTCTTAGCAATGGTAGACGCCACTGGAGCACAAGCATAGAGCGCAGGCTACAGAGTGCTTTGGAAAAAAGAGAAAATGGCGCGCCTAGCATTTTCCAGACGTTTTCAGATGCAACATGTAAATGTGGTTTTGTTTTGAAAGAGAAAAAAGCATATTGCTGGACTCGGTCGAAACCAACGAGAACATTTGGCGAGTCCATTGACCAAGTCCGAGTGCAAACACCAATGAGTCTGAGACAAGTTCGAGATGATAGAAAAATGTCTCGAGTCCGGACTCGAGTTTGTACTACAGCCCTACTTTTCAATGTTACATTTTTAAATATATATATTGTAATATTGTAAGCGGCTGTATTCATCCAAATAAGTTCAATTTGTCATATTTGTGTCCATGGGTGTTCTGGCTTATTAATTAATGTTCATCTTTGGATTATTACTGTTGCCTCTAGTAATTCTGTGTTTGATTTCTAGTTTCCAACCCATTTAAAGCCAGTAATATAGTAATTTTCAAGCAATTGTAGAGTTATATAAAACAACCCAGCATGTTGGGTCAAACATTTAATCCAATCAACTTGGTCAAAATATCCCAGCATTTGTTCTGGCCAATATTTAACCAGCACCAGTTTGCTAATTTTTTTTTTTTTTTTTTTTTTTTACCCAGCATTTATTTATTTATTTATTTATTTGAGTGTAAATATTTGCATATTGTCTTTTTATGAAGAGCTTTTCTAATCTCCTTTCTATTGCACTATGAAGAAATCTGACCAGCCAATAGGATTCATTCCTTTTGGTCACATGCCTAGAACCACTAAAAAAAAAAAAAAAAATCTTCTGCAATGATTTGGTAAGTGTTGTTGTGATGATGTGCAATCTGACATTATCAAGTAGGCTATATAACCAAATCATACACAGAGTGCATGCACATTGATTTTAGTCTATTAAAACTAAGAATTCCAGGCTTTCTAATTGTAGACGGCAAAAATCCTTCTGTATGCTTTTTATATTTATATAATTTCATGTAGACCTAGTTAACTTATTCTATATCACACAAAAAGTAACAGTTTTTCTACAGATGCATGAAAACATTAAATACTAATTTCATGCAAGTTCAGTAAAGCAATAAATGACTTACATTTTAGACACAATATTGCTTGTTTTTGCTTAATTTAGCTAACGAAAATAGTTCAAAACAGATCACAGCACTGTTTTAGGTCTCGGAGCAATGGACGGTGTTTACTTATTGAATGAATCAGCTTTTTGAACGAATCGTTTGCATAAATGATTCAGTGATTCACTCATTCATTGAATGAATCGGTTGAATCTTGATGACTCACTCGTTAAAATTTGCTTACTGTCACCTACTGGCGGTTTTAATTTCACAATTCGACCATTTTTTTTCCATGTTTTAAATTATTTTAAATATGAGTTTTCAACTTTTTATGTTAAAAACAAAACATGAGGCCAATTTACTGTATACATCTGTATCTGCCATTTAAATGCATCCATGTTTCCTCTGAGATTCAGAAAATGTGTAAATAAATGCTATTTCAGATGCAGGTTCCTGAAATGTTTTGGTATGTTGGAATGAAAAAAAAAAAAAAAAAAGTACCGGAATAAGTGTTTCTTATCCTTACTTAAAAATACAAAAGGGAAGAAATAGTTGAAACTGAACACAATCTTGCTACTCAAGCTGTGTATGAACATATATATATATATATATATATATATTATATATATTTGCTGCTTTTCCATTTTGCAATTCCTTGTACTTTTACTTTCAATACTTGAGTACATTTAAGATTAAAAAAAATACTTTTTGTACTAAAGTACAATAAATATCACATACTAATATTCCAAATGGTGACTTCAACTACTACCAAGGTCAATATCTGGTAAGATATCTGTACTTTCACTTGAGTATGACTTTCTGGTACTTTATACCCCACTGCAAAAATACCATTTGATGCTTTACTTCAATTTAAAGTAAATTAAGTTAATCCAAAACAATTCTTTACATCCACTTTACTTAAAGGGATCATTCACTCAAAAATGAAAATCTGATGTCTGCTTACCCCCAGGGCATGGGCATCTAAGATGTAGGTGACCTTGTTTCTTCAGTACAACACAAATCCAGTTTTTTAGCTCAAACTGTAGCAGTCTACCAGTCTTATAATGTAAGTGGATTGGAATCATGGCTAAAACATACAATAATAATAATAATAATAATAATAATAATAATAATAATAATAATAATAATAAACAACAACAACAACACATACACACAAACAAAACCAAATTAAACCCCGCGGCTCATGACAATAAATTGATGTGTAAAGACACAAAACGATCCATCTGTGCAAGAACCTGAACAGTATTTATATAATTATTTACCTCTGATTCATGCAATGTCCTAACTATTAGAACTCTCCTGAGCAAGACCTGCTGTGCTAGTTCTCAGCAGCAGGCCAGTGAGAGAACTTCTTCTTATTCTTCTTGCTTTATGGCGGATTTTCAAACATATAAGTGAATTACCGCCACCTATCTCTCAAGTGGACCATTTACACTCCTAATTGAGATTATAGATAGAGTGTCAATGGTCCATTTGAGAGATAGGTGGTGCCTCATGCGGTGAGTGTGATTTCATCAAGTACAACATTCCAGTCAACCAATCAGAATAGAGATATAACATTTCAGGGAATATCTGGTTAAGGTTTATGATCAGGGTTTGGTGCTTCTACACTCTTGTTAATCAGCTATCATTTCCCTCGGATTTTAGGAATAAATTATGGGTAGGGTTAGGTTTAGAGGGGAATTGGTTTAGAGTCTTTATTTTTGGACATCAACAGATGTTGATCCAGGAACATGTCTTACTTGACAAAATCATGTCGACCGCCTCAGGTGCCTGCTGCTGAGAACGCACACAACAGGACACGCTCAGGAGAGTTCTAACAGTTAGGCGCTTGGTGAATCAGAGGTAAAAATTATATAAATAATGTTCAGTTTCTAGCACAAACTGATTGTTTTGTGTTTGTAAACACCAATGTATAATCACGAGCCGCAGGGTTTAATGTGGTTTTCTTTGTGTATGGTTTTTATTTTTTTATCCTCTTAAATTATAAGACTGATAGACTGCAACGGTTTGAGCTAAAAATCTTGGTTTGTGTTCTACTGAAGAAACAAAATCACCTATTTCTTGGATGCCCTGAGGGTAAGCAGATAAACATAATTTTCTTTCATTTTTGGTTGAACTATCCCTTTGATTAATTTGAGTTGAGAATAAATAAACAATTTTACGTGTTTAACTAGAAAGAGGATTTTTTAAATTTAATTCAATTCAATTCAAGTTCATTTGTATAGCACTTTTTACAATACAAATAATTTCAAAGCAACTTTACATACATTTTTGTAGTAGCTTATCAGTGGTGACTGTCAGTTTATGTGCATATGGCAGAAATGCATGGAAAAACAGACGATGAGCACTATTAACAGCAATTATTATATGGTGCAATTGAACTTATAGCAAAAATATGGTAGTTCTTTATGTTGTTTCATGGTTAGCATCATCTGAGGTCCTCTGAGGGGTTGGAGTGTGTGTAAATCCTAGCGTGATATATAAAAAAAGAGAAAAAGATAGAGATATAATTAGCATAGCTGCTGTTCCAACCAAGTCAAATAAATTAGTTTAACCCAAGCTATAGAATAATAATGTGCATTGATCAGCTATAACTGCAGTCCAAAATTATGAGATGCATTATATGCTTGGCCGAAGAGATGCGTTTTTAATCTAGATTTAAACAGAGAAAGTGTGTCTGAACCCCGAACATTATCAGGAAGGCTATTCCAGAGTTTGGGAGCCAAATGCGAAAAAGCTCTACTTACTTTATTGGACTTTGCTATCCTAGGAACTACCAAATGTCCAGCATTTTGTATCCTTAGGGAGCATGATGGATTGTAGGGTGGTAGAATGCTAGTTAGGTATGCAGGAGCTAAACCATTTAGGACCTTATAGGTAAGTAATAATATTTTGTAACTGATACTGAACTTAATAAGTAGCCAGTGCAGAGACTTTGAAGTAATTGCATTTAGCTTGTTTATTGAAGATGCAGGACAACCACCTAGAAGTGCATTACAATAGTCCAGTCTAAAGGTCATTAATGCATGAACTAGCTTTTCTGCATCAGAAACCGGTAACATGTTTCGTAGCTTGGTAATGTTTCTAAAATGGAAAAATGCTGTTTTTGTAATATGGGAAATATTAAAAATATTTCAAAAGACAAATTGCTGTCCAATATAACACCCAGATTTTGGACTGTAGAGGAAGTAACAGTACATCTGTCTAGACGCAAACTGTAGTCTACTTGATTCGGTGTACTGTTTTTTGGTCCAATAAGTAATATCCCTGTCTTATCTGAATTTAATAGGAGAAAATTATTGGTCATCCAATATTTTACATTTTTAACACACTCTGTTAGCTTAGATAATTTAGAAGTTTCATCTGGTCTCATTGAGATATATAGTTGAGTATCATTCATCAGCATAACAGTGGAAACTAATCCCGTATTCTCTAATAATATTATCATGGGGCAACATGTATATTGAAAATAGCAGAAGACCTAGGACAGATCCTTGTGGCACTCCATATTTTACTGGTGATAAATGAGATGACTCCTCATTTAAATAAACAAAATGGTAGCGTTGGACAGGTAGGATCTAAACCGTCTTTGAGCCTGCCATTGAATACCTGTATAGTTTTGTAATCGATCTATGTCATGATCTATGCTGTTGAACACAGTTCTAAGAAACTAGCAATGAAATGAAGACTTGATCTGATGCAAGAAGTAAGTCATTTGTAATTTTAACAAGTGCAGTTTCTGTGCTATGGTGGAAATTCTTCATACAGATTATTATTATATATTTTTTTTTTTTGGCACAAATGAGCAGACACAACTATTCCAAAAAAATTAGACATAAATGTACGATTAGAAATGGGTCTTTAATTTGCCAGTTCACTAAGATCTAATTGTGGATTCTTAATAAGAGGCTTAATAACCGCCAGCTCAGTGTGACGTGACTTAAAGAAGGTTATTTGATAATCTAGCCACTGTGCTTAGTAAAAACCTTGGTTCCTCTTCAGGAACTCGAGCTGCGTCGAATGCTTTTGGGGAACGCTTTGGGGAACGCCTTTGGCAAGAACAACTCTGAATATCGTGTGCAATCTGTCCAACGGAAGAGCGTGACGTCACAGGCGGGGCAGAGCGGCTGCTGCACTCGTGGGGTTCGCAGGTGGATCTGGCAAAGGGTATGGAGACGGGCCAGTCCTTATCTCCTTCCTCATCTGCCAGATCCGGTGCCCAAACTCTGGGTTCGGAAGCACGCTTGTCGGTATCTTCTCCCCAGGGCGAGGGGTCGACACTCCACCTCTCTTCGTCTGATGAGGTGGATGTGAAGAATATTAGTAGGGATTCGCCACCACTATCGCCCCAGTATGAGGAGCTGTTGGAGGTGGTTACTCATGCAGTTGATAAATTAAAAATCGAGTGGCCTGCAGAGAAAAAACATGAACCGCAGAAAAGTAAATTAGATGAGCAGTTTCTGCGGCTGAGACAGCCACCTCCAGCCGAGGGCCTCCCTTTTTTTCCTGACCCCCATGAAGAAATGGCGAGGTCGTGGAAGTCGTGGTGGAGGTCGTATGGTTTGCAGATCTGATCTCTTTGAGGGGGCACAGTTCATAGCTTCCGGTCTCTCAACTGAGGTTGGTGAGACCCTCCTCCAATCCAGAGCTCCCTCTACGAGGAAACTGTACGCCCTGAGGTGGAAACTCTTCACCTCATGGTGCAGAGACCGCCAGCTTGACCCTGTTAAGTGCCCAGTTGGTACAGTTCTGGAGTTTCTACAAGCTAGGCTCTCTGCAGGGTTAACTCACTCCACCCTAAAGGTGTACGTGGCGGCCATAGCTGCTTACCACTTCCCTTTCAATGGTCAGTCAGTGGGAAAGCACCCCCTAGTTGCAGGTTTCCTCCGCGGTGCACTGATGCTAAGACCTCCAGTACGGTCCTGTATTCCCCCATGGGATTTGGTTGTGGTATTAGAAGCTCTCTGTAAAGCTAAAGCTCCATTAGAGCCAATTCAAGATATTTCAGATAGACATATGTGCCCGGTTGCATGAAACTCCTTAAGCTAAGAAATCCCTTAGATATAAGGTTAAGAGTACCCTTAGTGAAACTTGGGTTGCAAGAAAATTTCCTAAGGGTTTCTTGTTTCCTGTTATTAAGTTTTTCCCCTTAATTATCTAAGTGTTCCCTTAAGCGTTGCTACAAAGTCCTTAGTGACCATTTCACCTTAATAAATTTAAGGGACCAAAACAGCTCCCTTAAGCAGAGCCAGATTATCCATAAGGGCACTTGGGCCAGTGCCCAGGGTCACCAACAATTCACAACAATTAGGGGGGCACCACATGACACAAGCTTTAAAAATATTTTTCGTAAATGGTTTTATTATTAACTGGAAATTCTTAAAAGACCATACATAACTTGTTTATGAACTAACTTAGCAATAATAATAATAATAATAAATTATAAAGAAATAAAGATTACACATGACCACTCTCAGTCCCCCCCTTCCGTCCCTGTCAGAGTTGAGTTGGTCCACAACAAGTACGCGCAAATATGTAGTTTTTTTAACAGGTACATAAAATGAATCAAAATGGACAGACGTCAATTGAGTGGTTTTGCAAAAAGAAAGTTAAAGAAAGACAAGGACGCTAGACGATTAGCTACAATTCAAAATGTTCCAGGGAGCAAAAGTTTTTTTTTTTAAACGAGTGAAGAATGAGCTCAGGATGACAATGACACAGAAGCGATTGACTGCACTCATGCTTGCTCTCAACTTAAACTCAAAATATGATGGCTGATTCAGTGTTAATTGAAGAGGAGGAAATACCAAGGTGTGTTTTTAAAGATTGTAATAATCCCTTGGAGACCCTTGAATGGTTGATGAAAGGCTGAAAAGTATTATTATTATTATTATTATTATTATAACCACTTATGAAAACAATAATTTCCTTTTTGTCCTCTGTCCAGTTTTTTTATTTATTTCTTTTTTTTCTGTTATGTTTGTACTCTCCATACCAAAACTATATTAATACAAGTGTGATTTTAGCAAGGGTTTGGCTTTGTGGTTTGTTATGTTCTGTTTACTGTTAGAGGTAGTAACTATAGCAACCGCGGCGATCTTTGCTGTATGTTGTCAGAAACTACTGTGAAACGCTTAGTACAAACACTTAGGTAAGGGTGACAGTTAAGAGGTTTCTTGCAATGCTCTTAATGAAATCCCTTACCTCAGGGATTTTTTCTCCCTCAGGGAAACCCTCACTAAAGGAGTTTCATGCAACCGGGCACTGACCCTTAAGACTGCCCTGTTACTGGCGATTACATCTCTAAAGAGAGTTGGAGCCCTTCAGGCCCTCTCGGTGGCCCCTAACTACTTAGACTTTGCCCCTGGTATGGCCAAATCATTCTTATACCCTCGAGCGGGTTATGTTCCTAAAGTTCCCTCTGTTACACCACAACCTATCGTACTGCAGGCCTTCTGCTCCCTTCCCTTTCGGGAGCCAGACCAGGAGAAGCTTAATTGTATGTGTCCAGTGCGAGCACTGGACGCATACGTCCACAGAGCTGTCCTGTGGAGAAAATCTTACCAATTGCTTGTTTGCTACGGTCCTCCTAAAAAGGGTTCCCCTGGCTCTAAGCAGACCGTTAGTCGTTGGATAGTCGAGGCTATCAACATCTCCTATGAGTCCTCTGGTCTTCCCCTTCCTTTGGGAGCCAAGGCTCTCTCTACACGGGGAATGGCTGCCTTTAAGACCTTTCTAGCAGGTGTGTCCCTCTTGGACATCTGCAACGCTGCGGGATGGTCCACGCCCTCTACATTTGCCAGATTTTACGATCTTGATATGCGAGCCGCTCCTGGCTCTTCTGTCCTCTTGTCTTAGCTGTGCTCTTCGGATACACACTAGGCAGGGGTTTGGTAGTCTGGCAGCGTTGGCACATCGTTCCCCAAAAGCGTTCGACGCAGCTCGAGTTCCTGAAGAGAAACGTCCCTAGGTTACGAATGTAACCCTAGTTCCTCGAAGGAACTAGACGCTGCGTCGCAGAGCCATACTCCCGGCACCCCTGCCGGCGCTTGCTTCCCTACTCGAAGCTGAAGCCAGCTACGTGGCACGTGCCTTTATAGCTTCCTGGTCGCTACGTCACCCCGCCTGTGATGTCACGCTCTTCCGTTGGACAGATTGCACACGATATTCAGAGTTGTTCTTGCCAAAGGCGTTCCCCAAAAGCGTTCGACGCAGCGTCTCGTTCCTTCGAGGAACTAGGGTTACATTCGTAACCTAGGGACAATTGTTTTGGTTATTTTCTATGAGGTTGTGGATATGCTCTGCCTTAGCAGTTTTTAGAGCCTGTCTATAGCTGGACGTACTGTTTTTCCATGCAATTCTGAAAAACCTCCAAGTTGGCTTTTCTCAATTTGCACTTAAGACTACTAGTTTCTTTCTTGAGAGAGTGGGAATTACTGTTATACCATGGCACATTACATTTTTCTCTAACCTTTTTCAATTAAATGGGAGCAACAGCTTCTAATGTATTAGAGAAGATAGTCCCCATGTTGCCAGTCATTTCGTCTAGTTCATATGTATTAATTGGTACATTCAAGTAGTTGAGATAAATCAGGCAGGTTATTTGTGAATCTGTCAGGTACGATAGCTATATCAGTCATATCAATTCCACGCGACATAATTCAATCTAGCATATGATTAAAACGATGAGTGGGCGCGGTGACATTTTGCTTGACTCCAAAAGAGTTTATTAGGTCAGTAAACGCAAGTCCTTATGCATCATTTTTAATATCAACGTGAATTTTAAAATCTCTGACAATTAGTGCAACAATGACCAATAGGTATGAGAGGAAATCTGCAAATTCTTTTAGGAATTTTGTACAATTTTGCCTTGATGGTCTATACACAGTAGCCAGAGCAAGAGATACAATAGATTTCTTTTGCATATCTGACAGTGTAACATTAAGCAGAAGTATTTCGAATAAGTAAATCCTGTATCCTGTTTTCTGAGAATATCACTATATTTTAGGGATTTTAAACATCAACAGCTGATGGAACGACAATGGCTAATAAAGTGTGATTGTGCATGCATGACTTACAGTGCTACTGTAATTTGTTACGTGTACATTGTAATGGTCTACTAAGGGAGTACAGCTAATTTGCTGTAGTCACTTCTACAGTATGTGACAGATTAGGTAAGTAAATGTTTTGTTTTATGGCTTGCTGCATATTAGTTGTATCTGCATATGATTCCACGATTAGCCTTTTAATGAAATACAGTACATACCTATATGTCTTTAACTTAATCTACATTTAATAATTTTCCCATTTGCACAAATATATGTCTGCAGTTGTCATCAACACCTCAAGTAGTGATGATGATGTGAAACGAGCAATGTAAGAACCCCAAACATCCTCCTGTTCCGTAAAAAGTTTAACATATGTTAATAGGGGAAGTCGTGGCCTAATGGTTAGAGAGTCTGACTCCCAATCGAAAGGTTGTGAGCTCGAGTCTTGGGCCGGCAGGAATTGTGGGTGGGGGTAGTGCATGTACAGTTCTCTCTCCACCTTCAATACCATGACTTAGGTGCCCTTGAGCAAGGCATCGAACCCGCAACTGCTCCCCGGGTGCCGCAGCATAAATGGCTGCCCACTGCTCCGGGTGTGTGTTCACAGTGTGTGTGTGTGCACTTCGAATGGGTTAAATGCAGAGCACAAATTCTGAGTATGGGTCACCATACTTGGCTGAATGTCACATCACTTTTTTAAAATGTATTTAAATTAAATTTAATTTTTCATGTTGATATTTCACATGTTAGTTGTCAATATATCTAATTATACTTACTGTTCAAAACGAGCTTGCTAGTTCACGTCTTGTTGATTAGAGCCCCTATGGAGTGGACAGAGAGGCATAATATACTCTGTAGAGAAATCCTTCTCACAGAGCCATACAGGTTCAAGAAGGGCAGCACTGACAAAGGGAAATCCTGGTCTACTATAGCTGAAACACTGAATTGTTTCCAAGGACTGAGGTGAGGGAGAGATTCACCTTAATGCAGTTAAAATTCAAGATCAAAAATAACAAAGATGAGAGGAGTAGTGGCACATCAACACAAACAACAGAGCTTGATGAGCTAATAGAAGAAATAACAGAGAAAGAAATAGCAGCAGAGGAAAACAGAGGGAGTGATGAGAATTTAAGAAAGTTAGATACAGACAGAGCCAAAGCAGAGGAAGCAAGGAAGAAGGCAATGAAAAGAATGAGCCAGACTTCCAAGATGCTTAGTGATGAGGGAGAGTATAGTAGAAATAAGAAACAATGAAGAAGAAGTGGGAATGACACCATTGAGTTTTTAAGGGAGAGAGGTCAATCTGAGAGGGCTTTGAAGGAAAAAAAAAACAGATCGAAGAGCAAGCAAAGACGCATATGACTGAATATGAAGCATATGATGGCGCATATGAAGAGCAAGCAAAGAAATGCAGATGACTGAAATATGATGCAGCTAATGCAACAACAGGAACAGCAAATGCAGGCAATGCTTATATGAAAGGGAAGAAATAATGAGATTTGTATGAAGTGAGCTTTTATTATTTACATATTTATTTATAGATTTTTTTGTGATTTCATATATAAAAAATTTCAATGTATACATTCTTTCATGTTAATAAAATATAAAATATATGAACATAATGTGACTTCTATTTAAATGTTATACATTTACAGTAATTTTATTTTTATTTTATTTTTTACAAATTTACAGTAATTTTTTATACAGTATATGTGGTCAGTTCATAAAGTACAGTGTGTGTGTGTGTGCTTTTACATAATATTGACATAAACATAGTCTCTAATATGCGGAGGATCCAAATAAAATAGATGAGATGTCTGATTACTATAAAGGCAAGTAAGTGCATTACTTAATAAAGCAGATACTACATAAAGTTTTCCAACACTACTCAAACCTATTTTTAAGTTCTTTTTGAAGTCCATGAATTTGAAATAATTTGCTAAGTCCCCAAACAACCATTCCACAGACACTGACTTCACTCATATATATATATATATATTTATAATTTTTTTTTTTTTTTTTTTTTTTTTTTTTCATCATTTGGGTGTTTAGGTGAACACTTCGAAATGGGGCTTGCAGGTTCATGCACAGTTAGCAGGGGGGATTGATGTCTTTGATGGAAAATCATGTCTGCAGATTCAATGTGTGTGTACAGGGACCCAGTGGGTATGCTGGGTCCCTGTACACACACATTGAATCTACAGACATGATTTTCCATCAAAGACATCAATCCAGATTCTGCCAGCATCCCGGGGTCATCCTGCTTTCCTTATGTTAAAAATAAAATAATATATTATTATTATTATTTAAAAATAACTGTACTAAAAACAGTTTCAGTTACCCACTGACTTCCAAACTATGAAAGTCATTGGATGGACTGTCCCTTTAACTCTAAGGGATGGCATTACTGAGCAAGTTGTTCAGACTTACCTACAGGTCCATAGAGATTAAACCATTTGGAATGGCTACTGCCTGGTATTTTAGGTTGTGAATGTGCTTATGACCATTGTACAAGATCCTCTGTGTTATTCGTACAGTACCATCTAGGACGAATCCAGTAGATAATGCCTTGTTACCACGTTAATCGACTCCAGAGGGTTTTAAAATCTACACTTCAGGCTTGTTGCTTTTATTTTTATAGCTAGAAGAAGAAGAAACAAAGACCTGGCTGTAAAATGTGTATGAGCTGTCTGCCTCTATTTTATTTGCCAGTTCTAATTAAAATCCATTATGGAAATAGATCGAAATTGAAAATTTGGTTAATGCCTACTGAAGACAGCGTAAAGACCTTAAGTGCTCATGTTTGTTATGACTGGCAGGTCGGAAGTGATAAATAGTTATTAGTTAAGACAGTCAACTCTTCTGCCACTGTCTTCATGAGCCTAGCAGCTCTTAATTTTAAAACTGAGCACCCTAGATGTTGCCACACATACCAAGGCTGTTAATCGTCTTGGCATCTTTGTGGTTTCTGGTCTTTGTTTTTCATGTTTCTGAGAAATTAACACAATGTTAAATGGGGATGTGAAAATAATATAACAGCACACTGTCAGTTTTTAAGCCCTGTGGTATGCATGAGAGTTCACCAAGCTGTTTTACCTTGTGTTTTGTATTCTGAATTTTATTAATAATGAATAATTTGAAACTGCCTACAGATAAACTCATGAGAGCATTTCTGCAGGCAAAGCCATGTAAAACTGACAGAAAACAAAAGAATACAGTCACATTTTTTGCAAAGAGTGTCCGTGCCAACTAGGGAGCAGTGATGAGCCGTGCTGCTTCACATTGACAGTTGTTAAAGCAGAAGTATCTTATTTCTACAGCACTAGTGGCACCAGATGAAACTTAAAGGGGGATGCAATTTTAGGGATGTGATTTTTCCATATAAATACAGATTTCTGCATTTTCTGACCTCGGTAAGATGACTTGTGTACAGTCATGCACACAAATATTGGCACCCTTGGTAAATATCATCAAATAAGGTTATGAAAATTCATCCGTGTTGTTAATCCTTTTGATCTTTTATTTAAAAAATTCACAAAAATGTATCATTTCATTGGATAATAATAATTTTAAATGGGGGGAAATATCATTATGAAATAAATGTTTTTCTCTAATACTCGTTGGACACAATTATTAGCACCCTTTTATTCAATACTTTTTGAAACCTCCATTTGCCAGTTTAACAGCTCTAAATTTTCTCCTATAATGCCTGATGAGGTTAGAGAACACCTCACAAGAGATCAGAGACCATTCCTTCATCCAGAATCAGTCCAGAACCTTTAGATTCCCAGCTCCATGTTGGTGCTTCTCCTCTTCAGTTCACTCCTCTCATGTTCCGTAGGGTTCAGGTCAGAGGACTGGAATGGCTATAGCAGAAGCTTGGTTTTAAGCTCAGTGACCCATTTCTGTGTTATTGCTGATGCTTGTGTTTGGATTATTGTACGGTCGGAAGATCCAAACATGGCCCATTATAAGATTTCTAACAGAGTCAGTCACTTACTGATTTTTTTATTTGTTGGTATTTGATAGAATCCATGATGCCATGTGTCTAAACAAGATGTCCAGGACCTCCAGCAGAAATAAAGGCCCACAACATCAAAAATAGAGCAGTATATTTCATTGTACACATGGGGTACTTTTTTTCTCTGTGTTCACCAAACCCATCTTGAGTGTTTGCTGCTAAAAAGCTCATTTTTTAGTTTCAGCTGATCATAAAAGCCAGCCCCATTTAAAATTCCAATCATGGATGATAACTGAATATGCTTTAGTTTGTTTTTGAATGAGCTAGGATCATTTTTCTTGTAACCCTCCCAAACAACAAGTGGTGATGTAGGTTCTGTTTGAAAACATTTTTTTTTAAGGTTTTCTGAAACCCGAGACTCAACTATTTTCTGCAATTCTCCAGCCGTGATCCTTGGAGAGTCTTTAGCTACATAAACTCTCACAGCACATTAGGATGATATAGACACACGACCTCTTCCAGGCAGTTTGTATCATTTTCTGTTGGTGGGAAATTCTTAATTATTGCCCTGATGGTGGAAATGGGAATGTTTACTGCTCTAGTTCTTTTCTTAAAGCCACTTCACCGATTTGTGAAGCCCCAATATCTTTTGCTGCACATCATAAATATTTTCTCTGGTTTTTTTTTCTCATTGTGTTGGATGATTAAGGGAATTTGGGCTTTATTTTCCCTCCTCTTTATATTTCTGTGAAAAAGGAAGCCAGAGCTGGATGATTTCATGTTTATAATCATGCTAGAGTGCTCAAAATTGTGAATATGAATGGGAATATACTTCAGAGAGATTTTACTCATAAGAATTTCTAGAGGTGCCAATAATTGTGTCCAACGAGTATTTGAGAAAAACATTAATTTCATAATGTTATTTCCCCTCCGTTTTAAATTCTTATTATCCAATGAAAGGATACATTCTTGAGAATTTTTTAAATAAAAAAACAATCAAAAGGATTAACAATACAGATGAATTTTCACAGCCTTTTTTTGCCAAGGGTGCCAATATTTGTGGGCATGACTGTAAATATGATTGAATTGTAATTTTGGGGGGGTTGTGATGTGACAGGATGGATATACAGAGACAAAGAAAAGCAGAACAAGCAGCTGTATTACATTAGCCCCTTTCACACATACAGTCTTTACTGGTAAATTAGAACAGGACCTTTTCGAAAATACTGGTAAATTCGTTCCGGCAAATTACCGATATGAAGTTGTAACGAAGTTGTAACCTTATCAGTAAATAACTGGTAATCTGCTTGGTGTGAACGTGTTAAAGTTTCCTTTTTTTACTTCCAAAAGTAAGATGACATTTCATCAAATGTTTTAACTCATTGGGAATAGTTTTAACAACTTGCTGAAACTTTTTGAATGGAATGGGGAAATTGTAAATAAACATCAAATCTTCATAAGACAAAACATTTCCATTTTCCTCAAACAAATCAATGACAATATATATATATATATATATATATATATATATATATATATATATATATATATATATATATATATATATATATATATATATATATATTTTTTTTTTTTTTTTTTTTTTTTTTTTTTTTTTTACCATTTGCGTAAAAATTACGATTTATTCCTAGAGGTGATAAGTCAATTGTTCCAGAGAAGCATTTAGTGTGGAGAAAAATTGTGATGGAAATCAATTTTCCAAGCTAATAACACTTGCTGGTAAAATTTGAATAGATTAATTGGTAATTTCCCAGGCAGATAGTTACATCTCAATAGAAAAGATAAGCCTCCAAGTTTGTTAAAGATGGACTGAGGAATAAAGAACCATAATGAGTTTTCATTTTTTTTTGACAGTTTCTTAACCAATTAAGTTTAAAAGTATTTTTAATATCAGGAGAAACGGGAGTAGTCGAGAGAGAGAGAAAGACTGCTGACGTGTGCCTGAACTGGAAGGAGTAACCCGGAAGTGATGACGATAGTGTGTTGATGTCAGAGTAAATGTCACCGTTGGTGTTTGATAAGATTTTTTGTTAATAAACTCGTCAGCAGTCCAGCCAACCCCTTGTGCACTTCCTTTCCACCCACGAACATACAGAAAGCATCTGCATGAATGGAACATTTTACACAACACTGACCGCATATACTACTCCATTTTTACAAACACAAGACCAAAAGGCGCAGCCATTTAGATGTAATTTCTAGCTAATGACGTCACAGAATTTACTGCTAATTTGAAACCGATGTATGAATGTCATTGCCTGTGTGAACAGTGCCTTTTTGTAATTACCAGTAAAGACAACCAGTCGTTCTGGTAATTTTATGGCAATTTACTGGTGTTACTATGAGAGAGGGGCTTCATTCAAGACTGATGGCAAGAGAAAGGTGATACTATTAATACTTGATAGACTGTACATCAAGTGCCTGATGTGTGCTTGTGTAAAATATTAATGCACACAATTTGAGGGGTGCAGCCTTCCTTCCTTTAATCCTTCCTTCCTTCCTTAGCTGATCACATGCCTGATAACAAGGTAAATTAAAATGTGTCAAGACCAATGTTGCTCTACAGTCAGACATAAAAGCTAAAAGCCCAAATAAACCATCAAATATAATAAAACAGAACCCAGGTTTGGTTGATTATTAGCGGGCTCTAGCAGTTTGCTATCCTTTTTTCAGGATTGGGGGTGTTTTGAGCTGCTTGCCAGGGAAGAAAAGATATGTTGCTACCCTCATTGCAACTTCACAACTAAGTGCTAACAAAATAAATAAATACATTTTTTTTTCTGTCTGTTTCTTGAATATTGTGTAATATATAATGAATTTGCTAGGTTAAGTTAAAGGCAGTGTTGTTTCATCCATGTCTAGATGTTTGTCAGACAGGCTGAGATCCACGACTATTACAACAACAGGTAAATATCTTTCAGCTCAATACTGTATATGAGTGGCCTTTACTTGAGAAAATGACAATCACCCAACTGGTTATATTGTTGTCACGGTATAACATTTTATTTTCTGTATATCTGCCTTTTTCTGTTTTCTGTCCATATAAGAACATGTTAGATTGTGGTGACTGACAATTTTAATGGTAACCATTCTGAAGCTGAGCAAATAGTGTTATTATGTGAGTGGATTATTGCTTGGGTTTTCTAGTTGGTTGCTAGCCATTGTTTGGCTGCTCTGACTAGGTGTACCTGGCATAACCAAACTTTCTTAAGTGTGTTTAGCCACTACTTAAAGTTTCTTTATGCATTAAACTGAAAAAACAAAAACAAAATAATAATAATTACATACATAACCTTTAAATCAACAAAGGGATTTGGTATTGCTTAAAAAATATTATGGGAGAAAGTGCAGTCATTCTCATCCTGAGACCCGAGAGATTGCCTGTTGTGCATTTTATAATTGTTCTTGCTATTTGGGATATGCACATTGCATGTCATGCATCGCACACAGGACTTCCCAGTGCAGCCTTGTGCTCTGCATTCATGCATTTCATTCATAAGTTATGTTATGTCTCAAGAGGTTAATAATGCATGCTTTCTCAGCTTTGAAGATCATCACATCTTTTGCCTTGCTTTTCATTGAAAAGATTCTAAGAAGCTGAAGCTAGCACACACATAGTCTGCACTCAGCTTCAACATGGTTACTACTATTATTTTCCATGGTGTCATAGGAAGGAAGTCTTAAAAACAGACAGAAACAGTGAGTGACACAATTACATAACTGGGTGATTTTGCAATTTCCTCAAGTAAATGATGCTCATATACAGGAATGCATTTTTCCCCCCTTCCTGTGTATTATTGGTGATTGCTAAAGTGTACTTTAGCTAAGGGGTTTTCATTATTTTCTAAATAATCAATCTTTTCTCTGGTAGATAATTAATAGTTTGAAATATTTAAACAGATAAAATCCTACATAACAGGTTCAAGTTATGCAATACGTCTATACGTGTTTTGAAATCAAAAGGTTCTTTATCATACATACTAGATGTGGTGAGATGTCAAGATAGACAAAAGCAGAGACAAAATCTCAATTTTCACAGAAATCTCACCAAATCTTCATTTTCATCCTCTCTTTTACACAGCTAGTTGGTCTCAGTTTTTTGTGAGAGAGCATCTCAGCATTTTTCTGACAGTTACATCATACACGTATAACAACTAATGTGAATTTACTGTAAGCAACCACCCAGAAAATCCGTGGCAAACACACAAAAATGCCCTGATAGATACTGATAGATTTTAGCTTGGTATCTTGGCTTTTTCATGCCTTTTTGCACCTCACTTTCCTCATGTGTTCAATACTTTTCGATGTTTCATTCCATTTTATTACACTTAGCTTAATTTCAGGACTTATTTGTTTTGGTTTCTTTGTATGAATGGATAACTTGGGTTGTTAAGACATCTGATGAAAATTTAGTGTCAACAGCACCTTTAGAAATATATTTACTGAGAAAAATGGTGACGTGTTCAATACATATTTTACCCGCTGTGCCTGTTTTTGCTTTCTTTGAAATATGCACATGTAACTATATCATCTGTGCCACAGATATTACACATGTACTGATATAAATTAACCACATGAGGTATAATTCCTGCCTGCTCTATTTTCTTGAACTTAGGGGGTTTGGACTTCCACTGAACCCACCTTCACCTGCCTGGAGGTCTGCATGTGATCAGGAATCAGAGAGACAGGTATAATAAAACCTGTCTGACCTCAGTTGCATTCGAATGTTTCGCTTTCTTTCTGCTCCGATCCAGATACAAATCTAAATTAAATCTCCTCATGACCTATTTTCATATTTAATCATCAGCACATATCTTTGTTAAAGTTTTTCTCATATCAATTTTTTTAAATCATTGTGGGACATCATCTGGATGTGTCCTTACAAAAATGCAGTGGTGATACCACAATAATGTTTTTGGATAGTAATAGCATGGTACTAAATGACTACCATATTCTTACGTCATGGCATTTGCATCATTACCTACAGAACTTCATGCAATAACACGGTGTTCTCAAAAATTACCCTAGTTATATGTGCCTCTTATTAGTTAATTGCTACTTCTGCAAGGTGTGGTTGCTAAGGAAAGCATACTCTATTGGGCGGATATTTTGGCTACCTGAGCAAAAACATGTTCTTTATACCAGACCAGTACAGCCCACACACAAGCAAGTGTGTAACTTTTAACTTTAATGTGCTATTTATATTTGATTTGACCCTTGATGTAGCTAAATGATGTCCCATGTTTATTGTGTCATGTTCAGGTTTGTCTTCTCATTACCCTCTTTAATGTTCACCATTCAGTTCAGTATTTGGTTGTCCAGTCTCGTTGATGTGTACGTGTGATTCTGCCTTCTCCCTACGGATTACTCCTGTGTGGATTATTAAAGACTTTGTATCACCATCTTCCTCATTACATGCTCCTGCACCACACTGTGACAACTTCATGTCTTGGAATTAAGTTAACCTACCGTTCTGCCTGCATTATTCGCTATTTATAAAGACCACTTAATAAAGACACTCTTCTTTAAAAAACCAACCAACACCAACTTTATAGTGGTTTGTCTGAGCAGTGCAATTATTTTTTATTTACTAGAATTCAAATAAATGGCTTTCCCAACTCATGTTTGATCATGTTCTGTTGCAGCCCGGAACATTTACTGTTGAAGAGGTTCAAGGGTGCCCATTGTCACGGCCTTGCATCCAAAAATAGCCTGCAAAAATGTTATAACTGTGTCAACAATTTAAAATGACCATCTCAGCGTGTTTTACTGTACTGAGATTAGTTCTTAGATCTTATAAGACTGCTAAAATCTCACTGTCTGTGGAAGGCATTACAGGGATCCATTATGCAAACATCAGTAACAACCACCAAACATAGTATAACTTAGTTACAACCTAGAAAACTGTAGAAATAGCATTACAAAACCCATCAGCCACATAGCAACCACCTGGACAACCTTAGCAATGACATCTATTCAGAATTTTTTACCAACCACAATATCCTGTCAAGCACCAAATACACTCTGGTAACCACATGGAGGCATACAAACAACCTAGTATAGGGTTTCAGAATGATCCAGATAAATTAAAGATTTGGTTAGCAGTTAACATTAACATCGAGTGGTAGCATAGTGTCTGTATGGGCAATGCTAAAGTCATATAATCCTTTAAACATCTCAACTAATACACTTGTTGGTCTCTTTCTGTCTCTTATTTCTCCCTTTACTCACTATACCACTTGTTTGCATTTTACTGAAATGGAAATACTGACTCACAATTATTCATTGTGTCAAATTCAAATTTAATTAATATATTAAATTTTTTGGGAATCATTGAAATTTTACCCTCAGATAATTTTATATGATCATTACATCTAGTAGTCTCTTTTGGGCCTCATTATTTTAAGTACAAATAAGCTTTGAAAGTTTAAATAAACTTATTCTGCCTAATTTATTTATTACCCACCTCAATGTATTGTATTCAGATTTATACTTACTCATTATTTTATTGCGTTTAACCCCTCTTTTTTCCTGTTTTGGTTATACACTTAGCCACTATTGTTTTATTTATTGATTCCCTTTATTTAATTAGCTTTTTGCTTATTTTGCCCATTTATTCATTTTTAATTTTACTTTTTCTTACCATTTCTTTTCTCTGTGTATCCTAGCTTGGGAACAGCACACCTGAGCCCTTATAGGAGACATTATTGTTTGATTTGATGTGCAGCAAATAAAAACAATGCTCTTGTCAGGATACACACTTGAGGCAGAGGCAGTTGAATTCAACACAGTGTTTATTATTCCAAGAGTACGTGAAAGGGGAGTAGAAGATGACTTCAGGTGCGGAATGTGTGCAGATCACTGGGTGAGTGGTGGAATGCAGTTGTGGTAGCCTAGGAATTAAATAGAGGTCTGGTGGAAGATGCATTTCTCTGCCTTCACAAACAGGGAGTTGATGGAGCACTTGAGTAACGTGATGCTGGTGTTCACTTTCATTGCGAGAGAAAATGTGTATGTTGTCAATGTAGACACGGGCGAAATGGTTCAGGAACTCTCGGAAGACCTCATCCATGAAACTTTGGAACACGGAGGGGGCGTTTACTAGGCCATACGGTATTACAAGATATTCGTAGTGTCCAGCCGGGGTGATGAAAGCCGTTTTCCAGGTTGTACACACTTCTTAGATCTAACTTAGTGAATATATGGACGTCACAGAGCTGTTCTAGGGAGGATAGAATCAATGGAAGTGGGTAACTAAAATTCACCATTATTTTGTTTAGGGCTCTGTAGTCAATACAAGGTCATAAACCTCCATCTTTCTTCGGGACAAAAAAGAAACTGGCAGCAGCCGGTGAAGTAGAAGGTCTAATGTATCCCTGTTTTAAAGCCTCTTTGACATTGGCATGGCCTCTTCCCAGTTCATCCCAGTTCAGAATTTTCCCGGTAGCCCAATCTATTGTGGGTTGATGTTGAATTAACCAAGGGCGGCCTAGAATGATCTCCGCTGGGATGTTTTTTGAGGACAAATGGGGTGAATGATTCATGAGTATTCTCTACACAGAGAGTGATGGGTGCGATTTGTGATGTCACGTACCCCTTGTATATCATCTTGCCCATCACTGCATAGATTGAGTACAGTTTCGAGGTTCGGGTCCTTCGGGGGTTGTGTGTCTTGGCGAGTTTCCAAGCAAATGAAGTTGCCAGCCAATCCGGAGTCAACAATGGGAGTGGCAGCAACGTAGAGATCTCGATACCTCAGTGTCACACAAATAGTTACCGGGGTTGATACAGAGGGTTGAGGAAGAACTGAACTCACCAATACCCACGGGGCAGGAGATGGACAGGTTCATATAAAGTGGTTTTCACTTCCACAGTAGAGGCATGGTTTGAGCTCTAGTCGACAATTTCGCATTATAGGTGTCAGTCATTTGGTTTTTACCTGCATCCGTTCAGGCTGCAACTCAGGAATTTTCTCAGGTAGGTGCTGATGAGAAACAGGAGGTGGGGTGTGAGTTTCATGATAACAGGACTATCCCTCAGATGAATTTGGTGGGCTTGCTGCATGGATTTTTTTTTACCCCGGTAAACCGTCAGTAGTGCCTTCCCGTTCCATCCACTTGCTGCGGCCAAAGTCCGGAATTCTCCGGAATAATCAGACACAAATTTCTTCCCTTGACATAGATGAGACAACTGATCACTTACCAAAAAGTCTCCCACCGGGCACCCAAACACCTCTTTAAAGTGACTGATGAACTTCTGTAAAGATGAGGTGACTGCAGACTCCTGAAACCACAGTGCTTCAGCCCATCTCAATGCAGCCACCGGATAACTGTTGGATAATGAATGAGATTTTAAATCTTCCAGTGGGGTACTGATGTGCGTGTTGCTCCAGTGCCAGGGAACATTGCAATCCATTGCAGTCCTCCTCCCGGCCAGAGAAAGGTGCTGGTCGAGAGACTGTGTTCGCGATGTACACCAGTGTTGGAGCGTGTTTGCGGAAGCGCCATCCTCAGGCTGTGCTGAATTCATGTCGGTGTGGGTCAAGCCTTCTGACAGGATACACACTAGAGGCAGAGGTAGTTGAATTAAACACAGTGTTTATTATTTCAAGAGTACGTGAAAGGTGAGTAGAAGATTATTTCAGGTGCAGATCACTGGGTGAGTGGCAGAATGCAGGTTAGTCCGTCAATAGGCGAGAAGTCAAAGCCACACAATCACGGAATACTAATACTTGTCTCTTTTTCCCTTTACAGGAGAGGCCACTGCCTAGCGATTCTTACAGTAACACAGGAGATATCGAAGCACGTAGGGAATTCAGGTAACTGGGTTATCTCAGGATACATTACTTCAGGAGGTCTTCTGAACGCGAGGTGAGCTGTGGACGAGATCGTGAGGTCGATTGCTGTTGGAGGCTTGAAGGTGAACTGGTGCTGAGGTGCGTGCTTTATAGTGCCTTGTTGATGGTGATCAGGTGTGGGTGATTAATACTCAGGGGAGCGTGAGCGTTGTGGATTGGTTGAGACCGGGCCTGCCTGGTCCTTGACAGCTCTACTCATAGTAGGGCATAACAGCAACAGAGCCTGCTTGTGGACCCATCCACTCAATTTACTGTCTCCGTCCCTTTACTCCTGTTCTCTTCTGCTTTCTTTCCTCTTCACTTTTCAAATTTACAGGGACCTGTAAGAACCATCAATCAATTTTAAGTGAATGAAATATAGAATCGTGTGAAAGAAGACTAATCATCCTTATAAATTTGATTGTAATCAACCCCTCCTTTGTTCTTCCTAACCTCCATACATTTGCAATCCAAATGTTAGCATCTCATCCAAAGCTAAGATCAATTTAATAGAGATAAGTGTTGAACAACTGTAGCTTTTGCAGCCCCACTGGTGGGCGGTCCAACTGTAAGGTGTATGGTGCCAATTCAGTCAGAGTAAGAAAAGAGATGTCAACATTGTCATTGTATTATTTGGTCTAAAACAGAGATTTAATAATACTGTTTACCTTCTTGATAACAACATTCAATTGAGAGAGAAAAAAAGAATTTATCTAACAGAAAAATAATTTTCTTATCATTGAATTAGTTTTTCACCTCTTTCTTTTTTTCCCTCTTCCTTATTAGATTGAAGTCTTCACATTTCTAGTCTACTAAGACACCCTGAGACCAACACAATCTTCACCACACTTCACTTAGTGGTCCACAATCATTGATACAACACTTAGTTGTCCCACCGCCACAGACTGCACACCCTATTGCCCATGGGGAAGATGTTAAAAATTGGCTGAGAGGCATGACAGACAGCCTCACCCCCAAGACATTTGAACTGTTATTATTTTTAGTAATAATCCTAATTCTGAGAAGATTCCTGAGAAGCTCCCTAAACTATGGCTTCACAACCCAACTGAAACTGAGTGACAAGCACATCATCAACCTTCAAGAGGAGTTTACATGTGCTCAACGCCACATAGAAAGCTGGAGAAAGTTGAAAGTTCAAGATCAAATCAAAGCACCCAGTGAGAGGGAGCAGGAAACAATGGAACAAGTTAAGAAGCTCCAAGCAGCCCTGGCAGCAGCTCGGCTCGACCAACAACATGAATAGGCTGCCCAGAACAACCTGGTAAAACAGACTCCAGAATGCCAAACAGCTACTAGAGAGAGCCGAGAATGACATCAGAGACAAGAATTCTGAAATCAGTGCTTTGGAAGACCACCTTGAAATGTACAGAACTGAAATGGAGAATCTGACCCAACTAGACGATACAAACGTTGAGCTCTACATGGTCAGAATATAACTCAAATATGCTTATAAGCTGAAATGAGAGCCAAGAAAAGTAAAGGATCTATCAGCCTCACCACTGCTGAGAAGAGCAGAGTACCACGTCCAAGAACTGGCATATGACGAAAGGTGTGAAGGGACACAACCCAAAACACACACCTGCCGTTGCCACACAACCCTTTCCCGCCAATGATAGAAAACCTCCCATCCAAACAGACCTTTGAGCTACATATGGGATGACAATCAAAGAACTCAACAAGCTGTTTTAAAACATCAGCAAGTTCAACCTGAACTCCACAGAGGGCCACGACATCCAGGCATACCTGCAAGATATTTTGTTTCATCTGGAAATAAGACCCTATGTGTCTGACAGAGACAGGTTATATCTCCTTAGAGCCACATCCAGTCCCGGGATACAAAACTTTCTAGATCGACAGCCCAGTAAAACAAAGTCAAACTACCAGCTACATTGCAAGGTCCTGATTAAAGAGTTTACAGACCCTGAGTCTAAACATGAACTGTTAACTGCCTTGAAAACCAAACAAGGTCGACAAGAGGCTCCAAAGGTTACAACAACCAACTCCGACAAGCCTACTTTGGAGCACACAACAAACCTGACCTTGAAGAGGATGTGAACTTTAAAAGCCTCTTCCTAAAGAATCTGCACCCTCGAATCAGCAACCATCTAGGCGTCATGGCCTGTCCATGCTCCATGACCATCCAACAGTTGTGTGACCTAACACAGAAGGCCTATAACAAGCAGAAGATG
The DNA here is from genome assembly GCF_003368295.1 of Carassius auratus. Lineage (NCBI taxonomy): Eukaryota > Metazoa > Chordata > Actinopteri > Cypriniformes > Cyprinidae > Carassius > Carassius auratus. The sequence goes on along the minus strand of NC_039280.1, from coordinate 16,406,432 downwards.
GCCTCAAAGAAAGGTAACAAAACATCCACACTCTTGAACTCCATCACCAATGACTTGCACTAGACGACACCCAGTTGTCCTTATGTTCAAAGAATGGCACAGAAACTGTCTTTTACAGATCTAGATGCACCAAAATAAACTCAAAAAGATTTATAAACAAATATCAGTCCATTGCTTAACTCCATATTATAAATGTAACCCACACAGTTTCTAATCACTTATTGTGTATGTCTTTTTAATAACTACTGTATAGCTTAAAGGTTCATATTAGTGGACGAACGATAAAGTTTTTTTGACAGCTGATGTCAATGCTAATATGTTGACAAGCAGGGGTTCAGATAGCCGATATAAATCCAATGTAATTTTTTTTAATTCTTATTAATATTTCAGAAACTGTAAAACATTTGACAATTAATTAAAAAAGCATAAAATAAACATATTTGCATAACAAAGATTTTTTTCACAAATAAATAAATATTTAATACAAATATAATTAAAAAGGAAGTAAACACTGTAACCAACAGGGCACTCAGTATTCTGGGTTTGTGTGCATCTAAGCATTTTACTTAGAGCACACAAAGAAAATTACATCAATATGTCAGTGGGCAAATGCATAAAGTGCAGCATAATTTGAAATCACAAGTTTAAGTTAAGTTTTGAAGCATTCAATTCACATGGATCGACCATCACACAGAGAACACACGATCATGCTGGATAAAAATCCACACTTCACAAGATCTAACAGCTGGATTTGACTAAGTTTGCAAGGTTTGTGAAATTAAATGTTAGGCATTCAAATATTTGTTTAAATTACATAAATGTGTATTTGCTTAATACTGATGACAAACAAGAAAGTATTATAATGTTTGCCTATTACTAATAATATAAAAGCAAACATTATAATACTGTTTGTATACATTACATCCTTTGTTCAATTCTATCTGATTATTATTAGACATACTTTTATCTGTATTAGACAGATCTGTTAACGACAACAGCAAACAAGAGGGAGAGTGTGAACCCTGTTTGCTGTTTGGCATTTTGCAAATATCGGCTGTTTTTTTCTGTTTGGTCAGTTCCAGATTCTGAGCTGAACTGGTGCATCTATTATAATTTAAACCTCAATGAGGAACTCAATGCAATGGTTAATTAAGTGATTGACGGTTGTACATGTCTATGCAACTTCTATTATTGTTATAAACTTGGGATTTCACATTTTCATTCTCTTAAACTCATTCTTTCCTACGTGTGTTCATGTGTTACAGTATCTTGTGTGTTGTGCTTACAAGTTAATGTCTAAAAATCTTGTTACTGTGATAATTAATAGTTTTTTCACTATATTCTCACGCGCTCCCGTATAGCAGAGCACTGAGAGCACAACAGACATTCACTGATCAGAGCGAGAGCGTCGCGAAATGTCACAAAAGAAATGTGTTTTTGGTTGCCAGGGCAAGACAACCCTGCAAAGATTACCAAAAAAAAAAAAACAGCATTAAGGGACCAGTGGATGGAATTTATTTTTACAGAGCATCAACGGAGTTGTGCAAGTGTTTTTGTTTGTTCCCTGCATTTCGAAGATGCTTGTTTTACAAACAAGGCCCAGTTTGACGCCGGATTTGCACATCGTTTATTTCTTAAGGATAATGCAGTCCCAACGAAAAAGGGTCACGATCGTGTGTTGGAACCGCAGGCGGTGAGTAAAACTGCTTCAAATATCTCTGTTGTTTACTTAGCTGTCGGCGCGTAAGCACATCAAGTAAACAACATGCGATGTTGTCATCAAACTGCACTTTCCACATGTACAGCTTAAAAAAATAAATAAAAAAAGACGACATAAAGTGGAACTTAGTCATTTTCCAAAACCGCTAAGCAAATATATACAGTTTCAGTACATACCACATAGAGACGTCGTTGCTGATGCTGCTCTTGTTAAATTTCAGCCTCTGGATCTGATTCTGGATCATAAATATACGCTGAATCTGACTGTTAGCCATGGTTTGTTATGGATGTTTTTTTCCTCACGGTAATGTCACAGCTTCCAAACGCTCTCAACGCAAAAGCTTACTCGCGCTCGTGATTCTTTAGCTCCGCCCACACGTCACGCCTCCAGCCGGCCGTTTTTTTCCGGGAAAAATCGGTACAGACTATCTTTCTCTTATGAATATAATGAAACTAAAGACTTTTTTGAGTTATGAAGGATGGAGTACTACTCTATAGGTACTCAAGATTAACAGGATATTGAGTGAAAACGAGCATTTCACCCCCCTTCTAAATGATTCCCTTTTAGCTAAATGTACCCGTTTTCCTTACACTAGCAACCACAAAGCAATGCACTAAAAATCACCCAGCTCACACTAGCAACCACATAACAACAAGTCAAGACATTTTCTGTCTGTCATCCTCCTTTTCTTATTTTTATTTGTGTGAGATGGTGAATTTAAATAAATTAGAGTGTATGGGTTTGTTTAGAATTGCTTGTATTGATTTTTAAAGGCGATGAGAGCCGGTCTGCTAAATAACTCATACTGCCACTTCTTTCTCTCAGGAGTGGATGATTTCTGAACCCAGGGCCATTAGCTAGGCCTCCCAATGTTGTTCCTGTCAGGAGACATCACTGCGATTCCTCGCCAAGAACAGATAACAAAAGGTCTTTCACAGCTCACACTTCTCATCGCATTAGCTGGAGATGGCATGCTGAAGAAAAGCAAACCCGAAGCTGAGCGACATTCATGCTTCTCTGGTTAATGCAGGTTTCCAACATACACAAGAGTTTAGAAACAGCACTGACAGGTGTGTGTGTGCAACAGATGATTTACTTTATTGTTCAGAGATGCATGCTTTAAAATAATAGGTCTATATTTCTAGGTTTCTATCTGTTTATTTCCTTTAACTTGGCAAACCGTAAACAGACACTATATCACAGTCTAGGTGTTCAGGTTAGGAGCTGCTCTGACAGTTTTATATGCTTCAGGGCTTTTGTTGCCATGCTGGCTCTGTTCTCAGTCACAGTTGTGAACAAGTTGTGAACCGACAAGAGTCTATTGGCTCTGTCTGGGTCTGATAGTGGGACACATGACGGAGAGTGTGCAGATTTTATCTTGAGGTGATTTTTACACTGGTGCTGTGGCCTAAACCAGAGGAAATAATTGAGTGTAGCAGATCTGATTAATCTGCTGTGTCCAGAGCAGGGAGAAGAAATCGCTCCTAAGCCAATCTAAGTTTACACACTTCAATAAGAAACTGTATAAATGCATTTCCTCATCCCCAATTATCACTTCCTAAACTGTCTGGGAGAACAAGGCCAATTAGAGAGTCAAAATATTGGTTATTAACATGCAAACACTTACATTGTGGTAATGACTGAGAAACAGCATTGGAACATGTGTCCAGCATGAAATAAACACAAACTCTATCTTAAAATGGTCTTTATACTTATAGCCTTCAAAACTTATTTTCATGAGCATATTAACTGAGATCTGAAAATTTGCATGCACAGAAGTTATATACCAGCATTTATTAGCCTGACCTTGTGTGAGTCTGACTTCTGTGTCAGCTTTTATTATCAATTCAGACATATGCTAAAGAGACAGGCATAAGCATCTGTCCGGATTCATTTATATAAGCCCCTGTGAGATTAAATGGTTTGTGAATCTATGGCCAAAACCATTTTAGGAAATTAAAATCATTGTGTAATGTAGGTGAGTCGTCTTAACATGTTTATTTAAACCGGTTAGATGAGCAGTGCAAAGGCTCTGATATAATTATACAGGCAACTCGAGTTTACAGTGTGTGCAAAATTATCAGGTAAATCGATACACATTTCAAGCCATGTAAATCTTAATAAATGCCATTGATTTAGTATGTAATCATGTATAATTGTTAACAAGTGCTTAAATCACTAGCTAAAATAGTAATTTATATATATATATCAGCACCAGTTCAAGTTAAACAACAACAAGCCATTACAATAAGCTAGACAAACCTTTCAGGGAAGGAGATGGACTTAAAATGAACTCCCAAAATGTACTTCCAGATCCTGGAATATAAATTTCTCAAACAGTGGTACAAGAGAGTGGTGCTAGTTCTACCAGAAAGACTCGAGAGATGAAACATACGAAGCATACATTTATTGACAACTCAGCAAGCATAATACATTTCTTTAGTGAAAAGCCCGGTCCATGGTTCGTAATCCGAGGGTAGCGGAGCTGCATTTTCTGCCTGAAGGCGAAGGCAGGGGCGCAGCCGACCCCCCAAAATTAGGTGGATTATGAAACCACCAGACGGGGCCGCCTTCCTCCCAAAATAAATAGATGAAAGTATACAAACCAGTTGTGAATCCTAAGATTCCTGGAAGATATAAAGAGAGAGTTAGCATGATAACGTTAGATTAAACCTCATGACTATGTTTAAATGAAATGTTTTTTTTTTTTTGTTTTTTTTATATGTAAGGTTTTTTTTATATATGTATAGGCCTCAATAGACCATACAGAAATGGCCACGATAGGCCGGACGCAGACAGCCACGATAGGCAGACACAGACAGGCCTCGATAGACCATACAGATAGTTGTAATTTTTTTTTTAATAAATACACCACTAGTAACACCACCACCAGTAATTGCATGAATTTACCCGATTTGTTACAGGAGAGCTTGCTGAGCTTCGAGAATGGTCAGGTCTGATGTATGATTCGAACACTGAGGAAGACCATCTGCCCATGATCTTAATAGCTGACGTAGAGATTCCTCGTTCAGCTGCTGAAGTAGCTGGCCCAATTCTGAATAGTGGCTGGTATAGAGAGAGGGGGATAGACTGCAGCTTTTGAGAACAGTGGTTAAGTGAGTTCTAAAACAGGCCTTGGAAAGGGGTGCTACGTTAGGTTAAGTAAAGAGCGGTGCGTTTTTAGAAGTTCTAGGCCGGATTTTAAGGAATTTCACCATGGCTGAGAAGGGACAGAAATTATTGATTTTTGAAATTGTTAAGGTAGCACCAGAACCTTGCGCATCAGTTTGGAGTGCTTAAGGAAGAGTATGAAGAATTTAGGTCCGAATCGTAGATCTTAAAAGGAAATGCCACTAGCAGGATCAAATTAATTAGTTTAGTTTTTCTGATGATGTCAGTTTGACAGCATGTGCAGAACCTCCTTAATGCACCCCTCCAGCCGTTAGTTTGCGATGAGTGAGATGGAGACCAGGAGCGCAAACAAACCATGCCCGCTAATTAATATTCGGTTTAAACTGGAGATATGTCACTACTCTGAAATAAAGTCAGCAGCAACTTCCGTGTCACATGGACTTAAGATGCCTACTGAGCATTGAGCCGAATCTTACCTACGACTCAAATGAAAGGGTCCATATACACATCAGCTTGATAGATCCAGTGTTCATAATAGCGCTAGTCCAAGAGTAAGCCATGTAAAGATGAGGTGAGAGCAGCGGTTCTCTGCATCTGCAGCCATAGAATCCCATTCCAGAACGAAGCATTCAGGAATAGACGCAAATGAAAATGACTGAATAAACAAAGATAGCATAGGATTAAAACAACAAATCTTAAGTGTGCTAGACGAAGCATATTTTTACAGAAATGCGAACAATCCTTATCAGTATAAAAGATTGTAGCCTATTACAAGCCTTAAAATGCCTCATTACTAAGGAGTTATTCAAAACATTGCATGCACTATGATCAACATCTTAATTATGCAGTGCGAGTTTGCTAGATAAACAAGCACGAAATTCCCAGTGCTTTATCTTGAACGTGTGAGTATAAAGCCTTGAAGAGAATAAAATTAATGCCCAAACACCACAAGTGCATAGAACAAAAAAAATGATACTTATAATGCTGTAGACCGATGAAGTGATGGAGGCGAGATGCCGAAAGAGACCGGCAGCTGGTCCGGAGAAACTTCATTCGTGCAGGTACACGTGAGCGTACAGATGAATAATTGTTGATTGAGACCAAAGTCCTTTCAGGTGTTGAGACCCAAGCAGCACTGACACGACATCTCGGAAAGCGTTGCCAAAACATTTTTTTTTTTTTTTTTTGCTGCGGGTTGCTATTCCTGTCCGGGGTTTGAGGTGACCCCAATAATGTCATATATAGCCCCTAGAATGTGAATTCTTCAGAGAAACCCCTTTTTGAAACGCGATTGGGCTATTTTTAGTAGTAACTGACGGTTTTGAGAAAACCTGGCAACCCTGGAAAGCACACGAAACTCCGCCAATGTTTCACATCCTCTGCCGAGAAAAGCCAAAGCTTGTATATCATCCAACACGAACGACCGCAGATAATCACCACGGCACGGAGCAAAGCCAACGATCTCGTGTGCATCTTAGAGGAACGTCAAACTCGCGATAGTTTGCAGGAAGCAAACTTAACTATAGCGAGTAAATCAATAAACGCGACAGCTTGAGCAAGGAACAATCGCATCGGAATCTGCAGTTGTTATCACATCGGCATCTGTGAACTCAAACATGTGTAAGTACGATCTTTTATACCAAAGTATAAAGACGTGATTGGATAATGATGAAGGTAATTAGTGACGAAGTAATTGAGTCTTCCTGGCAGAACTTAGGCTAAAGCTTTCATTTCCTCAAAAGTCACTGTCAACCTAACTCTCTATAAAGCATTTAAAGGGGTCATATAATGCTAGTTTAATTTTTCCTTCATCTTTGGAGTTTTACAAGCTCTTGGTGCATAAAGCGAGATCTGTGACATGAGGAGAAAAACAAATAGAAGACCATCAACGTTGTCAACTGGCTTTCCTGGCACATGTTGTTTTACAGTTGAAAAACAAAGTATAGCAACGTATATGGGTGATTTTCTCTGCTTTCATGTCATGTTTGTGGCTATAGGTAAATAATCCTAATTATAAAAGTTTGCGATAAGCACTGAATAGAACCACACCCCCTGATAGTTCAGGGGTGCAAATCGGGCCTAAAATCAGCCTTAAAATTGTCTAGTGTCCAGCCAGGCTTAATTGATTTAAAAAAATAATGAAGGAATAGTTCATGCCTGTCCATGAAACAGCTTTGAGTCAATTGCCCAATTACTTTAGATCGCTTGAAAAAAAAGGGATGGGGGGTGGGGGGAACAAATTATAGACTTGTAATTCCTTAACCTTTCCTCCAATTTTGATGTGAATACCCTGAAATGAAAGATCAGAGAGTGCACTTTAAGCCCATATTCATTAAATAATTGTAGCTTGAATATGTTTTGGTCAGCAGCAAAAAAGAAAAAAAAAAGAAAAAATGAATTTGCCAGTGTCCAAAAATATATGGACCTAACTGTAGATCCTCCCTGGTTCAGAGCAGGTAATTTCTCCTGTTGGGTCATCAGTGGACATCTGGATGGCACTAATGATGATGGCTGGAGGGATATTGGGCTCTGGAAGTGTTGACTGAGGTCCTGGATTGTGCATGTAGGAAGGAGAAGCCACCTTGAAGTTCTTCCGTACTGGTCCATAGGTGAATGTCACGACCTGACTAGTCTAGGGTTGGTAAGGCTGATGACAAGAATGAAATAAAAAAATAATTTAGTACCTTCTCTCAAAATTTGATCTTTCTGTAAAGCTGCAAAGACTAAAATCTTTAATCCAAAGAGATATTCTTTATAAAAGTTAAGACTCATACACACACCCCTAAAATGTCTCGTTCTAACACGCCCCTACATCTCTACGTCACTATGTGAGAAGATTTGTATAACGCCACTCAGATGTTCACGCAAAGAAAGAAGTCGTACCTTTTATTCTCGTTGTAGTATTGTTGTTGTCGCCGCCACCATGTCGTATAGACACTGTGTGTTTCACTGTGAAAGCTTTGTTTGTCTTCCAAAAGAGGACACGACTAGAAATCATGTTTATGTCACGTTAATAATGGGTTTTATGTCTATGTCTCGTAGCTCCATCCGGACAGGGCATCACAATATGTTAAGGGGCGTAACATTTCCGTCACATGCTTGAGGTACTCGGCCAATCACAATGCATTGGATGGCTGGCCAATCAGAGCACACCCTGCTTTTCTGACCAAAGAGCCTTGTAAAAATCTACACGTTTCAGAAGTCAGGGTATAGAGGAGAAACAATAATGTACAGTATGTAGAAAATAATGTTTTTTTTTTTTTTTTACTTTAAACTGCACAAACACATTTCATTACACCAAATACTACAAATAATGTTATTTTTAGCAGCATCACGTGACCCCTTTAAAAAAATAAGTCTTCATGTATTTCACAACAATTTAGCTTGTGATTCTTATGAAGTGGGGGATCATGTTTCAATATTTCTTGCCTTGTCTGCGTCAATTGCCTTGTGGTTAGTGTGTCAAACGTACAGTATAACGCAATTGTGCTTGAGTCTGATTCCCGTCACAAGGTCCTTTGTCAATCCTGCTTCACTCTCTCTCCTTTATCCTTTTTCTCACCCTATGTGTGTCTCTGTGTGTGTGTGTGTGTTTGTGTGTAACCCTGCTGCCCAAATGAACATTTCCTGTCCAATAGCCAAGTCTTAATATTGCAATCTGTATATTATTGCATCTTTCTAATGGGCATTTATTTATTTAATTTTTAGTGTGTTAAATATCTTAATAATAAAAAATTAAGCAATTTGGAATATAAGGCGTTTTTCACTTACAGCCCTTGTTAACAATTATATATGATTTATATATGATAATACACAAAATTAATTGACTTGGAAAAAAATATGATAAGAATATTGACTTGCCTAATAATTATGCAAATACTGTTACAACATCTTGAGTAATTTCTTGTGCAGTCAAACCTTTATATCCATCTTCCTTCTAATTTCAAATTCCAATTATAGTTCAGACTGATGCTGGTTAGTGCTGGTTTGGTGCTTGTCTTGCTGGTGGACCAGAATAGTCTTGCTTTTCAGCAACAACACTTAGCTAGTGATGCTAGATAACCAAAACAAGTTGTGCTGGTTAAGAAATGGCACCATCACACCAGTATCCCATGTTTAAGACATACATGTAAAACACATATTGATTTATGAAAATTGTTTTGACAGTTAATAATTGACAGCTTAGTTTGAGTTGTGATTTTCAAACTGTTTACATGTGGCTGTCGTAAATCATATATTTTACTGCATTTATAGTGTATCCTAATTTAATATATATTAAAATAACATGATTTATGGTTGCAAAAATAAAGATATGACTCATTCATCACATTAAAACATTCTGATAACCTTACATCTGCCACCTTTCCTTACTTTAGCAGCATTCACACATTTATAATTAAAAATAAAACTAAAATTTTACCCAAAAGCTGAATATCCCTACCTTTTTGTGATTAGTGTGTGTCTGTGTGTGTGTGTGTGTGTATAAAGAGAGAGAGGGGGGGCTTAATGGGATTTTTTTAACTGAAACTAGCAAGCTGACTGCAATTTAAATCTTAATGTGGTTTGTTGACCCTAAAATGTTCTGTGTCAGTTGAAATGTCATAAAAAAATGTGTTATTAGTATGCTTGGATGAATTTTTGGATATTAATCATCTGAAACTGATGAGGCAAAGTGTAATTATATGGTTTCTTATTTAAGCGAGTCTTATGTTTATGCATATGGAGGTACTTTTATTCAAAACGACTTGAAGAACATTGCTTTAACAGTATACATTTTGTCAATTTATGCATGTCAGTTTATCCAATGTGCATACAAATGCATAAATCACAAATGGCAATCATACATAAGTAGATGTCAAATACAAAAGAGGACATCCAGAAGTGCATATATGTACTTCTAATGTTGTTGCTCCAAAACGTATAAGCAGGAAGTTACTGTAGAAATAATGACATTACACCTTCATTGTCATACAACTCTTAAAGCATTTCAATTACGTCAAGACTGTAATGTCGCCTCTAGCAAGCCTACTGTCTGAATCATCACAAGCAGTTACAAAGTACATTGAAAATGATCGGTTATTAATATTAACTTTAAAATGGACATACAGGTGCTTATTATGGCACACTATGGCTGTTGTCACATTATTCAGTAATTGTTGGTAATTGAGAAGGTTACCCCTCTATATTGTAATTAGCATTAGAAATAAGTATTGCAAATGTGTCTTGAGGATTTAATTCAATATGGAGTGTCAGCTGATATAAACATTACTAAAGTGAAGGGGCATACAGTCAACTATGGTGACCCATATTCAGAATTCATGCTCTACATTTAACCCATCTAAAGTGCACACACACACACATCGTGAACACACACCTGGAGCAGTGGGCAGCCATTTATGTTGCAGCGCCCGGGGAGCAGTTGGGGATTCAGTGCGTTGCTCAAGGGCATCTCAGTCGTGGTATTGCCAGCCTGAGACTCAAACCCACAACCTTAGGGTTAGGAGTCAAACTCTCAAACCATTAGGCCACGACTTCCCCAAAAGGTCAATCTAGTGTGTGTGGTGTAGACCTTGTCAAGTGAAAATCTTTCTGGAAGTGTTGTGGTCAACTTAGTTTCAGACTGAAGGCATAAAGGTAAGCCATTTGGCAGCAATGTATGCCGAATAATCTAGTCACTTTTAGGTTTGAGGAAGTTTCTTTGAAGAACAAAAACAGGAAGTTAAAAGACTATATTCTGTTTCAGCAAGATGTTATCGCGCGCATAAGTTCGTTATATTTCTCGCCTATGCAGTTAAAATCAAACCACAAGCAGGAGTATCTGCTATCTGAGAGGAAATTGTTTAAGTTTACTAAAATAATAATTTTATTATTTATTCACCCTTATGTTCCAACATTATTTTTAGATTGACTTAACCTAAAAGAAGATATGAGACATGTTTCAGCATGTTGTTGTTGTTTTTTCAGTGCTAACCAAAACAGTTTGGTTGCCAACATTTTTAAAATATAATCAGATGACGGTCGCACACCGGACGAGAAGCGCCGCATCGCGTCGCGCCACATGTAGGACAACTCAAAGGAGCCTTTGAAGTGCAATCTTCCCCACTGGCAGTTAAGAGATCCTCTTCTGCTTCCACACTATTCTTCTGTTCTAGTTATGACAACATGATTGGAGCCAAATTTATACCAACCTGTATATATGCATGTTTGTATGCATTTGGGTGACTGCTGCAACACTGGTATTGACAGCTTATTATTGCTGTTACAGCTGCTATGTGACCATTGGTAAATAAACTTTTTTAATTTGTGTTAATTTTGTTGACGAAAACTATGACAGAATTTTTTTCCCATGACTAAGACGAGATGAAGACAAGATGGTAATAAGGTCAATTAATGATAACAATGACTATATCAACATGCAATTTCGTTGCTGAAATAAGATAAGACAAAAATGCTTTAATTTGAAAGGGAACAAGCGTTCTCACAATATCTCATTCCCGAGTGTCCATTTAGAATAGCATATTTGCACTTTATTTCTAATGACCGGTAAAGCCTGCATTCAGACTGATATGCATGTGCTGCATGCATGCTTTCTGCATCACTTTTAAATTGTGGTAAATATACGTCCCTCAGATAGAACAGGCAGGTTGTCCATGAGTGACAGAGCAGAATAAGGATTTTGCAAAGTGGAAGCGCAGTCCTTAAAGGATGTTCAGACAGAGACATTGCATAAGTCGTTTATATTTATTAATATAATAAAAAGCCTATAATAAATCAGTAGCCTTGATTAGGTAAAACACACCAGAATCCACATTCTATTGATTTGTGCTTACTTGTGAAAGTGCCATCCTCGAATGTTCTCAAATAACAACAATCATTATGATAATTATAATGAGCAAACATATTTTTTTGTCAGTTAAGCATTATACATATGATGATGAAAAATGTGACTAAGATTTAATTGACTAAAACCTGACATTTCATTGACTTAAACTTGACCAAACCGAAACAGGACAAGGTTGACTAAATATGACTAAAATGTGAGTGAGACTAAATAAAAAATGGATGCCAAAATTAATTCTGCTTTAAAGTTAATTAATAGTAATCTTATTTTGATAAAATGTTGAGCTTTCTTCGACTAAAGCTAGACTAAAATAAATAAGATTTTCTTAATGTTGAGACTAAGTCGACTGGAAGTTTACTAAAACTAAACAGGATAATTATGACTAAATATGATTTAAACTAACAAGGACATTTACCAGGGGACTAAAGGCGGTCGCACACCGGACGAGAAGCGCCGCGTCGCGCCACATGTAGGACAACTCAAGGTATCGCACACCGGACGCGCACATATGCGTGAGCTCAATTTCGCAGCAAGATGGGAGAATTTTAACTTCATCTATTATTATTATTTTAAATATATGATTTTAATTGATAAAAGCTGAGTTTTGAACGTTAATTAATGAAAAGAATCTGTGTTATTATAATAAGTCTGTTATTGTTTTGTTGTATCTGTTGTCTAGGCAACTGTGCAGCTGAAAACGTAACCAAACATTTTGTAATGTTTTATTTGAATGAAACAAGTGTACTGTATTTTAATTTCAGTTTCAGTTTATAACAACTGGGTTTTTTAATATAAAACTATGCAGATGGCGCTCTGTGGCGCGGCAGAAATTTGAACAGCGTTCTGAGTCGTAGCTGGGCACCGCGGACAGACACCGAATGGCGCCACCGGTGTGTGTACACCCATAGAGAATGTGTTCGAATTTTAAAGACGTGGGCCGACGCGACGTCTTTAAATTGAAAATAGCTGAAAAAAAATGTGAATTTTAGAAATTTGAATTAAGCATAAAGATAATGTCTGTTGATTTTAGTTTGCTACTTGATATCAATATTTTTTAATTAATTTCAATTAATGGTGAGGTAAAAGACTCTTTGTTTAGTTGGCAAAGCTCAATGGATTTAAAGGGTTACTCAACCACAAAATGAAAATTTTGGCATTAATCACTTACCCCCATGTCATTCCGAACCCGTTAAAAGTTTAGTTCATCTTCGGAACACAATTTGAGATATTTTCGATGAAAACCGAGAGGCTTGTGACTGCCCCCTCCAAGAGGGTCTGGCTGCAGACTTGCACTTGCACTCTCAGACTTGCATTCTCAGACTTGCACTCTCAGACACTGAGCTTCTGCTAGTGAGGTCACTTGCAGTCTATATTTTTTTCTTTTATTGTTTTTTTTTTTCTTTTTATTTGAATTTCCCAACATTTTATAAGAGTAGCCAGGTGGCGAAGGCAAGAAAAAAATTAACTAAATTACAATGTCACTTGCAAATGCTATTTGCACTCTCGGCTACCTGCGACACTTGCAATCGACACAAAACGTGCTTATTGCCAATGGAGACAAGAAGCTGTGGTGGTGAATAAACGCAACGCGCAAATTTTCGCGTTAAGCATTTTTCCATATATAATTAACTGTCTACAACTCGTTTATATCACTGTCTTTGTCCATTAAGCTACATGTGTTTTATTTATAACGATTTTCTATAGGAGGAAAACGTTTAATGTACAATTTAACGCACTGCGTTCTGTACTCGTCTGCTTGCCTGTACGGAGCTGATCCTTTTAAAATCACTTAATGCATTTCATAATGCACGTTCATATTTGCTGGTCTGTATATATGTTGAGTCAACAACAAGACATATAGGCTATGCCTACTGAATTGTCTTTATCATCTTAGTCTGTTATTAGGCCACATTAAGCGTTCGCATTGTGTTCTGCTTGCATCTGCTTGCCTTGATGTACATTAATAATAACTATATATCGAATTTGGTCTTTTAATTGAAATTAACCTTCCTAATACATTATGCCATATTAAGTGTTTGTTTTTTCTACAGGAGGAAAACGCTTAACGAAAACGCTTAACGAAAGGCTTTGTATAGTAGTAGGCCTACTAATTTAGTTTTAATCGTTTAATCACCACCACAGCGTCTTGTCTCCATTGGCAACATGCACGATTTGGATTGATGGCAAGTAATGTCACAGGTAGCGGACAGTGCAAATAGCGATTGCAAGTGACTTTTATTTATTTTTATTAAAAAATGAAGTCTGTAAGTCTATTTTTTATTTATTTATTTATTTATCTATTTTTATGTGTAATATTTGTTTATGAACTGTGATGCTTGTATTTTTGTCATTTGAATTACTGTGATGTTTGTATGATTGTTAATTGAACTTTAATAAAAACAAAATAAAAAAAAAACGATTGCAAGTGACATTGTAATTTAGTTTCTTTATTCTTGTCTTCACCACCTGGCTACTGTTGTAAAATGTTGAGAGATTCAAACAAAAATGTATAAATAAATAGAACAAAAAAATAAATAAAATAAAAAAATAAAGACTGCAAGTGACGTCGCTAGCAGAAGCACAAGTGTCTTGAGAGTGCAAGTCTGAGAATGCAAGTAGCAATTGCAAGTGACATTGTAATTTAGTTTCTTTTTTCTTGTCTTCACCACCTGGCTACTAAATGTTGAAAGATTCAAACAAAAAGTTATCAATAAATAGAAAATAATAATAATAATAATAATAATAATAATAATAAAGACTGCAAGTGGCGTCTTTATCTCAGAAAGTATGAAAGTATGAAAAGCGTCGTCATAATAGTCCTTCTCCCATCAGTTATTCAATCTGAATTTTATGAAGTGATGAGAATACTTTTTGTATGGGAAGAAAAAAATGACTTTATTCAACAATTTGTCTCCTCTGTCTCTCTCGGCATCACGTAGCGCCATTTTGGAGAAGATCTGCTGTACACAAACTGCGTACACTCTTTTGTGTTGGCTGCAACACAATGATACGTTTTCTACGTGTATTTACACTTTCATTTGAATGAAAACAGCGTGACTGGCATAGGCTGATCATTTCATCAAAAAAAAAAAAAATTATTTGATTTATTTTTATTATCATTCTTGTGACACTTTTGCATTTATCATATATTTACTATATTTAAGTCAGATAATGTATATGATGTATTATAAAACTTTGTAATGCATCTGTATAAAAATCTATGTAAAAAAAAATACAATACAATATTTTGTATATGTTTTAAAAAGGAGAATTTGACAAAACTATGATGGAAAAAATAAAAGTATATTTAGCAGTATGTACACTGTCCAATGCTCATCAATCCCCAATCCACTCTCAGTCACTTCCACTGGGCATACTGGCACGTCGGCTCATCTGTAGCTCCATGATTCCAGTTCGGTTGACAACACGTTTCAAATAATTTCGGAAAATAGAGCTGGAGAAGCAGTAGATGATCGGGTCCAGAGCACTGTTCAGATAAGTGAAGGCTATGGATGTAGAAAACAACTGACTGGTGAATGTGTAAGCATTACAGTACTTTTCTCCAAGCTTTTTTAAATAGAGTGCCATCAATCCTGTGCCAATGCTGGGAAAGAAGCAAAGGACAAAAACCCCAACGATCACCAGAACAGTCCGAACTGCCCTTTTCCCTTTCTTGTCCTTGTCCATCTTGCGTGTACGTAGGATCCATGCAATACTCATGGAGCAGAAGACCAGGAGTAATAAAGGCAGAAAGAACTCTAAGATAAAGACGACATAATGCAGTTGGATACCTAGTGATGGTTTCTCATAGTTGCTAAAGCTCCTACAAAAAGAGATGTTGTACAGAAGTTTGTTGGCCAGCAAAGGGATTCTTAGGGATATCACAACAACCCAGATGAAGCAGGCAATCCCGGCTGCTTGTTTTGTGCTTATGTAGTTGATTTTGTGATGTGGATGGACCACTTTAAAGTAGCGGTCAACAGCCACGGCGGTCATGAAGGCAATGCTGGCTGAACGGTTGACTGACAGCATGAACAGGTTGATCCGACACCAGGCGTCTCCAAATATCCATTTCTCGCCACGCATGAAGTTGTCGATGCGGAAGGGTAGGCTGATGAGTAGCAGAAAGTCAGACAAAACCAGGTTGAACAGGAACATGACATTGGCCCTCCAAGTCCTAAAGTTCTTGCCGAAGATACACAGTGCCATGACATTGCCAGGCAGGCCGAGTAACAGCTCAATGATGAGTATAGGAGGAAGGACATTTGCCACCAGGTCCTGAGTTGAATTACCGCAGTGATGTGAACTGCTATTGGATGTCATGGTAGTTTAACAGAAAGAGCCGGAGCGTAGTTTCTGAAAACAGAGTACAGAGTTTCATGTTAACAGTTCAGCAACCAAAACAACATTGAGATATCACTGCAGGAATCTGGTCGTCATCTACATTAGGCATTTCACTTTGGTGACATTTTAAATTGGCTAAACTAAAACAAGCTCATGTTACAACATTCTACACTCTCCACTAGAAGTGGGAAGAAGTGTGAACTTGTTGCAACAGTGTTTGTGGTGTACAAGGAAGTGTGCCTTCCTGCGTAGTGTAAAATGCTGACGCAACTGTTTTTGTTGCATGAGTATCTGCGAGTTGAAATTATTTGACATCAAAAGCAGGCATTTTAACTTCCTGTATGATTTGTGTTATCTACAAATGCTGAAGTTTTTAAAATACATTTCAAGAACGTATGTATAAGCAACCATGCATGATATCCTTAAAGGGATAGTTCACCCAAAAATTTACATTTTGCCATCATTTACTCATCGTCATGTTGTTACAAACCTGCATACTTTTTTTTTCTTCTGTTGAGCACAAAATATTTTTTGAAGAATGTTGGAAATCAGTTATTGGTAGCCAATGACTTCCATAGTATTTTCCCCCTTACTATTAAAGTCAGTGTCTACCACCACATTCAACGTTCCAACCTTCTCCAGAATATCTTCTTTTGTGTTTAACAGAAGAAAGAAAATTCTATAGCTTTGGATCAACTGGAGGGTGAGTAAATTATAACTATTGGGTAAACTATACCATTAACTTTTTTCTTTGTGTTCCATTTAGTATGTTTCCCCTTCCTGTGTTCCTGTGGCTCAGTGGTAGAGCATTGCGTTAGCATCGCAAAAGGTCGTGGCTTCATTTGTCCCCGGGGACACACATACGGGTACATTTTCAATGTAGAATGCGTAAATGTTTATGGTTTCATAATTGATATACCAAAGGGTATGTACCACGGATACGAATCCAATCTAATATTAACTACAGACCAATATCTAAATGCTTCATTGGGTTCCAGACTCTTGGAGTAATGAAACTGAAAATGTGTATAACTAAGTATAGTATGCAAACAACATCTGCACAGTGGACCAGTTTCGACCTTGAAACCAAAGCAATCTTATTTCTACTGAGAATTTTGCAATATTTCTGTAATAGTTTTTTACATACTGTTTACACACTCAAATTCATTGACATCTACATGCTTAAATAAATTGATCTGAAATTAGGACTTTTAATAAAAACATTTCTGGTTTCAAATGGTTATTGTTTTCCTTTTATCATACTCAAATTCAAGTTTTGTTATTTTGGGGGGTAAACAAGGTCAGGGTTGTTCCTCCTAGCAGAGAGAAGTGTAACAGAAAATTTAACTGGTAGCTTGGTCTGTCATGTGTGGAAGCTCTCTTACTGAAGTCAGATAAAAAAATGTGTGCTCAGTTTTGTTTCCACAAAGTACATGCACTCATCTGAGGTGTTTGACAGACCATAGTTCTATGTAGAAAAGATGAATGGAAATAGTAATGCACACTCTCTTTAGGTATATTATATCCTTGGTTAGATCTTAGAAATACAGACTTGTTCTATGCAATTTTAAGAGTGATGTTTAACATAACTTTCTCATAGTCGCCCAACCTGTAACATCGATCCACAAGACCAATTTCACAGCGTTAATTTAGCACTTGCAAATACAGTCCTGTTATCATGAACAACATTTCATTATGAAATATGTTTCAACTTAGAGTGGAGTTCTTAAGTTAGTTAAAATTTGATACATTTCTATGAGAAATATTTCTCATGACTTACCAGAGTTGACAACTGACTAGTTTGCTGATTGTGTCTTGAGATGTAAGACGAGAGTGTGAAACAAGGTCTGGTCTGAGTGAAGCGACCACTCGGTAGTTGTGTCTAAGCAAGTTTCCTCTGTCTGAGTCATAATGACACGAACGCTGCGTGTCTTACCCAATTATGACAAATTCTCAAAAGTTCCTTATATTGCCCTGTTTTAACAAGTTTTGTTTATTTTAGTAATGCACTAAATAGATATGAAAAAAATGTTTGAATTATAAGGAAGTGTTGTTTCTGCAAAGCAACACTGTTGAACAAACTATAGCAACAGTTTCACAAACTGGTTGCATGCAAATGCAACTTGGCATAAATTCAAAAGGCATTTTGAAGTATGTCTTAATAAGATCCATCTGTTTTAGCCCAACTAGTATTTCTTAAACTACTGTATGTGAAGCCAAACTCTTCAAGAGAATAAAAAACTGGGATTCCCTCTAAAAAACTGAAATCCCTAAATGCTAGCAAATCTCCAAACAGAGTGGATCAGGTTTCCAAGCCAAAAAGTGTAAAGCGCATTAACCGTAACACTTCAAATATAGTTTTGACTTACCAGAGTTGACTAGTTTTCTTAGAAAATCTCACTGAACAGAGTATAAATAAAACTATTTCATCTTAAACTTAGGGTTCTTGACTGAGAGAAATGACCATTCAGAGCTTGCCTCTTAGCAAGCTTCCTCTGCCTATATATGTAGAAGTGACATCATGATGGGAAAGTGAAGTTGTAGCCAATACTAATGCTTTTTCTGGCTTTCTCTTTTTTTCCTGAAATTTCAACAGTATGATGTCTGCAGAGATAATATTCTTAATGTTCAGTGCCCAATAGTTTCAATAGCGGTTACACAAACTCACAAACTGACAAGAATGAAAGAAAGAAGACAGAGAAAGAAAAAGGCTAAACTCTTTAACTGGAATTGCAAAACAGCTGTGTCAAAACATGATGTTTTATCATTTCTGATTGTGATATACACAGGAAATAGCCATCATTTGTTTCAATAGTGAAAAATAATGAGTTTTTATGAGCACCCCCCGCATTCATAGCATGGGTTGAGCCAGTGTTGCTTTGTTTTGCTGGTCATAATGCTCAAATATGGATGTTTTGTGCCTCTGTTGCAATGTATGACTGTGTTTACTTAACACTTCACAGAAATTGTATGTGCTAAATAATCACTTTACGGACAATTTTTTTTTATCTTTTATTTTTTTGTGCGTGTGTGTTCAAATTTGCATTGGACACTGTTCCCACTAATCAGTCATTTGACTTTTTTATTACATAGCAGAGATAAGCAAACGTGCAAGATATACAGTAATAATGGTGCCATGGAAGGGAGGAGGAAAATTCTTCCTTTGCGTGAACTAGAGCTATTATTCATAGCAATGTGCTTGACTTCCTCTTATTTTAGGTTAAAGCTTCTTGTGTCATTAGTCCAGCTCACAGAATTGTTTATCTTGACTTTCTATTGGAAACAGAAAATGGATGTGACATGGAGCAGAGAACAAATTTTAATTGCAAATGTATCATTGTCATATTCTGTATAATGAGTGTTTGGCCAGCTGCATAATGTGATATTTACCTGAAATATCAACTTATATCTATGGCTCTGTTCCAAAACATAGTGAGCTGCAGTATACTGACTTCATAGGAAGGTGCCTTTTAAAACATTATCACTGAAATAAAGCATAGATGTGCATTGTGTGAAGCCTATAGCAGCATAGACTAAAATTTTATCTCATTAAATATTTTAGGAAGGTGCAAAGCCAAACTGTTTATCATATAATAATAATTAATTAATATAATTCCTTACATTTATATAGAGCTTTTCTAAGCACTCAAAGCGCTTTACATAGACAGGGGGGTATCTCCTCATCCACCACCAGTGTGCAGCATCCACCTGGATGATGCGACGGCAGCCATATTGCGCCAGAACGCCCACCACACACCAGCTTACTGGTGGAGAGGAGACAGAGTGATGAAGCCAATCAGTAGATATGGGGATTGTTAGGAGGCCATGATGGTCAGAGGCCAATGGGCAAATTTAGCCAGGATGCCGAGGTCACACCTCTACTCTTTTCGAAAGACATCCTGGGATTTTTAATGACCACAGAGAGTCAGGACCTCGGTTTAATGTCTCATCCGAAGGACGGTGCTCGTTGACAGTATAGCGTCCCAATCACTACACTGGGGCGCTAGGACCCACACAGACCACAGGGTGAGCACCCCCTGCTGGCCTCACTAGCACCTCTTCCAGCAGCAACCTAGTTTTCTCAGGAGGTCTCCCATCCAGGTACTGACCTGGCTCAGCCCTGCTTAGCTTCAGTGGGAAACCGGTCTTGGGCTCCTGGGTGATATGGCTGCCGGAGTATACATATTAATAAATCTCTCTTCATGTACATATATGAATTAAAGGATCTCTATGTATTTTTCTTTTTATAATATGTATGTTTATAATCAATGATTCTCTCACTTTGTTGTTATCATTGATGGGAATTGATCACTAAACAAATGCATTGTGGGGTTGCCTTGCAATGTACATCTCAATAAATCAGAATGTCATGGAAAAGTTAATTTCAGTAATTCAACTTAAATTGTGAAACTCCTTTATGAAATAAATACAATGCACACAGACTGAAGTAGTTTAAGTCTTTGGGTCTAAACCATACCTGGTTTGATGATTTTGGCTCACATTTAACAAACACCCACCAATTCACTATCTCAACAAATTAGAATACTTGATAACACCAATAAAAAAATAAAATAAAATAAAATAAACATTGTTGGCCTTCTGGAAATTATGTTAATTTACTGTGCACTCAATACTTGGTAGGGGCTCATATTGCTTTAATAACTGCCTCAATTCAGCGTGTCATGGAGGTGATCAGTTTGTGGCACTGCTGAGGTGGGATGGTAGCCCAGGTTTCTTTGACAGTGGCCTTCAGCTCATCTGTATTTTATGGTCTGTTGTTTCTCATTTTCCTCTTGACAGTAGCCCATAGATTATATCTGGGGTTCAGGTCTGGTGAGTTTGCTGGCCAGTCAAGCACACCAACACCATTGTCATTTAACCAATTTATGGTGCTTTAGGCAGTGTGGGCAGGTGCCAAATCCTGCTGGAAAATAAAATCAACATCTTAAAAAATCTGGTCAGCAGTGCTCCAGAATTTCTTGGTAAATGGGTGCAGTGATTTTCATCTAAAATATCTAAAATTGTGTTCTAAAATTTTTCATTGTGAGGTGGAGTAACCCTTTAAGAGTAACCTCATAACATCTTTTGATTCTACAGCATGACCCCTTTAAGTTAGGCCTTAATGTAGTTGCTTTGGCTTGATCCATTTCTAGAATTTCAGAAGAGTTTTGGCCAGTTTTCCAGTGGGTCCAAAAAAAAGAAAAGAAAAAACCTTTTTCTCCAAATAGGAGTTTAGCTTAAACCAGCTAAAACCAGCAAACCCCCCCCCCCCATCCACCCACACAACCCCCAACAAAGAGGTGAACAAAACATAACCTCAGAAGGCACACTGACACATAAACTACTTGGTTTAAATGCTCTCATGCATCATACTCAGAACGAAACCTGAGTATTTGCTTTTCAAGTGTAATTTCGATGAGCAGAAGTGCCAGCAACTCAGAATGATCGGTTTGTGTGCATCTTATCTCTGACATTATCTGTACTAATGTTCAGCTCTACCCCCAGTTCACAGACAAGCCTTAAAGTAACGTGACATACAGCCAAATATGGTGACCCATACTCAGAATTCATGGTCTGCATTTAACACATCCAAAGTGCACACACACACACACTGTGAATACATACCCGGGAGCAGTAGTCTGGCATTAAACCTAAGCCTAATTAAAGTCTGAGCTGTTTCAACTGAAAGAAATTAGCTCTGAAAGACCTTATAATATATCATATAATATATCAGTGCCTTTATTTTGTTTAAAAATGAACAGCAGTGATGTTTTTTTTCTAAGGGAGGTTTATAAAAATTACTTAAATGTCCTAATTGAACCATGTCCTAATCCTTGCTTAGTCTAACTAAGCCCTGTCTGTGAAACCAGGCCTACTTAAAAGCTTTTCTCTTAACACGTTTACACCTAAAGTACAGTGAGCAGTTAATCCATATCCAGTATATCCATAGGAATATTTTTTGAAAGAAATGGTATTAACATGCCATTAACATTAACGTTGCTGTATTTAAGTCCTTGTTTTGGTTTTTGAAAACCGCCCACTGCCAGTTCACCCAATTGTATTTCCGCACCCCGGGTTGCAAGTTGGCAAAAACACAGTATATTTCATTTAATTCATCGTCAAGTGAGCTCATTCTATTTGGTGTTGTCAATCTGGCTACCTGCATCTGTCAAGTCTGAGGAGGAGGGTCTGGGTGAAAAACATCCTCTCCAATATTTTGAATTTGGACTGCAATACTTGCTTAGTCTAAGTAAGCCCTGTCTGTGAAGCCAGTCCTACTTAAAAGCTTTCCTCTTAACAGGTGTACACCTAAACTACAGTGAGCAGTTAATCCATATCCAGTATATCCATAGGAATAATTTTTTGAAAGAAATGGTATTAACAAGGCATTAACATTAATGGTGCTGTATTTAAGTCTTCGTTTTGGTTTCTGAAACCCACCCACTGCCAGTTTACCCAATTGTATTCACGGTATATTTCATTTAATTCATCGTCAAGTGAGCTCATTTTATTTGGTGTCATCAATCTGGCAACCTGCATGTGTCAAGTCTGAGGAAGAGGGTCTGGGGGAAAAAAAACCCCTCTCCAATATTTTGAATTTGGACTGCAATACCTATTTCAACCACTCGGTGTCAATCCTACATTGACAAACTACCTGTAGACAAATGCACTCTTTTAATTTTATATGTACCAGATGCTTTATAAAAAAAACACTCCATTTTACAAGGACTTAAGATAACACGTTTACTTGTAAATGCACCACAAATCATACTGCACTACTTGTTTCTTAACCTACCTCTTTTGCACAATATCATGCACAGTTATTATGTACTTGTATAGTCTGTCTTAGGTTATGTGTGTTCCTGTAGCTCAGTTGGTCTCGTATTGCCTTATCAAGCGCAATGTTAGGGGTTGGATTACCTGGGAACACATGATAGGCAAAAATTGATAGCCTGAATGCACTGTAAGTCGCTTTGGATAAAAGCTTCTGCTAAATGCATAAATTGAATGTATAATTAACTATTTATAGTATATGTATAGTTCAATTACTGCTTCAGATGTATAAGACTAAAAATTGTTCTTGTATGTTAATTTATGTAGCACCGGTTTCCTGTGAGTCATGACATTTCGTTCCACTGTATGTCCACACGTGTAGCAGAATGACAATAAAGCTCAACTTGACTTGATTAAAAACAATAGAAAACAAAAGTACATCAAGATAATTGTTCCATTTGTAAGAGTGTTGAAGTGAATTGAAGCAAATATCACTCGTAGTCTAGTCAGCTTTCTTATTCTCAACAACTTATATAGGCAATTGTCTCCTAAGGGAGCTACAGTAAGCAACCAAGGAAGTACAATGAGTAACTGAATTGACACATATGAAAAACAGTTTTTAAATATGTAAAATAAATTAATTCTGAATGCAACATTCTGACATTAGAATGTTGCTTAAACATAAATATATATATATAGTTTTAATTAGATTGAAACCTTTTATTATTATTTTCAGTATAACATAATGTACAGTATATGTCAAGTTACTTCTTGGATTTCACACATCCGCTTTGCCTCTACCTTGACAAGGGGCTTAGTCAACCACGGACACAGGAAGCATCTCAAAAATGGTTTTTACTTTCAATAAAGTTGTCACAATCTTGATTTGCAATCTGTTGATTTCATTCATATCATGACAGATAAATTTTGTTTGCAGTTAGATGAGTCTTGAAAGAGTCATTCCTTTAGTAGAAAGCTCAAGTTCAAATTTGTTTGATGACATTTAAAGAAGAAGCAAGAAAAATAATACAATTCCTAATTACAACCAACCATTAACACAATATGAACCTTTAACAGACTTTTAAATTCATACATGAATCGTATGCACTCTAATGCAGCCTTATCATACTCAAAGTAAAAATGTCCCAAACATGTAAACATTTCAACACACAAGATGCATTTATCTGAATCAGAGATGCTCACAAGTCTCTGAGCTAGAGTCCAAGTCAAGTCTCAAGTCTCTGAGCTAGAGTCCAAGTCAAGTCTCAAGTCTCTTTATTATATTAAGTCTCTGGTTATAATAAATGTTGCATCACGTACAGCGACCCATCCAAGCTGCTTAGAACACTGCATAGCTATATATAAGGAATTCAAAGCATGTAATATGTTATTATGACAACTCTATCTATTAGCATACAATATCAACTTTGATTTTGGTATATAATCAGTGTAAACAGGCTATTGCAACATGACAAAAACACCAAGAATGCTTTACTTTTAAGTTAATATCTGTATTTTGCATTTATGGATTCAGTAATGGCCTTCTGTCTGTCCTGGCTGTATAGCTGCACACCTCTTGTCTGGCTTAAGAATGAACAAAGCTACGCTGACTTATGTTATTCATACAATACCTACTCACAAATAAACATAAAAAACAAAGCCGGCTGCAATGAATTTCTGTGCAAAACAGCTTTTACTACAAACACTTCCACACAAGAACATTGTTATCACACAAGAACATTTTGATAGAGAACCAAAAATATTTAAAGTAGATAAAATTAGAATAAATAAAATAGAAATGTCTACATACTATTACTACTGTAAACTTTGCAAATAGGACATCAGCCCCTTCAAGTCAATGAACAATAACAAAGTGGGCTGCAATGAATATCTGTGCAAAACGTCATGGCTCCGCTCCTACCCAATGACAGAGGCACGCAGGTCTTTTTCCACTGGAGTAATCACGTGAAGGATGCGTGCACAACTAATAACTAATATCATCACGCTATAAAGGGTTGGCCTGCGCTGGGTGCGCCCCTCCCCCTATAACTGTTCTGTCTCGCGGAGGAGCTCATTTGTGTGCATCTGTGTGAAACACGCGCTCTGAAACACGCATAGGAAAAAAGAGCGACAGAAAGAACGGCTCCCCTCCAGCCGTGACTCGGCTCCCATCGTTCATGTTTATGAGCCGTTCAAAAGAATCGGTTCGTTCGCGAACGTCACAACTCTAACAGCGAGCTCATCTGACGTTTACTAAAAATTAACATTGTTCACGAGTCCCGGAGCTCGAGTCCGAGTCGAGTCTGAAGTCTTTCGAGGACGAGTCTCAAGTCGAGTCTGAAGTCACTGTTTGTGCGACTTAAGTTGCACTCGAGTCCGAGTCTCAAACTCGAGTCCCCATCTCTGATCTGAATACAAGTTAATTTAGTTTTAAACAGTCATCCTACCAGCAGCGTCTCGGGTTGATTAATCACTGATGCACATCCAATTCCTGTTGTACTCATTTACTCACACCTCATAACTTTTTCCAGTCACAAGGTTTTCCTCAAAAGGAGAAAAGCTGGATAAACTGCAGGACAAGCGCTCTCACTCCTTTGTTTCTGCTCGTGTTTGGTGTTTAATAGGCTCTAATTACAAGCGCACCTGACAGAGATTCATCATTAGTGGAGTTCGGCTTTTTCCGACGGATGATGTCATCTGGATGAAGACGCTCTTCGTGGCTTTCAGCAACAACTTCTATGACAATTAGTTCAGCACACAAATTTTCTCTTCAGTCATCACCAATAATGTTTTAACTTATAATAAATAAATATTTAAACTGTGTGCTTAATATTAATTTATAAAATAAATAAATACATTTGTTTAACTTCACACCTCCCACTTGACATTCTTGAATCCAAGAGGTCACAATCAACTCCTTTCTTCCAAATTCTTGGATTGCTCTTCAACTGGGATCAACACAACTAACCGCCGAACATCCCTGTGAATAACGGTTGATGGAATTTTTGGGCTTCCACGTTTGGTGACCTTTCCTGTGTCTGACTTCTCAATACCTGAACAAAAGACTGGGTGACTTGAGGAAACTCTGACATCAACATCTCTCACAATACCTTTAGGATCAGTATTCGCCTTGATGACTCTTCCTAACTTGTATTGACTCCTCAGAGCATTCTGGTCTGCAACCCAGACAATAGCTGTGTCCAAATTCAGGGTCTACATCCTTCGGAGGGCTCATTTGAAGGATGTTATGTCACAGCGCCGCGACGAAGGCTGTCCAAATTCGTAGGATCCTTCAAATGCGGCCCACCAATGCGTCCTCCTTTTCCCAGAATTGGAAGGATGGGTGTGGTGGATCATTTCGCGTCCTACCTATCCCAGAATTCTTTTCGGCAGGACGAAGCGAGCGGTAGCGGAGTGGGGGAGGAGTATTATTTTCTGTGTTTTTTAAAAACTGGCTTTTCAAAAATATATATTTTCAGTGGTTTTCTAGTTAGGCATTTTGTTTTAGCGTTAAGCTTTATTTTTATTTTTTTTACATTTGTACGTGTATATGTAAAAAAAAAAAAAAAAGTTTACTTTCATAAACTAGCTTGTTCCTTACTGCCTGTGTGAATATCCCCTTACACACAGCTTATTTGTTAGTGATTGAAGCTGTTTTTAACGCTTCTAAGGACGAAAGAGCAGACAGAAGTGTTTATAAAGCTCCGGGGAGAGAACGATGAGCTCTTCACCCGCGTCTTGCTTAGCGCTGTCACGGTTGCTAGGCGACAGGATATGAGCAACGGGTAAGGGAGGGAACTGAAAGAAGGGTAGGCTGTCCAAATTCACAAACACCGACTTCCGGTTTTTGCGGTTGTCGGAGGACCCATCCTCCTTCAACCGGGTAGGAAGGATCCTAAGGAGGATGCAGACCCTGAATTTGGACACAGCTAATGTCTCCTTCGGCAACATTCCTTTCCTTTGTGTGCCACCTACTTCTTATGAACAGGTTCGGTCCTGCTAGTTGACTCCACTTTTCCCAGAACTTATTAACTTCTCCTTGGATAACTCTTAATCTCTTGTATGGGTATCCTGCAAAATCGAAATCACCTGGATCTCTTCTTGGACTTGCTCTCCCCAACAACAGGGAGTTCGGTGTAACATACTCCAAACAATACTCATGACTTTGAGTTCGTGCATCTATGGGCCTTTCGTTTGCCAGGTTTGCTGCCATATACAGAAAAGTCTGGAATTCTCCCCACGTGAAAATACCATCACCTCCTAGATTAAGAAGAGCTCTTTTCACCACACGAACAGCAGCTTCAGCCGCTCCATTTCTATGGGGTGAGTTAGCTGGATGAAACTTCCACGACCACTCAGTTCCATGTTTCCCGGCTTCCTCTTCAAGTTCCGGTTTCTCTACTCACTCCAGAAACTCATAAAGATCTTTCAGGGCTGACTGTGCTCCCACAAAGTTTAAACCTAGATCTGACCACACTTTCTTGGGGTGTCCTCTCAAAGCAGTGAATCTCTTGTAAGACAACAGGAAACCCTCAGTGGATTGATCGCTCACAACATCTGTGTGAACAGCCCTTGAAGCCATGCAACAATACACAACTCCCCAGACCTTCAGTCGCACCCTTTTCCTCACTTCATCTTTCACCTCATAGGGACCGAATAGATCCACTGTTATGAATTCAAAGGGTGCAACTGGTCCAATCCTTTCAGGTGGGAGATCACTCATAATCTGCCTGGACTTCTTTGCTCTTGCTTTCCTACAGATGACACAACTTTCCACCACCCTTTTGACCAATCTCCGACCTTTTACTACCCATGCTACTTTTCTCATCCCAGCAATCTCCTCATGATTTGCATCATGTGCTTCATTAGCCAGTAGCAATGATACTCGTGTTTCCATGGGTAATAATGGAATGGTGAGTCTCTCTTTCTCAAAGGTTTCATATCTTTCTTTGCACACAAGAAGTCCGGTGTTTTCTTCTTTAAACACAACCAATCTACAGAGTGTGGTCTCAGGAAACATTGTGCTCTTTTGTGCCTCCAAAAAGATTGCTGTCAAAGCGTCCTCCCTTTCCTTCACTGCCAGCACAAATCCACTGATTCCAACTATATCTCCTTTCTCAAATGCTGAATTTGTATGTCTTATCTCTAGCCATTTCCTCACGCTGCGCCACACCCAGCCAAAGACTCCTGCCAACCTTGACAGACTACTGAACTTTTTTTTCCAGTCACAAGGTTTTCCTCAAAAGGAGAAAAGCTGGATAAACTGCAGGACAAGCGCTCTCACTCCTTTGTTTCTGCTCGTGTTTGGTGTTTAATAGGCTCTAATTACAAGCACACCTGACAGAGATTCATCATTAGTGGAGTTCGGCTTTTTCTGACGGATGATGTCATCTGGATGAAGACGCTCTTCCAACCTTGACAGACTACTGAACTTTTTAACATCTACTAGTCCTTCAGTGATTAGTCTGCTCAGCATTTTCATCCAAAATGGCTCCGGTACTGAGATTTGCTTCTCTTCAGTTATTTTTCCCATCTGAGCTTTAGACTCAACTAAGCGAACATCCACTCCTTGGCTTGTATTCCATCGAAGAGATAATACTGCCCCATAGGTTTTGTCACTCCCATCCGAGAAAGTGACTGCCCATGATTTTCCTTTCCAGTTTGGAGGCGTAAGACTTCTCTGGAACTTCACTTTCTGGAGTTGTACATACTCCTCAAATAAATCAATAGCTTCTCCCCGGATTCCTTCAGAGAGTGCAGTATCCCATGAATGTCTTGTTAGACATCCAATTCCAGCTTCCTGGAATGCTTTCCTAACAAGGATCGTGCCCTTCTGTTTAGCTGGTGTGACGAGACCAAGTGGGTCATAGAGTCCTGCCACCTGACTCAATAGATATCTTCTCGTCAATGGGTTTGGTGTCCTCAACCTCACTTCCTCTTCAAGAAGATCCTGCCCAATCCTCACCTTCTTTTTCCTTTTGGAAAAATTAACAGAAGTCATTATATACATCCTATACTCCTCTGCCAGGTATCCAACTCCAAGGGCTTTATCATCCCCTTCACCCAGCTGATTAGGAAGCACCACATTTTTCCCAGGAATCAGGCTTGAAAACTCTTTGTTTGTTTTTTCAGATCCAGACCTCCCACTTTGATCAGACCAAACCCATTCCTTCAATGAGAATCCACCAGCTTCCGGGATTTCCTCAATGCCCTTCACTATCTCAACCAGGCTCTTCTGATCATTTTCAGATGTGAGGATATCGTCCACATAACTGTCTTCTTCTAGCACTCTTCGCTCCTCTTTCATGTGAGCAAAAGCTGCTAAACCAGCGGTCTCCCTCATTGCCAGCTGTGCAATACAACCTGCTGGGCGATCTCCAATGTTAACTCTGGTTATGGTATACTCCTCTATTTCTTCCTCAGGTGTATCCCGCCAAAGAAATCTGTGGAGATGCATTTCTCGTTCTTCCAGCCATACCGAATTATACATCTTTCGGATGTCTCCCAATACTCCGAACACTCCCTTCCTAAACCTGAGTAGGACAGCTCTGATAGAATTTAACACATCAGGTCCTTTCAGCAGGAGGTCGTTCATACTCAGCTCCTTGAATTTCTGGCTGCTGTTCCACACAAGATGCACAGGCGTGGTGACTGAATGTGGGTTTGGTGCAACTAAATGACTTACGTACCAGACTGGACCAGTCCACTTGTCAAGAATTTATTTTGTTAGCTTTACCGCGGCATTTCTCTTAACCATTTCATGAACCTGTCCAGTGTAAACTTTCTTCCACTCAGGCCACTTCCCAAGCTGCTTCTCGGTTCTCAGGAATGTCGATTCCACTCCGTTCCAGTTGTACGGAAGAGAAACAGGATCTTGGATCCATGGGTTCCCTGGCGTCACAATATGGTCGATCACTATGAGAATCCACTTGCACATAAGTAAGGCCACTTCTTATGATCTCTAGCTCTTTCTCCTCTGCCAAAGTCATCTCTTTTCCTCCCGGCTGGCACTTCCTGCAGCGGCAGCCGCCACACTTTGGCTCACATGCAGCTCCGATGCTATCCCAGCTCCACCAATGAAGAAATTATTTGCCACTTGCAAATGTGCATTTTGCATCAATGCAGGTCATTTTATTTTCTTTTGGGGTTTTGGAGGTAAATAGTGGTTGACTTTCTCTGAGAACTTCGTTATACTTGAACACAGCAGTTCTCATTGACCGTGCAAAATGTGTCTTCGACTCATAAGTAGTCACACTTACTTCCTCAAACAAGTCTGGGTGCGCTGCACCCACCATTTTCCCCAAGTGGGCTGTCCCAAAGAACAAGATCTCCTACAATTTTTACTCTTTGTGGTGCAAGCTTTCCTTCCCGATGACGGAGAAGAAGTTCTATCTCTTCAGGTCTCCTTAGTTCTGCCAGGTCTACATCTGGAAATAACTTTTTCAGTTGCTGTGGACTCACACTCTTATGCATTTGTGCAATCTCTTCTAAACCATAACATACAAGCTGGTGGGCTTTCTCAGATCCTGCTGGTGTTCTCACTCGAATTCTAAGGAGATACCTTTTGGTTCTTACACGGATAGCCATTTTAACCACTCCATGAACAACCAGGTTGATTTCTTCTCCACTCAATTCGAGCCTGTCAGCAGCTTTATGAGTTATGGAATTTGTGTCGGATGCCAGGTCAATTAGAGTTCCAATTGTTTGTCCTGCATTAGTTGTTAACTCTTTGAGCATCATAATGACCGGAAGCTCCTGAAGTACATTTTCCTCCAACAGTCCTAGTTTCCCTTCTTTAGATCTTTCCCTCATAGCTTTGTTGGTAAACGCTTTGATACACTTTTCCACCATTTCAGGAGAAAGTTCAGAGAGGAATTGTTCTTGTTCCACAGTTAATCGGTTTCCCTTTTTCACTTCTCTGGGGATGACTCTGCCTTCATGCTCATATCTGGTCTCCTCTTCGGGACAGAAAAGATAATGATGATCTGCAGAGGCTACTCCTTTGCATCATTTTCTCCTGCACAGAAATGCATCTCCACATTTGCTGTCATCTTCATGATACACCAATCATCTCCTACACAGTCCAAGTTTTCTCAGGATTATTTTCTTTTCTCCGAAATGCAGTTCCTTGAACTTATTGCAAAAGAAGATTTTACCTTTGTGCTTCTCAGATCCACAGACAATGCACACACTCTCAAATTCAAGTTCTTGCCTTTCCACTTTTTCTGTGACTCTAAGTTGCTCAAGTCTCTCAAAAGATTCCTTCTTCCTTCTTCAGGAATTCAAGAAGCTTGTCAAAGTGTTTTTTCTGATGTAACCTCACTTCCAGGAGCCTTCACTAAAGCAAGCCAGGCCCGTTTCATGAACTCAGGAAGTTTACTTTCTATGGATTTGACCACAAGAGGGTTTTTTTTATGGCCCCCGTGTCTCCAAGGTCAGTAAGATCCACTAAAGCCTTCTCCACTGTCTGGACGAGTTCAATCACTTAATTTCATTAAACTTCAAATCGCACTCACTTATAGTCTTCTTAATGTCAGCTTCCTGCTGCACTGGCTCGTCAGCTTTGCTCTCATCAGCCTCCATATCAGCAAGATGCTCCAATGATGCACCGTCTGACCTTGGACATTCTGCACCGCCACCAAATGTGAAGTCCAATGCTGTTACGCTGATCATCAAACTGTGTTTACAAGCTGTGGCTGTCAGCTGTGGTTATCAACTGTCAAGTTACTTCTTGGATTTCACACATTAGCTTTGCCTCTAACTTGACAAGGGGCTTAGTCAACCACGGACACAGGAATCATCTCAAAAATGGCTTTTACTTTCAATAAAGTTGTTACAATCTTGATTTGCAATCTGTTGATTTTATTCATATCATGACAGATGAATTTTGTTTGCAGTTAGATTAGTCTTGAAACAGTCATTCCTTTAGTAGAAAGCTCAAGTTCAAATTAGGTTGATAACCTTTAAAGAAGAAGAAAGAAAAATAATACAATTCCTAATTACAACCAACCATTAACACAATATGCACCTTTGACAGACTTTTAAATTCATATATGAATCATACGCACTCTAATGCAGCCTTATCATACTCAAAGTAAAAATGTCCCAAACATTTCAACACACAAGATGCATTTATCTGAACACAAGTTAATTAAGTTTTAAACAGTCATCCTACCAGCAGCGTCTCAGGTTGATTAATCACTGATGCACATCCAATTCCTGTTGTACTCATTTACTCACACCTCATAACTTTTTCCAGTCACAAGGTTTTCATCAAAAGGAGAAAAGCTGGATAAACTGCAGGACAAGCGCTCTCACTCCTTTGTTTCTACTCGTGTTTGGTGTTTAATAGGCTCTAATTACAAGCACACCTGACAGAGATTCATCATTAGTGGAGTCCGGCTTTTTCCGGCGGATGATGTAATCTGGATGAAGACGCTCTTTGTGGCTTTCAGCAACAACTTCTATGACATAAAAAAATAAAAATTTTCTCTGCAGTCATCACCAATAATGATTTAACTTATAATAAATAAATGTTTAAACTGTGTGCTTAATATTAATTTATTTATAAAATAAATAAACACATCGGGTGTTTAACTTCACAGTATATACTTCTTCTCATCTCACTTCACTTGCCATACTGAAATGGAGTTTGATGCAGTGCATTATGGGAATTTATTTACTGCAAATATACAGTATGAATGCAGTGATGCTTTATAATATGCATGGGCAAAACTAGTGGGAGAAAACAGATGAAGATTCTCACTTCAACAATCCTGAATCGATCAGAAAACTTCAGAAATCATTCTGAGCTTAGCTAGAGACAACATTATTCAACTTGTAGAACAAATAAACATGCAACTAAATGCTTTCCAGACAAGGGCAGTATGTTTCTCTTTTTCTAAGCAATATTGATCTTTATTTATTACTGATAATGTAATAGCTGTGGCAGGTCCAAAAGCATGTTAGTAAATAATTTACTGTATCAAATTTCTACCCCCAAATGGGTCACAAATAATGCCTTTGTTGCATTTGGAAAGGAACACACTGAACTACTGGCAGATGCAACCACACATTGTCAAGCTAAGCATTTCTCATAGCACATATCCTGTAAAATAAACCCCACGAATGGCCTTTTAATATGCTTCAACCATGCGACCTTATGCAAAAGTCTGTACCTGACTGACAAATGCTTAAAGCACTTTCAGATACTGAATGCACTTTTATGCACTTGTAATGTGTTTCCTCGTGTAGTCCTATGGGAATTTTGGGTTTTTTCTAAAATCATAATTTTTATTTTGTTTATTTTCTTCAAAAATGTAAATTTAATGATGTTAATTTTTTTTTAAATAATGTTTATGTGTGTTCAAAATTGAGTAAGTGAAAACTAATTTACCCAGAAGAAAGATCCAATCAGGAGTCAGGGTGAGAGGTCGCTCTTTTCTCTGGCTTTTCCTTTCCTGTTCCCCCCTCTGCTGGTCACTACCTCACTCTTTCCCTTTCCCTCTTCTGCTGTTTCTCATTAGTTGTTTTCTCCCTGATCTGTTTCACCTGTTACCTCCTCTAACCCGCTTGCTATTTAATGTCCTCTGCTTTCTTGCCAGTTGCCGGATTATTTCGTCAGAGTATGATGCTGGTAACTATCTAAAGGACCCTGCTGTATCCGTCTTGTCTTGTCATAGTCCTGTCACAGTCTGGTTCAGGTCAGCTACACCATATCACTGCCTATTAACCTTTCTCCTACTGTGTCCAGCCCTCCCGCTGTCGACGATCTCCCTGAGCTGCGCTTAGTGCATTGCAGCTGCTCAGTAAGTGGGGACGAGAAGTCTAAGTTCCACTAGCCGGTCTCCCTGATTACCTGCTGCATTCCAGCCACTCACCAGAGTCACGAGAGAGCCACTGACCTGTTAAAAGGGGACCCTCTTCAGAGACCACCCTGTAAACTTTCCTTTGTTTTTTGCAATCAGCCTGTGTTTCAGTTTAAAGAGACTAATTATCTCTGCATTACCTGCAGCTACTTGAGTTCCCGTTTGAAGAAGCTTGTGTCACCGCTCTCTCAATAAACAGTTTTTCATTTGCATTTGGATTCCTATCTCTTCATTACTACAGAATAATCCGGCCAACTGATGGATCCAGCAAAGGAGAGAACCATTCACAAGGCTGTCGAACTGCAAGGCGCTATGTTAGGAAGACATGATGAGGAACTTACCGCTACTCCTCGTGTGGTCGAGACGCTGGCTGCTCATCTATCAGATTTATCCACCCAGGTTCAGTTGCTCCGGAGAGAGCCACCGCGCCCTCTAGGGTCGCCTGACACACTGGAGCCGCGTGTGAATAATCCCCCGTGCTATAGTGGAGAGCCCACTCAATGTCGTCCATTCCTCACGCAATGTGAGGTGGTTTTTTCCCTCCAACCAGTCACATATGCCCATGAGCGAGCCCGAGTTGCCTATGTCATTTCACTTCTGACTGGGCGTGCCCGTAATTGGGGACCAGCTGCATGGGAAGCTAGGGCGGAACATACCAAGTGCTTCGATACTTTCAAGGATGAGATGTTGCAGGTATTCGACCGTTTGGTCCATGGTGAGGAGGCTTCCCGCCTGCTTTCCTCACTCCGTCAGGGGGGGCGATCCATGGTGGATTACTCCATAGAGTTCTGTACTCTCTCGACCACCTGCGGTTGGAACGAATCCGCCCTTGTTTAATCATTCATCAGAAGTTGTCATTCGTCTTAATATAATGTACTATAAATCAAGTATTAGACCTTTAGTTTTTTTTCTAGGTGAAAATCATTTAAATTCACGAAATTAACTTTGTATACATTTGCATACAATATATACATTTATTAAAAATTATAAAAAGTTCAATATTTTTTTAAAACAATTCTTACATTTTTAGGTATATTATTGCAGTATTTCGCCATACCTCCACATTTTGGATATGGATAATCCCATTTTCCATTTGACAGACATTCAATTGCTCGTTGGCCGTGCATCTTCAGGTTCACATCTGTGAATCGAAAAACTAAAATATGCCCAGGTTTATAAGGTGGAGCCGTACCTGGATTTCCAACTACAATCTCAACATTGATGAGCTGTTCACCCTCACAGGTAACTTCCGTAGATGAAGAAAAAAAAATCAATCATTATTAAAAGAAAGCTTTTATAGTTTTACTGGAATAAAGCAAAGCAGAGCAGTTTAATGACAGCTAACTTTACTTCAAATTTAGACCTACATTTGGGTTTTATGGTCAATGAGTTGTCATGAAAAATGAACAAAAACAATATATGAATTCAGATAAATGAAACATGATATTATTATATATTGTGCAACAAATTGGATGTTCAAAACATCTGGTTTTGATACTTTGTGTATTATTGTGTTACCTTGAGCATTTGTTGAGACACCCATCATCATTAATAGAAGAAAGAGAAATATCTTACAGTATTTCATTTTAAGCTGTAAAACATAACAAATGTACAGTTTCCAATGTTAATATACAGTATTGACTGAATCACCTACCAAAAATTTAGTCTTTAAAGACTGATTCGCTTTCCTTATTTAACACAAATCAATGCAAATATTTCTGTGGTAATAAACATAAATTATAACTAATGAAAACCCTGTTTTCCAAAAGCTGTATTCATGAGTAGTCTTGAGCGCTGATGATATGAATCTTTGAAGTCTGTGTAGCTGAAAGCAGCTGTCCCCTTCCCTCTGTCCCACCAAACAGGACTCTGCTGGAGGGACTTAGCGCTCATGTCAAAGATATAGTCATAGCCCGGGAGCTGCCTACTAGTCTCGACCCACTCATTGATCTCGCTATCCGGGTGGAGAAGAGATTTGATTTACATCGCCGCATCAGAGGCGTTGACTTCTCCTCTTCTACGGCTGCAGCGTCTTCTCCTCCCATCTCCATTCCTGTTCCTGAGCCAATGCAGATCGGCGGTTTGCGTATATCTGCCAAGGAGAGAGAACAGCGCCTTGTCCATCGACTCTGCTTGTACTGCGGAGCGGCCAACCACTTTGTGTTGAACTGCCCCATAAAAGCCAACGCTTGCAACTAGAAGAGGGGGTACTGGCGAGCGCGACTTCCTTAAGCTGGGCTGGTACCACCGTTTCATGCAAGGCTTTAATAGACTCAGGAGCTGAGGAGAATTTCCTTGACGAAGCTTGGGCTCGTAAACAAGGTATTCCTTTGAGGAGCCGTAAACAGACCACACCCCTTTTTGCCTTAGATGGCAGCCCCCTGCCCAGTATCGACCTTCAATATATCCCGTTAGCTCTAACTGTTTCAGGTAACTCTTTCCTTCTTAGTTTTTCACTCCCCTTACTCCCCGGTAGTTCTAGGTCACCCCTGGCTAGCCAGACACAATCCCCACTTCGATTGGTCTAGTAATAGTATTCTTTCATGGGGCCTGTCTTGTCATGTCAATTGTCTGTTATCCGCTAACCCTTCTGTCTCCCCTGTCTCTGTCTTTCAGGAAGAGCCAGCCAATTTGACTGGGGTTCCGGAGGAATATCATGATCTGAGGGTGGTCTTTAGTCGGCCACTTCTCTTCCTCCACAACATCCCAATGATTGCAGTATTGATTTGTTGCCCGGTACTCGTGGTAGTTTGTATTCTCTATCTGGTCCTGAACGCAAAGGACTTGAGAGTTATCTGTATGATTCATTAGCCGCAGGAACTATTGTCGCCTCTTCTTCGCCTGCAGGTGCGGGGTTTTTCTTTGTGAAGAAAAAAGACGGCTCTCTACGACCCTGTATCGATTACCGGGGGCTAAACAAGATTACAGTTAAAAATTGTTATCCCTTGCCGCTTATGTCATCCGCTTTCAATACCCCACTTGGGCACTTTGAATATCGGGTTCTCCCGCTCGGCCTCGTCAACGCACCTGCAGTCTTTCAAGCATTAATCAACGATGTACTGAGAGATATGCTTAACGTTTTCGTCTTCGTTTATTTAGACGATATTCTGATTTTCTCAACGTCTCTCCAGGTTCATGTCCAGCATGTTCGCCGTGTTCTCCAGTGCCTCCTGGAGAACCGTCTGTTCGTAAAAGCTGAGAAATGCACGTTTCATGCCCAATCTGTCACCTTTCTTGGTTCCGTAATCTCGGCGGGGGGAATAAGCATGGACCCTGTTAAGGTACAAGCCGTTATCGAGTGGCCCATTCCTGAGTCTCGAGTCGCGTTACAGCGTTTTCTTGGGTTCGCCAATTTCTATCGCCGCTTTATACGCAATTTCAGCCAAATAGCCGCGCCTCTCACTGCTCTCACTTCGGTCAAGTCAAGTTTTAGGTGGACAGAGTCTGCTATTAAGGTAAACAGTAACAATCAAGTAATAATTAGGGAATTACATTTAGAGCATTAATTAATTTAGAGAGAGATCTTTTGATAAATAAGATTTCGGGGAGTGCACTCCACACTAATAGCTATACACGGTAGGGGGCGCTACACTCGTTAGCCTTAACTAGGGATCTAACAATACCTTTTAGTGTCCATAGCACAGACAGGATGTCTTAAAAGGCTGCCTTTATAGGCAGCACTAAGTTTTGAAACAGAATATGCCATAAAATATAAAGGAAAAAAAAACTATTTATAATTAACTAATTGAGAGATTACACACTTGTGCTTCAGTAATATGTCTTTTACCTCCAGATAATGAAGCCAAATAACACATTAGTCTTTCCAGTGAAGAACATTTAATGCTGTCTGGATTGTTTGGTACATCCCTCAAACCTTTATCGCATCAAACGTTTACTTACTAGTTAATCATATAAAGTATAATCAACAAAAAAAACCTAAACACTGAAAAAAGTCTAACATTGCTGTTATTCGTTTAATGTGTGTTTTGTCGTTGAAATAGCTTAAAATTATTGTTTTTTTCATTTAAACTAAACGTTTTAGTTTATATTTATGGTTGAATCCATTTTTTTACATGGATACAATATGATTTGCAGCGGGACATTAAACTGAATTAATTAATTTGATCAAAGCAATTTTATTAAATTAAGCATGGTTTGCACATGCGCATTGCTGAGTTGGAGTTCCCGCTCTCTGACCACCTGACCTGTTTATATAAAGAATTAAACAAAAACGTCCGTTACAGTTGAACTGCATGTTAAGCGGTGGCTGCGGTAACTTGCACTTCAACAGACCCCTCCAGGCTGGCTGAAAGACATAGAAGAACTACGAGCAACACTGATACTAAGAAGGTAAAACAATCATCTTTGTATACCCTTAATGTTTTTTTTTTTTTTTAATTAACGTTATACCTGACTGGCCTTGACTTGGCCGTAATTTCAGCATTCACGCTCGATAGCATGTAACTATCCCTAGGATATCACTTGTAACGTTAACATTAGCATTCATCATTCAAACTATAACGTCTGGTAGTGGGTGAGTAATGCTATCACAGGTTGCTAGCTAACTGGCTATTAAATGCAAACTATTATTTCTAAATGCATAATTATGCTAGACTTTTTTTCCACTGAATTTCTGACACTTGCAGTAGTAAATCCCAAGGTTCAAGATTCAAACTTCATGGATGCAAAGAGTGCCCTTTTCGACACCTCCCGCTTTTTTCGCGTCAGTCTGCAAGACTTGTGTGAATCGTG
Organism: Carassius auratus; assembly: GCF_003368295.1. Taxonomy (NCBI): domain Eukaryota; kingdom Metazoa; phylum Chordata; class Actinopteri; order Cypriniformes; family Cyprinidae; genus Carassius; species Carassius auratus. The sequence continues at coordinate 16,368,001 of NC_039280.1, read as the reverse complement.
CAGGTCTGAGAGGTTCTGATTATAATTTCACAAAGTCATCTGAAGTCATTCCATAGCTTAATCTGAGGGACAGAATTATATTTACATCATTAAATTACAGCTTACGGAAACTCGTCTTCCCTCCCCTGCGGCTGTCAATCATTCTCCATTTTATATCCAAACCACGTGCGCACCTCACCCGTTACAGCAGGATCGAGCAGGATACACGGTAAAACTCTCTCCAATATGATATAATGTATTCACATTATGATGCTTGATCTGTAGATAAAGGGCTGTGGATTTGCATAAAATTATTATTTTGTTGGAGTTTTTTGCTGTTTTTAAACGACTCGCTCAATATTAAGGCAGGGTTTGCACATGCGCATTGCTGAGTTGGAGTTCCCGCTCTCTGACCACCTGACCTGTTTATATAAAGAATTAAACAAAAACGTCTGTTACAGTTGAACTGCGTGTTAAGAGGCGGTTAGATCACACATTACAAGAACTATGAATTGGCATCAAACCAACAATAAATGGAATTTAAAACCATGAAGAAACAAATGATCGTTAAACTGTTGGACAGATATACACGAGGATTTGTGCGCTCGACATTTCTTCGCTTTGTGCCGTGAACGAATAGTTCGATTTAACCGATTCTTCTTAGTGAAACGTTTGAACTAACGTTAGTTCACCAAATCGAACTGAATCGTTTGAAACGGTTCACGTCTCCAATAAGCATTAATCAACAAATGATTTCAGCTGTTAACTTTTTTTTTAATGTGGCTGACACTCCCTCTGAGTTCAAACAAACCAATATCCCGGAGTAATTAATTTACTCAAACAATACACTGACTGCTGTGAAGAGAGAACTGAAGGTCTGATTTTATTACCACAAAAATATTATCTGAATAGGTCTACTTTGTTAATTATTATTTGAAGTATTTTGAAGCATCAAAGCCATGGATAATTTGTAGTTAGCATTGCTTCAAGAACTATGTTTTTTTTTTTTTTTTTTTTGTAAAATCATGGTTCATTTACGGAAGGGAACGTGGAAACTCAGAGAATATTAAGGCAGATGCGGTGGTGATATCACCGACATTAAAATTGACTTAAAATATAATGTTGACTTAAACACATTATTGACTTAATGTTATCAAAATCCCCAAAAGTTCAACCTTATTATGAAAGTACCTAAAAGTGATGCACAGGCCTCATCTGCCCCCCAAAAATTGTCTTCATGCACTGTGTTTACAGGATTTACAGGTGTTTACAGTGTTCTCTGACATGTCCAGAAAAAAAGTTAGAATAAAACGAAAATAACCTCATCAGTGTTGGGCATTTTACTCAGAAATCATAATAAATTACTAGTTACTTATTACTCCTTAAAAGTCTCATCACTTTTAATCTAGTCACACCCCTTGTAATGAACATTTGATTATTTTGATTTGCTAATCAAATGTTTTGTTTTGAATGTTTAGATTGTATAAGAGCTTGGCACATTATGATCTAACATGAAATCGGGAGATTTTCTGAAATTGTAACATGCAGGATGATGAGGTTGAAAAACTGGAGCAGACGACCATGGCCATCTTTATCACTGGGAAAAGGGATCCTCTCCATCCACCTAAAGACATTAAAATTGTTGTCAAAGGAAAAGAGGTCCTGAACGAGTTGCCATCGGTTGCAACCACTTTTGCCATGGTTTTTGGGCAGTTCACCTTTGAATTTGTGCAAAAGGTCCTGATGGAGCTTGATGGAAAAAAGATGACCCCAAAAGTCACTAGACTGACCACCCAGCTGCACAGGGATTAATTGTATAATTGCATAATTGTTAAATTGTATTGTGTTTTTACAGCCAAGACTTTAGATCCTTTTAATAAAAAGGTTGCACTAACAAGGCTGCATTTTCACTGCAGCATTTACAAATGTGGCTGCCCAAGTTTGCAGCGTTCCAGTTTCTGCTGTCATTCTTCATACATTTGAAGCAAATGTTCAATGTTGTGAGTTTATTGAACAATAAATGTGTTCTGAGTAGTCATTGATCAAAATGTATTGAAATATTTTTTTTTTAAATTGATTATAGATCTCAAATAATGCCAACTCTATTTTTTTATTTGAAACAATCTAAAATAATTAATTTAATCAGACCTATGAATATTAGTTTGTTCCAAACTAAAATAATTAATTTAATTTAACCTATACATATTAGTTTAGTTGGTTTGTTATAATTTAAAATAATTAGTTTGTTCCAACCTAAAATAATTAAATTGATCAACCTTTAAAAAGTGGTTTGCATGGATTTAAAATTTTCAAGTTAAACTAAATTAGATTGTTTACATTGAGTCAATGTCAAATGTTTCGTGTGATTGATTACTTCAATTTTACTTTGATTGACTTTACTTTAAGATTGATTACTTTACACTTTTGCTAACTAAACCTTCTGCTGTTGCAGACACTGATGTCTCTGGGCGGATCGCACCCAGACCCCTCTCAGGTGCCTCTGTGAGGTGGCGTTCACTGAAGCCTGGGATTTGTACTATACCCGTGACCACAGACTCACAGGCCACACAAGCCTATGGGCGCTTCTTATTTATAGCTCTGCCGTCTTATTCATGTAGGGTGTAATTGCGAGGCTGCAGCAGAAACACTGCCCCTACCAGTCAGGCTGACTGTCTACACTCTCTTCATAACTATATCTGTGGGAATTTAGCTGGGGGTTTCTGCTTAGGCTGTTCGTGGCCTGGCCTTGGGACTATTCAGGATTCAGGTATAACTTCGTAGGTCTGGTGACGCTCAAATATGCCATTCCCTGGGCTTTGACAGCACTTATAACACATTATCAAGAACACTTTGAAGATATGGCTGGATGAGTAATCAATATAAAAAGATAATAATTCACTGTACATACAAATTGTTTAACAGAACATACTTTGAAGATGTGTCTGGATAAGTAATCAGTATAAACATAATAATTCACTGTACATGTAAAGTGCTTAACAGAACATGCCAAAAATATATGCCTTTGTAATGGGATAGAAGTGTTAAGGAGGCCTGATAAATGCTAATAAAACAGTTGGTTTCAGACCAAAAACCTGTATTAAAAAATAAATGTATTATTAATGATGACATAAACTTTATTTTTAAAGACAGACCTAATGTGAGCTACAAGGTTGTTTAATCAGTGGTGTATTATTTTGTTGAAGCCATCAGTCCTCTTTAGTTATATATATATATATATATATATATATATATATATATATATATATATATATATATATATATATATATATATATATATATATATATATTAAAACAAAAATAAAATGTTCTTTTGAATACACAATAGGTATTTAAAAAAAAAATAGTTTTACATTTATATGTCTGTTTCTGCAATGCTTAACGGGATGTTGTGATTCACCTTGTAGCTAGTTGCTTTGACTTGCAAAATCCCTAAGGGGAAAAGAATGGGAAATTGACTTCAAAACCCAAAGCTGACATGAATAGCACTATTGCTCTGTTTTGCAAAAGTGAAGGTAAAACTCAGTTTGAATGTCAGGAAGACATTTCGGTAGATTGAACTTAACAATAATAATAACAGAAAAACTGTTTATATGTTTAATAACTGCAGACAAGAATGGTTGGCACAATACCATTTATGAAACCAGCTCTGGTATCTCAAGAATATTACTTTAGGCAGCAAATTATCAGCCTTGCACAAGAGTTGAAATAAAACTGTCAGGTCTGCAGGTTCACCCTTTCCGTTTGCTCTGTTTGTTATGCCATGATTCACTTCTACGGCCCTGCTTTTCAATGAATTGAGGGCAATGAACCACATCTCACATGTTTACCTACATCTCTATCACAGTGTGGCCAAGTGTGCTGGATAGCTGCCAAACATACTAGCTCACTTTAGCCACACATTACCTTACACTACCCTAGGTTTTATGCATTATAAAACTGCTGAGTAGCAGCACATTGTTGCCAGGCATCAAAACTGGACAGCACCGTTACATTATACTAATAGAAGAAGCATATGTTTTGTCTAATAATGTGTGAATATTGTGAAAACGATACTGTGTTTTTACATAATAAAATTGTTGATACATTTGCTCCTAAAGAAGTTCTCATGTGTGTCGATGTGTCTCAGTAGGGTCTCTTCCGTTCTGGGTCTTGGGCAACATACAAAGCGACACAATCGTGTGATCGTTTCCACTGATACCTAAAGAAACCCACACAAAAACACAGTGGTTTTAACAAACAGTTACTGTCTTTAACACACACACACACACAATGGCCTTGTTACTTACTCAACTGGATTTCTGTTACTGAGATTTCTTATCTCTCACAGATAGTTCATTCACTTAGCAATTATTAGACTACTAAAACACAAATGCTCATATGAATAGCACACTCACTCGGTCTCTCCAAAAATAAGAAGACAATCCCCTATGGACAGATTGTACTCCTTGCCATCCATGGAGACGCTAGAGGACCCTTCCTACATAAAATACAACAAAAAATAGGTAAAGGAAAGTTTAAGACTGAAATAAACATGAAGGACAGAGGAAACATAAAAAGATTACTGAATGAAGAATTGTGTAATGTGTTACCAGTTGCCAGATCCAGCCATCAGTTTTTCTCCTAGAGGTTCCAGATGTCCCAGGACCAAAGAGTAACGTCTGATGGGGAGAAAGTCTAAGTCAGCAAATGCTTCTATGCCAAAGCTCCATCCATCCATCTATAAAAACTTTCTTTGTATAGTCAACTCTAAGACTTATTTATCAATACTTAGGACAACTGTAAATCAGTAACCTGTTTTATTGCTGCATGAGTTAAACAAACATTTATAGCACACAAATGTTTGAACCTAGTTACAAAGTACAGAGGTTCAAGTTGCTGGTTCTGTGTCCTGTTCTTGTAATGGTTGAGTCCATTTGACAGACAGGCTCTGTCTCCCTCCACCTTATACATCGAATCTTTGCTGATGGGAAACTCCTCACAGTCAGAGCTCTGATTAATGGCCAGGATCTCATCTGACTGACTCCTGCAGGAAGCAGGACTGATTGATTTAGATAAGCTTCTACTCCTCACCTCAGTCTCAAACTGTGCTCCAAACATATCCACCGGCTGACCACCAGCCAGGGCAGGCTTCTGCTTTTCCATCCACTCTCTGAAGCAGAACGGTGCCATCACCTTCACAGTGTTGAGTGGGAATGGGGTTGGCTTGATGGGTTCAGCTGAAAAATTAAACAGTTACTGAATGCACATAATTTTTAAATATAAGAACTATGTACAAGTAAGCTCAGCACACTATCTTTGTTTGAAATTTGTTCTGATGAAGGACATACATTTTCCAGAAATTTTCATTTAAGGTCTTTAAGGTATCATGCGAGTGAGGCCTGACACTGACATTACTTATTATTACATAAAACCTTCAGCTATAGAACATAACAAATCATTTGTAAAGAAGACCCTTAACAACATCAATATATAGTAATAAAATGTTAAATGTAAGGGTATTTCACCTTGTTTCACCATGCAACAGTAAAGTGAAAAACTGCATTTACCTGGATCAGGCTTTCCTGTTTTACTCTGTTTGGAATCCATAAACCTGACATATACAAATGCAACTCATTATTTGTGCATACATATGTACTCAAAATTTAGAAGACTTTCTCTCTCTCTCTCTATGCATTGGTGATAGGTATTATCACAAAAGAAAAATAAAAGAGGGAAGAGGAAGTAGAATGAATAATTAGGAATGACTATTGGTAAAAATTATGAATTTTAGAAGACTGACCCTAGGGCTTATACTGCTTATGTATTTTAATGCCCAATTATAGTGACTGCAATGAATCTTTTTTTTCTTCTATTATTCGTTAGAATTCCTTATACATTTTAAATTCATTATAAGGTATTTGACGGCAGTTCAATATTTGCTTTATGTAAACTATTAAGGCAACAAAATTACATGCAAATTACATATACCACCAAATTTGTTTTATCTTAATACAGATGAATATGCAAACTTCTGTATTTGGATAAAGCATACATTTACATACTGTATAAATTATGTTAGATTAGATTTCTGGATCATGTGACACATAAGACTGGAGTAACGGCTGCTGGAAATTCTGAATTAGTTTTAAAATGTCAACAGTATATATTTTTGAAGAAGTTAAAAACCAATAAAATAGTTGCAAGAATATTTAACAATATTACGGTTTGTTCTGTATTTTTGATCAAACATAAAATATTAAGTCAGTCTCCACAGAACATGAGGGTTAAAAATAGACTTACTCTTTGATGATGGGAACAAGTTGGGTTCCCAGGTTCTCACAGTAGAACCAACGTTCAAACAAGACATCTGTAGTGTTACCCACAAAGTACCTAGCAGAGGGGAAATTAAACCATCTTTTTTTCACTAACACTCATCTTTTATCTTTTATTCCACAGTCTAGTAGCATCTAATGGCACACTGATCACTGTTCTGGTTTACAGAGATTACAAGAGGATTATTGGTGCTCCCTCGATCACCCTTCAAGAACTGTATACATCCAGAAAGATGAAAAGGGCTCAGAAAATCACTCTGGATCTCTCACATCTACATGTGTATTCTTTATCTCATTTTTGATTGTCTCTGTGTTGTTGTCTCTGTGTACTGGAACAAATTCCTTGTATGTGCAAGCATAAATCTCTTTCTGATCCTAAATTGTGGTCCAGGTACAGTAAATGTACAGTAACATCAACAGGCAAGACAAGAGTATGACTTTGAGGTCACAAGTAATTGATTCCAATACGTGTTGGAGTTGACTTAAGAGTATGGTTAGTGGACAGGCGGACGTAATGCAGGATGGATGTGTCTGGGAGAAGTATCCCATGATACCTTAGGCCATCTGTCTCAGAGCGAAGCCTCCTCCTCTCCACGACCAGCCCTACCGTGTTTGCGTATCTCTGAGGAGAATGGGGAACCCGTGCTGGAAGCAGGAACATCTGAGAATAGCAGCAAAATATAAAACGTCTTTATAGAATATAATGGCTTGACATTACCGCAATCTGACAGATAGACACTGAGACAAATCCAGATGATTCTCACCTCTCCTTCTCGAATGTGTACGTCTTTATGCTTGCCGTTCTCTATAACTTTCAAAACCATGTCGCCCCTCACCTGGTAAAAGAGCTGCGACACAAAGGCAAATAAAACAGGAAGTCAGTGAAAGTAATATTAGTGTTCTGTGAACTGGATAACACATTATTTAGCTTTCCTTGTTTTCCTTTGTTTGAAATCATCAACCTTGTACTTTGACCTGTATTACAAATGTAATGTTGTTCTGTCAGAAACTGTTTTTCTGTTTGTTTGTTTGTTTTTTACTTCATGCTAGATGGGGCATGTTTTTTCTTCCAGATAAAATATATCATTCAACCCTGTGAACTGTATCTGATTGAACAGTTTTACTGTTAAACCTTCACAAAGACTAAATAACACTCAACAGTAGTATGAAGTAAGATATTGTGCCGCAAAAGTAAACACTCATGGTGTGGAACAACTAGCAAATATTTCCACGACTCGGGAGGTTTGCACTGACCTCTAGTGACCAAGATTAAAACATTAACCAATAAACAGTCCTGACAGGCTCACTAAACCAAATTAGGTCTTTATTCATTCATTCATTCATCTTTAAGGTGTATTATTGTGAGATGCTCAGCAAGAGTCTTTTCTGTTAATTTCCTGCTGTTATCTGATTTGGAAATTTGCCACTGTAAAGGTGCTATACAATTGATTTTTAATGTCATGCAGAAACTCGGTTTTCTGCTGCTGAAATAGGTGTCATTTACACATTTAAATTTATTCATTTAGCAGATGCTTTTATCCAAATTGACTTACAAATAAGAAATGCAACTTATCTCAGGAGACATGAGAAATGCTGCAATTTAAAGTTTTAAAATTGCTCACAGAAGTTCAGTGCCGAGATGAAAGGGAGGGACAATAGTGGGAAAAAAGAAGAGAGCAAGTGAGGTTGGGGGGGGGGGGGGGTTTGGCTAGCAGTAGTTAAAAAATCTTAGCAGTAGTTAAGATCGTCTTGATTTATTTTTCTAAATAAATAAATAAGTAAAACTGGCCAATCAGAAACGATTTCTGTTTGTAAATTATAATGGCTGACATGTCATTGGAAGGCGGGGCTTTTGAGAAATAAAGTGTGGGTAAAGTTTCCGAAATGCTAAAAGTTAGCAATATGACTGACACCTTTAATTACCAGGTTGTTATGTATTTTATTTTACTGGTGGCATTATCTCTCCAGTTGCCACGCTTGCTTTTCTTGGCAAATAAGCATCAAAGTCTACCACCTGTCTTTACTGTTGTAAAGGTCTTACAAAATTTTCAAGCAGCTTAAAGAAAAAGAGAGAGAGACTTCATCAAAAAGACTTTGTCCCCATTAAAAAATGTATGTTGTGAAATGTAAGCCATTCGGTTTGTGCTGCAAATCCCAAAGTTGAGAGCTTCAAAGCAGGTGCAGAAAATCATGCTGTCAATATCAGATCATCTTTAATTATGAGTTACGCACTCTTGTCCTTTTCCTCTTCTTTTCCTGGAAAATCTAATCCCACAGCCGCTGACTCTAAAGCACTAACCTTTTGTGAAGATCATGGCTAATTCTGTTCTTATCACCTGTTAGCCTTCTCGGGACTAATTCCCAGAATACAGTGCAGTTAATCAAAATAAAAAAGCAAGTCAGCTATTCTTAAATGAACATGTCATGTTCATTTGTAATATTAACTAATTTGTTACATGAATAGTACCTCACCTCTTCCCCTTCCTCAATGTGATAATCCTTCCTTATATTTGGACCACCAACAAACATAATATTCAGTTGATAAAAGAACCTAAAACACAATGTAAAGAAAAGGCTTATGTTTTTTTTTTTTTTTTTAATTAATGTGAATATATAATGCATGTTTATGAAAGATAAGTTTAACTCACTTACATTAATTTGTTGCATACAGGTGGTAGAAATGAACCCTCATTTTCAGCAATCCATGTGTCAATGTTGACATGAAGAGACTGGTTGGTCATGTTTCACTAATTTCAGAATACAGCAAGATTCTTGCAATAATCTGTCGGAGTAGACAACAACTTTCTCAGCGGTGGTGACAAACTACCTTTGAGTTATTGAATAATGGAGGCGGTGCTCATACATACAGTATGTGACCGTGAGGTTGAAATCCATGTTTACGCAGCAGTAACCTATCAGTGCTGACAGGGGTGCCTTAACATAACCAGACGCCCCACAGTAGCCCCCTCTTCTCTAGAAAGCTTTTATTTTTTTTAAGCTTCCTGACAATTATTTGTCAATTTTAATTTAGTTTCCTTGATATGGCAGTTTCACAACACTGTTCTGCGTAAATTATGAATATAAGTGAATATGCAAATGCATTCTTTGCCAGAAGATGGCACTTGTGGAAAAGTTACATAAAGTAAACATCATGTTATTACAGGCATTATACACAGGTTATATAAAAAGAAGATGGCATCAGAACTTTACTGGCCGAAATGTGAGATTACATGTATGATTTATACACCATAAATTACACAAAATATTCATCATTCATCCGGTGACGAGGAGAGATTCAATTGCAGATGTCTTTATTAAGAATAATCCAAATCATGGTCAAAACAAGCCAAGGTCAAAACCAAACAATCAGTCCAAAACAAATAAACAAAAGAGGGAACAGGAAAGGGAACGGAACGGGAACTCTGAGGACGAGAAGACAAGGAAGAATCTCGGAGGGCGAGAAGGCTGGAAACACGAAAGGTATACAAACAACAGGAAAAGACTGGTAAATATAGGGAGGCTAATGACAATAAAGTGAATGCACCTGGTGCAATTAGCAGTAGTGCAATTACTGCGATGACAGGACAAGACTAGTGGAATTCTAGTGTCTATGGTGAAGTGCCTAAGGGGAAGTGAGCCCACTAGTGGACACCCAGGGAAACAGAGGCTAGACAGCGTGACACATCCTCATTAGATTAGAAAGAACACTTGACAAGTTGAAAACTTTGAAACGTGCCATGCTCGCGGTTAATTAATTAAATTAATAGCCGTTCAAAGTTTAATGGTCACATTTAAACAATAGTATGATAACTATTTTTCCATCCCGAGGTTTGAACACTGAAGCAGTGTTAATATGAACACACTTTCGTGCTAGGCTTTATTACTAGCCCATGCTGCTTTGTGTATTCCGCTCACTGATCTATATATCTATATTATAGATCAGTGATTCCGCTACTATATCATTGGAATACATGGAACATATCAACTATACAAACTGTGTGGGGGAGATTAAACTGAACCATTCACTATAAAATACAACCAGGGCATCACTGAAAACGAGTGTACAAGTTTGTTTACAAAATGCTGTTGTCACTGCCGCAAATTCTATATTCAAAAATTATTATTTGAAAGAAATATATAATGCAGCCAGTGGGCCCCTTTCCCAGTGTAGGCCCCTGGGCTTCAGCCGATTGAAGCCTTTGCATTAATGCGCCCCTGGTGCTGAAAGTGCAGCATAAACCTGGATTTCAATATAGAGATGGATGGATTTACAAGAGTTTTGTGTGGAATAAGTTCTGCATTTGCATGTAAATGACTCCGTTCTGATGGTCCAGCAGGCTCATAACTCACTCCACCAGTCCATCTTAAGTTAAATACACTAAAACACCATGAGATAAACTAAATAATAAAATCAACCACTAACTTCTGCACTATTTCATCCCATAGCTCGTCTCGGTGGAGTTTAATGAGCTGTTTAAAACAATTTCCTTACTATCAAAATATAAAAAAAAACAAAACAAAACAATGGCTCATAAACCAGAAGACACATTCAAAAAAAAGTGAAAGTGAAACTGTCTCCCTCAGTAACATACATAACCGCTTGTAAACAGTCACTGTTGTATTGTAATGTTCAGGTTCTAGCTCTGCTGAAATCAATAAAATGAATTTGTGAATATACCATACCACATATTAATGCTTTAACACATTATTAATTAGAGTTGACAAATCTTTTGTTAGACGTGATGTTTTCATAATGAGCTTCCTACAGTCAGTTCTGTAAATTTCCACTGAATTACATCATTTTAATCATAAGCAAACCTTATAAATATAGAAACATATTGTTCAAATATGTAATTGTGACCACAGTGTCAAAATTATTTATCTGAAATGTGAACAATTCAAAAACTTACCAGACTGCAGGTAAAGTTACAGTGCTGGAGACAAATAGGAAGTGTTATGATCCTAGTGATATATTCTGATACTTAATTCCTCATTTATCATTAATCATTCGCAGAACATGTGCAAAGTCTGTGAGTCATCTTACATCGAACTGAACACGTGCCTTTCTAGAAGACAATGCGTTAAACCAGAAATGCAAAGTACAGATCTTAGATAAAATATTTTATGCTGGAAGTACATGTGATAGAGTCAAAACACAAGAAGTGAGTTCTGCCATCAGCAATGCAAACAAATGAAGCTTCATAGCATGACTTATTTATATACTGTGTATGTTATATCTTAAAAACACATTTGCAATTTTCACTTCAATGTATGAATCTCATGTGCATCTTGTGGTTGTAGTTTAGACAGCTTCTGTATATGAACACAGATTTTACAGCCTTGTCACCATGACTTTTCTGTAAATTGAAAGGATAACCACTTCTCCTTTTGCCACAAGTAGGCGTCTCTATAGCTTCCCTAGGATCTCTAAATGGCTGACTGATATTGAGCCACTGAGAAAAGTGAGAGGTGCAGGGAGAAGTGCAAGTCAAATGAAGTGTAAAATGAAGTGTTCATAAAAAACCCAACAAAAATGGTAATAAAATAGTTTGCTTGTTGACCAACACATGATACTTTTCACATACATTGTCAGAATTTATTCAGAGGTATTACTCATTCTCAGTGTTTATGCACTGACCTTAATGCTTTGAGAATTATTAAGATCCCTAAAACCTGAGAATTTACAAATATGGAAAAGCAGGAAACGAAACAAAAATAGAGAGGCTGGTAACACATGAATAGAGATGTGTTTATATTAGAAAAATTGAGGAAGAAACCCATTAAAATGGGAAGAGAGCATAAAGGGCACCACAATAAATATGCATGACAAATAAATGGGACATTTATTCAGAGCTCAGAACAAAAGCTGCAGATAGCTTTCAGTATGCAAGGTGTTTGGTGGAAGAGGAGACGAGACATAAGGAGTGTGCGTCAGCACAGCAGACATTGAAGATTTAAAACTGGAAAGCATCCTGAAAAATAGCTTAAACTGACATGAACCCACAGCCTACCGGAGTTATTTCTGTTGTCATGTTATTTCATCACTGCGGCTTATTTTCACTGCACCATCACCCTGACAGCTCCTCTACCCCATTATTTACTGGCTGCCTCTTTCACTTATAAAAGACCATCAAACCTTCCTTCATTTTAGAAGTAGAATTAAAGAGATGGGTTTCAGCAAATTTTGAGCTTTGTTAATTTCATCTTTTAAATGTATTTAAATTATAGATTTTAAAGTGGTGATCATGATTGTCTGGTGAACATCTTCTCTGGGGGAATGGTGATGTTTTTATCAGTGTAGATGTGGACACATCTAGACCAAATTATTTGTTTGATAAGCCGGTGCAATTTATATTGATACAAGACCTTCATGGCAACCCTGGAAGACCTTTCTCAAATCAAATAAACGAGTGAGACTTTGAGTTCATAATGTAGACTTTTGGGTTTGACAGATTACTCAAGAAGTAAACTGGGCTGTATTAAAATGTAAGACAGGAATATGAACTGATGAGTAGTGTAGAATTTCTCATAAAATACCATATGTGGCACTTGAGTTTGTCGTTCTCAACCGTCAATATTGCAATATTGTCCTAGAATTAGGCTACTCATGCTTTTCCACTCATCTGTAGCTTTGGTTGTTAAAACAAAAATGAACTATATGAGAGCTATAGAGTATTCACAATACTGAACCATTACACTGTATAACACACATGATGGGTCTGAGAGAGTTTTGATAAAAGTGTCTGAGTTACTAATCAAGTAATATATAAGTAATGTGTGTGCAAATTTTCATTTTTAATTGTTGGGACAGGGTACAGAGGTGTATAGTAAAATCCATACCTTTTGTTCAATATTAGGTTCCTAAGACACATTTTTTTTCACTGAAGCATTGACATATCTATTACAAATGTGAAATGGAGGAAATGCATCTCGTTTCATATTATAGTGGTGTTTTTGTAAGAACAATTTCATGTTGTTGACAATCTGCCCTTAGCTCTCTTGCTAATCACTAGCGTAAAATTGTATAAACTGCTAACTTATATTCAGAGAGCACATGCTGCAGGATTACTACCATTCAACGCATTGCATTTAATTCTTAACGCTACCAAAATCGATGCAAATTATTCCAACTACATTACTAAATCGATATAGCGTCCTTACTGCATCTGCATCCGGTTTCACTTAGACAAAAGCCAAAACACGTGAGAAATTAAACAACTGTTAGGTAGGAAAAACGCAACGTTCAGTGGTACCATCAGTAAATAAATTTCGTCAGTAAATCAATAAATACTCAAGTTACGGTGGGAAAAAGCATTTAGAAATATCTGCGATACAGTATTGAATGGATTAGGTCATATAGCCAATTGCAGCCAATGTGAGCGAAGCTCCAGTGGCGCAATCGGTTAGCGCGCGGTACTTATACAGCAGTACATTGCAAAGCCATGCCGAGGTTGTGAGTTCGAGCCTCACCTGGAGCAGTGTTTTTGTGTTACTGCAAAAAAAAAAAAAAAAAAAAAGCCTGTTATTAGAATTGTAAACATAAAAATAACTAAGCAAAGTTACCAAAATGTTTGGTATGGGAATATGGGATGTCAGACAATACGCTTTAAAAATATGATTGCTTAATGACAAAAAATATTGTAATATGTAATACATGATTGTTTAAATGTCTATTGCCATTTAATTACTTGTATATTTATTTTTAAATTAATGCATTCCAAATAAACTGATCCAAGGGTTTCCTATGTAATTTGCTAACGTCTTTATGTTTGAAAGCTTGTTTTCTGATTTCAGGGTTTCATTCGAGTTAATCGTAGTACCTCTGTCCAACAGCAGGCAGCAGTCTAAGATCATCTAAAGGCCTCGTGCACATCTTGTTAATGAGCACACAGCACTTACACACGCCGATCAGTTGATGGTAGTGTTGTTCATGAATTTTATGAAGAGGTATTTCTCCTGCTCCCTCAGTTCATGTAGTTCGTTTCCCTCATGTTTACTTTTCTTGGATGTTAAAATAACATTTCATCTTGGAAATCCACTGTCTGCACATTTCACTAAACATAATATTTTTGAATTGTGTAAGTTAGTTGCAAGAAATACAAATACGATAAAATATTCAAATGGTTTGTTTTAATTGCTTTTGAAGCAGACATCCGCCTGACTAAAAGTGCAGTCTATTCAGTTTTGACACACATTTGAATAATTTATTGTTTAAAATGCAATCAATTACAGATGCCCCCCGTAATGCTCATCTGAAAACATTTAAAACCAAAGGTAAATTATGTGACAGCGTCCAAACATTTTGATTGGTAGACTTCATCAAACCTCAGTTTTATGATCTGTTATTAACACCCCATGTGATACGGTCACAGTTGGTCAGCACTAAATGTAAGTGTGAATGGTCCACCATGTTCAGAAATGTTTAAAAGCCACATCACATAAACATTCATTAATCTGAAACAACAACAAAAGATTTTTACATTATCACCAGGTGTACATGTAGACTGCTAGTCAGAATCATTGCCCTCATATCAGTTTCTTTACCTTTGTTTACACATCACGGTCAAAATGACAAGGCCCTTCGGGGTAAGATGTTTTCAAGACAAACCAAGCATCAGATATGTCAGCTTGGCTTCATTCCATACTTGATCTTGACAGTAAGGATAAGATCTTTGGCCTGCCTATAACATTTATGTTGGAAGGATCAACAACATGTTATTATATACCAAAATCTGGGATCTGAGCCAATCTGATGCTTTCTGTGGGAAGATACTTACTCACAGCTGGCTGGACTTGTACAGTGAATTATGATTAGTTCATTTTTGATAACAGAAATAGATAATGGGATTCAAACACGACTGGTGCCAGTGGATAAGCCAAGGGCCTGGCGGGTTTACCGCTATGAATCTGATAAGACACCCTGACTGTGAGTGAATGAGTCAGCAGATCTGGCCTGGAGAGACAGCGGCAGACAGCTGACCATTAGCCTGCGATCCTTAACTAACCCCCTTCCTAATCACCCATATACACTCACTCAGATTTGGTATCACTGCGAGTTAAATGTCTAAAATTCATACAGTTGACTTAAAAAGGACAGACCCTTGCTGATACATAATGACATAGCCTGCTGAGGGATTTAGCCTCCCTTTGTTTAGCGGCCCGCTAAGCAGCACTGGAGGCCTAGAGGCAATTAGCATGAGATCAGCTGAAAACAAGGTCAACTCAGGGAAAGAAGCAGCCTCTCGGAGGAGACACCACATTAAGACGTGGCTTGTCCAGTGCGATGACCTTCCTCGCTGGAATGAGCTGTGGTTGCAATTCACTGGTTTCCATGGGCATTAGGCCCGCAGATTATCAGGAAGTGCTGTAACAAAACATTTTACACAAGAAAGACAGATCAGTCATCGTTAAAGGTCATTCAACTGCACTTTTATTGGCTGTTAGTCTCAACAAAGTGACATTTAATGTCATCATAAAGAACAGATAATTTGATCTCCATGACACTCATTGTCTTTGATTAACTGCATCTTTGGTTATTTTCAGCAGCATTTAAAAGTTGAAGTTCATTGAGGGAAAAGAAGAGTTACCCCAGTTATCTAGGTCATAGACACACTAGACTAGTTTTTGTCAGAAAACCGGTCATTGCTGTGTCAGTCAGCTGAAACCGTCATCAGCATGCTCTGTCTGCACTTGCAGTGTGTTTTTCTTTTCGTGGAGGTGTACGTACACCAGCTACTTGTAGAAACAGTGAGGAGGCAAAACACACAATCATCACCATAATGCACTCGACTGTCCAAACATTGCCAGGAGTGTTTTTCTTTTACAATTTCTTTCTTTGCCCACAAATTGAATTTGTCCGACCCCTGCTTAACATTGCTGCTTGAACGGGTTGCTTTTGTGAACAGTTGTTGCTATACAATACACTATAGTGTTGTATTAAATGGGAACATTGTGTACTTCTGATTTTGTTAACACAGAATGTTGTGGTTTTTTATACCAAACAGGATGTGCACAATAATGATAATAAAAATGCCTTTATAATGCCTTCTCTTACCTTAAGTGCACTGACTTGAAATGGAAGATACTACTATGAAATCTATAAACCTTATATGCAGTACTGTTCATACAGAAATATATTGTTTTTAGGAAATACATTTGAAGAATTAATTGTGTGTGACTGTGAATCGATCCAGAATCTGGACTGTGGACAAATTTGAGGTACTGTACATGACCCAAACTATTCATGTTCCTCTGCATGTAATGTTATGTCCCAATGACAGTTGCACAGTTCCATAACCATAACTCTTTGGAAATCCTACATGAGCATATATGTTTTGAAAGGTCTCAAATGTACCAGTTACTTAAATAAATCTCACATACGCAGGGCTAAGGGCAGAGAAATGTAACTTGGGTTAAAAACTCACATATGTCTCTGGTTTGGCATGAGCTGTGAATTGTGACAGGTCATTGGTTCAGTGCAATGTACTGTGAGCTTTAGGCAATGCTCATTATAGTAGAAGACATAATTATTATCATTACTGTGGCTGTTTTTTTCCACATGCTGTTTTCCTTCAGGCAGGTTGATGATTAAGTGTTTGTAAGCCTGCCAAGGGGAAGTGATGTCACCTTAAGACAACAGATCAGGTTGCTTTTCTCATGAATACAGTTTTTATCTTGCAGTGGTTTGGCAGGATTTAAAACCGGAATTATTTAACCATCCTGTTTGTTTTTCAGTGTCTCTTTTTTCATATTTACTTTGAAATGCTTTACTACTTTTCTAATTATTTTATAAAATATCAGGACTGCAACTTCTTGAATGCTCACATGAATTTGCTTTCTACAGTCTTGAAGTGTGCTTGATTTTCGAAGGACTGAAAGTACTGCAGGAGATCCGAGTGTGAACCCGGGGTGGAGTGCAAGAATAATTGATTTCTTTCGCAGAATGATGACGATGGCTGTCCACAGATCTTGAGCAGTAACTAAATATTTGCTGAAGATGGATGAGCCAAGTGAGCTCTGGTGGGTGGGGGTAAAGGTCTGGTCTGGTATCAACTGCTGTCCCCCCTACATCTCTTTAGTCTTATTAAACATGTCTCCAACAGACTGTTCCTCTGCCAGTTTCCTTGACATATTTCTCCTCTCTGCTGGAAATCTGACTTGATTTACAGAACTCCAAATGAACCCTATTCACACTCCCCAAAGTTCAGATGATTTTCAGAGCACGTTTAGTCGTATAAATCTTCCAAACGCCTTTACAAAGACATTGCAAAGATAGATTTTTTGACTTTTCTGAAATTTACAGCTGAAAATGCCCATAACAGAAATAGCCTAGCTTCTGTGGTAGTGTCATTTAAAAATTATGCTAATTATCCTATCTGAATATTCCTCATGGCCACATGCGTTTTTAAATTTGTATTTTTTATGACTGGCTAATATGTGTGTACATTCATGGGCCATTTATCAATAAAAATAGTCTGCTTGTGCAGTTTCCTTTGTTTTATAAGCAAGACCAAAGATTATATCCTCCTTCCTCTTTCTACCCTTTCCCGTGTCAGCCTATAAAAACGAATGAATCCCGACCACATCCATGGATCTACTGCCCATCCAGATGCATGTCATGAATAACAAGTTGTTACCGGAGGTGCTGTTGGATTTATGCTAATTTGGAGTGCCCAACATTTCAGAAGTGTCCATGTGGTGGTCCGAAATATTATAATTATGATTATGATTTTATTTATTTTTATTTATTTCCAGAGAACATCCTTTCCAGAATTGTTCTCTTTATCTAAAGCAAAATGTGATCATTTGTAAAGGCATTTGTTTCACCATTGGAGCCTAATGCAACCCAACTGTTCAGTCATACTTATTTGATAAAAATATTACTAATTTACAAATATGCCTGCTGCAAATATATCTTTTTACAGGCGTTCTTACAAGTTTACCACTACACCCTATTTGATTACAAGTTGGTTATTTGATAACAAGTATTTTAATACTTGAAGAACCAGCCTGGATGATTCATAATATTGTGTGGCATCCACTCATCTGATTCTTAAAGTTGTGGTGTTCCCAAAAAGAAAAGGGTGCAGGAGTAGACAGTGGTACTACTTAAATTTAGGCCAACGGGGGGTTGCCATTTGGGCTGAGCAGGTTGGATCATTCAGAGTCCTGGTTATCTCTCCCTCTGTATATGTCAATCAGGATCAGTAAGCCTGATCTCCTAGGAGGTGATGAAAGTACCCCTCAGTTCAATGATGTCTTTTGGGAGTTCCTGGCAATGAAAGACTTTCAATATAAAGAGAGCAAATTCCATTTTTAGAGCAACGACTTGGAAAAGGTCCTGCTGTGAATGTGCTGCATCCTTTGCTTCTTCGACTTGAAGTCTGTGTCATATATTGTAATCCACTGAATAAAAAAATAAAAGAAATAAGTGATTTGTGGGTGTGATGTTTGTTTTTCCACTAGTTCTCGACTACTGGCTAGTTAAACATTTCGCCGTTTTGCTTTTGATTGGTTGCCTGCAATGTCACGTTGCATATGTCAGTCCAGGCAAATCTATATTTTAGGACTCTCATCAATGTCAGAATTTAGTAATACAACTGTACATCGTTTCCCCTGAATGTTATGAAACCCATCATATTAGCTTGCACGTAGCTCTCTTCAGCCTGGTGTATTTTCATCAGTGTCCTTTTTTCAAACATAAACCATGTTGTGTTTTAATGGTGTACTAAAAGGGAAAAGGCATGAATGGCCCATTCACTCGGTTCTCTTATGCTGTAACATTGCAGGGGAGCAAGCCAACTGTATGTAATTTTGACAGTGGGTGAGGCGGCCCCCTCCCCTTGGTCCCTCGATCCGTGCCAGGCTCTGATCCAGAACTAAGGGGTTGACATCATTCCCTCCAGACATCCAGCTTGTTATTGCTGCCATTCCAGAACTCTTTGCTTGGGCTGAGCAAACACCTTGGGCGACTTCACAAGGGCCCTGTCATTCAGACAGCAAAGCATTCCAATAGGGCCACACTAGCAAGCTGTTGAGTGAGGGGACTTGCGACTTTTTTAATTATACACAATGGATTTTGGCTGTTCAAACTAATGCATTTGATCCCCATGAGAAACTATTAATTATAAGCATAGTGAGAGCTGTAAACCTGCACATCTGTTGAATTGACAAAATGGGGAAAAAGCATTTGAAAAAGTATAAAGGTTATCCATATAACTTATACAAACATAAAGGCTACAGTACAGTAAATGTTTGTTCAGGTGCGACCTGCCCTGTGGCGCTTTTCATTTCAGGAGTTAGGGCCAAGTTTGCTTTGAGGCTCTCAAATGTCTATTTTAAAGTATACCCGTATTAGTTTCTTTTATTATTGGTCTCTTTGTGCATGGTGCTGCTACACAATGTACAATTAAGGTAAAGAAGGTATCATTTGGGGTTATTTAGATCAGTGTTTCCTAACATTGTTCCTGGAGGCATACCAACAGCACATATTTTCAAACTCTTTCTAATCAAACACACCTAATTAATCTCATCAGCTCATTACTAGAGATGCCAAGACCAATATGGATGGATTAGATAAAAGTGGACACCAAAGATTTTTACCATTAGCTTGCCTCCAGGAACAAGGTTGGGAAACACTGCAATAGATCACAAAAGAGAAGAAAATGTTAAATAAAGTCGTTATTTTAGTTTTATTTATGCACAACTAGTATTTTCGTAGCTCAATAAAATTAAGGTTGAACCAGTGATGTCACATGGACTATTTTAACAATGTCCTTACTTTGTTTCTTGTTCTTGAATGTGTCAATTCCGTTGCTTTCTATGCAGGGTCAGAAAGCTCTCAGATTTCATCAAAAATATCTTACTTCGTGTTCTGAGGATGATCAAAGGTCTTACAGATCTTTAACACAGACAGTCTAAAACTCCAAAATAGTGTCTTTTTCATTCTTTCTCTGGCTGTTTCAAAGTAAACAGTGGAAAGGTAGACGGATCAATTAAAAGCAGAAGGGATGACTGAAAACTATTGTAACATGTACACATTGCTTAGTGATGCAGGAACGATGTGTCAGTGTGCGCCCCCATCTCTTCAAACTGCTCCAGCGTTGTCTGTTTCGAGCTCTGTGTACTCAGTACTCGCGGCCAAGATTAGCAGAGAGCTTTATAGGGGCTGCTCGCACCTCTGGTCCCATCTCTCACATTCCTTTGTCCATGTACACACACAGTTCAGTCTGTTAACACAAACCAGTCTTTGAGTTCTTCCATAGCCACATCTTGTTAAGGGAAGCCATGATTGTAACCTTTGCACCCGAAAGCGTAAGTTTTTGTTTGTTTTGTTTTGTTTTTTTTTAGTTGAAGGTCCCTCAGGGAACCACTATCCATGTGTTGTCTTCAGAGCAGCAAAACCAACACACGCCGGTACCCATTGTGCTACAGCTTGGGTGCAAGTTTGACTCTTGGTTTGGCTCCACTGGCTGGTTTGTATAGCATTTGTTCCTGTTTAATCCCGGCAAGCGAGACTCATTTGAACTCATGTGCATTTCTTTGCATATCTTTGCCACTCTCAACACATAGATCTACACCTGCCAATGCACATACATAGTCACACACAAACTATATGAGGATTCAATGTAAGACAAACTGATCAGATTGGTTTGACAATCAACCACAACGTAAGAAGGACATTTATTCAGCGTTCGAGGTTCGGTCACATATTCCACCTTGTTTATCGTATTCCATCTCAAGTCTTTTTCCTCTTTGACAGGGCGTTGTGCTATTCTTCAGTGGAGAGCAGTGCCCCACAGAGCCACAAAGCTTAGAATTTCTGTGAAGTGGTCAGTGGACACAGTTTAAATGCATTCAATGCTTTGTGGAAATAAAGAGGTAACAAAAGCATAACCCACTAGGCTGTTTTGATTTATGCAAATGAAGCCACATTTGATATTCATTTCCGAAACTGTAGCCAGCTAAAAACCACCACTAATAGAAACGTATCTACAATATGCAGTATTGACACACCATATGCGTGAGTCTGTCTTATTTTAGAAATGTTTTGCATTTTTGTTTTATGTATAGTTTAATTCTTAGCAGCTGCTTTTGCTTTGACAGATGTAAATGTCTGTAATTATTGAAAACACCTTTTGGTCATGCAGTTTCGCCCGAGGAAGGACGATCCAGAAAGTATTGAAAACAACAAAATCAGCTACAGAGTCAGCGTTTCCTGTGGGAGAGCCTAGAATTTAAGTCTGATTTTACTTAGTGCTGAGAATGGTATAAATGAGGAGAAAGATGAATGGTTGATGAAAGCTAGTCATAGTAATGTGATCTTATGCAAAGCAGAAAGGTCTCATCGGACTCAGACTGATATGAGAGCTGCAGAGAGGAGGAGAAGAAACGCACTTTGTTTGATTGTTGGTTCTAAGAAGGCTTTGGATGAATATTCAGAATCCCAAGTAATTCCAAATGGTGTTTCATTTGTGAATTAATTGATGTGTTTGAGCAAACAATTTAAGTAAACCAATCATTCTAGTTTCTTTCCATACACTGACTCATACTGTGTTCACTGTAGTCTCTTTCATTGAGGCGTGTGATTGTTTTCTGTCTATAGCACAAGAGAATGTGGTCTTACATTTGTGAATTAACCGAATTAATCTGCGGCATGTTTAGTGTATTATGTGAGTCAGTCTTCAACTCTAACAATACTTAGTAGATTTTTAGACACACAAACTTTACTAAAGGTTAAGACTTGTTTTTGCTATGAATGAAAGATGAGTTCAGTTAAATTAAAGGTTAAGTTTTTCGTGTTTTTTTTTTTTTTTTAAAGCTTTGATTGTGTTTACAGTGTGCAATATAACATGTGTTAATTTTTCGCGTGTAAAAAAAAAAAACCTGTATTTTTCACACAATTAACTTATCTGTATACCGATGTTTTCACTGTCATAAAAACGGGCTGATGTCTTCCTTGTTCTATAAAATGCCTCCTTCAGAAATACGTAACGAGTTCTGATTGGACCAGTGGTTCCTGTGTTGTAATTTGACAGCAGCTGAGCGCACGCTGCCCTCCAGGAAACGGGATTGGGCTAGTTTTGGACAAATTTTGAGAAGCAAGTGGGCAGGATTTTTTTTTTGAAAACATGGTAGTCCTGATCTGAATGCACGTGCTGGAGATGTGCTTCTAATCACAGAACGCCTTTACTGACGAGATGCGCATGAAAATCGCATTTGATTTTTTTTCACAGCCCTACCATCTAGTTAACAAAGCTAAACAGCATTGCCCTTTGTGTAATAAGTTACAGAAACTGTTAAACCCACCAACTTAAATATAATAAAATTCACTTACCTTTTTTGGTCCATTAACAACGCCTTCTCCAGACAAAGAGGGAACTGCTACATCTTTCAAGAATAATCTTTGTGCGAATCCGGCATTAAACTGATTGAGATTGAGGAAGTTGTCCTCAGCAAAATGTGCTGCACATAGTTTTACATGTGGATTATAATTTTCAGGAAGCGAGTTAAACATTAATTGTAACCATTGATCTCTAAGTACAGTGTCACTGGGAAGCCCCAACAAAGATGATTGGACTCAGTGATGAAAAAAAAAAAAAAACAGCGTTTCGACGACATGGCGACAAACACTACTCTACAAACTCAACGTTTCCTCCTCCATGCGAGCGCAATAAGACCAATGCCGCCTTTTTTGTGTATTCCTGTGGGTGGAGGTTAGTCAAAAAATGGTTCTAGTGACGTCATTACTGCAGGAAGTAGAGGGATGTAGTCCAAACTGGTCATTCGATGTAGGCGAATTCTGTTAAATAAATTATCTCGCTTGGCATTGAACTTTGAGCTTAGAATTTTACAGAGATTATTTATACTCTAACAACAACATTACACACTAGCTAAAGTTTTAAACAGGGGATCACAAAGAACGGGACCTTTAAAGATTAAAATGTCTCATAACACACAAATAGATACTGTCGCCACCTACTGGTGTAACAATGTGAACTGCAAAATAGCTAACTGAAGGAATCAGTGAATGAATCTAAAGATTTCTTCTTTTTAGTGAACAAATTCAAAAGATTTGAGACAATGATCCAATGCGATGGATCAAAATCCCCACTGCTGTTCCCAAATCACTTTCTCAAATCTTGAATGATGAACACTTCGTTATAAAAATATTGATTTTTGTATTAATTTTGTTTCCTGTTTACAATGTTAAGACATACATCAAACTGCACAGTAGTATAATGAGAATAATTCTATAGAGTTTACTTTAAAGATAAATGTGTGTGCTACAGTACACACATGTGGAGTGGGGTTGTCAGACTGGATCTGATTACTAGTTGGGATGGCTTGGAGGCTTTTGCGGTGAAACGCTTTCTCAATCGTGCATTCCAGTCTTGAAACAAAGCTCAACTGCTGTGCTTGCTGGGACAGGCTGAGTTCTCTCATGTTTGTGTGTGTGTGTGCATGTTAGATAGAGGTGAATTGAGCAAGTATGCCTGCGGGAGATGTGCTGCATGTAAGATTCTGCCGTTCTGGGCTGGGCTGTTCAGTCTGAGGCGGTTCATGGCTTCCTCCAGGCACAAGAAATCTGTGCCATAGCTTTCTTCTGAATACAGTTCTGTTAAAAGAAAAGGCACAAAGGTCTAAAAAAAAAATGTTATGCTTGGTTAAATCAGAATGGCTGTGAAAAAGCAATCTCTGACACTTGTCTCCATTAGCTCACGATGAAGACGTGATCCACCTGGTTTAAGATAACTTTATTGTGCTTATTAAAAGTCATTCCAGGCAAGATCCTGAGTTTCTTGTTCTCTAAAATGTGCTTAAACAGTGCAAATAAAGACTTTACCAACATACAACAATAAATAACCTGCTTTTCCAAAAGAAATAAAAAAATTCTGAGGTTAAAAAGAGAGCAAAGACTTAGCTTAAAGTATCGCTTCTCAGATGTTTCTCCTAGGAAAAGACCACAGTAAACTCACATGTGTCTCCTCTATAGAGTTTTAGAGTTTACATTTTATCCAAACTCAGCTCAAACTGACCAAGATACCAAAGTGTGCAGTGAAAATATAAAATATATTTTATATATAATGTCACATTAATTTTGTAGTTCTCTATTTTTTATTTATTTATTTATTTATTTTTTGTCTCTGTGTCTTTTTGTATGTCAGCTGATTTTAGAAGAAATATTGAAAACTCAGTTTAGTCCCCATTTAGCCTTTGAAGCAATAACTGCTCTATGCATTTGAGCATCCAGGCAAGCTTAACACCAACACTGGCTCAACCAATGAAGTGAGTTTGGTGTGCAACTTTTTGTTTGTCTGAGCAATTGCAGTGTTTGTAAATGGAACTGTGCACTTTATTTCAGTTCTTAATCCTTTTTTTATTTTTTTATGCATGCATGCATGATTGAATTATTTTCTATGACGATTTCAAGGGCTTTTCAGGCTGAGGGCCATGGAGAGCATACTGTATATCTGTGAATCTGCCAGCATGCCACCAGGAAATTGGATACAATTGCAAAATGCAGCTCTTTAAGAACAAACAGCTGTGTGCCAGCAGCAAGCCCTGCCCTTCAAGCTTCCTCCATCAGCTATGCTGCGGTGGAAAATTCCACTCCCATCCTTATCGTTCCAAACATCTGTCTTGTCCTCAGCCACAGCTAGGTTCAGCTTAACACCTCACTTGTGTTCACAGACACTTACAGCTCCCCTGTCACTCAACCCTAGCTCCTGGTTCACACACACCTGCATAAGAGTCTGGGATTGTGTGCTTTTCCAGTGCCTCCCTGGTCTTGTTTCTCAACAAGTCAGGTGATCTGAACTGTAGAATACCCATGCTGAAAAACATGTAGTGTTGTGTTGTGTGAATATTTCCTTACAGTGTTTGTGCCAAGTATGATTTCCTGGATGACCATCTTCACTGGTTCTGCAACCAGTTGATTTTACGCTTAGGTTTAGAGTAAAATTAAGCTAGTTCTTTAAAGAACCTTTTTATTCAACTATTGAACTATTCTCTTTTGTCAAAAACTTAAGCACTCATGATGCACTTTTTTAGCTGACTTTGCCATTTGACTGCCTTGGGGCAGGAACAAAAATCTGTCAAAAAAGTTTTGAGAAAAGACCTGGTGTTGTCAAAAGTGTGCCAGATAACACAAAATGACAAGTTTTGCATCATCTGGTGGAATTTTGCTGACAAATAAAGGATATATGGGTCCAAGTAAAGCAAAGTACACACCCTGATCATTTACATACACTACTGACGTTAAAATTTAAACGAATCAATACTCTTAAAAATAAAGGTGCTTCAAAAGGTTCTTGACAGCGATGCCATAGAAGAACCATTTTTGTTTCCACAAAGAACCATTAAGTCAAAGGTTCTTTAAATAACTATCTCTTTCTTAACATTTTATAATCTGAAGAACATTCTTTCACCACAAAGAACCTATTGTGAAACAGAAAGGTTCTTCAGATGTTAAAAGGTTCTTATGGAACCATTTAGACAAAAAGCTTCTTCAATGGCATTGTGAAGCACCTCTATTTAAGAATGTACGCAACATGTTTTCCTTCACATCAGTATGAAAATAGATTTTTAGAAGGTTTATTTTCAATTGTGCATCATCTCCTTTGTTCTCCACTCTGCTGTGACCAGTAAATAGCTTTCAGACTTTAACAGAATATCTACCTCACCCACTATGATTTTCTGTGGAAAGGAAATAACACTAACTGGCAGGGTTTGTTTACTATACTTTGTATGGAAAATCTTTCAGGAATGTTAAGGAAGTAGGTGTAGCTCCATGGAGTTTGTATTTTATGAGGTTGCAAATGAAGGGGAGTGGGGATTCAAGCTTCAGGTGGGTTTGAGCTCTGTGGGTGGGGCAGAATTCTCTTGTAGATGAGAGGCTGTACTTCTAAAGATGCTTATCCCTGTATCAAAACCTCAATTACATGAAAGTAGGCAATAATATACCTGCTTTAATGAATGATTTCTTACCACAGGGAAATTCCCCAGCAGGATGAACTTTCAATGGCTTGCTATCTGATTTAGGGCTTCTGTTTTCTGGTTTTCCCCCTTTAATTCCGTACATAACTCCTACCAACAGGCTCTGCATTACAACATGGATTGGATGCGTTGGATCGTAAATGCAAATGAATTGCCATTGAATTCCCAGTATTGTCCCAAGGTAGTGCTTACTCTCTCAAATCTATCATACACACTAATCCAACCCAAGATTTCAAGAGCAAAATTGATAGCCCCTGGCAATAGATGGATTTTTCATTGTGAATGAATTAGAATGAATATGTTTTTTGATAGCTGTATTATATTTAAACACAGGGCTACTAATTAAAATGACAACTTATGTTAGAAGTTGTAATATAATCATAAGTACAAGAGTACTTACAGGAAGGGTATTGGTTACAGCATTCAATTGATGTCATTGGTTGCAAACTGTTACATAAATGCCCCGTGCATTTCCACAAATCAGATCAACTCAACAATCTGTTGGTACTTTAATTTATTTATGATGACAAAATGCAACTGAGACTGGAGCTAAAAAGCAGACTCACCGTTCATGCAAGCAGAGCTGTGCTTTGCCTCACTGGACGTTAAAAGAAAAGCCAATGTTTAACATTATCAGATGAAGGTGTAATCGGATCTCCTATTGCTATGGTGGAGCTGAAGATAGATGAGATGGAGGGAGTGGTGGACTATGGCCTAGAGGAAAGACGAGATCACAGGGCAGGGGGAGAGGGCTTTTGGGTGTCTGTAATTGGTACCTTCCCAGTTACCCCAGAGGACAAGATTTTTCTAAAAAAGAGGTGGGCCATTTCAAGCCTGTAGGGCACCAACGGTGGCAGGGTTTTTCCATCACTGTCCTAACTGGTAGTGTTGGTATTGAAGTCATTATCTGGGACTGGGAAAGTTATCTAGTTCATAAAATCAGAGGCTAATTGAAAGGTAACTAACTGGCTGAAGGCCTCTAGGAATAAGTTTAACCAGTCATCCGCCGCTTGCTAAAGGGCCGGGCCACACAGCACTGCCAAAATGATCCATTCTTTTCAGCCTTCTTATCAGGTCACAGACAGCCTCAGTACCATGGGAAGTTTGACTCGCTGGGTAGTGTTTTGTGTATTGTTTTCCTAGCATAGCCCTTTTACAGTGACTTTAAAGAGTTGCCAATGCGATATGGTAAGAGATGGAGGAAGTCAGTCCAGATGGAAGTTTCTAGAGCCATGTTCCGCTCCAGAGAAAGAAGTCTCTTTTATTTTCTTTCTTTAATGCAACTTTTGTTTTCTCTTTATCACCAGTGAACCCATTGATTGGTAGGCTTAAGACCTCAATGGGGCCTCGGATAGATTTGCTGAACTCCCTACAGGTATGGATGAAATCCAAAGTCAGGCTGGCATATGTTGTTCTAAGAAGGTACACCTACAGTGCTTGGTTCTTAAAAGAATGTGCTTTATTTGAAAAAAAATATACAATGCCTGTACTTAAATACTTAATAGACACATTAAGACAAATACATTAATAAGATTTTATATGTGATTTTACAACATATGACAGTATATGCCATGATTTTACAGAATGAAAAGAAATACCAACAGTCATTTACTGTAAAGATAAACTAGATATTCTAAAAAAAGTGTATGTGGTTGCAAGGCATTTCTGGTGGGTGAGTATGAAACATAGCCAGTGAAAAAGAAGAATAAACATACAGTACGTAAGTAGATGCATTATCCAAAATATTGCAATCATTAAACATTAAATAGCATGAAAAGCAAAACTGCCCAAAATTATCGAATTAAATTTCTATCCAACAAATAGTTTAGTACTGTTTGGGGGTGTTGATGGAAGCAATCTACTCCATCTATGTTTTGATCATCATTCTGGATCCAATGTGGACATAGACTTCATGTTCCATTTAAAAAAACATTTTAAACAAAAGGCTGATTAAATCATGTTTTTGTTGTTGTTGTTGTTGTTTTTACTTACCCACATTCAAGTGTTGATTAAAAAAGGTATGCATGAAGTTATAATGAAATGTCAAATGTAACATGTAAAATGTTAAATAAATGTAAGTTTGTACAATAGGTAAAAGGTTTCAGGCCGTTTGGTCCTGTTTAAAAAAACATAGTATTGTCCCACCTTTATGAACAAATGCTATGTCACTTTTCACACTGAACAAGTAAGACAGGTTTGCTGTTTACTTCTTGTCAACAACAACCATGTTGACAGAACTCCTAGAAATCCTTTCCATGCTTTTCACTCATTGACTCTTTAAGTGTGTCACTTTAGCTGCAGAATCAATATATTCAGAGTTGACAGTCCGTAAAACACTACATTACAGGAAGAGAAGGCCGGCAGACTGTTCTGTCTAGCATTGAGTTATAAGGTGAGAATTCCCCGTCTCCCCTCTGATTGATGGAGTCTGAGTCACGATCTCCAGAGGGTCAACAAGGGTCTGGGGCCCCCTACTCCGTTAGAGGCCACTGTTTTACAGTTCAGACAAAACAGGAGGGCTGAGGGAATGGAATACCAGCAGACTCTATACAGACTTACTCACACAAAGCACTGAAAACTTCATTTTCATTATCAGGGGCTAGGGCTATTAAAATGGTAATGTGCACATGAGTGCATTTGCAGGTGCATATGCATTCCAAAACCAAAAGTTGCTCCGTCTGTTATCCCCAGTTTTGGGATTAATGGTTGTACACATAATACTTTTATTTTCGTGGTTTATTGCCTGGCCTTCACTACAAATATTTATATTTTTTTAATACAGCAGTGAAATTAAGTCGTTAAAACATCTGTTCAGTTTAAATGATCAAATCTGAAGTGTATAATAAGCCATCAAATTGTGAATATGGGAATTGAGATATCCCAGGGGTCATTGATAGGGTGTGGTTGATGGTTGCTAGTTGTTTTTAGAAGTTCTTAGAAAGTTGCTAGGTTGTTGATCTGTGGGTGCTAGCGGGACTGGATGATTTGTTGGGCATTGTTGGGAAGTTATGCTGTTCTGGGTGAATTACGATCACTGTATATTTAATTCGTACAGTGCAGTCTATGCCATATTTTGTTTTTACCTTTACTTTATTCAGTTACTGTAGTATTGCTTACTTTGGTTAGATAGTCCCACCTTTTCTGACAAAAAAACAAAGGTACAGGTCTGTGCACTTAACTGCTTTAATAATTGAAAGAACTACAATTCCACAAACTATTGTGAATGACATATATCAAATTGAAATGGACAAACACGTCCATTTAAAGTTATTGATTGTATCTATAGAAACAATTTATTTTAAGTTTATTGTTTATATATATTTTACAATAAACCTAAAATAAATTGTTATTTAGGGAAAATTTATTTAGGGAACGAGTGAACAAGCTGTTTAAACCAAATGCGCCAAAGCCAATGTTCTTTCACTCTATTTGTCCTATTGACAGACTCAAGCGGTTGTCAGAAAGTGAACATGCATCTGTACACTGTATTCAATGTAGACAACACATTTCACTGCTGGTTATATATGCTCCATATAATCGTGTATATGTGACGAATAAAAATCTTGAATCTTGAAAAGATAGCAGCAGTGATTGTAATTTCTATTTGCTATTGACGCAAGACTCAAATTCAGGGTGATCAAGTGCCAGCCATTAAGCGACTGAACGCCAGTGGGTTTGGGGCATTGCTGAGAAGATAATATATGTCAATGTCTTGCTCTGGAAGCAGTGTAATGTGAATGTTTGTGTCAACTCAGATCTCGAGCCGTTTTTGGAGCTTGATTAAATAAATGCTTTGTTTATAACGAGTAGGGCCTTTTAGGCTATAAAACTTGCAGGTTGTTTTAATGGTACAAAGACCTCTTATATGCTAAAAGATCAAGGCAAATTTGATTACTCATCTCATGACCCCTTTAAAACAGTCCAGTCCTGCTCCTGGAGGACCACTGTCCTGCAGAGTTTAGCTCCAACCCTAATTAAACGCACCTGAACCAGTAAATCAGTATCTTACTAGGCATGCAAAACTTCCAGGAAGGTGTGTTGATGCAAGTTGGAGCTAAACTCTGCAGGACAGTGGCTCTCCAGGACCAAGTATGTATGGACACCCCGATTTGAAAATATAAGCTTAAATAATGCAAACTGATAATGTGAACAGGCTTCAACAAAAGCATATACTATCAATTAACAACCGTGGCTCACAGTAATTCTGTCTTTAAAGGTTATTATTAAAAATCTATTTTCCTTTTGAAGAAAATGGACTGCATTTTAACTTCCTGAACCTGACTGTTGCGCTCTGTAAACTTTTTACTTGCAGTAAAATTAGTTTTTGCTGTGATTTCGAAAATGGTTTTGAGAACTGTGAATCTCAATGGTAAAACTTGCCATCTTGACATCTGCTTATTCACATGAATTCAGCTTATTTGGAATATTATAGACTTCCTTTCTCTTCTGAGTCGTTCCCCTCCTACCTTCTTGCAGAGCGTGTACTTCTGTAATGCAAAACCATCAGCCGAGTGTGTCGTAAAAGGTCAGCCGTGGTGCAGAGGCCCCTGCTATTCTACCAAGGCCAGAGCAGCTAATGTCAGGATCCTGTAATTGATGTCATGTCCCTAAGATCAGCGGGAGGTGTGCGCCTCAGGATGTGTTGGGGGTATTCAATTGCCCTTATGATTTTGCTGTGTAAAGGTAAAAGAGGGTTCAAGTATTTGTGCTGGTGGAAATTCATATGGGATAGCTGTTCAATCTATGGGCATGTGAGTGGTTAAACAGAGCGGAGTGAACCACTGATGAGGCTTACAGGCCTGGCTGGAGCAGCGAGATGACATCAGAGAACAAACTGTACAAACAACAATGCTTGTAGCCTAGGAGACTCTCTTCATTTGGCCTCGGACTGCAGGTCCATCAACACCATAAGAGTGGCGAGGCCATAAGATGGTAACACCCCCATCTGTTGCACTCCTTCACTGCTCTTCCTCCCCTTCACATCATCAGTCTGGCTTGAAAAAAAAACAAGGTCTTCATAATTGCTTTGGACAGATTAGGTACTTTTGAAAGTCTTTTCTTAGCCAGTAAGTTTTAGCACACATCTGCGCATAAGCTGCGAGGCCAAGATATCGAATGACGAATTGCTCATTGTAATTGCTATTTCCGATTAGCAGGTTATTGCCTGAGTGTGTGCATCCAAGAAAGAGCATCATGAGAACGTTTCAAATGTAATATTGGAGATGTTTATGTTGGCCTATCTGATGGTTAGGAAAGAGTACGTGGGTGTGTCTACATGTTCCTGGTTATTGATCATGGAGGGAAGCATGCGACTCGCCTAGTTACTGTAGCATCGCATGGAAAGAATCAGTTTCGGACTCTCCACAGACAAACACACACTCCTCTTCACCATGACATTCTGCATTATGTAATTACAATCCTTCGTTTTTTGTTTTTTTTCTGTGGATGTTGCAAATTCAGTTACCATGGCCGTGGTCCAGGGCATCTGGTATCCATTAGGGTAATAACAGCCAGATAAAGAGGATGACAAATGAACAGGGATGCCGAAGTGGAACCTTGGCAGCCCCCAGAGGGATCCGGCCCTGTTCCACACGGCTCTGTCTCTGACCCACGAACGAGATCCTGTGCGAGAAATGGTCCAAGTAACAACTTAGTGACTAAAAATGACACAGGCCTACATGAGATCACAAAGACTTCTCTTAGATATCATTTTGTCATTTTGGACTTAGTGGTTTCCCAAGACACTTGACAGTGAAAAGAGTCATCTTTTTCATATCCTCCCTAACCGAGCGATTTACGACACTAGTTGTCGTATGAGCTGAATGAAGGCATGTGTGCAAACAGTTACTGTAACCGTAGTGTTCTTTTCCACTGTGGGGTATTTGCTAAAGCCAAGAGAGGATGTGCAGGGTATAACTTAGTGGTCCTGCTTCGCAAGAAGCAAGGGTAAATTTGGACGAGACAGGGGGAAGAATTAGATGAAAAAATATGACAGATGTAAACGCTCTCTCTCACACATTCTGAATGTGTGCTTTTCTCAATATGTTTCTTGTTCTTGTGCCTGGGCACGTCTGATGTTCCCTCAGGGTTTTTTGGGATTAAGATGGTAACTTGCATGACATAAACCCAGTACTATTCCAGTTACCAACAAAACCTTTTTCATGGTGCTTCCTCGATCTATATTTCGTTTTTCTACTTTGGCATGTTCTCTGACACTACCGCTGCCACCCATAGACTGGAAACAGGAGCTGATGATGGCAGGATGTACTGTACATTGAAAAGGAAAGCAGTATTTACCCCCCCCCCTTCATTGTAATATGTGAGCTTGTTTATGTGGTTAACAAAGACACAAATTTGTATA
The DNA here is from genome assembly GCF_003368295.1 of Carassius auratus. Classification (NCBI taxonomy): domain Eukaryota; kingdom Metazoa; phylum Chordata; class Actinopteri; order Cypriniformes; family Cyprinidae; genus Carassius; species Carassius auratus. The sequence goes on along the minus strand of NC_039280.1, from coordinate 16,335,331 downwards.
ATGACATAGGTATGACACAGGTATTACAATGAGGAGGTGGTTTATAAGGACATTTTTAGTGTCCCCGCAATTTAAAACGCTTATAAATCATACAGAATTAGTTATTTTGAAAATGCAAAAATGCACAAAGTTTCCTGTGAGGGTTAGGTTTAGGTGTAGGGTTGGGGTAGGGCAATAGAAAATACAGTTTGTACAGAATAAAACCCATTACACCTATGGAGAGTCCCCATAAACCAAATATACCAACATTAATGTATTGGCTGTTTATTAGTATTTATAAGGCACATATTCTTCATGACCATTTTCTACATCCCTAATCCTACCCTATACATTAACTTAACAAGTCCCTTACTAACTATCAATAAGCAGTACATTATGAGTTTATTGTGACAAAAGTCATAGTTAATGGTTTGTTAAATAGCATGAATTGGACCTTAAAATATAGTGTGACAGAGATTATTTTTGCATCAATGCAAACAAAGAGATTCCTGGCTACAAAGTGAAATAAATCTTCATATTTAAATAAATAAATAAATAAAGATATGTATACAAACACACACACACACACACACACACACACACAAACACACACACACACACACACACACACACACACACACACACACACACACACATATTTCCAATTAAATGTTCACAAGGAGACTACACTTTCATGAATATTTTTTCCCAAGTACTTAATGTGCTTTTTGTAATGATGTCCAATTTAAAATTTGCATTAAAGTAGAACATTTTAATGTTTGTCGTGCTCTAAAGAAGTAAACTTATTTTAATGTGTTGACAAATGTACTGAAGCATATGTGAAATACTGGATTATAATTAAAACTGTAGTTTGTTATTTGATTTTACAAGGTAAATACAGTTTAAATGTATTAAACTGTGACTTCATAATAACAGATGTGTAGTTACAGATATACCAATTGCACTTAACATGTACTTTCATAATATATACTCTTTTTAAATATGTTTTCTGCAGGGGATAACACTGGGTCAAGTTCTTTCATTCTAATTTTGCTGTCTTGGCAAATCTGTTGTCTTCTTAAGTTTATACTTCTAATCGCATTTGAGTCTAGATGTTTTTTTTTTTTTTTTCTCCCTATGGGTAATTCCTACACTGTTTTTCTCAGAAACAATGCAGTCAAACTGAAAGCAAATGGATTGCACTCCAGAGGATGTTTTAGGAGTTAGTTTGGTCAGCTGATGATGTGACGGATGAACTAGTTCCTTCAAATGAGCTGTGAGAACAGATACGCATAATCGGCGAGCGAAAAAAAAAAAAAAGTGAAGGAGGGAACATACCTGCATAAAAAGATGTGCTATCAGTCAGTGCAGTATCTGCAGATAAAACGATGTTTGAAGACAATAATAGAGATTCTATTGTTCGGTTTATTGCTTCATTCTTCAGTATTCACAGTCAGAATCTCTTCCATGTCTGCCTGTTTAGATTGATGTGTCTTTTGTTCCACAGTTGACATGGAAATGTGGTCCCATCACATCAACTGTTTGTATTATGTTACACATTTCAACATGAAATCTGGATTGTAATTCTTGGCGTGCAAATCTTGTGTTCGTTTCATTGTTCATGTGTGCTGTATATACATCCCCAGGAAATCTTTCAGTGGATGCAGTAATAGGTTTCAGCTGGAATAAAATGTTTCAGCTGTGTTTGAAATGTTATAATGTGTTGTTTATAAAAGAGCCAAAGAGGGCATTTAGAAGAATTATTATGTGATTTAAAGAGAAAAGTCTTTTGATTAGATGAGTCAGGCAGCTTGGCTCATGCGGTGCCCGAATCTAAACTTGGAGACCTAAAGCATTGAACCCACACCCTCGTTTATGGGAATTACAGGTTACTCCAAGGGTACGTTTATGTGTGTGCGTGTTTGTGCATGTGTTTAATAATTTTTCCTTTATATGGGTGGATTTATGTGTTTACAGTTTGCTCAGGCTCACTTTCGTGAACACACACACTCACATCCCCAGCATATAGAGCGCATAGGCCTCTCGAAGATGTTTTGATGAATCAGAGTAGTTGAGGGCAGACACAATGTGAGAATGTAGCAACACTAAATGCAGTCACAGACACACACACTCTCAAAATATGTACAGCTGCAAAACACTGAAGAGCCCCATCCACAGCGGGAAGCTTATGGGTCTCAAAAAAAACAATAGTTCCTATGAGAGCACACATGAGAGTCTTATGGAAGACATAAAACAAGAAAGGAAGAATGAGAAAGGAAGCAAAAAAGAAAGGCAATAGAAGACATGCAAGTTAGTTGAAATGAAAAACTGCCATTGTTTACTCACTCTCGTGTCAGTCCAAACCCATATGACTTTCTTTCTTCTGTGGAACACAAAAGGAGAAATTTTGCAGAATGTTGAAGATGCTCTTTTCCATTCACTAAAAATGAGCAATGACTGTGTTGTCCACAGTGGCAATATACTCTAACAAACACAAAACTGTCATATTTTTTTTTTTTTTTTTTTTGGTTGAGTTTTAATATTAATTTGTATTATTTTAATTTTAGCACACATTTGAAAAAAATATCAAGCTTTTTGTCCATTGCAGTGTTTATGTTTAAAAAAGTGCAAAACTCAGGTTGATTTACATGGAATGTCTATCTCAAACCTTAAAGCTACAGTTCACCCAAAAAATGTCAGTTCCTCTTCAGGAACTCGAGCTGCGTCGAGCGCTTTGGCAAGATCAACTCTAAATATTGTGTGCAATCTGTTCAATGGAAGGGCGTGATGTCACGGGCGGGGTTGACGTAGCAACCAAGAAGCTATGAAGGCACCTGCCACGCAGCTGACTTCAGCTTCACGTCTTTCAGCAAACGCTCTGTGTGTGCATGTCTAAAGTCTGTCTTGTGAGTCTTATTTATTGTTGTCTGTTCCAATAAACAACATAATGAATAAGAGCAAAGCAAAAACACAATATTTGAAGGGCGATTCCAGATCGCGCCATGGATTGTTTGTTCCTCCCTGCCCACGCTACATCACCGGTGGGGATACAAACAGTCTATGCGTGGTTTGCCTGGGATCGAAGCACGCTGAATCGGCTCTATTCGACGGAGGGCGTCAGCGAGCTTGTAGTTGCACAAACATAAAGTGGCATAAGCATATAAAATAAACAGTGTTATGCCTAACATTATACGAGCAGCCATTTAATCTCCGAGGGGATTAATATTGTTTGTGTGACTAAGCTATTCGCGCTGTCGAGGCAACGCGTGGATTACATCATTTTCAGTTTTGAGGTGAATTTTTCCATACCCGACCGCTTGTCTGGTTGTTTAAACTCCATTTAATAAGGAGGAATTAGTTCTATCACTTTGTCACAATCTAGACCATGTTTACTTGTCTGATTGTTTTGAATTCGTTAAATTCTGAGAAATTTAATAACTGAGAAATTAATATATCACTTCAACGTGTATTGTATCACAATCCAGACCGTGTTTACTTGTCTGATAGTTTGATTGCTTTAAATTCTGAGGAATATTATGACTTTGAGAAGTCAGTATATCACTTCAATGTGTACTTTATCTCAATCTAGACCGTGTTTACTTGTCTGATTGTTGAATTGCATTCGATTCTGAGGAATCTAATGACTGTTATCTAACTTCAAGAAGTTCAATATATCACTTCAATGTGTATTGTATCACAATCCAGACCGTGTTTACTTGTCTGATTGTTTGATTGCATTAATTTCTGAGGAATATAATGACAGTTACTGAACTTGTGAGTTAGATGTACTGTAGGGATTGTCCGCGTACAAACAGAGTGTTGCTGCCCATGTTCCCCGCTTCGGGACCAGAGGCTGAAGCAACGCTCTCGGCCAGCGACTTTTCAGCCTAATCCGATTCCGATGGAGCCGTATTTCAGGCTGGGAGGTCAACGGCCAAGAAGTCATGACGCATTTCAGTCATGACTAAAGTGGGCAGCCCCTACTGGAGTAGAGTGGTGTCCACCTCATTATACGGTGCCCGTCTCACCTCAGTGCCCTCGAGAGGTGGGTCTGCCAACCCTGCCAGAGTTTCAGGACGCAGCCGCTTCCAGCGAGCACTGCTCTCAGTTACTGCCGCCCGTGAGCATAGCGGAGATGCTCGCCGCCCCTTCCGGGGCCTGTTACCCCAGAGGTCAGTCTCGAGAGACTGATTCCCTTAGTACATCAGTTAGCAGCGTGGAAACTACTGCCAAATGTATCTCAATGGGTCCTGCACACGGTAGAAAGAAGCTATCGCCGACATTCAATGGGGTTACACCGACGGTAGTCGGCCCCCAGCAGGCTCTGGTGATGGAACAAGAAGCGAATACCCTATTAAGGAAGGCGGCCATCGAGGTGGTCCCTCCTCTAGACAGGGAGTTCGGGTTTTACAGCCGGTATTTCATAGTTCCAAAGAAGGATGGGGGGGGGGTTGCGTCCGATCTTAGACTTATGTCATCTAAACCTCTCAGTAATGTCACTTAAGTTCAAAATGCTCATTGTCAAACAGGTTGTAGCTCAAATCAGATCAGAGGACTGGTTTGTCACAATAGATCTCAAAGACGCTTACTTCCATACTGTATATCCATCCTTCCACAACACAGGAAGTCTCTGAGGTTCGCTTTTGAGGGCAAAGCTTAACAATATCGAGTACTTCCCTTCGGCCTTGTACTCTCACCCCGCACATTCACGTAATGTGTAGATGTGGCTCTGGTATCCCTTCGTATGCAGGACATCCGCATTCTGAACTATATCGACGATTTAGGCTCAATCAGAGCAAATGGTGGTTCGACATCGAGGGGTCTGAGACTGAACGCCCAGAAGAGTGTACTTTCTCCAGTTCAGAGAACCACCTATCTAGGCGTAGTGTGGGATTCGACCATGATGCAGGCACATTTGTCTCCTGCTCGGATCGAGTCAATCCTTACCTCAGAGAAGAGAGTAAGAGAAGGCCAGTCACTCACTGTCAAGCAGTTTCAGAGACTGTTAGGGCTTATGGCAGCTGCGTCCAATGGGATACCTTTTGGCCTCCTGTACATAAGACCCCTACAGTGGTGGCTCAAGACCAAGGGATTTTCCCCCGAGGGGGAATCCATTACGAACTATCAAGGTCACGCGGCAATGCCTTAGACATGTGAAAGAAACGTTGGTTCTTGAATCTGAGCCCGGTGCTGGGATCTCTTGGTCGCCGTATAACGCTAGCGACAGATGCATCCCTCACCGTTTGGGGTGCAGTCATGGGTGGCCACCCTGCCCGCGGTCTGTGGAGCGGTCGCCATCTGACATGGCATACCAGTTGTCTAGAGATGCTAGCTGTGCATCGAGCATTGAAATATTTCCTACCAGACTTGAGAGGTCACCATGTATTGGTGCGCACCGACAACACATTGGCGATCTCTGATATCAGTCACCAGAGAGATCTGCATTTGTGCCCCTTGTACAAACTGGCACACCAGATCCTTCTGTGGTCCCAGGACAAACCCCTCTCGTTCAGAGCAGTGTATATTCCTGGGAGATTGACTGTGGGAGCAGTCATACTGTTGAGACAGGGGCCGAGGTCCGGGGGGCTTCACCCCGAGGTGGTTAATTAGATATGGAGAGTTTTTGGACCTCTTTGTGACTCAAGAGATATCGCAATATCCCCAATATTCTGCAATATTCTCTCTAGTTCATCCAGCTCCTCTGGGACTGGACGCTATGGTACAGACCAGGCCGAGGCTTTGTCTGTACGCATTTCCCCCTATCGCTCTGCTCCCGGGAGTTCTGGCTAGAGTATGTCGGGACGGGGTCCGTCTGTTATTAGTAGCCCCGTTCTGGCCGGGCCGAGTATGGTTCGCAGTTCTTATCTCGCTCCTTGACGGCTCTCCGTGGGAGATACCTATCAGGACAGACCTACTCTCTCAGGTGCAGGGCATGATAATTCACCCTCACCCGGAGCTGTGGAAACTGTGGGTGTGGCCCCTGAGGGGACACAGCTCATAGAATCCGGTCTCTCAACTGAGGTTGCTGAGACCCTCCTCCAGTCCAGAGCTCCCTCTATGAGGAAACTGTATGCCCTGAGGTGGAAACTCTTCTCCTCATGGTGCAGAGACTGCCAGCTTGACCCTGTTAACTGCCCAATTGGTACAGTTCTGGAGTTTTTCCAAGCTAGGCTCTCTGCGGGGTTAACTCACATACTAAATTGTATGTGTCCAGTTCGAGGACTGGACGCATACGTCCACAGATTTGCTGTGGAGAAAAGCTGACCAATTGCTTGTTTGCTACGGTCCTCCTAAAAAGGGTTCCCCTGCCTCTAAGCAGAGCCTTAGTCGTTGGATAGTCGAGGCTATCAACGTCTCCTATGAGTCCTCTGGTCTTCCCCTTTCTTTGGGAGCCAATACTCACTCTACTCGGGCCGCCCCTGGCTCTTCTGTCCTCTTGCCTTAGCTGTGCTCTTCGAATACACACTAGGCAGGGGATTGGTAGTCTGGCAGCGTTGGCACATCATTCCCCAAAGCGCTCGACGCAGCTCGAGTTCCTGAAGAGGAACGTCTCTAGGTTACGAATGTAACCCTAGTTCCTCGAAGGAACGAGACGCTGCATCACAGAGCCATACTCCCAGCACCCTTCCGGCGCTTGCTTTCCTACTCGAAGCTGAAGTCAGCTGCGTGGCAGGTCCCTTTATAGCTTCCTGGTCGCTATGTCACCCCGCCCGTGACGTCACGCCCATCCATTGAACAGATTGCACAAAAAATTAATAGTTGATCTTGCGGCGTTTCCCCAAAGCACTCAACACAGCATCTTGTTCCTTCGAGGAACTAGGGTTACATTCATAACCTAGAGTCGTTTCTTTACCAAGTGGCCTGTGTTTACGGCTGTTTGCTTGAACAATGGCAAAAGTTTGATTATATATATATATATATATATATATATATATATATATATATATATATATATATATATATATATATATATATATAATTTTTTTTTTTTTTTTTTTTTTTTTTTACAATTGTCATGAAACACAGAAATCACACTTGACCTTTAAAGAGAAGTTAGTTAAAAGGTTTGTGGAAAAATACATTTTAAAATGTAGTACTTTCCCACTTCCTGCATTGTACGTCCCACATGATACAAAGGACTACAAATCTATATATGTAAATAGACAGAAATGGTGTAGGAAATAATGTGACTGCGTGATTTTGTTATTTGTGAACACTATTTTAGGCACATTGCATCAGATACTCATGTTGGAGTAAAAGAAGGAAATAACATTTACCAGCATGTGTTTGACATGTTTTCACAGAAACTTTCACCAACCAAACTTTCTGTAAACTTCTCATGGAAAGCCATAAACTGTGCCTAGTTACACAATGGCTGCTGTGTTAGGGAAGTGTGTCACAACACAAGTAATGTGCTGTATGTTGCAATATAGCACACCAAGTTCTCTGTCACACAAATACATTGCTCGACTGTCAGCACTTTTGTAGCAAAACATAGTATCCTTTTGATAATCTAAAAACAGAGGGCAGCTCTCATCAAAATATGGCTGTTTTTCAGTTGGGCTGAGGCGCTTCTTCAGTTAACATAATTTACGGTGGTTGTTTACCTCCATGCACTTCTGTGCTTTTGTTTGAGGACTATGCCATGAATCATTGCCAGAGGGTCCTGCTAGACACAAACACACCCTCACCTAACTCGCCCCCATAATTACTGTCAGATCTTATCCTTCATCTCAGTTGCTACATCTCTTGTACTTCATCATAGCTCTCTGCTTTTCTTTCTTCCCCTCTTTTTTCAGGAGGTGACCAGTACAGTTTTGCTTAGCATTTCCCTTTAAATAATAAAATCATACACAAACTGTAAACATACGCACTCAATCTCTTTTTTTTTTTCTAGAACAGCTGTACATACAGTACACATACACACACTTTCTACTTAATATATATTTAAAATACTACTTAAAGTAATAAATACGGTCTTTTTACTATATTACTATTCTACTATTTCTACTATTCTGCTTGTAATTTCTTGTGAAAATTGACAGCTATTACTGAATGAACATACAGTCAATTAACTGAAGACACTTCACAAACATACTTGGGAAAAGAGAGTCCTGTACAGACTAGCAGTGTTGTGTAATGTTGTTTATGGATCACTTGCTTATTTATCCAACAACTTAAGGAAAAAACTGAGTTGTTCTCTGACTGCCAGTGAGCAGAGCATCAAATGATCCCAAAACTCATCTAGAATTCTGAACAACAAGTACATTTAGGAAGAAAAAATCAGTTTTTAGCATATTAGCATCTTTGCTAGTCATGTTTTCATGCTAAAATCGACCAAAAAGAGTTTAGTTTCGTACGTGTTTCAATTACACTTAACTGTACAGTTCAGGACAAATCAGCTTGGGTTTAGAAAAGGACAGTCAGACGTGTGTGTGTGTGTGTGTTTGTGTGTGTGTGTGTTTCAGAAAGGAACAGCTCTATGGAGTTGAGCGAGACCCAAATGAAATCCAGCTGTAAAATGGAGGGCACTTCAAATACAAATGGGACGCAGACATTGTTTGAGGCCTGCGTTGTAAATATTCATATAACTTTATCTCCACAGACCATTCCCAGTCCTTTCTTAATATCCGAGATCTGGAACCGGGCCAGAGCAATAAATCTTACAGCCAAACAAAACTCACAAAGATGGAACTGCTTTATGGCCCACTTATTAGGTGGCTGCACCTTTGCCCGCTCTCTTATTCTATAGAGGGGCGGTCTGACCTCTATTTTCATCGGGGCCTCTGTTATGGGCCATCAGAGACCCCACATCCTCTCCTTGACTCTGGGACAGTGCAGAAAGAGGTAGAAAAGGAAATGAGGAAGAATAGAGGGAGAAATGCGCAAACGGATGTGGTGAAGCCTGAGTATTAAGGGCCCCACAGACCTTATAAATCAAACCAAACATGGTAGAAGTACTTGTGGCTACAGAGTTGTGGTTAAGTAGGGCTCTCAAAGTGGATCTGCATCATGTTTTGCTGCCTTTTTTAACCCTCTCAGATCCATAATCCCTTGAGAAACTGACTTTAGCATAGTTTTTTTTTTTTTTTTTTTTTTAAGGCAACTTGAGACAGAAATAATAATACTTCATAATAATATACTATACTTAAAGGGATAGCTCACCAAAAAAAAAAAAAAAAAAAAAAAAAAAAACTGTTCCTAACCAGTGGGTTCGGAGTGGGGCTGGTGTTGTTGGACCTCTATGTAGTACACTTAAGTTATCTGCAATTACAGTTTTTAAAAATATATATATTTTTATGTTTTATGATTTTAAGTACACTCCAGGTCCACATTCAGTACAATTAGGTGAACTTTTGTTTCACAAGGTATAAGGACATATGATCCAATACTTATTGTTCTCATAGTGAAGGAGTGTAAAGGTCATGCTGGCTCTGTTAATGTGCCTTGGCCCACTTAAGCTTTCTGGGCACCATAGATGGAGGGAAGGGGCCAGATTGTTTTTAAAAGGCACAGTAGAGCAGAAGAGCAGCAGTCATTATGTTTGTTTGTGGACACTCAATCACATCCTCCAGATATAGCACCAGTCTCTATTCTGTCCACTAATGAACCAACTGCTGGGAATCTTAAAAGCCTGTGTCCAGCCAAGTGGTTTACAAGAGTCCCACAGAGTGTGAGTTTACGTTTGTGTTTCATGTAAATTTTCTCTACATGGCATTTGTGAATTTCAGTCGATGCTGATGTCGATGCAATGCTGATGAGCCTTAATGCTCCTTCCCTTAATTGCTTCAATTTGCATTCACAGAGTTGTTCCATATAACCCATGTTTGGCCCTGGTCACCTAGCAACTATGATAAAAGCATCTGAATGAAGTCCCTTATGCTCAGCACGAAAAAGGAGTCAATATGACGTCAAACAGATATTATTATTCATCTCTCCAACTGGAGCATCTCAACTGGGCTTTTCATATTATCCAACTCCCGGGACCTCAAAATGGCAGCAATTAGACAGAGTTTAATTAGGCTGCCCGCTGGAACGCAATAAACATTCATCTATATTCTCCTCTCTATTTTTTGTTTTGTTTTGTTTTGTTTCTGAAAGGCTTTCTGAATACATGGCTGTGATATCTCTGTTCCAAAATCTGATTTGGCGTTCTTTACAAATAAACCACTTCAGTGTTTGCTATGTGCTATGTGGACGATCCAAAGGTGACATTTACTCACAATAGCCATTGGCCAATAGCTTGCCGGTCTAGACTAAACAGTGGCTGTCTTCCCATATGAAGCAAGTTGGCAAGAACCCGGTTCTCACAGTTTTTTTGTGCTGATGGGACCCTGAGTCCACAGCTGCCTGCTGGGTAAGCCCTTGATCCCTTCGGCTAATCCTCCAGTAATGACCCCTCCATCTCCCAGCAACACCATGGAGGTCCTCCGGCTGTCTCCACACTGGCCTGTAAGACGTCCAAACACATCCTGGAGACTGGGCTGTTCACTGGCAGGATGTTAGTGTGAGAGGGTGGTGGTCCTAGTTCTCTTGATTCTGCTATAAGAGAAAGGGATAGCGGCCAAAGGCACAGTGTTTTTTTTTTTTACATATACATTTGTTGTAATTTTATTGTAATTACATACATTTTTAAATGTAACTTCTTCTTCATTATTATTATTATTATTATTATTATTATTATTATTATTATTATTATTATTATTATTATTATTATGGAGCATTGAGTAAGAGCTGTCATAATATTATTTTTTAAAAAGCCTCAATGTGCAGAATGACGCACAAAAATAAAATTATATGATAGACAAAAGCTCTGCAGACCCTCCTGACTGTGTGTCAGTTTAAAAAATAATAGATAGTCTGTAAAAATATATAATTTTAGAAGGCTAAATTATGACATACTGTAAAATTTAATGTGGTACATCTCTCAAAATAGTTTTTATGATATTTATGACTTAATTCATGATCTTTGCTTGCTTGATTGATTGTAAAGAAATAAATATGAACATAAATGTATTTCAGAATTTTTTTAAGTAAAAATAATGATTTATTCACATATTAAAAATTGAAAAGAAAGCATGCTACTATTCATTCATTCATTTATTCATTCATTATTTGATGGTTACACCAAATTACATTTTTAGAGCCATTAAATTACATACAAGTTTAGAGCTACAAGTCAGAACTCTATAAAATCAGCACTACCAATAAATACAAACATGTATTTCTAACGTCTTGTCACAAGCGTATATATATATATATTTTAATATATTATTTGTCACCAACACTTAAGTTTACAGCATTTAACTCACTTAAAATTTATTTGACTTTACAAAGAAATGTTACAAAACATGTCTGGAAAGGAACAGTAGAAATTGAATTATGTTTATAAAGCTTTCCAGTGTTGTTTCAGGTCAAGAAATTGAGGCAGGTTTTTAATACCAATGTAGCTGAAACGTTCAAGCAGTTCACTCCATTTCCCTTTACCACAAGTCAACTTTGCACATTGAAACATATCACCGACTTCATGTATTGACTGATCATTTGGTGTCTTTGGCAAGAATATTTCCCCAAACCCACCCACAAAGAGGCGCTAACACTCATGCAGATGTCAGCGATCTTAACTCCTCCTCCCTGCTCTTTAGGTATCTGGTCAGGTCTTGCATATGTTGTTACTTACCAGCTGTTCAAATGAGAATCGAGAGACGCAGTAGATGTGGACAAGAAAGAGGTTCTTAGGAAAAGGTCTTAATAATGGTTTCCAGTCCAACCAACCCCTTACCACAGTCAAACCTGCACATGACAGGGCTTGATGTGTCACACCATTTCTATAATTTCCAATCCCATTCTACTAAGCTATGCGAGTAGGATTTATACGCTTGTTTGATTCCCCATATTGCAGGTCACTAGAAGGTGTTGCATGAGTTGATGATAGACAGAATTCCAGAAGAATTAGATGTTTGAGGATGGAGACCATTGCTAATGCAATTATAGCTTTTCATGAGATCATCTTTCAGGGCTGGGTTGTCCTTTTTCACACTACATTCAGGGCATCCTAGGATTAGCCATGTTAATCTCAAAGCAATCTGAACGTCCAGGGTAATGGGGTCAGATGGTAAGTGTGAATGCATGTTAGTCATGACTCCATGTCAAGCCTCTAAGGTAAAAGCAGGGTCTCTAATTTCTCTTTATCCCACTCCCACCATTTTTTTGTTAGGTGGGAACAACTAGGGGTTGTGTATTCAAACTGCACCAGTGCATGTCTTTCAGCAATTTGTGAAGTAAGTGAAACAGGCCCTCAGTGTAAACAGTGACACTTCCCCGTTTGTGGCTGTAACATACGTATGACCACACAACGTTTATTGCAAGGCTCATGACATGAAGTTCATTTGGTTATGATGTCAGATTACAAGTTTAAATAAAAGCAAACATGTGACAGATGTCTTCCCTTTTCACAGTTTCCATCATGTGATAATCGCCACCACAAGACAAAACATCAAAATGTTTCTCAGAAACTTTGCAAAGCCATGCTATATTTAATTTTTTTATGAATGAAAAAATAAATTCACTTTTATATGTATTTTTCAATGGCGATGCTATATTTTTACACAGAAATGCTTCATAGCTCATTAGAGGAGAACTGGCCACCCAACTGAGCCTGGTTTCTCCCAAGGTTTTTTTCTCCGTTCTGTCACTGATGGAGTTTCGGTTCCTTGCCGCTGTCGCCTCTGGCTTGCTTAGTTGGGGTCACTTCATCTACAGCGATATCATTGACTTGATTGCAAATAAATGCACAGACACTATTTAAACTGAACAGAGATGACATAACTGAATTCAATGATGAACTGTCTTTAACTATCATTTTGCATTATTGAGACACTGTTTTCCAAATGAATGTTGTTCAGTGCTTTGACGCAATGTATTTTGTTTAAAGCACTATATAAATAAAGGTGATTGATTGATTGATTGATTAAACTGATAGTTCAACCAAAAATAACTCACCCACATGCTATTCTAAACCTGTAAGACCTTCGTCTATCTTCAGAACACAAATCAAGACATTTTTGATGAAATCCGAGAGCTTTCTGACCTTTCATAGACAGCAACACAACTTCTACATTCAATGCCCAGAAGGGTAGTAAGGACATTGACAGAAGTCCATGTGACATCGAGAATACTTTTCGTGCAAAAAAAAAAACAAAAAAAACACTTTATTCAAGATTTTATTCTCTTCTTGACACAGTATAAAGTAGCGCACAAAAAGTATTCTCATAGCTTCATAATATTACGGTCGAACTCCTGATGTCCTTACTACCTTCCTGGGTCTTGAATGTGTCAGTTGTGCTGCTGTTTATGGAGGGTCAGATTTGAAGATATTAATTAGCACCACAGAATTAAAGAACCATAAAAATTTTAAGTGAAACAAATTTGTGTTATTTAATGACCTAATGATTTCATAATTTAAAGGAGTTTTAAAATGAATGCTTTCTGTAAAAAAGCAATCAGAAAAACAACCCTGACCTAATCTAAAGTAAGAACCATGCCCTGATCACATGACCTCAGGGACTGCGAGGTAATGGAAACTATTGTTCTTAATGGACTTGAGCAACCATCACCACCCATGCTGACATGCCTTATGCAACCCAATCATGTCCTATTTCAGCAAATAAAATAAAATAAACGGTCATTTGAATTGCACATCGAGTGGTCTTATATAATGGGGAGATTGCTTCATAGATGAATTGCTCTTGGATTGTGTTGATTCCCAAGCACTGTGTTTATTATTTCTGCTCTCAGAATAGCGTCGCATTGTAGTCAGATCCAAGCTGAGATGGAGTAGGGGGGTGAGAAATGTGGAGGGGGAAGAGTTTTTGGGAAGAGGAGAGTAAAGTTCATCCAACAGAGCTTTTTCTTTCAGGCTTTCAGCTGGAACATGTCTACCACAATCTTTAAAGGTATTGTGAGAGCTTGAGAGTTCCCCGTCCAATAGAAACAATGGAGGATATGGAAAGGAGGAAGGTCTTTTATGATGTTGCCTTAATGGATGATTGATGGGTCATTTATATTGCTCTTTTCACAGTGTATGTGGTTAAAGCTGTGGCATTGGCCTCTAATCCTGCATTACCTTTCCCACTAAAAGCCCGTGGTAAATGCCTCTGTGCGTGTACATGCTCAGTCAAGTCAGTGCCAACACATTCAATCTCATGTGGGCATGTAACTCACAGGCCTCGCCCTCTGCTTTCCAACATGTTGTTTTTGGAAGAAACGGTGGTTGTGTGCATGTTTCGGCAAGACCTGCATGACAAAACCTTTAAAGTAAAGTTTGTCCCCGGTATGTTTACATAGTTCTGCTAGCACAACGAATTGGTGTGGATGTAGACACACACAACATGAAATGTATCAGAGCTGCTATGGAAGGAGGCAAACACAGATATCATTTATCTGTCTTAGCCCCTACCTGCTATTTTACTTTCTGTTTTTGAGGAGGATCAAGAAGCCTGAAGAGGAGGAAGTCTCTTTCATCTACCGAAGTGTAGAAACATTGACTTTGGCAAGGTGCTGATTGCCTGGAATAGGCAGGAGATTATCTTCCTCTAAACTCGGCAGAGAAATAGACTAAACCCTCGTACTGTTTATGGAGTTACTCATGACAGTGTAAGGAGACCATCTGAAATTCAAGGAAAGAGTTGACACTCGGGGCCGTCGTATATTATGGAACACATAATAACAACATTCCCAATTTTGGAACTCAAAACGAGTTGACGGTTTATTGCACACAAATGTTCCAGTAAACACCTAATTTTACATAGAAAGGGGAAGTATTAAATTGACATGGAATTAAATTGGATATTGAAGTTTCTACATGGGAAAAACAATTTTTGCATTTGATAAACAGATATTTAGATATTTCATAGGAAAAAAGGGGGGTTTAAAAATTTATTTTATTCCTGAATTTTCAGCATATTTATTCTAGTCTTCGGTGTCACATGGTCTTTAAGAAATCACTCTAATGGCTTAATATTTTTGTGAACCAACATCACATATTTGAAATCAATCCATTCTTGCTAAAAAAATAATAATAATAAAAAAAAAAAACTGAAAAAGATTTTTAATGGTAGAACACATTATAGCTGTATGATTTTCGCAAGGTGTCTTTTAGGAAAAAAGGTATATTGGTTAAGTAATTATTTTTTTCTTTTTGTAAATAAAATAAAATATATTTGTTATAAGTAATGAAAACAGAATTATATGTATTATTTATATTAAATATAAAAAAGCCATATGCATCATATAAAGTAATGTAAATATGCTGACACATTTAATCGATAAATGAATCTTATCTTGTTTTAGAAATAATTAATCCATTCTGATTCACAGGTAACAGGGTGAGTAACAGGTTTTGTTTCTCTTGCACTGGATTACTCACGATGGAACAGTCTAAAAATATTATGACAATCCCTTTCCATTCTCTCAGAGCCAGACTGATAATGGAAGTCATAATTATAGACTGTAATAAAAGTCTGTTTCTGTCTGATACAACCAGGCCAATATCACCACAGTTCCCATCCCACCCTTAGATAGGATGTTATCCAGCATCCTGCCTGCTTCCCGTCTCTTGGCCGATACCCCCCAGTCTTTCCTCTGACCTGCCCCAGGATGGGGATCTGTCAGCGGTGCCAGCGGGCCAAAGCGAGCTCTGCTCTGACCTGCCCCATTGATGACTCTGGGTTCCTCCAGGCCCTGTGTTCCGCATCACACTGCCCAACATGTGTTTCCTGTTGTTGCAGACTCGCTTGGAGAGTCCCAGGCCTTTTCCCAACAGCAGTGCTGCCTTTGTTAAGGGAAGCATTCTGGTAATGGTTTAAATTTAGGAGGGCTTGACAGAGACTGTTTGGAAGTAATGTGATTGAGACCTGCTTCTGCACCCTCTGAGAATTATGAGCCACTATGGAAATAGTCTGACTCCGTGATCTCATTAAAGATTAGTTTTTATTGGTTTTTATTGTGTATAATAGGTGTGAAACTGTGTGCGAGGCAATGTATGTTAAGTTTATTTGCCAGCGTTTGCGATGTAATGTTGATTACCACATAAAATATTTTCAGACTTTGCTTTTTTCGAAAACAGCAAACACAGTTTTTTTTTGAAGTTTTGAAAGCAATATATATTATAACAATAAAATCACAATTCAGTAAGATAAAAAACAGAATTGCCATGGAATTAAAAAAAAGTAATTTAAACTTTTTATCTCACTATTTAATTCTGACATTTTCTTTCCTTGTAATGCAGTGCAAACTATTTTTTTTATGTTTTAAAATGTAATTGACAATTTTCTATATGTGATTAATTGTGATTATACTGTATATATGTGTGTGTGTGTGTGTGCGTGCGTGCGTGCGCGCGTGTGTGTGTGTGTGTGTGTGAGAGAGAGAGAGAAAAAAATTCGGAGTTCTGAATTTTGCAGTTCTGAGTTTATATCATACAGGCCTTACTTTAGCGTTTTAGGTGTTATGTGTCATGGAAGCAAGGTTAGAAAATTGGATAGAACTTATAATTATAATACCATGTATATTGTTCTCATTTATACTACTGAATTAATGAGTATTTCAACATTTACAAACTGTACCTGTTAAGTTTCATTGTAAGTGCTATATTGTAACACAGATTTTTTCCTTCTACAAAAGAAAATGAAAAGTCGAATTACATTTTTTGTGGTAATCGACATTATGCCACAAGAGCTGTCAATTGAGCTTAAATCGTACTGCAAACATGATATTCCTTGAGCTTAACTTTTATTGGAACCTGAATGTTCCCAACTGGAAAATTCAGTGGAGGAAATTCAGCTTTGCTGTTATTCAGTCAGAGCTCTGCTGCTCTGCTTATTTTGTATTTCATCAGTGACTGAGCCAGTGAAGCATTAAGTATGAATATATATCAAAACCAGTTCTAGACAATTTCCAGCTCTCATATCATCTGCTCCAGAGGATCATGACTTTGGGTGAAACTTCAATGGTGGTGTCGTGTTCTGGTTTTCATTGAAATCATTCGTAACCGCACATGGTATGCCAAGAGCATTTGTAGGTCCCGGGGCCTGAAGTTGCATGAGTGTTTTCCATCAAGGATTGCGCTAAATTACGGTGTGGTGAAAAACTGGAGGCTCAGCATTTCGTCCCTCGCTCCTCTTTCTACCCCTCCTCCTCTCCATCCCGGACCCCCAACCCCCTCCTTCTCCTGACACAGCACTTTGCCCGCCTGTGCTCTGCAGCCGGTCCGTGACATCACAGCTCACATCTCGACAAAACGTCAAAACATTCCCCAGCACGATGAGTCTCAGATGCCCGGCTAAATGCTTTCCATATGGGCCCTTTATCCCCAGCTCCCATTGGGGAAGGAGGAGGGGAGGAAGAAGGGATGAGGGCTGAGGGATTGAGAGAACCTTGGCCGGCTGAAGGAAATGAGAGCTTTCATCTTTTCTCTCTCGCTGGCCCTGGCCTGGATTTCTCCAAAGAGTCGTTATTCTTTGAAAAGACCTGTCTGGTTTTGTCATCTGTCAGGGTATCTATCTTATGCATATCTCTCTGTCTCTCTCTTCTCCCTCCCCCCTCTCTCTCTGTTAGGAAACAGAGTGGAGAATGTTTTCCAGTGCAGTGAGGATACCTTTTCCTCCAGTGGTGTTGGTTTGACTTGGCAGCAGTTCATCCAGCAACCAGTTTCTATAGCCTGGGAACATCCTGCATGCTTCACAGAGGTGCAGAGGACACACACGCGCAAAAATATATCCTGATGCAAAGTGAGCACACTGGTTATGTCAGGGCCTTTTTTTATTGCACTGTGGATGGATGGACACACACACACACACACACACACACACATTTGCATTTGTGGTGTATTGGATTCTCCAGAGGCGTAATGGTTTTTATACTGTACAAACTGTATTTTGTTTTTCCCTAGACCTAATCCTATATCTTACAGAAAACTACTGGCAATAAAAAAATAAAAATAATAATAATAATAAAAACTTTCTCTGTGTGTGTGTGTGTGTGTGTGTGTTTTAAGCTTTTTTTTTTTTTTTTTTTTTTTTTTTTACGGGGACACAGGAAGTGACCTCATAAACCATGTTTACATTATAGTACACATGTCAATATACACATTTGTCTCCTCATAAACCATACCAGTACACACACAACCTTTGATGCATGTAACTTGAGTGTATTTAGTACAGCAACAACAACAACAACAAAAATATTAATAATAATTTAAAATAAAAACCTTTTTTTTTAAATGTATGATCTTTTGAAAATATTATTTTAGTCATACTTTGTTATAAACACTAAATATACTTACTTTGAATGATCTTTTCAGTTTTATAAATGGATATTGTATAAGTCCCTATTTAAGTAAACCAAAAATGTATACAAAAATTGCTAGTTAGGTATATCTTGTGCAATTAACACTGTGATACTTACATTGGTTGGCTGTTTTGTTTTGTTGTTGTTGTTTAGTTAGTTATAGCTAGTTTGTATTGTGCCTGTTTTTATTCAAATAAAACCAATTAAAAAAAACTATTTAGTTAGTTAGTTACTTAGTTATACATTTCGCTATAAAAAACTATAATGTTTGCTTTGAATGTCTGTTCTTTTCAGTGTTTACAGTGTCTGCCCCTATTCGAGTAAACCAATAATAATAATAATAATAAAAAAAAAATGCATATATAAGAATTTTGATGACTGCAGAAATAATTTAATTTCAGTATACACATTATCCCATCGGTCACAATTGTGACCAACCATAAAACACACACTTTTCCATAAAAATGTAAATAATATTAATAATTATTATTATTATTGCTGGTGATTATTTCAAGGGGTTAGTAATTACACATCATTTTGATATTTTCATGTCTGAGAAAAATTTGGGAATAAATGGGTTAGTAGTAAACATCATGCCGTGTTCATGTTCAAAATTAATTATGAATTTAACCTTATTAAAAGCACATATTAGCAGGACCTGGCTCAGTTTTGCACTCAGAAACAGTCCATTGATGTTTTGAGCAACTGAGGCTTTTGTTTTGCTCCCCTTTGGTTTTTCCCCATTAATCATAGTTAATGTTCACTTAATCCTGTGTTCTTTTTTGCTGATTAGTGCCCAGGGGGTAATAACCAGTCTTTCCTCTAAATGCTTCCAATAAAGATTTACTGCCGGCCAGTTTTGCCCTTCACCCTTGCCATTGTTTTGCTTAATTGATTACTGTTGATTGGTTGGGATTTTTCATTCATGGATACCACTCTTGATCAAAGGGCTCCTTCAATTAATCTGATTGGGTCTCCTCTGGCTTAAAACATTCTAGAGCACCGTTACCAAACAATGTTCATATGGAGGGATTGCAACTGAGGGAACCAGAGCCTGAAAGAGAAGGGTTGACCCTGAGGCGTCTGGCCAGTCAAGGAAAAGTGAAGGAAAAGCCTGTCCCATAATCAAGAGGGCTTAGCCTGTATTTTTCCCTCCAGACTACAAGAGCTTTTTGTCTGGGAGGGTAAAATGTAAAAAAAAAAAAAAGAGGATATATGGACCAGCAGTATTTTTTTGCAGTATTAGTACAGAAAAAGTCAAGGACAGGTACAATGTAAAGTCTTTTGCAATTATAATCCTCTTTATTGGAATTAGTATGTGAAAAAATAGCAGTTGGTATGTAGGTTCCACCAGCACTTTTCCATTAAATTTGACAAAACATTGGAAATAAAGGAAATTATGGGTGTGTGCACACACCTGTTTAGCAAAGCTGTAGTATAAGAGCAAACCAGTTCAGCTAACCACAATCCTTTCACATTCTGTCAATCAGCTGCTGAATAACATGCCCGCTGTGATTCATTTCTCTTGGATCATTTTACGGATTAACATTTATTTAATATATACTGTATGTAATTCAGTATGTACAAGATCCCAAAGTATTATATTCAGGAGATCTGAGCATTTATTTCAGAGTCAGGACCCCTGTTCAAAATATTTTTCTGTAGTAAAAACAACATGAAAAATGCTGTGAAGTCAGAATTGAATCAATTTCCTTGATCATACAAAGCTATTCATTAGCAGGAACCTGAAATGCAAAGGATGCTTTTAATGAATGACAAATTCAGAGTTTGCTTATGCAAGTGTTTGCAGGAGGAAGCTCAGGTTTGGAGGAGGCCCACAGAAGTGTCTCGCTCTTGTCTGTGCAATATGAGAGAGACTCTCAGCTTGCGGGTGTCCCACTCACCTGCCTGAGCCAAACTCTGTGTATGTTGGCTGTGTGTGCTAATGGAGATTGGAAACCGCATCGGAAAGTCCCATTCTCATGAGTTTTCCGCCAAGCACTTTCAATCTGATGAACTTTATCAATGTTATATTTCTGCAAACACAACATCAAAGGGACTCTCTGAAGCCTAGAGAGATATGTAAGTGTCATGTGCCAAGTTTCAAAGAATTGTTGATATTGTCTTGAATGACCTCAATGGTTTATAACAATTACTAAATGAGTTATTCTATCAATGATCTGTGAGTCATTTCAGACACGGAGTGAGTTAATTCAGAGAACATGCCCCATTTGCATTGTTGATTTGAACTTTCCTAATCATTTAAAGGGATAATTCACCCCAAAATGAAACTTTTGTTATCATTTACTCTGTCTCATGTCATAAAAGTTTTATGAAAACACAAAAGGAGTATGTGTAAGAAAGTACAAGCTGCTTAAAGGAACAGTCCACTTTTTTTTTCTTTTTTTTTTTTTTAATAGGCTCATTCTCCACCCTCTCCAGAGTTAATAAATTGAGTTTTACCATTTTCGAATCCATTTAGCCGACCTCCGGGTCTGGCGATAGCACTTTAGCATAGCTTAGCATACATCATTGAATCCTGTTAGACCAGTAGCATCACGTTCAAAAATGACCGAAGTGTTTTGATATTTGTCCTATTCATGACTTTACTCTGTAAGCTGTAATACATATGTATTAGATAATTATATATTACTGCTGTCAAATGATTAATCATGATTAATCACATCCAAAATAAAAGTTTGTTTACATATTATATGTACTGAAAAATATGTTTATATATATCAGTATGTTAATGTGTTTATTATATTAAATATATTTATCTGTAATATAAATACATAATGTAATGTAAATACATGTAAATAATTTCAAAATATATACTGTATGTGTGTGTATTTATATATACATAATAAATATACACTGTAAACACACATGGATGTAATTAAACATGATTAATCATTTGACAGCATTAATATATATATATATATAGTATATATATATATAGTATATATATATAGTATATATAATACATATATATATATCTTGAGCAACTTTGATTTCTGAAGGATCATGTGATGTAAAGAAAACTGGAGCAATGATGCTGAAAATCTGTTTTGCATAACAGGAATAATTTCCGTTTTGAAATATGTTCAAATACAAAACAATAAATTCTAAGTAGTATATCACAACATACTGTTTTTACTTTATTTTTGATTACATGAATGCAGTCTTGGTGAGCATAAGAGACAGTGTGCTCGGCCCAAGGGTGCCACATCAATCTCTGACAAGACTTGCTTGGTATCTTACATTTACACTGAAAAACACATATACAGATATGACAACCGTGACTGTATGTGTACCATATACAGATCCAAAATCTACATGGATGATGGGAATATGAGAGAATGAAATGATTGGATATGTTTCTGAGCATGTTTCCCCCTCCTCCCTGCAAGTTCAATCTCTCTCGTACATACACACACACACACACACACACACACACACACATACACACACACACAAATCTAACCAGCATGAAGGAAAAGGTTTCTGGTGATCATGGCGAAGCAAACATAGCAAGGTTCACCTCTTTTGTTTACAGGAATACATTCGTTACCTTGAATGCCTTTGTGGAAAAACTAAACGCCCTCCTTAATGAGGCGGATTCTGGAAATTAAAACAAACAACAACAACAAATACAATACGAACATTATTTTAAATACTGCTGCCTGCTCACATGCACATTTCCACTCAATACAAAACTTTTGCTACTTTTGTCAGCAGTCTCTATCAGTTTGCTTCTTTAAATACATGGATTGTCCATCCAAAAATTAACATACTCTAATCCTTTGAAGCTTTTTTGTTCACCATAGTGCTTAATGTGTAGAAAAGAGCATCTCAGAAGTTCTTACAAATGTCTCATTTTATGTTCCATGGAAGAAAAAGTCATGCTTACATGAAACACCATATAAGATGAATGGACATGATGTTGTGTGCTATGTTGGCTATACAGAGACTCGATCATTCATGTGTACACAGGCAGGGAGTGATGACCATGTTGTGTGTGTGTGTGTGTGTCTGCCCCAGTGCCAGCTCTTGCCTCACTCCATTTACCGTTCATGCCCAGCTGCAATGAGGAACACATGGGAGCTGTTTGGAGCCCCTCATGACGGGTCTAATTCTGAAGTCCCACCATGTCCCACCCCTCCCCCGCTTTTCATTCAAGCTGTTGGAGCAGAACAAGCAAACCCAATCGACCTCAAAATTTCCATTCGGAGAGGGAAAAAAAAACAAAACAAATAGATTAAGCAAAAAGCAAAGACAGACAAACGCAGCAGCAAAATTTGCCAGCAAACTGGCTGGAGTCGCTCTGTAAAATGTGTTTTGATTGGCAAACCTTGAAGTGCCTAATCTGTGAGAGAAAACAGCGGCAGCAGTGATGTGATGTGATTTCCAGTCCCGTTTGTTTGAACCTCTGGAGGTGTCTCAGATGGGTTTAATTTTCAAATTTAGTATTACAGGGGACTTGTATTAGTTTGAGTTTGAGACAAAGTCTGGTGCTGTTGAGTCTTTTGGATGTTTGCATTTCGCAATCTATTCAGTTTTAAATATGGCTCATTTAATGTAGATTTATTGCTTCAAAGAACATTCATGTTTACAATGTTGAGTAGATTACAAATTTATTGCAAAATTATAGCAAGTAATGTATTACTCGTTTTAAGTAATGTATTCTGACTACTTTTTAGATTACTTTTTACCTAAATGTACCATTAAAGGTGCAATAGGTGATTGTCTTCAGAAACATTGTTTTGTTATGCTGGTTGGAAGTCTCTTCACATCCTGATAGCAATCATAGGGCCCTTTTTTAAGGGGGGGGGGGTGAAATGCTCATTTTCACTCAATCTCCTGTTAATCTTGAGAACCTATAGAGTAGTACTGCATCCTTCGTATCTCCAAAAAGTCTTTAGTTTTATTATATTTATAAGAGAAAAATAGTCTGTGCCGATTTTTTCCGGAAAAACACGAACCACTGGAGGCGTGACGTGTGGGCGGAGCTAAAGAATCACGAGCGCGAGTAAGCTTTTGCATTGAGAGCGTTTGGAAGTTGTGACATTACCGTAAGGAAAAAAAAAAAACATCATCCAAAATAAACCATGGCTAACAGTCAGATTCAGCTGTTTATTTATGGTCCAGAATCAGATCCCAAGGCTGAAACTGAACGAGAGCAGCAGCAGCAACGACTACAACAGCGTCTCTATGTGGTATGTATTGAAACTGTATATATTTGCTTATTTAACCCCTCTCTCCCGGGTCCTTTCTGACGCTCCTCGCACTCGCTCCGAGCGGGGCTCGAACCCGGGTGTCCTCTAACAAGGAGGCTAAATGGCTACAGCCACTAACGTCTGTTGCTAGTGCGTCTCTAGAGATCGGGGAGGTTTACCTGCACAGCACTACTCGCTGGCCTCCGTTACACTTAGCGGTTTTGGAAAATGACTAAGTTCCACTTTATGTCGTCTTTTTTTTTTTATTTAAAGGTGTACAAGGTTTACTTGATGTGCTTACGCGCCGATAGCTAAGTTAACAACACAGAGATATTTGAAGCAGTTTTACTCAACACACGATCGTGACCCTTTTTCATTGGGACTGCATTAGCTTTAAGAAATAAACGATATGCAAATCCGGCGTCAAATATCTCGTCTCTGCTCTGATATACAGGAGCGCGCGCTCTTCCGGGAGAAGTGCCCTTAGGACCCATATAAGGAAATTCCGCTCCATCTAATGTCACACAGACCCATACTCGAAAAAAACTTTCAGAAACATGTGACAAACCGGAAGGAGTATTTTTGGAACAAAAATACTCCTTCAAACGTTCAACTTAATTTTTGAAACTTTGTCCATGTTTAGCATGGGAATCCAACTCTTTAACAGTGTAAAAAAACTCAGTATGCATGAAATAGCATTTCACCCCCCCTTTAACGATCAAAATGCAATGCAAAATGCATCTACGGGACAAGCAGGAATCCACCAATTGGCACAATGATTCAATTAATTTGCCAATTTCATTCATCATTATAAGTAGTAATAGGCTGAATTGCAAATAGGTAGCCTAATTCTAATTAATTCTAATGACTATCCATCATTACATTTGTATATGTATGAAGCCTACACAATAATATTATTTTACACTGTAATGTTTGAATATTTGGCATGTTTGTGTGATGCGCATCCTTGTGTGTAATAAGCAAAGTCAACGCGCACTGTGTACCCGCCCAGAGGTGCATTTCCTACCAATGCGCTCTTTAAATAACAAAAAAATAATGCGCCATTGACTTTAGACCAGGTTTGAGTTGGTCTATGGTGCTGTCTATTTTCAGCCTCCTTAAAACAGCAATGCGCCTGAACACACCTCTTTTTTAGATCAGCAACCCCCATGGGCGCAAATGCCCTTGCTAATTAAACGACGAGGCGCTGGATGGGAAAATACGAACAGCGCCTGACTGAAACTAGCAAACACACTTGCGCTGTGCCTTGTGTCGTATTGCGCCGGGTGTATGATAGGACACATTATGTTAAGTGGTCTAAATTTATTTGCATGTATTTATATATTCTGTGAAAGGCATAGGACCAAGAAGCATTCGACCAATCAAAATGTTCGGCCCGAACATTATGAGAGGCTTTCCTACCTGACTGTCAACATGTGTATTTGCATACTCCTGCCATCCTGTCCATGCAGACTGGATACGTCATCAGCACGTTCACTTACGCTCTGCAGACAGAGCCAGAATGACAGGCAAACATCAACAACCTGATCTTCCTTACTCGTGTTGTAGTACTGTTACTAACTGTGCTATAAAGTTTTCTCACGGGTGAATGACACATAATGTATTGCAGTAATGTTGTCTCTGGTCGGCTGGTCTGTTTGTGTGTATATGCCTTAAGGGGCGTGGCTTTGGACAGTGATTTGCAGGGGAGGGTGGGACGTAGGCTTTCAGTGCCATCATTCTAAAGTTAACATTTTCCAAAATCTTCTACTGCAATACATTATGTGTCATTCACCCATGAGAAAACTTTATAGCACAGTTAGTAACAGTACTACAACACGAGTAAGGAAGATATATGTGTGTGTGTGTGTGTGTGTGTGTGTGTGTGTGTGTATGTGTGCAGACGTGTGTGTGTGTGAGAGAGAGAGAGAGAGAGAGAGAGAGAGAGAGTTTTGAGCTTTAGTCTAAACACCCCTCAATCTTATTTCAGCTTTGGAGAGGTTTGTATTAAATATAGATTACTAGATTTCCGACATCAAGATTAATACCATGTTTGGCTGAGACTCTTAGCTTTTTGGCTAACATGCATCATACCTTGTTTTTCTGATAAATCGTTGACATCCTTGTCACCAGGATTCCCTCAGTGGTATTTTGTTTGTTGTGGGCAATACACCCTCTTATTTTGCCCGGGTTTCCACAGTAACCTCTATGGGATGTTGATGTACTGTAGCTCATGTGAGGAACCTTCCTATTCATCTCTCAGCACTCAGCTGTAATTTGGTCTTCTGGGTTTCCGTTGGATGGGTGGTCCGCAGGCCAATCAGTCAATTCACGGATATCATCATAACCGACAGAAGCATTTCAAAAGCTCAAAGAACGAAAGAGCCCATTCAGTTAGCAACAGACTGCAAACGCATACCTGAGGTAACTCAATAATTACTCACTTTGATTTTCTCCCTATCACTCGCTTGCCTTCAGAGACAGAATCCACTTCAAAGATTAATCGCCCCAGGTTGATTTTAGTTTTAATTTAAACAAACCTGATGATTAAATAATACTCAGTTCCCCTCAGGCTTGTTTCCCTTAACTTGATTTCACTGTATATATGCATCAATAGTGTGGAGGTGTTTATGTTTGATTAATCTGTACGTTTTAAGCCATGCCAGCAAAAGCCTTTTGAAATATACCGTCACAACACTGAAAGGATAATTCACTTATAACAAAAGCAAAGCATGTATGGTTCAATACTGATTGTTTAACATGTGTAGGAGGTTGAGTAGAGAAATGCTTGAAGGGGATCCAGATTGCACTTGTGGTTGTTGGAGCGCTGCAGTAAGTTGTGCCTGATTGGAGATATCTCTGTAATTGAGCTAAAAAGGCAGGTGGGTCTCACACAAAGCACCATGGGGTGGGGAAATTCAGGTCAGATTAGCTTGATTAGATTAGATTTTTTTTTTACTCAGACCATAAGCTTTGGTTTAACCACTGGAATTACCAAAAAACATAAAATAAAATAAAGAAAGAAAGAAAGAAAAAGAAAATAATAATAAAAATAAATCGATCAGATTTTGTTTATGTCTGCAACTTTTCTTTTCAAGTCAAATCAAGACACTATTATTTATATACGGCTACAATACATATTGTTGTAGAGAATTCATGTTGTGCTTCTTTAGAGAA
Organism: Carassius auratus; assembly: GCF_003368295.1. Taxonomy (NCBI): domain Eukaryota; kingdom Metazoa; phylum Chordata; class Actinopteri; order Cypriniformes; family Cyprinidae; genus Carassius; species Carassius auratus. The sequence continues at coordinate 16,308,608 of NC_039280.1, read as the reverse complement.
GGGGAAGAGTTGTTGCCATGCTGTTAAAACAAGGGGTGCACGAAAAAAATCTATTCATACATGAATTCTGTCTTATAACCAATAATCGATTCACAAGTTTCAAAATCAATGTTTTAAAGCAGCGGTTCTTAATCCTGTTCCTTGCGTCGCCCTGCTCTTCACACACTCTGCATCTCTCTCTCTCTCTCTCTCTCTCTCTGTCTCTCATTCAGATGAACAGCTCATCAACTCAAACAATTAAATGTTCCATTTATACTCTTACATTCACATAGCTATGAGAAGCGTTAAACATGGACATGTGTGATATAATAATAAAAAATAAATCAACCACCCCTTTTGTAAAATTAAGGAATTCAAGTTGTGAAGAAAAAAACAAAAATAAAACATTATAGCTGTAAAGCTAAAAAAAAATAAGACAAGCAATAGTGTCACTCTTCAGCTCATTTTAGTTCAATGTTTTTTGACGAATTTTCATGAATTTCAGTCTTTTATTAATGCATCACTAACACACTTTCTTATGTGCTATTTTGTTGTTAATACAAAACAAATATTTTATTTTAAAAAATGGTAAAACCAGTGGTAAAACCAATCCATCCAATCAGCATTCAGAGTTATTTGTTTTATTACAGAGTTTTTAGCAGCAGCTGCATGGGTGTGTCTATTTTGCATGTGTGTGTGTTTGTGTGTGTGTGTGTGTGTGTGTGTGTGTGTTTGCTTCTACTACCTGATAACCTGTCATTATCTCTAGAATAGTTGGTGTGTGAGAGTGTCCATCATATGGGTGGATGATTGGCAGGGGGTGTTCTAGAGGTAGAGGACTGACTGACAGCTGGATCAGGTAACTACTCATTAGAGGACATACACACACAAGCAGTCACATAAGTGTCAGCACACACACACACACACACACACATTTGTTTTTGTGAAAAGTGGGGACATCCCATAGGCTTAATTGTTTTTATTCTGTAGAAACTGTATCGGCCTTCACCAACCCTACACCTAACCCTAACCCTCACAGGAAACTTTGTGCATTTTTACTTTCTCAAAAAAAACAAACAAACAAAACAAAAAAAAAAATTATTCTGTATGATTTATAAGCGTTTTGAAAAATGGTGACATGTGTTATGTCTTCATAAGTCACCATCTCCTTGTAATACCTGTGTCATACCCATGTCATTATACAGAGTTGTGTCCTGATATGTCACAAAAACAGGTACACACACACACACACACGCACACACACACACGCACGCACACGCACACACACACACACACACACACACACACACACACACACACACACACACACACACACACACACACACACACACACACACCATACAAATTCTAAGGGTCTAGTGTTAAGCACTTTAACAAGGGCTTGTCATTGAGTTATTTCCCTTGTCAAAAAGATGTGAAAAGTAATCTTTAGTTTACACCTTACTCTCTTAAATATAAAAGTGCTTCACAATGCCATAGAAGAACCTTTTTGTCTAAATGGTTTCATAAAAAACCTTTAACATCTGAAGAACCTTCTGTTTCACAAAAGGGTCTTTGTGGCGGAAGAAAGTTCTTCAGATTATAAAAAGGTAAGAAAGAGATGGTTCTTTAAAGAACCTTTTACTAAATTGTTCTTTGTGGCATTACTACGAAGAACCTTTTAAGCACCTTTATTTTTAAGAGTGTACAGCTAAAATACAGTATAATCTGCTAAATTCCATTTAATCTGAATACACAGCTACATTTTAAAATGTTAATTTTTTATTTATTTTGTTTGGACCAGGATGGTGTAATTTTGACATCTATCAGTAGGGGCTAGATGATAACATTTCTCTTGCTTTCTCACCTTTGGTCCTGCTCTGCTATTTAACGTGCTCACTGTTGCTAGTGCTTGATGTCAATATTTGACTCAACATTTACCCTGGCTGTTTACCAATCCTTTTATTTAATTACCTAACCTGCATCGCTCCCAACATAATCAAATTATTAAAGATGGAAGTGCTTTAGAGAAACAGAACTATCCTGACCAGGACACTGAAAGAGAAGGAAGTCCAACTAACGTAATTATGTTATCGCATGCACATTTATGTTCAGGTGAGCCGAAATGTTGTGCGAAAGCTGTCAAATGTTTTCTCAGTTCCCATGCTTACTAAAATGCCTTTATAAACCCACATGGTGCTCACTATACACACACATTTACAAAAATGTCAACAAACAAAATTCCCCTGTTTTTAGTGGCTGTGTCTGGTGCAGGTTTAAAGTTAGCAGTAGACTAATAAGCCTCTTATTGCTGGTACTGAGTGAAGTCGGTCAGGAGTCCCGCCCCGTCCTCCTTCCCTCCAGGTTTGGTCCAATGTAAACACAGCCTTTCAGAACATTTGTTTTTGTAAAATTAGACATCCAACCACATCCTTCATGATTTAATCTCAGGCTCGACCCTGGGTGGCTGGACAAACAAACTCAGCGGGTTCATTAAAGACAGACCTCTCTCTTTCTCTCTTTTTCTCCATAGCTCTCTCTTTCTCTCGCTCTGTCTGTGTTTCTCTTTTTCCAAAATGACAGATATTTTAGGACCATCTTGTCACAGAATGCCAAATGCACACATTCTTAACAGATCTTAGCGGTCTAAATTAGCAATCATATGCACTTGGTTATATGTGTTCTTCATACTGAATTTCCCATTCTTTTTTTTACAGTATTCCTGTTCAGGGCTGTCACTAAAATTCACATTTAGAGGCCGTTAGGAGCTTTTACGTACTTTTCTATGTAAACATATTTCAAGTGGATGTGTTTGGTCATTGCGCTTATGTCTCATGTATTTTGCAGCTTCTCACTCATGACATGATACAAATTGCTACTTTCAAGTTCAAAAAGTTCAACCTGTAAAAAAAATGTTGCATGATAGTGCATGTTTTTTTTTTTTTTTTTTTTTTTTTTTTTTTTTTTTTCAATGCAAAAAACATGTTCTTTGTGAATGGCCCTTTAATTTTGGGACCAACAAGTAGCTAAAGTGAACCTGGGATAATGACGTGCCCTCTGATGACAACCTCAATTCAATTCAATTCAGTTCAAGTTTATTTGTATAGCGCTTTTTACAATACAAATCATTAAAAAGCAACTTTACAGAAAATTATGTTTCTACAATATTTAGTATTAGGTTTTAAGTGGTGACTGTCAGTTTGTGCACGTATGACAGGATTTTTAGAAAAATTAATACAAGACATAGTCAGCCAGAAGATGAACATTATTCATATTATTAATAATTAATGATTATTATATGATGCTGTCACACTTGTAGCAATATTTGTTAGTTCTGTTTGTTGATTCAGGGTTTGCATCATCTCTTCTCAGGTGTTCTGGATCCAGACTGGAGCTTGTGTAAATCCTAGTTACATCCCGTGGCAAAACATAGAAACAAATAGAGACATCATTAGCATAGCTGCTGATCAAACAAAGTAAAATTAATTTGTTTAACCCAAGCTAAAGAAAAAGAATGCACATTTGATCAGATGCAACTACACTCACAATTTAAGAGATACATTATTCGAATGCTTGGCGAAAGAGATGTGTTTTTAATCTAGATTGAAACAGAGAGAGTGTGTCTGAACCTCCAAACAAAATCAGGAAGGCTATTCCAGAGTTTGGGAGCCAAATGTGAGAAAGCTCTACCTCCTTTAGTGGACTTTGCTATCATAGGAACTACCAAAAGTCCAGCGTTTTGTGACCTTAGGGAGCGTGATGGATTTTAACGTGGTAGAAGGCTAGTTAGGTACGCAGGAGCTAAACCATTTAGGGCCTTATAGGTAAGTAATGATAATTTGTAACTGATACGGAACTTAATAGGTAGCGAGTGCAGAGACTGTAAAATTGGGGTAATATGATCATATTTTCTTGACCTGGTACGGACTCTAGCTGCTGCATTTTGGACTACCTGCAGCTTGTTTATTGAAGAAGCAGGACAACCACCTAGAAGTGCATTACAATAGTCCAGTCTAGAGGTCATGAATGCATGAAGTAGCTTTTCTGCATCAGAAACAGATTCCAGATGTAACATGGGAAATGTGATTTTCAAAAGACAAGTTGCTGTCTAATATAACACCCAGATTTTTGACTGTAGAGGAAGTAACAGGACATCCGTCTAGTTGCAAATTGTAATCTACAAGATTAGGTGTAGTGTTTTTTGGTCCTATAATTAATATCTCTGTCTTATCCAAATTTGAATTGGAGAAAATTATTGGTCATCCAATCTTTTAGATTTTTAACACACTCTGTTAGCTTAGATAATTTAGAAGTTGAATCTGGTCTCGTTGAGATATATAGCTGAGTATCATCAGCATAACAGTGGAAGCTAATTCCGTATTTTCTAATCTGTATATTCTAATAAAGGGGCAACATGTATATTGAAAATAGAAGGGGACCTAGGATAAATCCTTGTGGGTCCCTGTGTCCATATTTTACTGGTGATAAATGAGTCCCCATTTAAATAAACAAAATGGTAGCGATCGGACAGGTAGGATCTAAACCATCTTAGAGCCTGCCCTTGAATACCTGTATAGTATACCTGGGCTTTACAAACTTTTTAATACCAAGTGCATCAAAATATGATTGTCCTGTTCCTAAAACACAATAACTATAATAAAAATAATAACTTCAATGCAATAATATTAAATTTATGTGAAAAAATAAGAAGTGTTATATTAAACAATTAATTAAAATTAAATCAATTAAACAATTACTTTAATATTGCCATTGCACTGCTAATCTATTTGCTTCAATTTATTTTTGCTCTGATTGCTTAAATATTAATATATAAATATTAAGGCTTATTTTTTTATTCTTTAAAACTGTCAATAAATATACTATAAATTACAATTAGCATTTCATTCTGAAAAAACCCCTGCTCAAATATTAAAATATTCAAAATATAAGTGTATTTGAGATAAGATGTAGTCTATATGTATAGTATAATTGGATAGAAGTAGTTTTCATTGGGTTTTACTGTTGTGTATCTTGATGTCAACTGCAAAACAGAAAATATCCTTGAAAAGAAACAAACTCGAGAAAACACAGACTGAAAATTCCACATGAGCTCAGTTAATATGATGCCTGTTATGTTCATAGTTACTTTATTTGTGTTGAAAAGTGTTTATGGACTGTGTGTTCTTGTTATATAACTCTCTCATCACCATTATGCCTCATCACATGTCCATCCCTTTCTCTCTCTTTTACTGATAGGTCATCATTCATCACATTCAGTTTACTGACCACTGCACTTGGCCTCTAAAAACACCACAATGCTCTCTCTCTCTCTCTCTCTCTCTCTCTCTTTCTCTCTCTAAAGTCCTGTAAAGGTGCAGTTTACACAGGTACATTGTGACTCACTCACACACACCCTGTGCCTATACCAGGATTATAGTATCAGTTTTAAGACAGGAAATTATAAAGACGGCCTGGATTTTCCATCCTGAAAATCCATTACCAGCTGCAGCAGAGTCTGCAACAGCAACAAATTCTCCTTTTACATGCTGAGAGATTCAAGGAAAACATCTTCATGTGGTTAGAAGACATGAGCATGTTTGGCATGTAAAGAATAAGTTTTCACAAAGTTCAGGCTGTTTATTCTCAAGATGTTCTCCTTTCCAAAAATGCTAGTCACCATACAGTATGCTGTTTTGAATGCATGTGTCCCAATAAATCTTCTTAAAGAGATAGTCGGACCCACTTTAACTACTATGCACTAGTACTAATATTTAATCATTTGAATTCATGTATTTTTCCATTTACTTTTTTTTTTTTTTTTTTACATTGCATGTATGCTATGGTACCTAACAGTTAATGAAAGTGAAGTGAAGTGACATTCAGCCAAGTATGGTGACCCATACTCAGAATTTGTGCTCTGCATTTAACGTCCGGCCCGAGACTAGAACCCACAACCCTTCGATTGGGAGTCCAACCCTCTAACCATTAGGCCACGACTTCCCCTCTAATATTTGTTAATTTATCTTTTATTATTTCATGAGTACAGTACATAGCAGTTAAAGACACCTAATATAAAGTGGGGCTAGATAGTACAACCAAAAAGTCCATGCACAATAGTTCAAGTCTTCTAAAGCCATTCTGTGTCTTATCTAACTGTGAGGGACAGAAGGAAATTGAAATTGTTATTCAGTGAAAATCTACGCTAGTGTTTTTTAAAATGTCCATGAAACAAATAGTCAACGCTATCTCACGACAAATTCGTACGTATTTTACGAGGTGGCTTATTCGTTCGAATTTGTACGACCTCACTCGTACGATTTTATACGATTTGTCTAAACACCAGTGATGGTTAGGTTTAGGGGCGGGGTTAGGTGTAGGTCATTCGCACAAATTCATACTAATTGTGCAACTCATAAAATACGTACGATTTGGCAACAATCATATGAATTTGTACGAGTGTGGTCGTACAAACTCATACGAATAAGCCACCTTGTGAAAAATGTACAAATTACCGTGAGATCGGATTGGTAATGCTCTATTTATGAATAATTCATTTGAATTTGATATTTTGTATCATTTGTTCCAGATCATGAAACAGTTTCCTTTGCAAATTAGAATGATTCGGTTCTTAAATGTAACTAAAAATTTTCCTTTTTTATTTCATGGAAGAAAGTAATTCATACAGATTTGGAAGAACCTCACTTAGTCAACCAGATCAGAAAGACTATCTTGGCCCACCAACTAGATTTGCAACAAATAATTACTAGCATAAACCAGCTTGGAACTCTGTGGCCAACAGAAATGGAAAACACTGGACACTCCAAATCCATTGCAAATCCAGCTAAACATTTTCTTAGATGGTGTAAAGCCAACCAAATATAGTGTTAGCACTTGCTAGCTCACTTAGATGTATTTATGGTGAACAAGTAAAGACTGGTGGACAGAATGTGTTTTTCTGAGATTGCCAGAACTCACTCAAGGTCTCCTGTCTCTGATGTGAAAAAGGAATAGCAGGGCCTTGCTTGACTACTTGGTCTAGTCTAGTGGAAAAGACGGGTTTGTTTTGGCACAGGTCAGAATCACTCAGCCTGTGTTGCCCACTGTGTGAAGTTGAGACCTCTTGGCCTGTGGTGAAATTACTTGTGTGTGTGCACAGGAAGACGTCTCTGCCTGGTGCGTGGTGAATCTTGTTATGACAGTGATTTCCTTGGCAGAGCAGTGGCGCTGGTTTGGGTGAGCTGGCATGGCTTGTGCTGTCTTTTGGGAACAAGAAGCAACTGAACAGAGGAAGTGGCTATATGGGGGGATGGGGTTGCTAAATCACTCGCTTAAATTTTGTGAGCTGCTTGTTCCCACTCTTGTGTTTCTGGGAGCCTGGGTTGCTGTGTAAAATGGTACAGTGGTAGCAGGGAAGTCGTATAACACCTGCTCTATGAGTTTCTAATTTAGTATCAATGCAGCTCTTTATAAGTGTGGGAGCACACTTTGTGAGAACAAGTGTGTTGTTTGTGTATAACTGCTCTTTTTTTAGTACCAGGGATGCAAACTAGCTTGAATTCAAAATATGATACTTCTGCATTAAGGTGCAGGAACAATCACAGTTGTTCAGCATGTTTTTGCAGTCACAGTAAAAACTATTTAATAGGAATACATGCAAATGTGAATTTCTGTTAGTCTCACCAAGTCGACATGACAATTTCGCAAACTGACAGCTACACCACCGAAAATCCTTTTTCCTGCAAAATTTTACAGCAATTTTTACTAATGTGACCATTATTCATAGTGGATGCAGAAGTAGGATGGTCCTTTAATTTATAAAAAAATTTAAATAACTCCAACTTTTCTCCTCTTTCTCCCCCCCCGACATAATAAGTGGAATTTTTTTGCAGTGGGGTCTTATATCACACTGAAGAGGTTTATTTTGCATTGCAATCTGAGTACTCTATTCCTTGCACTGTAGTCTTGTCACACCACCAATTTTTATAACCCCAGGGTAGCGCCCCCTAGTTTGGGAACCAGTGACTTATAAGGGCCTTTCACACTGCTTTATTTCCAGAACTAAATGAACAGTACTAAAGTCCTGGTACATTTTTGGGTGAACTATTTCCATGAACCATTTAAAGGGGTGCATTCGCACTGACCGTGTGTACTAGGACATGATGTAAGCTGGTCAACAGCGATGTCATTTGTGTGCAGTGTTCAACAACGTCAACAAATAAGAATAACGTTGACAACAAGAGGATGGAGGATGCTGTGATCGGAGCTGTGTTTTTGTTGTGTCTTGTGGGTTTCAAAATAATGGACATGGAATGTCAATGTATACATAAATCAATTGAAAGAATGGAAAGGGGGACTAAGAATCTCCAACGACAACTGGTATTGCTACATTTGCTTCGAGTGCCTGCACTTCAGCGTCCATACATCTATCGCTGTTTACCATACTTGTGAAATAAGTTGACAAAATTTTACAGTATGTTTAAGTTTTAAATCATGAGGGTGTTTTCGAACGTATCTGGCCAATCAATGTCTACTTATGTCACGATTAGTATCAGTTGTCCTGGATAGACCCTGCTCCATAGTAGGAGCTAATTTGGTTATTGAAAAAGGCAGTCCGGTACTAAAATCGCTCCCTGTACCATAACATATACATAACATAACAATCACAGAACATACAGTTAGGGTCCAACAAAATAACCTTAGAGATTATTCAGTTGGACTTCATACACAAATGTTACTCATTGTGGGATATGAGCAAACATGACTATGCCTGCTTCATTTGAATGTCTGTTGGTCCATTTTGCAGTTTCACTTTCCGGGTTTCAAACATGTTTACATTTTGTATTTTTAGACTGATGTTATTTAATGTGCATTTTCATGCACTGAAATTTCATGCACTAGTTTATGCATACAGTTACTAATTTCCCACATTCAGGTGCATCTCAATAAATTACAATGTTGTGGAAAAGCTCATTTTTTAAGTAATTCAACTCCAACCAACAAAAACCCACCAATTCACTATCTCAACAAATGAGAATATGGTGCCAATCAGCTAATCAACTCAAAACACTTGCAAAGGTTTCCGCAGACTTCAAAATGGTCTCTCAGTTTGGTTCACTAGGCTACACAATCATGGGGAAGACTGCTGATCTGACAGTTGTCCAGAAGACAATCATTGACACCTTTCACAAGGAGGGTAAGCCACAAACATTCATTGCCAAAGAAGCTGGTTGTTCACAGAGTGCTGTATGCAAGCATGTTAACAGAAAGTTGAGTGGAAGAAAAAAGTGTGGAAGAAAAAGATGCACAACCAACCCAGAGAACCGCAGTCTTATGAAAATTGTCAAGCAAGATCGATTCAAGAATTTGAGTGAACTTCACAAGGAATGGACTGGCGCTGGGGTGAAGACATACAGACGTGTCAAGGAATTTGGCTCCAGTTATCGTATTCCTCTTGTCAAGCCACTCCTGAACCACAGACAACGTCCGAGGAATCTCACTTGAGCTGAGGTGAAGAACAACTGGACTGATGAGAGAAAGATTTGTATTTCATAAGATTTGTATTTCATCCTAGAGTCTAGAGGAAGGATGGAGAAGCTCATAGCCCAATCTGCTTGAAGTACAGTGTTACAGTCCAGTTTACAGTCTGTGATGTTTTGGGGTACAGTGTCATCTGCTGGTGTTGGTTCATTGAGTTGTTTGAAAATCAAAGTCACAGCACAGCACTTCAAGCTTCCTTCTGCTGACCAGCTTTTTGAAGATGCTGATTTAATTTTCCAGCTGGATTTGGCACCTGCCCACACTGCCAAAAGCTGGTTAAATGGCCATGGTGTTGATGTGCTTGACTGGCCAGCAAACTCACCAGACCTGAACCCCAGAGAGAATCTATGGGGTATTGTGAAGAGGTAAATTAGAAACAAGAGACTAAAAAATGCAGATCAACTGAAGGCCACTGTCAAAGAAACCTGAGCTTCCATATCACCTCAGCAGTGCCACAAACTGATCTCCTCCATGCCACGTTGAACTGAGGCAGTATTCAAACCAAAAGGAGCCCCTATATCTACAGTAAATTAACATACTTTCCAGAAGGCCAACATAAAAGCTAAAAATCCGCAACACCGATATTACCTGTCTGATTGCACATTTTGCAGCAGTTTCAAAGGGAAATGTCCAGTTAGTGGTGCCAAAACATGCAAATTTTGGTATATATTGAGATATTTTAATTATGTTGGCTTAGGCATATATTATTGTCACGCTGTCTGGTCTCTGTTTCGCTGAGTCTCCATTAGTGGTCTCACTTCTCCATAGGCACCTCACCATAGGCACTACAATTCCCACAAAGTCTTGACCCTTCATCACAGTAATTGCACTCCTGTTAATTGCACTGTGTCTTCACTTGATAGTCATTACCCTGCCTATATTAACCAGTCTTTTTTCTGTTTGTTTTCATGGAGTCCTTTCATTCCGTCACCCAGTTTCCTCGTCTTCCGAGTTTCCTGTTCCTGTTCCAGTTCCTATTCCTGTTCCTGTTCCTATCCCTGTTGTTTGTTTTGGATTGATTTCTGGTTTTGACCCCTGCTTGTTGGATTCTGATTTGGATTACCCATTAAAACCCACACTGCATTTGGATCTCTCATCTCCGTGTTTCCCTGGGTTCCCGAACGTAACAGAAGGACTGCATCATGTTGAGATCCAGCGGTGTGGGACTTTATTCCTGTTCCCCAGCCAGCACGGTGGCTACCTACAACATCGGTTTCCGTGGGATACCCCAGCCCCTCCTGTCTCTCCCGGTGGGATGGCCGATTCTAGACCGTTGTCTAAAAACCGGAGGACTGCCAGCCCAGCGCCACAGCACAAGTTGGCCGCCGGCCCAGTGCCACTGCACAAGATGGCCGCCAGCCCAGCGCCACAGCACAAGGTGGCTGCCAGCCCAACTACACAGCGCAAGATGGCTGCCAGCCCAGCACCACAGCATAAGATGGCCGCCTGCCCAGCGCCACTGCCCAGGATGGCCGCCGGCCCAGCGCCACTGCCCAAGATGACAGCCACAGTTGACCCTCCAAAGTCGGGTCAGGTCACCGTTGACACTACGAAGACAAGGCAAGTCACCGTTGACACTCTGGAGTCAGGGCAAATCACCGTTGATCTTCATGGGCAATGTCCAGTCACCAGTGTTATTCATCGGCAAAGTCAAGTCACCCACTATCTTCATAGACAAAGGCAAGTCACCATTGATCTTCATGAACAAATGCAAGTCACCATTGATCTTCATGAGCAGAGTCAGGTCACCATTGATCTTCATGAGCAGAGTTAAATCACCAATGATCTTCATGAGCAGAGTCAAGTCATCATTGATCGTCCTGAAACCAGTCTTAACACCACAGAATTACCAGAGCCTCTCCACGTCTCTGCTGAACTACCAGAGCCTCTCCTCGTCTCTGCGGAACTTCCAGAACTTTGTCACGTCTCAGCCAAACTCTCTGAGCGCTTGACTGATCCTGTTGTGGCCACGGAGGCCACCCTTAACTTGTTCACGTTCTCTGTTTCAGACTTGCCTAACCAGACTTGCTCTCCTGTGTCATCGATTCCACTGTGGTGGTCTTCTGCGCCGCCCGGGTGGTGGGCTTCTGTCTCGACCGCATGGATGTGGTGGTCTTCTGCGCCGCCCAGGGGGCTTCTGTCTCAACCGCACAGATGTGGTGGTCTTCTGCGCTGCCCTGGTGGGCTTCTGTCTCAATGGCATGGATGTGGTGGTCTTCTGCGCCGCCCAGGGGGCTTCTGTCTCAACCGCACAGATGTGGTGGTCTTCTGCGCTGCCCTGGTGGGCTTCTGTCTCAATGGCATGGATGTGGTGGTCTTCTGCGCCACCCTGGTAGGTTTCTGTCTCGACCGCATGGATATGGTGTTCTTCTGCGACTCCCTGGTGGGCTTCTGTTTTGACCACACAGATGTGGTGGTCTTCTGCGCCGCCGGGGTGGGCTTCTGTCTTGACTGCAGGGCTCCAATTCCACCTTGCTCCTCTCTGGATTCCTGCCCTGTCGGTTCACTGAACGTTATGTTCCATCCTGGGCTTGTGTTTTGTTGTTGTTGTTTTTTTGTTTTTTGCTCTTCTTCTCTCTGTTTCCCTCTATGGACCTGGCCCTCCATCCCTCCACCTGATCCTCCACCTGTCCACCTCCCTCCTGGGCTCCTTGTTTTAGTTTTTTGCACTTCTTGTTTCTGTTTCCCCATTTTACCTGGCCCCTCCGTCCCTCCCCCTGGTCCTTTGCCACTCCACCTCCCTCCTGGTCTCTGTGTTCCTTGGTCTCTTCTTGTGTTCAGGTGGAGCATTTGGTAGCTACTCCGTGGAGGAGGGGGTTATGTCACGCTGTCTGGTCTCTGTTTCGCTGAGTCTCCACTAGTGGTCTCACTTCCCCACAGGCACCTCACCGTAGGCACTACAATTCCCACAAAGCCTTGTCCCTTCATCACAGTAATTGCACTCCAGTTAATTGCACTCAGGTTACGTCACTTGATATTCATTACCCTGCCTATATTAACCGGTCTTTTTCTGTTTGTTTTCATGGAGTCCTTTCATTCCGTCACCCAGTTTCCACGCCTTCCAAGTTTCCTGTTCCAGTTCCTATACCTATTCCTGTTCCTATCCCTGTTGTTTGTTTTGGATTAATTTCTGTTTTTGACCCCTGCTTGTTGGATTCTGATTTGGATTACCCATTAAATCCCACATTGCGTTTGGATCTCTCGTCTCCTGTGTTTCACTGGGTTCCCGAATGTAACAATTATAGCTTGTTCAGAGTTCAAATGCCCAGGGAGTGTTGTTAAAAGGTTAATGCTTTGAAGTATTACAATAACTTACACCGTACATCAAAACCCAACCCTAAACCTACCAAATAGTGTTAATTAAAGCAAAAGAGAAGCGCAATAGCTGATGCAACTGGGCAACTTTTGAGCAGTTTTGAACTGTTTTATCAAACCATATTTTCAAGGTTTGAGGTCATATCATAATATTTTGCAAGGAATTGTAAATAAAACTGTAAATAAAAGTTTTTCTGCCACTTGTGTTCATTTAAACTGAAAACTGCAGTGTTTCATACATACACACAAGGACCTGTATATATATATATATATATATATATATATATATATATATATATATATATATATATATATATATATATATATATATATATATATATTTATATATATTATAAGTTTTGTAGAAATGTTGTCACAAGCATGTATTGCCAATGAACCCAGGTTGCAAATAAATAATAAATAATAATAATAATAATATTAAAATAGATGTTATTGCTGTAACTTAACATGTCGACAGCAATGCAAGGTTCTTGAGTTTTGATGCCCTGGACACACAAACTGATAAAATATATGGGCCTGCCTTCAATTCACTGCAAATTGCTTTGGATATTACAAGTATTTATATTTAGAGAAATGTACTTATTTTCCGGATTGTTGATGTCCATTATGAGTGGCAGCACGATATAGAATCTGTCAACACAGTGGCTTCAGAACACAGTATAATTGTTGAGAAGAACAAAAAGTCCCCACTTTAAAATTGTTGACTGATGAAGTGCTGGCAATATATATATCTTTTTTTTCGTTTAAATGCAGACCCTACATACCATATGCTCCAAACTGAAGACAACCAACTGGCAGAGCAAGCTGTTTAAAAATAAAACAAATCTCCCTGTCCGCTACATTACCATTTTCATCATGTAGGATGTCAAATCCAAACATTAGTACATCAGCACTGCTGCACTGACTACCATCACAACCACTACTAACAGATCCTGGACTTTAAAACAAGCTATGAAAGATGCACTAAAGGGAATGGAACTCTCTTGAAGGAATTGTGATTTCTTTCTCAGGGCAGTGTTTCTGAAGCTGATGTATTTGGGAGCTGGAGAATTACAGAGGGGGACGATAAAACGCTTCAGAGCATGACATGGGAGGATGGTCTCAGCGCCAGCGGAGAAGCACTCTCTGCGCCTCCCAACAATGTTCTGACCCCATCATGTGACCCGGACACAGTGCTGAGCACCGCCTGGCTCAGCCGTCCAAACAACAGTTTCAATGGTTTGCAGATGTTGATCAGCTAATAAATTCTTTGTGAAGTCGGTGACTGTGAAGTGGAGGAACATTGGAGACCAAGGCGAAGGAAGACTGTTTTGTTTCTTACATTGGTTTTTAAGTAGCAAAGTATATTGTATATATCGCATGTACTCTACCGTGAAGCATTACATGTTGTGTTTTTCATCTGTTTAATCTCTCTATCTTGTTTTTCCTCTGTACTCGGCTATATATAATAACAGTTTTGACCGTTCCGCTTTCCAAGGAAGACAAGGAAATAAAACAGTTATCTCTTAGGACTCTTAAACCTGGATATAGCATGATCACATCTCCATAGTTGAAACTAATAAAACAATTTTGTCTGCTTTGTTTTCCACTGGGGGCCCTGGCCAAGAACACTGACTTAGTTTAGCATGAATCACACAAGTGTTCTATATCATCTGTATCAGATGAAAGATATCCAGCCCTGTTGTGTGCTATAATTTAATTAACAGATGCTCTATAGATCTCACACTGAATTTCCCCTTTGGGTAAAGTGTATAAGCAGCGCTTCAATAACCACTCAAGTGGGTTGGTATCCCGATATGTTAAAAATGGCCCTTGGACCGATTTATGCTAGGTGGGCGAAACGCCTGGATTTCCTCATAGTGCAGCCGCCATTTTTCACAAGGACACACACATACTCACATCTTATGAAAGCTTATGTAAAGCCTGTCTGAGGAGAGAAAAGCCTTGATGACATTAAACATCAGCGGCGGGGAACATTCAGAGTAAACAAGAGCCGAGCTGTACAAGCTCCCCCTCGCACTGCACGTACCAACAGAGACTGAGAGCTAGCCAAACATACACACTGCACTTATCCACATACTCTGGATCTACCGATGTTTATTAAAGGTCAGGGGTCACAGAGTGCAAGAGTGATAGAGAGAGAAAGAGAGATAACAAATGCACTTAGAGAAGGTAAAATGGTGAATTAGATAGAGCCTGAGCAGTGTTATGTTTTACAAGCTACAGAAAAGAGGTACAACTTTAATAGAAAGACATGATAAAGTGTTACCGCTCGAATGTTTGGGGTTGTTTGATAAGATTTCTATTATTTATTTATTTATTTTATTTTTTTCAAGGCTGTTATATTGGATCGAAAATGCACTAAAAACAGCAATGTTGTGAAATAATATTGCAATTTAAAATAACCACATTGGACTTGAATAAATTAGATTTTTGTGATGCAAAGCTGAATTTTGAAAATACATATTTGATTTGAGCATCATCACTTCAGTCTTCAGTGTCACACGATCCTTCAGAAATCATAATATTCTGGTTTTTGCTGCTCAAACAAACATTTTTAAAATGTTGGGCTAATTTTTGTAGGACAGAAATCAGATGCATTTCTGATGTATAATGTCTGATAAAGTTGCATTTATGAGCACAGTGCTGCTTTGTGTACAGTCGTTACCGGGGAAACAAAAGTGCCACCTAGTGACAGAGCCTCATATTTTAGCCTTTAAACTATTTGAAAGAAATAAAGGAAAGGGATGAGTCAAAAGAGTAAATAATTATTTTAATTTAAAAAACACACACATCTTACTGTTTACATGTTTTAGATTTTTGAAAGCACAAGCTTTTTGCTCTGAACAAAAACAGCAGACAGGCTTATTGAAAATGCAAATTCATCCTGTGCCATCAAAGCCACTGAACAACAAAATGATAATTTATACTTCTGTCTCATACTTTTTCTTTATTTTTTAAAAATATTTTACATTCTGAAATTTGAAATTTGTCACTTTATAAAACTATTTGTAGAATATATATATATATATATTATGCAGTCATTTTATGGTTTAATATGTTACCATAGACATTGCCCTATTTGAACAGGTCTTAAAAAACAAAACAAAATAAAATCCTGATGGTACCCTGTAAAGTATTTATTTCTTTTTCTTTCTTTTTTTTTATTTTTTTTATGTTGGCTATTTATATTATTCAATGCTAAATGCGATCCAGAACTGTGGTTTTTAATAGCACAATAATGTCTGATTTAAAGTGAAAGACTCAAGTGTGTATGAAAATGTAATTTACCACAGTTTAAAGTGATGGAAAATCTTGACAATGCATCTTGAAAGTGCTTGAAATGTGATTGAATTTGAATTTGGAAAAGGAATAACCCTGCAGATGGTAAATGTGGCAATTTGCCTTGTCTCCACTATCTCTCCTTTATGTAGCTATTAGGCCAGATGCTAGTTTTACAATAGTTGCAGGTTAACTTTGAAGAAAAACCGAAGTCTTCTGACCAGCTGATGTAGCTGAATCAGCTGAATGAAATTTTCCAGACTGTTTCTCATCATCTATGGACTGTTCTCATGGATGAAAACTGGAACTATGCCCCAGTCAGATGACAAGGTGCACTTTCTTCCCAGTATTCATGCTGATTGGCTCTGCTGAGCCCAAGTTACATGCAAACAATGGGAAATAACATGTTTTATTAATTTACAATCAGCAGGATACATTGTAATGAATTGCTCTACAGTTTTTAAAAATGGTCAGGCAAGATATCAGTACATTGCTCAGCTGTTCTATTCATCAGTATCTGTCAGAAAAAAACTACCATCTATCTATCTATCTATCTATCTATCTATCTATCTATCTATCTATCTATCTATCTATCTATCTATCTATCTATCTATCTATCTATCTATCTATCTATCTATATATCTATCATCCTCTGTCTGTGTCTCTATCTATCTATCTATCTATCTATCTATCTATCTATCTATCTATCTATCTATCTATCTATGTATCTATCTATCTATCATCCTCTGTCTGTCTGTCTGTCTGTCTGTCTGTCTGTCTGTCTGTCTGTCTGTCTGTCTGTCTGTCTGTCTGTCTGTCTATCTATCTATCTATCTATCTATCTATCTATCTATCTATCTATCTATCTATCTATCTATCTATCTATCTATCTATCTATCTATCTCTTGTTCAGCCATTATACACATTTACACTGTTTCATTCAGAATGTGGTCGTCAAAAGGTCCATTTCAAGAAAAAGGTTTCTTAATTTTGCTAGGTGGGGGGGGGGGGTCGTATTTTTGCATGGTACTAGATCAAAGAACTAAATTAAGTCACAGGTCAAATAAGCTTTAAGGACATTTTAAACGTGCTGCATTACAGACAGCTCTTGAAATGAAAGGCTCAGGGAGTTTACTCTAATGTAATCTCTGGAGGATTAGGTGTTTTATGGCTGGCTTGTACTTTAATGAATGGTGTATGTGAACATGCACCTCAGCTGATCTCCATCAGAGTAAGCCTTTGTTTGCTCGCTTTGCACAGTATGAGACACACACATACAGTAATATCAAGTGAATATAGACAAAATATATTAATGTCAAGTGAAAAATAAGGAATAAAGACCCCTTAACACCAAGCACAAAAACTATAATGATAACTATTATGATAAATGTATTAGCATCCACACCACCGAATTCCACAATAGTTATTTCAGTGACGCTGTTCCTTTTCTATTCTTTTCGAGGTTGGAACGATTAGTTATTGTTAAAACCATTGATCTTGGTGTAAACCAGCCTTTAGCCTGTCATTTATTCTGACACTACCGTTAAAGTGAATGGTGAGTGATGTGGGTGTATGTGGATACACACAAGAAAAGAAATGTGTTCCAGGGTACATGAGGTCCACTATATAAATACTATTACCATATAAATTCCTATATTACTACATAAATATACCTTCTCTGTGACTTGTTGAGTTCTAAATAAATCCATAAACCATAAGCAGATGTGTCCTTATAATACTTGCACACAGAATTAGAGATAGTATCAGTAAAACATATAATAAAAGGAATTTAGCATTTATTTTAGTGGGTGTGTTGTTAAAAAGAGCAGTGCTTCTAAATTAGTTGGCCGTGACCTAATTATGGATCACATGTTTGTTCTGATGGGTTCACAAGCAGCAGGGAACTAACAAAGTTAAATGCTTATCATTAAATTCAACTAACCATATGATCATGCATAGTTAGGATAGCAAATAAACCCAACTTTTAAGGGAGGGCAAAATTAATGTGGCATTTGGTAATAAAACAAATGCAAATATTTGGTCTTGTATATACACACACACACAGACACACATTTAAAATGTAAATCGTATCACAGCTATTATTTCTATCTATCTCTTGTTCAGCCATTATTCACATTTACACTGTTTCCTTCAGAATGTGGTCGTCTAAAGGATTGTTTCTATAAAAAAAAGTTTATTTGTTTTGCTAGGTAGATCTATCTATCTATCCAAATTATTTATTGTAAATAAACGGTCCTAAAACAGGCTAAATATTCTTAAGAATGGAGAAAAAAAATGTGACTCAAACCGATGTTTACTATATTCTGATACAATGTTTCTATGCATGCATATAGTGAAATGGATCTGTCAATGTTGATTTTCCCTGGTCAAGGCTACGCTTGAGGTTCAGTTAAAAGAGCCATGAGAGTGTGATAGCTGGAGATTCTCAGAATTCACAGGCATGCTGCCCTCCTCCCGTCCCGTTGCAGGGCTTAACCAGCTGGGTTGCAGGATATTGCTCCATTCTTTGGAGAAACCACAAGTTTGCTTGTGGCGTCCCTACTTGCAGACAGTGAAAAAACAAACATGCACACACACACACACCCACGCAGACACATCAGGCCACCATGGGAGAGTAGAGGTAGCTTTTAAAGACACACACAGTCATGTGATTGGGTCTATTTTTAGGCTTTTGCCTTCATGACTCATTGTTCCTCTTTGTTGTATGAGGCTCAATGAATAAGACCTGAATCCTGTATAATAGGCTGCTATTCCTAAGCCCATTTCCTGTTTACTACACAAGCACATTGTGGCATGGGTGTGCTGGTGTATGTTTTTGTATAACCAGTGTTTTAGGGAACATGCTATTACACTCAGCCTTTTGGCTGGTGAAGTGTCTTCTGAAGGCTACACACAATATTTAATTTTATGCGAATGAATATGAGGCTGTGAGGGATGTAATGTAGATGGGATACATTCTATTCATAATTTCACTAAGAATGAGTTAAGATTTAATAGCATCATTTATTATCATTCATGCCTGTGTTATTTTAACTCCTGATTAATTGCCATTCATTCATTCGTTCATAATTTTTAGAGATGCACCAATATATAAAAATTCTGGGTGATATTGATAAGCCAATTTATTATTTTCATTTTACTGTATGGCTGATTAGCAGTAAAAAGCCAATTAATATAATACATTTTCTTGACAGTAAAATGCTATAGACTAAAATCAGTTGTTTTACATTAAATGCTATAGGTACAGTGTGTATAATAAATTACTATAACTGCCACCTTTGAATTTTTTTTTTTTTAATTGCCTAATAACCAATATATTTGCATATGCAACACAGGTGCTGGTCAAAAAGATGATTTATTTCACTAATTCCATTCAAAAAGTAAAAACTTTATGTTATATTCATTAATTAAACACAGACTGACATATTTCAAATGTTTATTTCTTTTAATTGTGATGATTATAACTGACAACTAAGGAAAATCCCAAATTCAGTATCTCAGAAAATTAGAATATTGTGAAAAGGTTCAATATTGAAGAAACCTGGTGCAATACTCTAATCAGCTAATTAACTCAAAACACCTGCAAAGTCTTTAAATGGTCTATCAGTCTAATTCTGTAGGCTTCACAATCATGGGGAAGACTGCTGACTTGACAGTTGTCCAAACGACGACCATTGACACCTTGCACAAGGAGGGCAAGACATAAAAGGTCATTGCAAAAGAGGCTGGCTTTTCACAGAGCTCTATGTCCAAGCACATTAATAGAGAGGTGAAGGGAAGGAAAAGATCTGGTAGAAAAAAAGTCTACAAGCAATAGGGATAACCACACCTTGGAGAGGATTGTGAAACAAAACCCATTCAAAAATGTGGGGGAGATTCACAAAGAGGGACTGCAGCTGGAGTCAGTGCTTCAAGAACCACTACACAGAGGTATGTAAGACATGGGTTTCAGCTGTCGCATTCCTTGTGTCAAGCCACTCTTGAACAACAGACAGCATCAGAAGCATCTTGCTACAAAAAGGACTGGACTGCTGCTGAATGGTCCACAGTTATGTTCACTAATGAAAGTAAATTTGGATATCAGGGTCCCAGAGTCTGGAGGAAGAGAGGAGAGGCACACAGTCCACTTTGCTTGAGGTCCAGTGTAAAGTTTCCACAGTCAGTGATGGTTTGGGGTGCCATGTCATCTGCTGGTGTTGGTGCACTGTGTTTTCTGAGGTCCAAGGTCAACGCACCAAAATACCAGTAAGTTTTAGAGCACTTCATGCTTCCTGCTGCTGACCAACTTTATGGAGATGCAGATTTCATTTTCCAGCAGGACTTGGCCCCTGCACACAGTGCAAAAGATACCAGTAACTTGTTTATGGACCATGGTATCCCTGTTCTTAATTGGCCAGCAAACTCGCCTGACCATAACCAAATAGAAAATCTATGGGGTATTGGGAAGAGGAAGATGCGATATGTCAGACCCAAGAATTCAGAAGAGCTGAAGGCCATTTATCAGAGCAACCTGGGCTCTCATAACACCTGAGCAGTGCCACAGACTGATCGACTCCATGCCACGCCGCATTGCTGCAGTAATTCAGACAAAAGGAGCCCCAAATAAGTATGGTTGGCCAAGATTTCTAAAAATCCTTTCTTTGTACTGGTCTTAAGTTATATTGAATTTTTCTGAGATACTGAATTTGGGATTTTCCTTAGTTGTCAGTTATAATCATCAAAATTAAAAGAAATAAACATTTGAA